>NW_025767035.1:2851628-3564536 GCF_003918875.1 Haliotis rubra | reverse complement strand
GTATTGAATTTTATCAAGGAGGGCAGGGTTGACCTGCTTTTGAAGAATAGTATGATGAAAAAAAATGCATTTGTTTAGCTACTAAAGTTCGATATTTGATAGAGGACGCATTTTATCTAAAGAGGAGTTCCAGTAAGATAATTGTTGCATAAAGACCGGCATCTGATTTTTTCTAAAATCCACTAACGCTATCATTTAATTGCATATATAATGGCGAGTATTCATCCCTAATGTTTTACAATTCAGGCCTTAATCATAGTCACGTTGGAACACAGACTGTCGGATTTGCCTATGAATTAATTAGGGCTCGAGATAGCCAAAGATTTAAGCGATGAAATATTAGCATTTACGTACATATTTTAGAGTAAACTTACCCAAACAATAACTTAAAGCTGATATTGATAGGCTTGCCTCCCAAGATTGTTGACAAAGCCTCTTGCACAGTACTAAACTAAACCGTAGTATCTGACTATATATCATTTCGAACAGACAAATGATTCCACTTGAGATGAAAAGGAGCCCAAAGTGAGAGGAGGTTCCAAGGAAATCTATACTTGCTTCCATTTAGAGCTTTGTGCATTGCAAGAACGGGCTGGGCTGAAGGGAAAACAATGCGGTTCAGGGACTTTGAGGACAGACTAGCATGGTTCGTGACTTGACCCTAGTTTCATCAACTGCTTACCATATACTGTACTTGTTAATTAAACACTCAAAGATATTAGTCCAGAGCACACGTTTGTGATAGTGTGTTTCCCAGCCTATGTGGATTTGCATTACTCTTATGCAATGACACTCGCATTAATTTCAATATGCATTTTATACCAGGGTTCCGATGCATTAAAATTCGTGACATTCATGTAATGACTTACGATATCAATATACATTGCGGTCATTATTATTCCAAGATGATTTAACTATCCTCTAGCTTTTTGTAATATTACTTTCTTCTATAGATTTGAACGAGCGAGAAATAGCAGTGAAAGTGAATGTGGACGACCTATGCAGACTAGCAGGCCTTGCAGGGCAGAGGAGAGGAAGGTTCCACCGTCCAGTAAAGGTAATGTCGTTATTTTGCTTTTTGTTACGTTGCATTTTGGTAGTGTTTTAAAGATTTGTCACAATATCCACAATGTTGATATCCAAGATTGCTATAATTCAGAGAGAGAGAGAGAGAGAGAGAGATACTTGTTTTAAAATGCTTGTTTTTAAAACAAATCCCAAATTATTCTTTAGGCATCCGTCCGTTATGCTGTAAGGGAACTTGCTGAATCTGATGAACCAACGAAATGGGATTTTACGCTGAGGGTAAAATTGTATACTTCAGTCTGTACACTTGCTTTAGAATATGTTTAAAAATGTCGTATACAGTTATAATTAGAAAACTATAAACCTAGACCACAAGAAAATCATCATTTTCTTTTCAGATTTGATCATCCTATTAACCGAGAGGTAACAAAAAAGCGAAACAACTCATCAACAGCCGGGAGGAGCAGCAAGTCAACGACAAATATTTTAAACGTGCGTTTACGACCTGACAAGAAATAAGCATTGATAATAGTATTGCTGTAAAACACAACTGATGTAAAACAATGAACATGTACTTTCCATAACTGACTCATTGATGAAACATCTGTAAATTATCTATAACCATGTTTATTCACCACTATTCACTCACTCCACTCACCTACTCAGTTCACTCCACCCGTGAAGGTCCGGGTTAGAATGAACCTTCAGTAACCCATGCTTGTCGTAAGAGGCGATTAACGGTATCGGGTTGGTCAAGATCGCTGGCTTGGTTGACACATGTCATCGGTTCCCAATTGCGCAGATCGATGCCCATGCTGTTGATCACTGTATCAACTTACAGACCGCTGCCATATAGCTGGAATATTGCTGAATGCGGCGTAAAACTAAACTCACTCACTTCCTTAAATAAGCAATGAATACAATTGAAATACAAAAAACATATTTGCAGAGGCAGCCGTGACCTACTTTCATTGCTTAAAGTCGACTTTTAAGAAGAAGGAGAAGGGGGTGTTGCAGGACTGCAGGAAAAAGCTAAAAAGACAGCAGAGGAAAGCAAACGTAAGTTGCAATATATACAAACAGAACAATGATTTGTGTTGACTGCATTTGCATTTTAGTATACTAGAATGCAGTTTTTGTGTTTGTTTGAATCCATTTAATAAAACTTCGACAAATTACACGAGAAGCTTTTTAATTGAACTACTGATTCTGATAGTACTTCCATAAAGACACAACATCGTTAAAACTTAAGACAAATTAGATCAATATTAATGAAACCAGTGGTTATTTAAAACAGACACGGAACTATTGTCGATTAAGTTTTGCACAGTTGCGTCGTGTCGTTTGTTACGTCCCATAACAGTTGCAAATCTTGGGATCATGTTTTTGTGCCTCCACGTTATTTTCTTATTTCATACCCAAGTTTGGCTACCTTTACCGCCAACACTTTCAGCAAATTAGTATAAGATAGATGTAGTGAAGTTTATTTGTCGGTAGTGGTTAATCTGAAATGACAAATAGGGATATTACAGATTTTTGGTCACGCATAAAAATGGTAACCTCTTGAAGCTGTATTATTATAATATCATGGTTTCCTTGCAGAAACGCAACCGCAGGCGAACGGCTCTCCGTGTGTTAGAAGGAAAAATGCCAACGGACGAGGTGTCCAAATTACAGAGACTGCTGCAATCAAATGAGTATATCTCGAGTGAGGAGGACTTCTCCGAAGAAGGAGAAGATGAAAACGAGGCAGCCAAACATTTCCTTTTAAGACCGTTGCCTTGGGGATCAGAGTTTGTGGATCGGCACTTCAAACGCCTAGATGGACACTCAAGGCGGATGTCCAAAAGGCATGGCGGGCCTGCATTCCTTGTCCGAACATATGGCCTGCCCAGTGAACGGATGCCACCATCAGATGCCCCAGACTATGCCTTACGGGCATAAAACACCGCATACAAGGACTCATAAGTACCACAATAAATCATTTGATATGACATTGTTTGTTATCGTCTATATTTGCGTTATTGAAACAGCTGTGGCCAAGCTCAGTGTTATTGCATGAAGTGTAGATCAAGCCTGTATGTCAAGACTAACGCTATAGGTAGTCTTTGAAAGTATATCACTTGAATATAGAGCTACTTGGAAAAGAGAATCAGTGAGATGGGAGATACAGTGGAAAAGTTAGTCTTGCTTATTCATGGTTGTTATATTTACAGTAAAGGCTGAGCGGAATGGGTAATAACATGGTTAAACCACTATGAGGCTATTAAAAAGGGCCACGTGTTGTGCAATGATATTTCAATTATGTAACTCCCAGAATTACAGTTTACACATCAGTTCGAGCTGCATAAACATTGAAATTAAGAGTCGGATAGTTGGGGGTATTTGCCTGTGCTCTAACAGAAATATAGGACTATTCTGTCGGGATATATCTAGGGACACCTGTGAGGACAAAGGGGATCTCATTTTGTTCATCGCTGTGCTTTTTGATCCCTCGATACAGGCAGCGCACACAAGACGTAACTGATACTGGTAGGAAGCGCGAATGCAACATGAGAAGGCGTGTTAGCTTGCATAATACTGCTTTCTTGGCTACACCAGTTAATTGATAAGATTAATGAGGTCACATGAACGATAATTTCAAACGTATCAAAATATGTGAAAATGAAGTAACATGAAACAAGTATTTCAAAACATGGAAACATATGACCATCTTGCCTGAGCACAGGTCACATGAACATGTATGAACCGTTCATATACGTACCCCTGAAATCCGGTATGATGCATAAATATCTAAGGCATGTAAACATTTGCAAATTTGAAAATTTACATGTGTTTCCCCACCTAAGGAAATACCCATATTTTCAACCATAGTAAACTTAGAACGGAATCGGACATTTCCACACCCACTGAAATTCACAGGAATGCATTGGAAATACTGTATGATCATGTATTTACCGGGGTATCTGTTTTACAATTCATGTTTGGAAATCCTGACAATCCGGTCATGGCATACATGAACGAGGTGCTTGTGCATACGAAAATGTGTGATGAGCATATGTTTCAAAGGTATAGATTCATATGAAATATACGCTCGAAGTTCGGAAATATCTGAAAACATACGTAAATCCGGTCATGGCATGTATTTCCTACTGTATTTACGAATATTTTCAATGGTTTACTATCCGGTTTTGGTGCTGTACGGTGTGTTGACTTGAGACTTGTTTTGATAAGAAATGATTGAAGCCAGTAGACAAAGGGTGGATTAGGCTTGATTAGTTGATCGTAAGCCGTGGGGGTGTAATAACCTTGATCTGTGTTGATTGCCGGGTTCAGTCGTTTGATGTTGATTGCCTCTAAGAGTTTTCTTATCTTGTAATCTGACCTGCTGTCTTCAAGGATGTTGATGTTGTTCCAAAGTATGGTATGGTTCGGGTTGGCTTGGGTGTGGTCGGAAATGGCTGTTGTGTATCATTTGCTTGATAACGGTGTCAGGATCTACACCAAAACGTCGCAACTACTACTGCAACAAAGAAGTTGTCTATCCATAAAAGTGCTCCACTTTATTGTTGTGTATATTGCTTTTATAACATTACTCTCGATGAGATGGACGTTGTGACCTAGCGACGGCGAATGTCTGAGGTGGATTCTGAATATCTAAGTCAGTGGGTCACCCGAAGATCCAAGACACTGCCACAACCCAGATCATACAGATATATTTGTCCGCAGAGATATAGGTTGCGACCTATTATTTGGCCCCTTCGATGGCTGTTCGACCCAACCACAGTATAATAACACGTGTACTGATTTGTGAGTCACGAAATGTGTTCATAGACTGTTAACGTGATGCGCCAGCAAGTCAAGATATGGGACGTCAGACTGCCTTCAACTCCATTGTCGACTTCATGGCAACGAAACGATGTAAACAACACTCGTGCCTGGTGAACACAGGCCTTCTCTACAAGGGTATTTTTATCAGCGTTATATATATGCTTGTTTTGGTGCTGAAGTTCAAGTAGTAAATTCTCGATAAATGCTTTGGACTTCGTTCACGAGGTAATAATTACATTTTTATTGTGTTCATTAAAATTCTGGCAATCTGATTGGTTAACTGGGAACATTTCTTTTGATTTCATTTCCCAATGAATCTAAAAAAATAAGCCACGCCCACCGAACCGGACTACTTTCGGACCTGAGGAATGTCGGGGAATACCTTTACACAGCGAGGGAATTCCCTTGCACTCGGGTACCTTAATGAACTTTGGGTAAACATTGAAGTGATACATTGTGGTTAACATAAACAAACAACTCAAAATCATCCGTGAACGTTAATAGAGTGTTTATTTAATAAAAAAGTGTTTGTCATAATACATTATTTGACTGGTTACTGTGGTTACCACGTGCAGTCAGCGAACAGTCGTCTGCAACTTGTCTTGTTTACATTCCAACAAGATGGCCGATTCCAAGTACGGAAGTTTTGATCTGGTGAATTTTGAGTCGATTTTCGAAGATCAATCTACCGGAAACGTTGCAACTCTTAGCACGGATAACATTGATTTTCCGGATGATTTAGACCTGGAAGAAATTGAAAGTTTGTTAGAGATAACAGCATCAACCAGATCTACAAAAACATCGGCAAATCACGAGATGACGTGTGCAATGCAAGTCGATGATAAGCCATCCCAAACACATCGTTTCAAACGTTTATCAAATAATGATTTACTTCGAATGGACGACTACGGACAATCAACATCCACAAAAAAACACAAAATGGGGTGTTAAACTATTCCAAGGTAGATATACACAATTCATATAAATATTATTTTCAAATTCCATCCTACGTATATTTTCTCAAAACGAAACACAGTTCATCAGCACAAAGTTGTATTTTTTAAAATGGAACAATTATCAGAATGAGATTATATTATGTAGATTTAACCGAGAAAAATGATTTGCTATAAAGTTACCTAGTTCAAAGTTTACATAGTTGGGTCTGTCATAGTCAGGTTTCTAGATATTGTTTTCGTTTTGTTTATTTAGATTGGTCGTTCGAGAGCGAGGGGGAGGACTGGATTTTTCAACAATTACACCAGAGGAACTTAACACAATGTTGAGATTTGTCTACGCTGAGGCACAGCCTAAAAACCAGGAAGCAAGATATGAAAATATGCCGGCTGCACATGCTGCCGAGTATCACAAGAACACTTTGAAAAATGTTCGTTCTGCCCTGAAAAGACACTTAAATGATATCGGGAGAGATATTGACATTGTAAGAGATAAGCAGTTTAAGTCTGCACATGATATGCTTGATGCTAAATTAAACTACAATGTACAACATGGCTTGTCGCGTCCCACACAACATAAATCAATCATTGAAACAAGTGATCTGATGAAAATTAGCACTTATCTGCATTCGGCATCCAATCCTGTTATCCTCCGGTACAAAGTATGGTACGACTTGGCCATCCATTTTGTAAGTCGTGGTCTTGAATTTCACCAGCAGCTTACGCCCACATCCTTTGAATTTGCGGTAGATGATAGCAATGTTGAATATGTCACACTGTCCCACGAAACGAAACCAAAAAAACATCCAGGGTGGTCTCAGCAGCGATGAAGCGCAAAGCCGAAAACGAATACATGTATACGCGACGAATGATATAACCCAATGTTCCGTCAATGCACTTCGCCAGCTCCTTGACAAAAGTGACCCAAATGCCGGATCACTTTTTTCGCACTGTAATAAAGATGCACTTAATTCTCCAGACGCACACAACATTTGGTATACAGCAACCCCAGTCAAAAAATACCAGTTCACTCGTTTCATTTCTGACATATGTCGCAATGCCCAATGTAGTCAGTCATACACTGCTCATTGCCTTCGCGCCACAGCAATCCAAGCCATGAGTGACGCTGGCTTTGAACTTTGTCACATAATGTTTATGAGTGGCCATAGGAATGAAAGTTCCGTGCGTAGTTATAGTCGCCACACAACGACTACTCAAAAAACTAACAATTAGCGAGACGCTTTCCGCCATTGTAACGCCTCGACAAGAGCATGCGCATGTTGGAACATCAGTTCATGGCATCGCAATCCCAGTCACATCACAGCCCCTTTCCACTTGCGCAAAAACTGCTGCCACTAACAATCTCAGTTCCACTAACTTCATGTCATCGGGCTTCATTTCCAATTCTCACTTTTCAAACTGTGTCTTTCAGTTCGCTGGTAATAATTCAAATGTTTGAACTTGAAACTTTGCCGTTACCGGAACGCGTCACGTTGTGTTGTTCCGCTCTGATTCGCTACCCCGATGTTAGCTTGGTTGATTGACAGCTGTTTGGGGGTGCTCTATGCTGATTGGCTAATGGTTGGTAGGCGTGTCATTTTATGTAAATGAGTCACCTGAGTCATGTCACGCCATTACCGAATTCTTACACCGAAAATGTTAATCGGTGGTAACAAATATATCTGTTTCGATGAATTTGATTGTGTTAAAATAAAATATTGTTGAAAGCCTATAGTATTTGTTGTTGAATTTAATTATAAGGATTGACTGTGTATTTCTTTCGTTGCATTGAGGTATGAAACTAAAAACCAATGTGCAAACTTTTGTAAGAATCCGCTACGCGGATTCATACAGTTTGCACATTGGTTTTTAGTTTCATACCTCAATGCAACGAAAGAAATACACAGTCAATCCTTAAATGTTTAGTGGCCCCAACATAGAAATGAAATAAAGTTTAAAGCTAGTAACTTAACAATCAAGTCCAAATAGAAGTAGTTTTTACAACGTGCCAATATACGCATACTCCGATAGCATGTAAAAAATACAATAGTCAAAGAATTACTTTCAGAACAACGTAACTCATTTTTGATTGGTATTTTGGTATGCCCAAAGAAATTGTTTTTTGAAGTTAGCACATAAATAGATATTAGGACCTGTAAGGTGTACATTTGTTTTGAATCCATTCTTCATTATGTTTTATAGTTTGCTTTTTAACGCTGCAATCAGTAATTTTCCAGCTATTTCACGGCCGGTCTCTAAATAATTCTGGACCAGAATATCCAGTGATTGACAAAGTGAGCGTCGATTTTAGCAATTGAGATATAAGATCATATGTGTCAGCGTGCCTGACGACCCGATCCAAAAGTCTCTTGTGACAAACACGGGTTGTTGAAGATAAATTCGTACATGTGTCTTCGCGGGCAATTACGCTTGTATGAGGTATCTGTTCATGGAACAGAAACCATCCGAAAGCGAGGGATTGACCCATGTGACCCATATATCCTTTATCTGTCGTATCAGGAGCCTGTATTTATCCCGTCAGTTGGAGTACGTTCACATAGGCCGGACAGAATAACTTGCTAGATATCATATTATATACTGTTAAGTGTAAGTTGCTTTAACCAGTGAATGGGTTTGATGGTCTGAAGTTCTAAGGTATTTCTTTCTCCACCCATTCAGTTGAAGTGAGGATTGAATCAGGAACATTACTAGTATCTGTTAACGTGATCTCTTCCATCTGATGTCATTGTATAGAATACGAGGGCTGTCCCAGAAGCTTCCCAGACACAGCAAAACTGCTAGTGTATATAGAACAGTACTAAAGCATGAATTGCACAAACTGGAACTGCCTATATATTCCTGTCAAGCTTCACTACCCTCCCATTTGCTCTAAAACGCTGCTCAAAATGGACAAAACAGAATGTAGAGCTGTGATTTAATATCTTTATTTAAAAAGATTTACTCCCAAGCAAATTCCCGAAGACATGACACAAACATTGGGAGATACTTCACCTTCATTCAGTACAGTAAAACAGTGGCGTGCTGATTTCACAAGGGGTAGGCAAAGCGCTGAAGACGAACCACGTTCTGGTCGCCCCTGTGAAGTCACCACCAAAGATAAAGTCAATTCTGTTCTTGACACAATAATGCAGGATCGGCGTATGCCTATAAGCCAATTAGCTACTGCACATGGCATTAGTAAAACGTCAATAGAGCGAATTATTCATCAACATTTGCACATGAGTAAGGTGTTAGCTCGTTGGGTACCCGGAATGCTATAAGAGGAACATAAACGGAAAAGAGTCATGGTTAGTATACTTTCTGATAACTATCGGGCAGATCTATTAACACAATATGAAACCTGGGTTCATCATTTTGATCCTTAGACAAAAAGTCAAAGTATGCTGTGGTTGTATTCTTCGTCATTCACAACCTGTTTCGCCAATTTCATTTTAGCGTTTTTCGTGTGCACGTGAACATGGTCAGGGTAAAACTCGAAATTTACTGTGAAGCGTGTCAGTGTGTTGCTGTACATTTCAGTGATAAACAAACAGGCTGAAAGTTGTTCTGATATTATTCTGTTCCCAAATTCTAAAATGTCACTCACAGAAGTGATATTAAATTCAAGTTAACGTTTTAAGGAAAAGTGCAGTTTCTTGGGTATAATACAGCCAGGATCAGTTAAGCTGGTGATGTTATGAGCAAATATCAGGGTTCGTGGTGAATATGGCCGTGTTTATGACAATCTGCATAAGCAGATCCAGAGGAGGGTGCAGGGGTGCGCAAACCCCAACCCCCACGCCCCTTTTGTCTTGAAAGTTTATTGAATATTTATTAATAGTCCATTAAAACTCTCATGAAAACGGGTGAAAAGGAGTGTGCAAACCCCCACACCCCACCCCCCATCACGAGGCCATCCCACCACCAGACGTTCTGACATGGACTTCTGCAGTGTACATTCCATTTACAACAATGCTCTGGGACTTCGAAACGTAACGACAGGCGAATGGATATCTAAAGCAGTAGGTCACGAAAGACCCACGTCATTGTCACAACCCGGGTCAAATACATGTCCACCTCCCCAGAGATGAAGGTCGGTTGTTGGACAACTACTCTGTGAAATAACGTGTACTCCTTGTCGCCATACTGTCTCTGGGCGGGTTAGTAATTATTCGCAGTGTGTGCATATAAATACATGTATTAGATTATGAAACTTGTATCATCATCAACCCATTCAATTTCAGCGGGGAAACATCCCTTACGTATATTGATATCTAGAAAAACAGATAACAATTCGAACGCCAGGGACTGACGTACCTAAGGAGTTATTATATGTAATACCAGGAGCCAATCATTTCTTTCTGTCACGTTTACAAAAAAAGGACTTGATAGGTATCACCGTTTATCTTTTGCTGCACTCGTGGTAAGTATATGTTGTCTTAGCCAGTGATTGTGTGTCTGAGAGTCAACGTATCTCCTTCTCCACCCAATCAGTTGTCGTATGGATGCAAAGAGGTAAGTTATCTGTGTTAAATGGATCTTTTCCAGCAAATTGTCTAGAATAACTAACAAATAACGGACGCAAGTCCAGTCGGAAAAATAGTCTTGTGTAGGTTCCTTTTGTGTGTATTGGACAAAGAAAAGCTAGGCGTGCGGGATGTGTGCTGTGTGTGTGTGTGTGTGTGTGTGTGTGGGTGTTTGGTTTTTTTTTGCAAGATAAAGCACATCACACAAGAGAGGTATTTCTTACTCCTGCAAACTCTGAGCAAAGTTTATGGACCATTCACGCCATCTGAATCATCCAGTGGTCGACGATAGGGTTTTGTCTTAGTGGATGAAGTTGGTTGTCACATTGGAGGTTTCAGGTGAAGTGTTATTGGATTTTACGTCGTGCTTGAGAATATTTCGCTCATATGACGACGTGCATGCGCGTGTGTATGTGCGGCTGCTTGTACTAGCCCAGACTTAAGCTGGTTTTATAGTGCTAGCCCACCGAGATACCATGCCGCAGTGAAGCATGGATACCCCACTCATACACATTATACTGACTCTTAGCCGACCAGTCCTTGTTGTACCCATTAATGCCGAGCGCCAGGCAGGGACCAACAAGTACCATATTTTAACGTCTTTTGGTATGACGCGGTCGGGGATCGAACCCGCGACCTTCCGCACTCCGGGCGGACGCTCTAACCACTACACCACGGAGGCGGCCTTGGAGGTTTCAGAGCTTTGGTGACAGCATTAGTGTTATTGCGTCTGTGAGTGTGCATCTTTAAAGGAGAAGGTGTGTTGGCGTAGACGATTACTCGTTACTTAACATGTCAACTAAACTATCCGTTGTTACCATCTTAGCCACCATGCAGACATCTATGTACATAAGCAGAGCAACAGTTAATCTGTTTTGACATGATCATGGTGCACAGCATCAAATGATAACTTCTACACCACTGCTTAAATAATTGTTGTTGAAACAATGTTGTAAACTTATGAATTTTAACAGAAGCAATTAATTACCATGACATATATGGCTTCATATACTGAGCAAACCGGAAAACTGGACACTCGGGAGTTTTTGGACTAGGTTTTTAATGTTATGTTTTTGACAATAATTTTAGTTGTATGCTGTGCATAGAACATCTTGACATCAACGGAAAGCAAATGGATCTTAGAACGTTAGTAAACACACCCCGAGGAAGACGTCGTCATTGCTCAAAACTGACGTTGAAGATCTTGCAACGTCTGTGGTGGATTGACTTACTGACGAACACGTCGACCCAGTTCGATAGGACTGAGGTCGGGGCTACGCGACGGCCAATGCAGAACTTGAATACCGGCATTTCGTAGAACATTCTATGTATGGACTTTAAGAATTATCGTATGCGATCTAGCGTTGTCTTGTTGGAACGTCAGTCCAGGGCCATGTCTGTGCATAAATGGTAGCAAGACCGGTTGCAAAATCTGATCCATGTACTTGGCAGTATTTAAGTTCCCTCGAAAGGGGAGAAGGTCCGTGTGCACAAAACAAACCCCATACTATTACGCTGCAGCCCGCAAATCTGTATACTTCACAGGCGCAGACATGGGCGTGACGTTTACCTCGCCTGCGGTACACTCGGGCCCGGCCGTCCGCAAATCTCAATGTCAAGACAACCGAATTACACTGTTTGGGATTGAACCGTTTGTGTCTTGTGGTCCTCACGAGTCTGTTGCGGCGATGAAGAAGCGTTGAAATTGGTCCATTATGGGATCTTTGGGCGCTAAGACCAGCGGCACGCAAGCGATTTCTGACAGTTTGTGCAATTATTCTTCCAGCAAACATCTCCTCACTGGTGGAAGTTGCATTAACAAATTTGTTCCGAAGATGACGTAATCGTTTTGCTTGATCTTCCCGGAGTGAGTTTACAAGTGACGCTCCCGGCCTCGGACGGTCGGCAATTCCGGTTTGATGCACAAGATTAAAAATTATTTGTCGTGAGCAATTAAAGGCTCTTGCAGACTGACCAGCCTCAAGCCTCCCCATAGCATGTTGACATTCTTGATATGAAAGGCGTGCCATTTCCAAACCAACATTAAAATGAAATGTTCAATTTGTTTTTCCAGCTCACATTGAATGTGCGTGTTCAGTTTAAGTAAACATACATCGAATGAATTCATGAATTTGCTTTTTCACACGTGTTTTTCATCTTTATAAGCTACAAAGTAAATGTTTGTACGTGAACTTACAATTTCACGATATTAAAACATTCACATTGTTTACTAACGTTTAATATACTTGTAAATTTATTTGATTAAACAGAAAGTTTTCAAATTTGCTGAGTATATTTGAAAATTGTCCTAAAATATAAAACATAAAACGTAAGGGCCAAAGAATATCCAGTCTGGCCTATCCTCAGAAACAAACAGATAACAAAACAAAACAAACAAATAGATTAATAGCTGTGAATATTATATGAATGTACAACTGAGTGTCCTGTCCTACGAGACAGAGACCTAAAACGTACTCTCAGCCTGACGCCTCACAGTTGCCAGTCACCAGCCACTCGATCACGACCTTATGTGTCACGTGAATGTGATGAGGTTGTTGGGGTATACTTCACTGCTGACTAAACCTACTGGCTGGCACAATGCCAGTTATATACCATGCTTTAGAAACGACGTCATGGGGGGTTATAACACTGCAGGTGTGTTTGATCACATCTTTGATACTCTTGACTTGGTTAACGTCCCCATCCAAAAGAATCTGGTAAAGGGATGCGTAAAATAGTAAATTGCAGACACCATGAAGCTTTGATTCTCCTACTATCATCACCCAAATGCGCAATGTGTGCAAAACTGCAAATCATTATAAGAAGTTTCTGCTACTAAAGCTTTGAGTGAGTGAGTGAGTGAGTGAGTTTAGTTTTACGCCGCACTCAGCAATATTCCAGCTAAATGGCGGTCTGTAAATATCGAGTCTGGACCAGACAATCCAGTGATCAACATCATGAACATCAATCTGCGCAATTGGGAATCGATGACGTGTCAACCAGGTCAGAGAGCCTGTACTCAGAATGTGAATCTTATCTAATATTGTTGTGTATTGTGCATAGACAACTACAATATAAACAGCAATACGTATCCATTGAAGAATTCATTGATGACAGATTTTTTTTTTTTTCAAAATACCAATTCTAATGGGTTCTGTTCTCAGTGTTCTGTTCATCAGTTTTTGTGGTATACGTGGAAGAAAACGATTTATTCTGTGTTTTAGAGCGTGCATTCTGTGTTGTTTTAGAAGTTCTGCTCAGTGTGCTTGTATCACACAAAACCATTTGTATTTTTCAGACTGTGTCCAAAACATGGCTGTTATTAGATGTTGCCGACGGCAGTTCGATTTGAATCTCATAACAGTCGAGCCAGTTTTGTTTCTTTACATGATCGGACTCTTTCTGTCAATTCCAACCTTCCAGGCATTTGTGTATAACAAGGTCTGCATTGACAAGTACAACGAGACTTTCTGCGGCAGCCTGCGCAACCAGACATTCCAAGAGGACCACAAAACAGAAGAGGATTATGTCCAGTCTGAGACGTCCTACTTGATCTTAAAGAGAACAGCTGTAGAACGTGTTCCGGCATGTTTTATTGTACTGTTTTTCCTTGGATCCTGGGGTGACAAAGTGGGTCGGAAACTACCTGTAATTATACCCAGTGTGGGGACAACGTTGTCTTACATTGGGTATATGATTCTTTCCATTTACCCTTCAAGTAAAGTGGAGTATGTGATGATCGCTGCTGTAGTAAATGGTCTCTCTGGGAGTTTTACTGCCCTGTTGATGGCATCGTACAGCTACGTGACGCACGTTGCTGATCCAAAGAATAGAACTACGCGAATAGGAATCGTGGAGGCTGTTATCTTCTTGGCTGGAACAGTTGGAGTCTTCACATCGGGAGTCATGTTGGACAATACAAGCTTCACATTCGTCTTCGCCGTCATGAGTGGATGTTCCTTCTTAGGACTGGTATACGCTGTCATACGTTTAGAAAACCTAAAGGCGAGCACAACAAGACGGCTAGAGGGTGAAGGTTTCTGCGAATATTGGTTTCTGGGATCTGTCAAGGAGTCTGGTCGTTGTGTGATGAAGAAGAGGCAAGGGAAGAGAACTGTCTATATCATCATACTGATTATCATCTTCAACCTCTTTGTTATCGGAACAGTGAGTGAGTACAAATTGACTTTTATTTCTTAATCCTTATTGTTTGCGTTTGCTCATACTAAAACACAGGTCACCTCTTTGGCGTGCTGCAGGTGAAGCGGACATCCTCCTCCTGTTCACAAAGCGAGCTCCACTCAGCTGGTCACAGACAACTTTGGGTTACTATCAGGGTCTGGAGAACTTCGCTCGGAGTTTAATGCTGGTCACAGTTCTGCCTCTGGTTAGGAAGTTGAGGAACACCACCGTAGGACTCTGGGGTTTGATCTCCAAAGCCATCGGTCTGGTGGTATTGGGACTCAGTACACGAACATGGCACGTCTTTCTAGGTAAATGACAACTGCTTTAAGTGCACAAATGTAATTCATCCTTCTTAGTCCTCATCGAGTAAATAATTAGAAAATACAAAACATATAGTTGATTGTGATTCACAATAGTGAGTGAGTGAGTTTGGTTTTACGCCGCTTTCAGCAATATTCCAGCAATATCACGGCGGGGAACACCAGAAATGGGCTTAACACATTGTACCAATGTGGGGAATCGAACCCGGGTCTTCGGCGTGACGAGCGAACGCTTTAACCACTAGGCTACCCTACCGTCCCTGATTCACCAGATGGTTGCATGTCCTAGTATGAGCATCAAATGTATCTGTCACACACGCCACTGATGTGTAAACGTTGTGACAGCAATCAATTCATTTCGTTTCAGTGACACTGCTGTCCATGTTTCAAGGCTTCCCAGCAGCTGTTGTTCGGTCACTCTTGTCAAGTATGGTCAGTCAGGCTGAACAGGGTAGGGTTAAGAACAAACATGATGTTGTAAAGATTGAATAAGCAAAGCTTGGATCACAATGGAAGTAGTACTCTTATATGCTAACGACAGAATATAAGTCAGTCTCGGTTGTCTCCACTTGGCGTACAGGACAAAGAGATGTGAACATTATCTAAAGGATTGCTGGCAAAGAATGATGATAACAGGTATCCGACTGAACAAGGTAAAGCTTGTATCCCATTTCTTAGGCTTAACATTCTACATATGGTCAGCCATATATTTAACGAGTGAGGTGATAATGTGATTTGATGTTAATAATTGAATCAAACAGGACATCTGGTGTTTTAGCCTCATGTCACCACAAACATCAAAACTGAATCAGAGCAACGGTTTTGAATGTTCTTTAAATGCAACAGACGGTTATTAAAACATATACTTAGTATGCATTCCCTGTTTTCAATATGTTCATCGTCTGTTTACAGGGCGCTTGTTTGGACTCCTGGCTTCAATGGACAGCATTGCTGTCGTGGTGGCATCCCTGATCTTCAACCAACTCTACCCAGCAACCCTTGATATCCTACCTGGCCTCAGCTTTATGGTGGCTGCTGGTCTGTGTGTTGTTGCAGCAGCCATTATGCTGTGAGTGGTCATTTTACCTTTATAGCCAAAGAAGGGTATTGACAAAAATCCATAAAAATATTAGTAGTATGTTATGCCAGGCATTTAAAATATCGTAAATATTTTGCATTTGGTCATGTTCCTTCTGTACTTGAATTACAGATGGCTTCATTTTGATATGAGAGGACGGGTATTGGTACTTACACAAAATGTGACAGGAGACACAGAGGACAAAAACAAAGGTATGCCCTTAGTAGTTTGTGAAAAATGCAGAAGTGTATACAATTTACGTCCGGTCATTATTGTTTCAGCTTAAGCATCTCAGTGCACCACACACCCCCATCGATCGTGAATTGTATCAGAAGCAGTTATCAACCAGATCTCGAAACCGCGACAAACGAGACGCCATTTCAGACTCACTAATACCAAATGTCGGTTCGAAGTATGAACTCCAGACAGATGGACGGGTATTAGCTTCACAGTCTAAAACAATCATATACGTAGAAGTTTCTGTTCGAAGAAGACACCTTCACCTGATCCCTTAAATACTGGATTACAAATATAACACAATTTTCATACTTCATGACTTCAGCTAATTTATTAAAGTGGAAAGTAAACAATATCAGACTTGGAATACATCCTTGACGAACACGACATGACGACACGAAAGGCTGCGAAATGCTCTTGGTATCATCACTATTTGATAGTGGCAAATCAAAAGCCTTTCTGAAATCAGTGAAACTACAGTTGTATCTTGTTTTGGGGCCATTATATATTTGTGCACAAAACCTAGTATGTGAATGTTATCAGATTTTGGAGTAGCTCACACGAAAACCAGCTTGACAGTCAAATATGTGTTTCAGAGAAAGTGAATGAGGGACTGTAAAAGAAGAAAAGGTGCATTTGTAAACAACTATGTTTATTTTTCTTTTGTTTCAGAGGACGCTCAGGTGGAGGCTTCGACGACCCACATGTAATCATAATCAGTCATCACGTTTCGAGCAAATGTCAGATGTTTTGCCTATAACATCCGAATATGTCAATAGTAATATATTCGAGCAGTACACAATACTCCAGATCGGGTTCAAGTATCAACACAAAGGGCTAAAAAGAGAGAAAAAACTGGGTTTTTTTAGATATTTATGTCACTCTCTTTATTTTCTCAGTTCTTTCAGCCTGCTTATCTTGAGCATAAATAGTACTTCTTCTCCCTCTTGTATTTTCGAACAAATCTGTGAAATCCCTACACATGTGGGTGAATGCACATAACATATAAATTATTGTCTCTGGAGTCTCATACCCGTGGAGATCCAGGTTAGAATTGGTCTTGACTCGTCGTACGAGGCTGACGGGATCGGGTGGTCAGGCTCGCTCACATGTATCTCAGTAGCTTAGATCGATGTTCATGCTGTTGAGCAATGGATTGTGTGGTTCAGACGCGATTATTTACAGACCGCCGTCACATATAAAGGAAATATTGGTGAGTGCGGCGTTAAACGACAGACAAACAAATCTGGTGCCTCTATTTTGGAAATAATATTGAAGAGTTCATTATTCGTGTTTATTCTTCTTATACTTTCCTCACACCGGTTTGTCTTTAAATTATATTTCTCAATTTCTTATTAATATATTCTTTATGAAAAATCTTGAAGTTCCCAATTTATGTAGCTGTATGTCCCTTTAAAGATTAATGTGTCCTTGTAAATGTGTCTTGTAAAACCTTTACTACATTTTAAGATGCTTCAACATGCGCACATTGAAAGGATGATCTGGCTTTGGGTACACGTTTTGTGCTCATAAGCACATCTATATTCCCCTCTGAAGAAACTAAAGAGCAGCATTTCTAATTCCTTGAAATGTGAGCAAATCAGTATTAATGACATTCTTTTGGATATATTATTGACACCTTTATATCATATTATACATTTGTCATCAAGTGTAGCATTTTTCAACACAAGTACCTGCTTTAGCATCCACTGTGATATTACTATTGTGTAATTCTACTTTGCTATATGGGAAGTATTCGACAGTTATGTCCAAACTGTAATGTTAAGACAGTGTCACCATAATATTATTATTAAGCTATTTTAAAAGTATAGTAAAGGAAACGCTGAAACGTCACTCTATGCAATAAACGAGAAGTTATCGTATCCGTTTTTCTTCGTTATTCACAACGTCTTTCTCAAATTCATGCATGTGAACACGGTAGGGGTAAAATTCGGAATTTACAGTGAAACGTGTCAGTATGTTGTCTATACATTTCAATGATGAAAACCAGACTGAAAGATATCATTGCAAATTCAATTAAACGGGTCTTTTTTACACAAGGCATTTATCACTTCAGGAACTGCAACAAAGTGTGGGGTAGACGAAATGGTCCTTTTCATGCCGATAATGACCAGAACGATGTTTTTTATGGCTGCTCAGTAATGCTGTGGGATGGGGTCACTGTGACTTACAGCTTAATGGGCAGTACAGGGCGGGTATTGTTACTGACTGCGTCCAGCAGGAGAGCAAGAGCAAGGCCAGACTTGTCATTAATCAAACATGTACAAACTCGACTTCACACTGTGAAAGAGCTAAAGATTTGTAGAACCTGTCTTCTTTCTTGTTCATATGTCTGTAGAGTTCCTCTCTGGCTCTTTTCTTCATATAAGAAGATGACACGCTAGCAGCCTCAGCAGTCACCTTCTACTCACAGTAGTAGATTAACTCTCTGTTTTGACAACTAATAAGTTGTCCCACACTGGCCCCCACGTTCACACCTTCTTAACGAGTTATCCCGGAGTGGCCCCTGAATTTGGTTGTTACGTAATAGACAGGGGGGCCACTCTGGGAATACACCGAACTTGTCTACTTGGACGGCGCCATCAGAAACTATTCCCAACAAATGAACCAAGCCGACATAGGACGTTTGATTAGGATTATCCTTCATTGAATCCGGGATTGTCTTGAGAATAGAGATGGATTCACGAGATATCAATGTGTTTGATTTTCAATGGGAAATGATGTGATGTACAGTAGGGCGCTTCGGCCAGTTATCAAACAAAATCTATGGTCATCTGACCTTCAAAGACTAAGGCAAATGATAGTCAGATGTGACTATTATTTGAATAGTTATTTCATTTAAGATATAAATTATCAATACCTTTTAATTGAATATTCCAAACTCTTTCATAATATATTTGTCACTCAAACTACACCATCATAAACTTCATCTTTGATGCCATGGGGGCCTCTACATGAAAGACATTTCTCTTGTCAGGTCAGATTGTCAATATGATCACTGATATTGGTAAGTATCGTCTCTTCTGAAGATGTCCTTGTCTTACCTGCTGATTCCCAGGATGAAACTAAAACTTTGACAGGGAAATAGTCCATAAAAGACCATGGTGTGACACAACAAAAATAAAATGTGCTGTAGTTAATCATTGTATTTCTGAAATTGAGTGAGTGAGTGAGTTAAAATTTATCGTCACATCGGCAATATTTCAGCAATATTGTGCCGAGAACAATTAATTGGTATACATAGTAAGTAATAGTAAATTATAAAACCTGTCTACGAAGGACAGTAAAATAACTAGATTATCACAGAGACGAAATTTAAACTAGTAATTAAATCTTAACCAGTTTAACTATAGATGACAATACAATATAAAAACGGACTATAGATTGCCAACAACTGATGGTGGATCACCATACTAGGGACCCTCGGGACTTACAGTACATTTGCTTCCTGCATGGACCTAGCTGGATTTACACCATCCCTTTAGCTATTAGCAATTTTGGATATTCAAGCCGCAAATTAAAAGAACACATATTTTACGATTAAAAATAATAGTAGATTTAAATTTACATTGAATGCTTTTGGACTTACATACCCTCTCAGGAGGACAATAATTTTACAATACTTCAACCCCCTTTGAGGGTACAGCCACTAACAATTGCAGTTATTAATCTAAACTGCCAATAATAATTTTAGTTATCTATTTACAGACCATTTATCAAAATGAATCTAGTAATTCTATTTCCTTTAAAAATTCAATGATGAAATGATAATTAACATTAAAAAGACCCTTAACTGTCTTGACATTGAAATACTTATCCCTTGTAATGGAAAAATCAATACACTCAAGCAGGACATGCTTGACCGTGATTCTTTCATCACAAGGGATGCAAAACAGAGGATCCTCACCTTTTAATAGGTATTCATGAGTATATCTCGTATGACCAATACGACATCGTCGCATGATGACCTCTTCAAATCTGGACTGACAACCCAAGTAGGTGTAACCAATATAGGGTGTTATTTCATGTAATTTATTGATACCTACTTGGGTGTCCAACTTCTTCTGCATCAGATCACGGATGTAAGTTCTAATGCTAGCTTTATAATCAGAGTACGGGATAAGAAGTAGTGTCACAGATTTGTTGAGTGCTGCCTTGGCAGCAAAATCGGCCATTGTGTTCCCAGAAATGCCAACGTGGCTGGGTAACCAACAAAGGACGATGTCGCATTGGCCAGTAGCAAGATCGTTATATAATTCAATAATTTCTAATAAAAGTGGATGTATACAAGAAAAATGTTTTATAACCTGAAGACAAGAAAGAGAATCTGAAAAAATGATATATTGTTAAATATTTAGGATGTTTAGTCATATATTTAAGCGCTGTAAATATGGCATTTGCTTCAGCTGTGAAAATAGAACTATTGCCTGAACTATTGCCACCTTCCCATCTGTAAATAAGGATTTGTATGTATTATATTTACTTTTTGATTGATTATATTCTTGTTTATATTGTAATTCATTGGTGTCTGATGTTTCAAACGTTGTCAGTGTTAGGTTAACTTCTGGTCTTACCAATTGCCAAGGAAGAGAAGAAAGAAAGCGGGAAGGAGCTATATTTTCCAGCTCAATGCCGGCATCAGAAATGAATGGTATAATTCTTAGCCCAAGAGGTGGAACAAGAGAAGGCTTTTTGTTGTACAAATCCTCATAGAGAGGATTGAAGACACAATTATATGCAGGGTTAGACATATTTGAGTATAGTTTAATGAGATACTGTAAAGATAATTTGATAGGTCGTTGGTTAAGAGATGGCTCATCGGCCTCAACATAGAAACTGTCAACAGGAGAAGTTCTGAAAGACCCAAGACAAAGTCTTAGACCTTAGTGGTGCACAGAATCTAATAGTATTAGGTTGTATTTGCAGGCTCCACCATAAACGATGGAGCCGTAATCTAGTTTAGAACGGATGAGTGATCTGTATAAGTGTAGGAGGGTAGTTTGGTCCCCTCCCCACTTTGAGTTGGAAACAACTTTTAACAGATCAAGTGCCTTCAGGCATTTAGCTTTAAGGGATTTAATATGAGGCAGAAAGGTTCAATGTGAATCGAAAATAACACTCAAGAACTTGGCCTCCTTCACAACTTTGATGGGTGTGCCATTTAGAGATAGTTCAGGGTCTTTATGCGGTTTGTATTTACGTCAGAAATGTATACAATTAGTTTTGTATTTACAAAATTTAAAGCCGTTTTCAAGACACCATGTATTTATTTTGTTTAAACACATCTGCATTTGCCGTTCAATGGTATGCATATTTTTACCACAAGAAATATTAAAATCATCCACAAAAAGTGATCCATCAATTGAATCATTTAAAACCTTTGATAAACTGTTGATCTTGATACTAAACAATGTTACAGACAAAATACTGCCTTGCGGGACACCCTGATCCTGATTGTAATGGTCAGACAGGGTTGAACCCACTCGGACTTGAAATTGCCTGTCATTTAAAAACTTGGATGTAAATTGAGGCAAACGGCCTCGTCATCCAAAGGCATGTAAATCTTTTTAAATCCCATGTTTCCATGTTGTGTCGTGTGCTTTTTGTAAATCGAAAGAATCGACACTGCATGCTGTTTATTAATTATGGCATTTTTCACAAAAGATTCTAAACGCACTAAATGATCGATGGTACTACGGTTTTAACGGAAACCACATTGTATATTAGTTATAAGGTTATTGGTTTCCAAGTACCAAACAAGTCGATTGTTGATCATGCGTTCCATGGTTTTACAAACGCAGCTAGTCAGTGAAATTGGTCTATAATTAGAGGGATCAGTATGATCACGTCCAGGTTTAGGTATGGGAACAATATTAGCATCCCGCCATGACGAAGGAAAATTTCCAGATGTCCAAATGTCATCAAAAATATATAAAAGCGTCTCTAAACATGATTCAGGTAAGTGCTTCAGGAGTTGATAATGTATGTTATCAACCCCTGAAGCAGTATCATGCGCCTAACCAAGAGCAGTATGTAGCTCATGTATCGAAAAGGTTTCACTGCAGTCTTCCCCATTATCTGAATTGAAATTAAGAGATTTCTTTCTTGTTGTTTTGATATTTTTGGAATTCAGGTACATAATTAGATGAGGAAGAATGTTTGGCTAACGTCTCACCAAGTGTATTTGCAATATCTGATTTATTAGTCAATAGCTGGTTCCCATCTTTCAGATGGTGAATGCTTGATTTAGAGCCCTTACCTTTGATTTTATGGATCATGTTCCATACCTTCGATATCGGAGTGCGTGAATTAATTTTTGAGACATAGTTCCGCCAACATTGGCGTTTACTTTGTTTGAAAGTACGCCTTGCCTTCCTAGCCTGTTTGCAATCATCTGTAAAGCATGGTTTTCGGGCGTGAGGAATTGAAGAGGACTTTGGAATACACTCATCAGCTATGTTATTTAGTTCCTCTGAAAAACATTTTATGGCATCAGGAATATCATTAAAAAGTTCAGGTTTTAGTTTGTCAACACAAAGAGTTTCATATAAAGGCCAGTTAGCTTTTTTAAAATTCCATCTTGATGAAGGAGGAACATCAGATGGAATCACGGGTTTTAATAATGTTGGGAAATGGTCACTCCCACAAAGGTCGTCGTGGACTGACCATTCGAATTCACTCAGTAGGTTGGAGTCAGTAATAAATAAATCAAGAGCAGAATAGGTTCCTGTGCCAGGATGTAAATAAGTATTTTTGCCGTCATTATAAATGCATAAGTCATTATTTGAAATAAACCTCTTTAGTAATTTACCTTTGGCGTTTGTATAAGTACCACCCCAGAGTGGGTTGTGGCAATTTAAATCGCCCATGATTTAACAGGAGTTGGGTAACTGATCATAGAGATCTTGCAGATCCGTAAGTTGAACAGCTGATGAAGGTGGGATGTACAAAGAACACAAAGTAAAAGCAACCTGTAATGTAAGTCGAACTGCAACAACTTGAAGATTCGTTTTAAGAGGAACACTGCTATGGATAACATTGCTCCTCACCAGGATTGATGATCCACCAGAAGCTCTATCACCAGGAGGAGAAAAAGAATGATACGCATTAAACTGACGTAGGTCAAAATTATCTGTCTGTTTCAGATAAGTTTCTTGTAAGCGAAACGCTGAAGGTTTATAATCTTGGACTATTAACTGTAAATCGGTTAAATTAGTCCTCAGTCCTCTACAGTTCCATTGTATTGTAGGTGAGGACATTATGTCTTCGGAGGATGGACTGGAGATCTACCCCTCACCTTCCTTGAGGGCGACAAGCTATGTGTCCTACCATGGCTTTGGTCGGACACATCCATGTCGTCAAGGGATCCAAACTTATTAAATATTTGGATCGGCTTTTTTTACCCCTTTCGGGCTCTGCCACTTTGATTCTGTTTTGATGTTTCACTGATTGATTTGCAGTTAGAAGTTTGTTTCACTATTGTGTCCGAGTGCGATGAATGTTTCTGAGATTTGTACTGATCTATCTCAGAACATGTCTTGGATTGAATAGCACCTTTTGATATCGTCGAAGTTTGTGAACTAGAGCTCACTTGTGGAGGCTTCGCCTTAACTTCAATAGACAGCAGCGTGGGTGCGGAAGTCCTTGCCCATGTGTACTCTGTCTGGCAACCTACAGATACAAGTTTTGGTTTTGAAGCCTGGAGAGATGCAGAAACAGTGGATGAGTATAACGGACCTGTCTGTTCTTGTCCAAGAATAATCTTCTTCTCTTCTGGTAAGGGAATATTCCGTTCATGCTTCAGTTTGGATATCTTTGATTGTAGTTTCCACGTCGGGCAATCCTTGGAGGAAGAAGGATTGTTACCAGAACAGTTTACACAGCTAGGAGGTTTGACACAAAGACTACTGTTGTCACATGTTCCAGCACACCGATGACAAGCAGCTGAGTTATGGCACGATTTAGATCCGTTGCCATACTTTCGACAGGTGTAACACCTCAAGGGATTAGGGATAAATGTATCGACCCTTAAGATGCTATAACCAGCTTTCAGTGATTGTGGGTGTGTCGGAAGAGAAAACGTGAACAGATAAGTATTCGTTTTTGTGACGGCATCATTCTTTTTAACAGAGAAACGTTTGACATCAGTAACTCCTCGTGAGCGTAATTCTCTGATGATGTTAGCTTCAGCCATATCTGAGAGGCAACGTCCTATGTCACGGACGATGCCTTTGCTGCTATTTAATGTCCTGTGTGGGGAAACCTCAACAGGAACATTGGCTAAACTTTTTGTTGAGAGAAGAATCTGAGATTGGATCTGTTTCCTGCATTGGATCAACAGAGAACCAGATCGTAGTTTTTTCACTTCATATACTTCACCAGCCAAACCTTCAATACCCTTTGCTATCGCAAAAGGATTCAGCTTAATAGGACCACCATCCGGTGAAGACATGACAATGAAGCGAGGCCAATTATCAGTATTCATGAGAGCAGCTGGAGTCTCATCCTCTGACGAGAACGAATCATCAGATTCGTAGGAACGTTTTCTAAGTGGGGGTGCCATGATAGAAATATATATGATTCACCCTCCTAGCTCCCCACCCACCATGGAGTGTCAACAAAAACGATGTCCCATGTCTGTGGGTGTCAAACAGTCGACACCAGGGATACTAGGGGGGTATACTCGAGCAGGACAATATCTCGAAAAGATATGACCTACCAGATTGGCCGATGAGCCATCGCCTTCTGGCACCAGCATCTAGGCAATTTTTTAAGTTTGAAAATTCATTTAGCATATTATATATAACAACAGGTCAATAATGTTTCTAAAATCCAAGCCAAATAATGATAGAGGAATGAAAGTTTTAGTGCTCAGGGCTCGGCATGACCAGCCGATTGGTTGAACCGGGCCCATTCAACCACCCGTCTTAGTGAAGTCAGGGCCGTAGTGGTGTGTTGGGCAAAAGGAACACTGTTCCTGGAACCAGTGCCCTTAACCACCAGAATCACTTCCTCCACCGACACAGGGGCGCAACCCACGGCAAACGGGTTGGTGGACCAAATATACCCCCGGGTCCACAACGGGGGGTTGAAGAGCGCTCTTAGCGTTACCCAGCACCCACCACGAGGAGGTGACTCTTCACGGGTGCCATTTCTGAAATTAACTGAGTATACAAATCAATGCCAATCACTACAATAATCAATTAGGTTAGCTACAAGATACTTCAAAATGTGTGATAAGAACGTGACGATGCATCCTGTTTCTCAGGGCATCATTCGGCGTGGCAAGCATACAGCTGTGCATTCAAAGCTACTTTATTAATGATACATGCACTGGCGTACACAAAAACGAAATATTTATGCATACAAAATTCGAATTGCATGAGAAAGTAACTCAGTGACGCTGGGTTTGACTATGTACTCAATCGTCAGACCTCCAAACAAAGATTATAGTCTTCGTGGTGCATCGAGAGACAGAGGTGGACTTGTTTTGCTGTTAGGGTCGAACAGTAAAGTGGAAGGCTGTTTAAGGCAGCACTCGCCAATATTAGAGCTTAATGCTGGTGGTCCGTACATCATCGAGTCTGGACCAGAACACCATGAGCATCAATATACGCACTCAGGACACGATGACCTGAGCGCGCACAGCAGGAAATAAATCTGCCTTGTATGGGGTTAGAACAGTTTCGTTTTACTTATTAGATTTTATTGAAAACACACTCAGTATAACTACACGCATGTTGTTGTTTTTTCGAGTAGACGCAAATGAACGTGACGTGCGAAACAAAGTCCAACCACTTGAAATGATGATAAAATTATAAACTTGACACTGAAGTTGATACATCAGTGACAAAAATTATGTCCGATGCAATTCCCTATTTTGCCTTGGACTTTGCATATGTTTATGCCTCTGGTGGGGCAGGATACGCTCACCTTCTCGCGAACACCTAGCATCATCACTATTTCAGAGTGATTCATAAACACAAGCTCTGTCATCGTGTCGCATGAGCACAATCGCTGGATTGTATGGTCCAGACTCGATTTATTACAAACATCGTACAGCTGTAATACTGCTGAAACACATATATGCTCATTATATAGTCACATTGTACAATGGACTCTGCTTTTAGCAGAGATTGCTTATACAGGTCAAAAGGGTTTTGTCGCTTCTATTTCAGCAAAAATCATAACTTACATTACACTGATATTTTGTCTTTTACGCCCTAAAGGAATGGGTTTTCATAAGTGAGGTCACAAATAATAACACATACACTTCAATCCGTTTATTCAGTACTAAACAGGCCACAGGCCTGTAGTACATTTACAATATGCATATGGTCGAATATATGCAATCACTAACGTGGATATTACATAACACAATTAAGACGTGACAGTCTTTCTATAGTTTAAAGCATTGAATATAAATGCTGATACCTTTCGTAGGATTAGAGATATGCGAACCTCAATAGATCAATAAATTTGTGAGTGTTTGGGTGTCTATTATAATAATTAGACAGATATGTTTCTCTTATTGTTGAATAAAATGGACATAAAAGAAGTAAATGATATTCGTCTTCTATGCTATTCAAATTACAAAATGCACAATATCTGTTTTCTCCAGAGATATTTGTGTACCATGCTGTTTCCACAAAGAGATCATGGGATGAAAATCTTAGCCTTGCAATTGCTTCCTAAATTTCTTCACATTTATAACCTTTAGATACGTGTCAGTTTCAATAGTGGATTTTAGCTGCTAGTAATAGAAACATTTACTCGACAAACTCAGGGTGTGATAACAATCTTGCAGAAATATATATTTTAACCTCTGTGTAAAAGTCATTATGAAATTTTAAGTACAGTTTACATGTTGATCATACCAAATGTAGTTAAAACATGTATTAAAAGAAATCTCCTTCACGTGTTTGGCCCAATTTGTATTTATTATGTACTAACATCATTTCATAGCATTTTCGTGGGCATCTGTAAGGGAGCATATGGATGAGTCTTAAACAATATTTAATTACTTTTATATAAGCACACACACATATATATATATGCACATAGTAAAACGCCCCGTTTCCCCATACGCCATAACACTGGGAGTATTTGTTTTATTTCCTAGGTATTTTTTACACGCAAATAAATGTGCTACTTCAATTGCATCATAATTTTTAAGTCCCCATACCTCCCACATATAAAGTCGTATTGGGCTTATTTTTGCGTCAAATACCTTGAAAAAGCTAATGTATGATTGTCTGAAAGTACAGAAAGGTTATTGCCAATTCCTATCAGTATTTTCTTAGCCTGGTTTGACGCCTCCTTACCACGTAAGTTCGAACTGAGGCGATCTGTAAGATAGACACCTAAATATTTATAGAAGAACGCAGTTTCTAACATCTGCCCATTATAAAACCACTTTTCATTTTTCGCCAATGTACCTCCATTTTAAAAAACTTGAGTTTTGCCCATATTTACATTCAATTTTGCAATCTTCACAGTATTTTTCAAGTACCCACATTTGCTGCTGGAATCCGTTTATTGTGGTTGAAAACATTGTAACATCATCTGCAAAATGTAGTAAGAAAAGCTCAATGGTAGCGGGGTGTAGTTGTATTCCATACCTACAGTTTTCCTGGTTTGGGCTGGCTAATTCGTTAATAATGAAAGAAAAGAGAAAAGGGCTCAGAATTCATCCTTGTCTAACTCCCATATTTATTCTAAACATATCTGAAAGTTCACTGTTATTTCTTACACGTGCCTTTACATTATCGTTCATGCTTTTTAAGAGCATGTTCATTTTGGGGCTAATTCCGTGAGATTAAAGAAGTCTCCAAAGTTTTTTTCTATCTACCGTGTCAAAAGCTTTAGAGAAATCAATGAAAAGGGCACAGAATTTACAGCCTTTCTTTTTTAAGTATCTTTGTGTAAGGGATTGTTAGAATAAAGATATTGTCAACTTTCGTGTAACCCTCACTACATCCAGCTTGAGCTTCGTTTATCTTATTCATACTGTCGGCCCAGAACTTTATATATTTATAATGTAGGTGAATATCTTACTGAATATGCTTAGTAACGTTATGCCTCTGTATTTGTTCGTATTATTACTCTCACCATGTTTATGGATCGGAACAATAATCCCTACAGTCCAAGATTCCGGAAAGCACCCTGTGTCTAAAATCTGGTTAAACAGTAAAACAAGGTATGGTGTAATTATGTCAACAAAAAATATTTAAAAATCAGGAGGTATTTTGTTCTATCCTGGTGATTTGCCAGATTTGAGGTTATCTATACTTTCGGTTACTCTTCATGGCTTATAGAAGAATCTAATATATCATATGTAAATTCCTCTATAGGAGGAGGTGTTACACTAGCGGTCTGGTTATCTTGGTTATTAACCTGTATGTCGGTAGAAAATAGGTTGCTCAACTGTAACACCTCCTCCTATGGGGGTGGGGGTGGGGGGGGGTTTCTACAATTACATTCATTTTGAAACCATTCTTTATTACCTTTGTTTCTTTATTTGCTTATTGTTTAACGTCGCGCTCCGTAATGGGTTGCTGGAGATACATTTTAACCCAGATTTCTACGGGCTGGTATGTTTCTTCACAACTGTATTGTAAAGGCTGAATATCCTGCCCTTTACCAGTTATCTGATAGGGTTTTGAGGCTCAAGGCAACAGTTTTTTTAGCCAATCCCCGGGGCTATGTTGTCACATGACAGGGGCAAGAGGGAGCGTGGGACCCCCAAGCCTGAAATTTTCCTCTTTCCGCCTGCACTGTCGAGGTGACAACAAGCCAACTTTACTTGTGGATTGTGTATTAGGTAAGAACCTCAGTTTGCTTCCAAATTGCAACTAGGTCTCTGTATTAAATTCCAATGCATAGTCATGTTGTTAGCAGGATAAGTAATTATCTGCAGCTTTTAAATTAATGCATTATTTAATTTGATAAATCAAAATTAAAACAAGTGTTAGGGTCAGTGTCATCAATTATTTTTGCTGTGCGAAACTGGCGAAAGGTCACTCATCTGTGACTGTCCAAACGTGCACTCGATGGCAAGAATAAATGACATGTACTCATTGTAATATATTTTCATCTAGAAATTCATTTTAGTAAAGTGCTTTGTGTGTTTAGCATTAATTCGCTTATTTGACCTGCCAGTCAAAATTGTCTCTACCTCATTGCTAAATTCAAAATTCCATTTATTTACAACTTGTTGCTGTTAACAACAGAACTCTTTTGCCGTGTATTCTAAATTAAAAAGTGGCTGTATCATTGTCCCGGTTTCCAAACCATGCGCTCAGTTAAAGGATCACGGTATCATCTGGAAGCAATTAGTGGCGACCATGCCCACTGACAGTGCTGACCTCACCACCAAACAGGACACCACTTTGGCTGTCTTCGGCTCTCCTCGGCATACTACGGTTCCCGTCCGGCTTCATTACAAAATGACTGCACCGGATGTAAACAAAACTAGGGACCGTCGTCTGCTTCATGTTTATCTTAACATAGCAAAAGCCTACTATGATCTCATGTCACTTTATCCAGTATATCTGTAAAGTACTACTGATGGGTAATCCCATATTCACAGTATAATCATTCAGCATTTGAATATTATTGTCATCTCAGAAACTTTGTTTATTTTCTGAACAAGATTATTTTCTCGTTCTCTTCGCGTCTGCCGTTACGCAATCAAACGTTGCCAACAGGCATAGCATTGACTACCATGCACCTATATCAATCTGTTCTGTGAAATATCAGTCACAATTATTTCTTGCTAAATATGTAGTATTTCTATATGTTGTTACATCAACCATATCTTAGTATGTTTCCCACTTGATGTGAAAGTGAAGTCACACTTTATTCAATAATAATATAATGTATTATATTATATGGCCAATAATATACCTGCAAATTGTAGTAATGTAAATAATGTAATATCCATGTATTACATCTTATCAATTTATTTACTATAATTAGGTGTTCATTCTGGGTAGCCCCAAGTGGTTTACCTACTGGGTGTATTGACATTCTGTTAGAGCTAGCCTCATATTGACTAGTATGATCATCCAACAGGTAGTCATACCCCATTTCCTTTAGCCACATGTGTCGTACAGGCCAGGTGTCCTGTCGTAGCTATTGTTTATATCAATTAAAACCGGTTTTCTGTATCATATATTCCAAATGTGTTGGGTATAATACCACTTTGTGTATATATGTGTATTTATATATTTCCCATTGGCCCTTAAAGTTAATGTGACTTTCACCTCACCTCAGGTGGGGCCCTATATAAATCCTCTGATAGGAGGGGTGTAGCGATTCTTTCGGGTTATATAGTTAGAGTTATTTATGTAAATAATCTTTGGAATTGTGTGCTCACATATGCACATATGTTTTTGTTCCAATGTTGTGTTTATATATTCTCTAATAATCTTGTTCCCCTAATAAGTATTGTCGTCACATCCTGTATATCACTCGTATTATTGTTAATTTTCATATTTGTATCTGTACAATGGCTCTTTCTGCCTGCACTGTCGAGGTGACAACAAGCCAACTTAACTTGTGGATTGTGTTTTAGGGTTCACCTGGACTGTGCAGTCAGAAATTGTAACTCTGTAACCAAGACTTCTATTTTAATACATATTATTGCTGTCTTTTTGTGTTGTGTCATCTTTGACTGGAGCACTTCGCGCAATGGACACACTTGCCCATGCCTTTTCCCTTGAGACGTTATTGTTACGCAACCGCAGCAAGTACTCAAGTCTTACAGTAGGACGCCACTGTTTATGCAACAGATAACGATTCGGAAGCCAGGGGCTGACCCACTTGAGGATATTTTTTTCTTTCATATCAGGAGCCAGTCATCGTTAATCACGTTGACAGGATGACGTGCTAGATATTTACCTTTTGCTGCACATTAACATTGCTCGTGGTAAGTATAGGTAGCCTGGATTTAGGGTAATCTCAAAGCTTCATTTAATAGATGAAGCCTTAGTCGGACCCTTCCCATTACCATCTACTACCCCTCTACAAAGCTTTATTTCACAAATAAGACTTTTGTTGGGGACCCTTACCATTACCTCTACTATAGTGGTATCTTGTCTCTATGCCGTGTTGACGGGAGGTAATACTGTGTCATACGGTATCCTCTGCTTTTATTTTCACTTTATCTATGACACTATGTCACGTTGACCTCGACGAAACAGTTTAACGTGAATCGCCTAGGATCTCTTTGGTGTTGGTAATGAAAGCTTGCTGGGCTTTTCGTACCCCCTGTTCTATGTACTTTTTTTTCTCGTCTTCGCTGATAGTAGTACTTTTACGAGACTTGGACCGGATTTCTTGTTTCATTCTATGATATTTTGCGAGTTCAGAGAGGACTAAACGAAACTCCTCCTCCGAGATTTTGTTATCAGTGAGTGCCGTGGAAATATGATCATCTATTGTGTTAAGCTTTGCTTCAGCCAGAACTCTGATCTCATCATGCTTCAATGCCTTACGTTGCAGTCTGCGAGAAACAAACTTAAATACCAATCCAGCCAACCCTGACACCCCAGCCGTTATTTCGAGTCCCAGCACTATGGGTGCGGCCACGATGGTTGTCAGCAACCCAACACCTGCCACCCCTAGTCCCATGCTAGTTGCCATCAGGGTAGTATCGGCCCCATCCACGATGTTGAAAGCTCTATGGTACTTCTTACACAGTGCTTTCCGCTTATCACGATCTTGTTCTAGTTGGCGTCTTACATCACATAATTGTCTCAAGCGAAACCCGTCTACGGTTTCCAGGGTCTTTGCTACTTCATCTATGCCTGGATACAGTCCCATCCTATAATATATATTACAAAAGATATTTTAATTGGGTTTCATTTAATAGTTGGCCAACGTACCTGAGGCTTATAAAACTTAGATTCTCATATGTGTAGATACGGGAAGGGTCAATAGGTAACTTTTGGTCTATCTCAACATCATTGCAGTTTATTATGGGGGGGTAGTAATCCCTGTTGGGAGTCCCCCAATCGTATCACGAATATGCAAGATAAAAAACCTGATGTTAAGGGGTCGTTACCCCAACGTATTGTTACACCAGGTAAAAGTTCCAAGTTTGGGGATGGGTCAAGGTCATCCAAATCAAACTTATCCTTGTAACCGACTTCTACGATGAGTGTGGAGTTTGTTTCCATACCCCTAACCCCTATTATGGAATGATGGTGGTGGGTGGCTATTAACTGAGACTTCCTGGCTGAAATTAACAGGGTGTCCCTAGGCCAATATTCAGAGTTAGAAACTATCATCCTTTCAGTTGGAATGAAAGACGTGAGCAAGGTACCGTTGTTCCTAATTTCAGAGACATAACCATCTTTGTCTAGTGAGATATAAGGTGCGGTGGTGGTCACGTTGATCACCCATTTAGGTTCTTTAAAGACTGCCAGGTCCTGCCGTATGTACACACCGTTGTTAAATAATAGGACGTATGAGGTGTTTTTATGACCAGGCTTATCAAATCCCTCCGTGTCCCCTAGATCGTTAAGCGTAGTGTTGGGGTGAAGCCAAGACATTTCTATAATACTATTACGATATAATTTCCAACTAGTGTTCTGGTACTAATTCAGGGATATAGCTCAATCCCATAATATATTTTAATTGGGTTTCATTTAACCTTCGATTAATGTACTTAAAGCCGATAATACTTAGATTAACGTGCGTGTAAAAAAAGCGGGGTCTTAGCTCTACGTCCATTAAAGAGACGAACCCCATCAAGGGTTGGTACAGGGTCGTTTCCTGATACCTTAATAATACAACAACGTTGGTTATTACACCTGGCTTCCCAACCTATCACCATATCATCTATAATGCTAATATAACTACTAGTCAAACTTATATCTCCGAGATAGACGTCTATGATGAATGTGAAGTTTTCCGCAACATTTCTAAAAAACCTCTTGGTAATCGAGTAATTTGATCTCTATCTTTACCCTCCCACTGTCTGAAGCTAACATGTTGCCCGAGTGGTCTGGTATTGGTATGACTTGTACACTAGATTCCGGAACGAACGATCCTATAATCATACCGTTGTTCCTAATCTCGGAGATAGTATTCTTTTGTTTCAGGGAGATATAAGGTGAGGTGAGGGTTAAGTTGACTAACCATTCAGGCTCTTTAAAATCTGATAACGACACCCGCCTATACACGTTGTCTTTCAAGTGCAGGATGTATAAGGTGTCTTCCTCACCAGGCTGATCGAATCCCTCCGTGTCCCCTAAGTCGTTAATCGTAGTGTTGGGGCGAATCCAAGACATTGCTATATTATTACGAGATAATTTCCAACTGGTTTTCTGATAATAGTTCAGGGGGTGCACTTCACCCCCATGAAGTGTATGTTGTCGGGTAGGAAGATCTTGGTTAGTGATATAGTGTCTTCCACGACCACGGTGACACCCTGCAGACTGGTTTTGGAGTCGACACCCACCCGCACGTAAACGTTGCAAACGTGATACTGTTGTTGTTTCCCCCACCGGAGTTTGACCCCCTTCACGATCTCTACATCATTCCGCGATGGTTCCCCTAGGTAGACTTGGATGACCAGTGTTGAGTTCGCCGGTAGACTCTCCAGGATCCTGACCACACCTTCGAATTCAGACACCAACTGCAATACCACGTTTTGCATCCCCGCTTTACTCGATAGCATGTGGGCTGCCATACTGGCGAGTGGGCTGATGACTACGCTACGTCTCTGAGTCGGGATGTAAGCCACGAGCAGGGTTCCGTTGTTCACGACTTTGTTTAGGTGGTTGTCTTTATTATCCGTAAACACGTAGGGGGGGAGCCGAGCCTAATATTGAGAAACCAGTCGACTTTACCCGGTAATAACACCCACTTGTCATCATCGGTGAAAACGAGCGTATATGGTTTGTTTCGGGCGACGGTAGTGCTCTCAACATCGGTTAAGTCGAACAGTTTGCCTCCGTATGGGTATATCATCCAGTTATCATCCCCGGTGGTGACAAGGGTGTACTTAGTGTTGACTGCCGCTCTTGAGGTATCTACTATATCGCTTAGGTTGCTAGTACCACCGGAAACTTCAACGCGTTTATAAATGCTGTTTTTAAGTTGCAAGGCGTACACTTTACCATCTACTCCGGGGTCGTCGAATCCGCGTGTGTCCCCGAGATCGGAGATCCCCACATTGGTGCATTTTTTCAACTTCATTCCGGGACCTTGTGCGCTGGTCATTTTATGTGCAGCGTTACGCTGAGGTATCCTATATTCACGAGATTATGATTTATATCTAACACCGATATTATCAGCTCAGGGATGTTGCCCTGGGTTAACCTCTTATATTGCCACGTTGAAAACGACTCGGTTCTGCCGTCGTTGTATTTCTCCGTTTTAACCGGCACTGCTCTAAGTATAGTGGAAGGGTGGCCTCCTTGAATATTGTCCGTTGTGCTAACCTGGTTGAGATGAATGCACAGCTCTCGGTACGGTACTAAGTCGGGTAACTTAGTGCCTGTGACTGTAGTCGTTGGTTTTATCTCTTCAGGCTGCATACCGAGTGTCCTCGCCAATGGTCGACCTAGCCGCAAGGAGTTTCTTCCGTTGTTGATTAACACCACTGTACCGTTTGAGTCGTTCATCTTGAGTTCGGCTCCCAATGGTTTGAATACCTCGTCGCTTAGAGAGCACACGCTGTAGTAACCATCAATTATCTTGTTGCTAGCGCCACCTACGAACAGTTTATTGTTGCTAGCGTTGATGTTAGTCCATCGTGGTAGGTAGGTTATATCGCACAGTGCTATTTCGAGTTGACCCGACGTGTTATCGATCGCGTGCGTCAGCTGAACGGCCTCGCCGCTCGTTATTCCTGGAAGTGTTATGTACATGTTATATAAACTCATTATATAATAGTTTTAAAACATGAAGATCGTGGTCGCTGATGGATTGTATTTCGACGCCCAGTTCATAGATGTGTTCGATAAGTATAAGTTTTCGGTGACTAACGTTAAGACAGTGCACGCTTGGTTCAACAACCCGATGCAGTTCTGGCAGAATCAACTCAACTTCGCCGTGTGGTGCGCTACAACGGGGTGTGGTGTATCCGACACTAGGCGTGGACCGCTGAGTCAGTCTGTGTTCACGTTTCACGTGTACTACCAGGTCAGGCGTATCCTCAAAGAGATCAGCGCCCCGCTCTCACAGGAAAAGGCGTGGAATGCAGTAAACAACCAATACGATAGACGGGCCTACGAACGTATTTGCAACGAATTCGGAATCGACACTAAAACGGATTGGCGTTTGCCGGGACCGAACCACGGATTGGGTATTCCTATCGTTCACAACATGCCTCTCGTGGAAGCCAGCGAGAAGTTGAAAGAATGGGGTGGTGAAACGTATGCGAATGCTTACGTCACAACAAACGAGTGGGATGACCGTTACATGGCATTCGACGACAGCAAGGATTACCGAGTTTGGAGGTTCGAGCAGGGGGGTGACTGGAAAAAGTTCATGTTGGAATCGAAAGGGTATACTCGTGCCGGCACCGAACGCTTGAATGACTCGATTCGAACGTACGTGTGGGCACTGTTGGGTGCGCAGACGCAAACGCGTTCAAATATCCTAGGCAAAGGGACTGCTTACGACGCTCAGAAACAGTTCGTTGTCAACGTAGAGGATGCTATCAATGCTCCAGTTGATCTCCCGAGTGCCATCAAACGCTACCAAGACGTGTTGGAATACGCCAGGTCGAAAGTCGACTACGTGTTCGACGTGGGACTGTACATGGCTCCGAGCGATATGCAACTGAGAGTAAAAAAAGTGGTGGGCTACAACAACGAAATAATTGTAGCCACGGCGGGTCAAAAGTTGGGCGTCAACCTCGATGTCAATGTCCCCCACGTCCCACCACCCACGACCGGTGAAACGGGTATAGTGGCGCCATCCCCGGAACCTAGGGTTCAACACACACACCTACAGCCCCAGTCTGCACCCACTGTGGGTTCACAGCACATCGATCGTAAAACAGCCATGGTGGTTGGTGGGGTGGCTTTGGGGCTCATTTGGTTAAAAATTCCTTAGCCGCTACGTACACCAAACCAGCTACTGCGACGATGGCTGCCCACAGGTTTTGACTGAGCCACGTAGCAGTTTTAGCTAAAACACTCAGCAACCACGAGACGATGCTACCCAGGATGCCAGGCAGGGCTTCGGCGGCCTTACCAGCCAGTTTAGCTAGAGTTTCCCCTAGTTTTTTAATCCACTCTTTGACACCACCTGTGCCACCACCGCCACCACTTGGGGGTGTGGGGGTACCCCCACTAAGTGACACCACCAGGGTTGATATGATGAAGCCCAGTGCAGTCAGAATGCTGGTGATGGTGATGCCTTGTTCACGGAACAGGATTCGGATCCTATCAGCTAGCGTGGTGTCTTCATTTAGGACTCGATCGATGGTTTCCCGTACTCTACTGATCTGTGATCGGAGGGCTTCCCGGTTCGAGGAAGCGGATTCCAACCGAGTCCGTCTCTCGTCTTCCAAGTTTTTTTATTCTCTCCTCGATGCGACGTTTCATATCATCGTCTTCAGTTTCGGTTAGTTTTATTTTCTCGCGAGCGATGCGCTCATCGACTTCGTTCAGTTTACCCATGTTGTTAACGAGTTCTCCACGTACATGTTTCAAGGCTTCGTCTAAGCCTCGCAGTTCTCTCAGAGGAAATTCGAGACCCGGCAAGGGTTTATCATGATACGTAGCCAATATTTTTTCGATACTGTCTGACGTTTCTTTAGCGTTCCTAGTATTGACTCTGGCTGCTTGCAGATCTTGGACGGTCTTAGGAGGAAGTTTAGGTCGCGCGCCGCCGTAATCTACGAAGCCTAGTTCATCACGGATAAAGTTACTACCATGACGACTGGTGAGTGTTGATAAGGCAAGCGGTTCTCTCGTGCGCTTATTCATGAGATCGATCTCCGGGTAAGCCTTCAATCGCAACGTGCCCTTATTATCGACTGTAAACTTGGAATAGTCCCTCCCCAACGGTTTGATGTCTTCTCTATTTTCAACTGCGTTGTAATAATCGTTGACAGTTGGCTGTACGAGTTCACCACTTAATGAGGATGAAACATCATCCAGGGCACTATTATCCCACATATCCTCCATAGGGATATACTCGGCCATTATTTAGTATTAAAACTTATATATTTCATTTATATAACAATGTACGGTAGAAAACTAGATCCTTTCAGAAGATCGAGAGAGCCACTAGGTGTCAAAGCCGTGCGTCAGTCGGTGACCATCACCAACAATCCCAGCAAGATAGACCAGAATCAAACGCTGCTGGTTAGATTTCCAAACCTTGGCGCGAATGACCTCATTGTACCAGGCACTGTTCGACTGGCGTTCAACATCACGTTGACCTCCGACAACGACAAACGCGAGCTAGTGCGGAACGTAGGTCGAGCTATTATCAAGAAAACGACCATCAAGATCACCGGTAACGAGGTGCTGAGCATCGACGACAGCGACGTCTTTCACTGCTACAAGGACCTCTGGAAAAGCGAGGGAGAACGCGTCAATGACGTGTACCAAGGTATCAGTAAATCGACCAGGTCGCGCATTGGGTATGCCTTCACGGCAGACCAGTTAGACAAGCTATCAGACGGTGAAAAGGCCATCGCTCAAGCGTACGGGAACCGGTTCTGCGTGCCGCTCGACTTCGAGTTGCTCACGGAACACGCGCCGTTTTACCAAGCCGCGCTGGGTGATAGGCTTGAATACGAGCTCACGTTTAACGACTACAGCAAAGTAGTGCGTACGCCGAACGGTGATGAGGCCAGTTACGCCATAGACAACATCTCTCTGGAGTTCGACATGGTCACTAACCCGGAGCTGGCAAGGCAGGTTCGAAACCAGTACTCGGGTAATGTAGCCATCCTGTACGATCGTATACTGAGGCATAGATCCATCGTGCGGGATAAGAGCGACACTGTGTGGAATATCAACCTGAACGTGCCGGCGCGATCGATGAAAGGCATCCTGGTAGTTCCTGTGGAGGATTACGAGCCGTTCCGGAGGGACAGCGAGAAGTTTTTCAACCCAGAGATCGAAAAGGTGGAAGTGACCATCGAGGGCGTGCCCAACCAGCTGTTTAGTCATGGTATGCGTGCGTACCAGCAGTGGGATGAGATAAAAAAGCTGCCGAGCAAACATCCATATATAGCCAAAGACCTGGACCTATCCTCCGTGCAAATCGGCGAATACTTAACTAACAAGTACGCGCTGTGGTTGGACATGCGATCCACGGATGACGATAAACTACACGGTAGCGGCCGTAGAATAGACAATGGTAGCGAAGGAATTACTATCCAGATTACCAAGAAGGCTCAACCCGCTGGCAAGTTGAAATTATATCTGTACGTTATTATGGATGCGCAACTTAATATAGACAATGGGAGATTCGTGCAAGCCATTTACTGATTTGCCTGGCGGCAAGCCATCTACTGATTTGCCCCGCGACCCACACTGCGCCATAGTGTGCGGGCAGACTGGCTGTGGGAAGACCGTTTTCGTGTTGGATATGTTGGAGGGGTACTACAGGGATGTGTTCGACCACATCGTTATCATGTGTCCTACTCTGAGCATGAATAAAACGTACACGGAAAGACCTTGGGTTATGACGGACCCTGACGTACACAGAGTCGATCCGGGGCCACGTCTACAGGACTGGTTGAAAGCTTACCATATGAAATTTAAAGGGGAGTCGACGTTGTTCATACTGGACGACTGCAGCGCTAATCGCGAGATAACAAAAAAGAGAGATATGCTATCGTACCTGGCATTTTCAGGCCGACACGCAAAGCACAGCGTCTGGGTGCTAACGCAGAAGTTCAACTCGGTGTTGAAAGACCTCAGGGAGCAGACGCGATGGGTTGCCTTATTTCACTGCAAGGACAGGGATTCGTTCGAAGAGTGTTTGAGAGAGAACGATGTGATGAGCAAATTAGAACGGGAACGGGTGAAGAAACAGCTAGCTGAAACTAAACACGCTAAGCTCGTGCTCAAGACAGACCAACCAGTGGCCTATAGTGTGTTTTAGCTTAGCAATGCTTAGCAATGCTTAGTAAATTTTTAACAATGCTTAGCTTAGCAAAGCTTAGCAATGCTTAGTATAAATACTTAGCATTTAGTTATAGTTATGGTATTTGAAGTGCTCGTCGTGTGCAACTTAACCTTTATTTCTCTGTGTTTCGCTTATATCGTATATTATATTGTTAAAACTAAAACTTACTTATCATATTATAGGATGGAGTGTGAGGAGTTGCTAGAGCAACTGTTGGTACCCCAAATACAGGTGGATGATGATAAGCGAGAGAAACTGGTGGCGTTGGCTGTTGGTGGCAAAGCCAAACATTACTTTGGGGAGTACACTCCGGATAAAATTCACAAAATGTCAGCCGAAGAAATCGATAAACTGTACGCTAAATACGAGGCTAGACTAGGTTCAGAAATGACAAAGACAATAGGATCGGCTATGACCCAGATATACACTGGTATTGCGTCATACTTCCTTCCCATCCCCCCGGAGCGCCGACTTTACCTGTGGGAAGACTTAGAGAAAGACCCTTTTATCGAACACGCCTTGAGCTCTATTAGCTGCGAGCTGTACCACAAATACGGTATGTTGTTAGCCCCGGTGACGGCGGCGATTATCACGGCAAAGCATTGTCAATTTGAGAGGAAAAATAATAATAATAGTATAGATGGATGCTGCACAGGAGACCCCCAAGGAGGAGACCCCACCCCAACTGGAGGAGACCCCCTCACAGGTGACTGTGAACCCTCCCACAGTCACCAGGCAGAAGAATCCTAAGAGAGTAGCTGCCGGTAAAAAACGGTGGTGTAACCAACATAAAATTATCAGGGTGACTCACCCGGAGCGACTCTTGTTGGTTGTATGCGCAACTGCTGCCGTGGCTATCTCGTGGTTATATACACGACGCAGTGAGTCCCCTCACCCCGGAATTAAAGGTCAACCCGCATATCATGCAATAAAATATATATTTTTATATCATATACATAATGTCTGAGGGGAAAACGTTCGTCAACGACGCATACCACGCCACCGTGGTCGCCAGTCTAGCCGTAGGATACGCTCGGTTGACCAAAATGGTGCTTAAACAACCAACTATCAAGCTAGATTTCAACCTTCAGGATATGGGTATGCTAATAATGAACCTTGGTATGGCGATGGCCACAAAAGACATCCTAGTAAAACAAGGAATAATTCCTGAAGATATTATGAAATAAATATAAGGATGGCTACGATTGCTATGATGGTCGGTGGTGCGTTAGTGAATGCCCTGGCATTTTCCGGGAGTAATTTCCTCTTCTCTAAACTACGAGAGTCACACGCGGCTGAAATACAGGCGGAGAGGAAGCGGCACGATCTCGCTATTGAGAACTTACAAATAGCACAGGCCGAGTACGCTAAACAACGCCTCCAGCGGATCGATTACATTAACGAACAACTCAGGCGTGAAAACCATGCCGTTCAAACATTCCACGATGTCGACGACGCAGCGAGACAATACTACTTATTAACTGGTAAACGATTGGAGCCACTACAGAAGCCAACACTCGCTCAGTACTACACACCATCCAAGGGACAAATGGACCGTGAACTGACCTTCATAGCGCTGGGTATAGCGGCGACTGCTTTGGTTGTGAAGCAATTAGACTAATACACATATAAATATGTTAACATGTATAGATGTGAATACATACTTATGGGGAAGACCGAGACCTGTGGTAGGGTATGCGGTACTCATGGGTACTGTTATTTCCACATGGGAAGTCCCAACTACTCGTGTTCTGTGTGTGGTATAGGAGTCAAAGGACACTATTGTTTATGTAAAGCTCACGGGGCGAACGTAGTCAGACATCACCTCATCTACGAGAATAAAAAGGCCTACATAAAAGAACGTAGGCGATTTCTCAAGATAGACCCCAATTAGAGATTATTACACACTTACGTATAGATATGTTTGTGGAACTTGATCCCAGTGAAGACATCGAATCTCAGGTAAAAAAAACATACTCAAAGATAAACTGAACTTCAGATTTCAGGTAATATTGAAAATGGTATGGATTAAAGATGGTGTTAAGTATACTCGTCCCTTCGTATGTGTGGGGACCATCACGACTCAACACCAGATAGATTGTTTTACAAGTATATCGGAATACCTGCTAAACTTCAAGAAATACTATATCAAACAGTGTGAGCACTGGATCGAAACAGCCCATCTAAAAATAGTTCATTGGGGTAACGGAGAGGATATATGATTTTTTTACATTTACGGCGGCCCAATTAGACATTAATTCCTTAGGTGTGTACGCAATTATGAATACTATACAGTTCGTACGCACTGAGCGCGCTGTAGGTAAGTATTTAAGAGGCTGGCGCATGCGCGTTGATAGGAATATAGATGTCTCAGATATTAAGCCCCTGATAGATGATAAAATAAAACAGGAACTAGCCAGTCTTGGAAGTATCAAATTTCAAATCACAATTAAAATGACACTCGAAAAGAACGTAGGGGATGTTACCGAGTACGTTCAGCCTTACTTCCGAGGTGTACAAGAGGTCGTGACCCAGATAGAGACTATAAACACATCGATCGATACTAGTTTTCAGCAGATACAGGAATACCTAGAACGCTACACACACTTGGGATCCGGGTGGGCTGTAGATAAAATCGATATTGTCTATCTAGACATAGCTAACTACGTGCCGTTCAAAGGCGGGTCATACCTAGACTTGCCTCCATACTATAAGAAAAAAAAGGCCATAGTCAATGTTAAGAATAGAGGAAACGATTGCTTGAGATTAGCTATCAGATCAGCCTTGTTTCCAGCTGACACTAATTCGAACAGGCCTTCTAGTTATCCCCAAGACGATGGACTCAACTGGGATGGTATAGATGAACCAACCACCATATCTCAGATCACTAAAGTAGAAAAACAGAATAATCTAGCTATAAATGTCTTTGGACACGAAGACGACACAACAATAATACACAGGCTCAGCTCGTTGGTGGGGAAACGTGTTATCAATATATTCATGATCCAACGAGGTGAAAAGTATCACTACACGTGGATAAAACATTTCAATCGGTTGTTGCACGACCAGTCGAAACACAATGGGAAAAAACACTTTTGTATGCGATGTCTGCACGGTTTCAGCCGAGCTGATTTATTAGAATCCCACCAGGAGTATTGTCAAGGTGTGGGACAGACGGCTATACGCATCGACATGCCCGAGGAAGGTGACAATATCCTAAAATTCTACAACCACAAGCACCAAATGTCTGTTCCTTATATCATATACGCCGACTTTGAAGCCTTGGTCAAACCTGTTGATATTGGGGGGGCCCCCAATGCTCTACCCACAGGTGAGAGCTTCACATACAAAACACAAGAGCATGAAGCATGTGGATTTGGATACATAGTCGTCCGTTGTGACGGTGAAACGAAATCTCCCGTAGTATACAGGGGTCCTGACGCGGTTGAAAGGTTTCTAAAGTGTTTGAAGGAGGAAGAAGAAATTATTAGGGAAAAGTTGCATAGAATCGCTCCCATGCGTATGACCCAAGCCGACAGGTTAGCTCACTCCCGTAGCATTAACTGTCACGTGTGTGACTCACCACTGAACGGTGATTCGGTGAGAGATCACTGTCACATAACCGGTAAGTATAGAGGCGCCGCTCATAACGAGTGTAACCTCAAGCTTAGAATCAACCCTAAGACAATAAACATTCCCGTTGTCTTTCACAACTTGAGAGGGTACGACTCTCACTTAATCATGCAGGCCATCGCGAAAATCGATGGTAATATAACGTGCATCCCCAACAACATGGAGAAATATCTCTCTTTCAGCTTAGACGGACTTAGGTTCATTGACTCGTGTCAATTTCTATTGTCGTCATTAGCCAGCCTGATTAAAGCCAACGATACCTTCCCTATCACCGATCGATACACAGACGCCGAGACTAGATCTCTGCTTATGAGGAAGGGTGTGTACCCCTATGAATACATGGATAGTTGGACTAAGTTCGCCGAGACCAGACTACCCCCCATCAGAGAATTTTACAGCAATCTGACCGACTCGGAAATATCCGAAGACGATTACTCGTACGCTATTAATGTATGGAATAAACTTGGTTGTAAAAACCTGGGTGACTATCACGATCTGTACTTGAAGATGGATGTACTACTATTAGCCGACGTGTTTGAGACATTTAGGAGGACATGTATCAAGCAGTATAAACTAGATCCAGCATGGTATTACACCAGCCCAGGCCTGTCGTGGGATGCCTTGCTTAAAAAGACCGGAGTTAAGTTGGAATTGTTTACTGATTATGACATGCACCTGTTCATTGAGAAAGGTTTGCGAGGTGGGATCTCCATGGCAACCAAACGATACGCTAAAGCAAATAATCAATACGTGAATGGCTACGACCCTAGCAAACCAACCAATCACATTCTCTATCTCGACGCAAATAACCTGTACGGATGGGCCATGAGTCAGTATCTACCAACAGGGGGATTCAAATGGGTATCATCCGATTTCGATATTATGAGCATCGCGCCGGATTCGAACAAAGGTTATATCCTCGAGGTTGACTTGGAATACCCCAAGGCATTACACGAATCACACAACAGCTACCCCCTAGCTCCCGAACGTATGAGGGTTAACCCAGACTGGATGTCTGAATACCAACATAACTTGTTAGATAGGCGGGTGACGGGCGTTGAAAAACTCGTGCCTAACTTAATGAATAAGACCAAATACATCGTACACTATCGCAACCTGCAGCTGTACCTGTCGTTGGGTATGAAACTGACCAAAATACACAGGGTGCTCGTGTTCAACCAGAGCCCCTGGATGGAGCCTTACATCAGAATGAACACGGACCTCCGAAAGCTTGCTACCAGTGACTTTGAGAAAAACTTGTATAAGCTCATGAACAACTCGGTATTCGGTAAGACGATGGAGAACCTGAGGAAACGCGTGGACGTGAAGCTGGTTCGGTCGAATGAGGAAGACAAGCTCAGGAAGCTGATCGCTAACCCTGCATTCAACCGTAGTAAGATATTCGATAACGACCTGGCTGCCATACACATGAAGAAAAGTCACATAATATTAAACCGGCCTGTTTACGTTGGGATGAGCATCCTCGATTTATCCAAACACTTGATGTACGACTTTTACTACAACGAGCTGAAGAAACAGTACGATGACAGGTGTGAAGTGCTATACACTGACACGGATTCCCTGCTGATGGAGATTCGAACCGAGGACGTGTACGAGGACATGAAAAACACCTCGATTTGTACGACACCAGCGACTATCCCAAGGACCATACCATACACAGCACGGTGAATAAAAAGGTCCTAGGTAAGATGAAGGACGAGTGTGCTGGCACGCCCATAGTCGAGTACATAGGGTTGAGGCCTAAGATGTACTCCATACTGAAGGTCGACAATGGTGAGATCCGGAAAGCTAAGGGTGTAAAAAATACGTGGTGAAACAACACATCAAACACGCCAGATTCAAGGAAGCCCTGTTCAAGACCCGTACCTTTAAACATAAAATGAACACACTTAGAAGTGATGGGCATAGGATATACGGGCTGACTATAAATAAAACATCATTATCCCCTATGGATACCAAACGTTGGATAGCCATTGATGGGATAAACACGTACGCGTACGGGCATGAGAAAATTGAACCAAGAACATAGGTATAAATAAATAGTGACATGTCACGGAACCAGAAAAAGTTTGAGGCTATTTACTATAGTCCGCGTGGGTACTGGAAAGGAGCTAGCGCTGTAGATAAGCTGACTAAAATGGCGCGAGTATCCCCGGAGGAGGCCAAAGCGTGGCTTGAAAAACAAGCACTTTGGCAGATATATTTGCCACCACCACGCTACGTGCCTAGAAGGAAGTTTGGTATTAACATACCTAATAGCGTTCACCAGGCAGACCTGCTGTTCCTACCCCACGACAAGAGGTACAAGTATGCCTTAACAGTCGTGGATGTGGCCAGTCGCTACAAGGAAGCCGAACCCTTGACCGCGAAAGACTCGAATCAGGTGGCTCAAGCCATGGAACGCATATACAAACGCAGTCCGCTGACGTGGCCAACAGAGCTCCAAGTTGACCCTGGTCGGGAGTTCATGGGAGTTGTGTCTCAGTTGCTGACTAAGCACAAAGTACGAGTGAGACGTGGCACGGTTGGAGCCCATCGCAGTCAAGCTATAGTAGAGAGATTTAATAGGACTTTGGCTGAGCGTTTATTTGGGTATCAGTACGCTAGAGAGATGACCAACCCGGAAAAACGATCGACTGAATGGGTCACGAGGTTACCTAAGGTGGTGTCGGCAATCAACCATGAAGTCACTCGTCTCACCGGTAAAAAGCCGGCAGACGCTATCAAATTAAAATCGATAGCAGCAGAGCCGGCCGCTCCTTTGCGTGGGAAGGAGAAACAGATACCAGATAGGGCGCTCGTGAGGTACCTATACCAGCCGGGGGAACACGAAGGGGATAGCCGTAAGCGAGCCACAGATCCGATATGGTCGGTCAAAACTTACAACATAGATAAAGTTGATATGAAAGCAGACGAACCTACCTTGTATTTCTTGAGGGATGGGCCGGGCAGAGGGTTTGTAAAAGAAGAATTATTAATCATACCGTATGACACAGTATTACCTCCCGTCAACACGGCATAGAGACAAGATACCACTATAGTAGAGGTAATGGTAAGGGTCCCCAACTAAAGTCTTATTTGTGAAATAAAGCTTTGTAGAGGGGTAGTAGATGGTAATGGGAAGGGTCCAACTAAGGCTTCATCTATTAAATGAAGCTTTAGATTACCCTGATCCAGAATTCTCATCTCTGTCTACTACTATACCTTACATAATTCCCGCTCCACAAAATGGCCTCCACACGGACACGTTAGGCGAGAAGGGACCCATGCAGAACCGGAGTAGAATTTGTCTTCCGCCATTCATATTCGTCGTAAGAGGTGACTAATATCATCGGGTGTCGTGCTCGCGGACCTGGGTGACATGTCATCGTATCCCAGTCGTGGTGGAATATTGCTGAGTACGTCCTTGAACAACAAAACCCAAACGATGTCACAGTACAAGGAATGTGGTCAGCCCAGCAATCTTAGTGCTAAGTCTGTGTTAAAGTATGAGAGTTACCATCACCTCATCTCTAAGATCGCTTTGTGGTCCAGGAAATAAGACGCTGATCAACTCTCTGGAGAGTTATCAAACCATATCTCTCAGCATCGCACGCCAACATCGGACGTCTTCGCCGTTTGTCAGTATCGATCCCGACACCACAGACACACAGAACTATTTCTGGCATGATAAAAGTTTATGGCAACAGACCTGATAATATTAGGGGGTTTGTTCTGAAAACAAAGATACCATTGTGTTGGTAACATACTTAGTAACATTTTTGTCTCTTAGTTTTGAGTAAGATTCATAGAGAAATAGTTAATGCATTTCATCCTTGATCTAAACCCTTTGGTTTACAATACAAACACAGTCTGGTGAGAAATATCATGAATCCATACGTCAACATCAAGAAGTAAGCTGAACTGTTTATAACAACAACTTTTCCAGGATTCATTACCAAGTGTCAGACAGCTTTTTTCAAACTCAGTTTCATCACTGACATATTGGCTTAATCAGACAAACCCGACGCCATAAGAAATCAGAATGCTCTTAACCTTTGTTACCCTGATTCTGCGCCCACAGCTGTCTAGAACTAGTGTAATGTAACTTTGTTATGGTAGTCTATAATTATATTGTGGAAGCCGAATTAGTCAACACCAAGATTTACGAACACGTATCATGTATATTAGCTGGAAAGGGAATGTGCCACATTCGCCCCGAGCCATAACATTACAAGATGATTTAATGATTCCAATACAAAAAAAAACATTTCAAAGATATTCTATAACTGGTTTGTTCTTCATTAAAATATCATTTCTCATAACAGCGAAGAGGACCACCATTTCTGAACACAATAACTATTGTTTTGTTTTGATTAACTTGTATCCCTGGTTCCTGATAAAATTGAAAGATTTTTATTCTTCTTCTGCAACTGGCTACATGTGTCTGAAAGGGCTGATACATCATCTGCACACATTAAAGGAAACACGATGAATACACAATACCTGTTATAAAGGAAACACATTATGAAAAACAGGTGTAATAAATAAACCCTTCTTGCCACCTTCATGTTCCATCACTGTGTTAAGTAGTTGATGAAACTTATTAACATCTGAGGTCTAACATACAGCCATTGCATTTTCCAACACACACCACAGTGTAACGAGCAAAGTATAAAACCAGCGATTGCATCAAATGCTATAAACATCAGTATATAACATCTTTAACAGTACTGCTTACATGAAATATCAGCGTTGGCCAATTGTTATTGAAACAATGTTGTCCTGAAATTCATCTAAACAGTGTAATACAAATGCAACGTTGCTATACAATACGTTTGCAATGCCATATAGCTGGCATGTATGGTTTAATATTTGAAAATCGTCATAATATGGAAACATAACATGTGAAAATGAGTCGAATTAATCACCACCTTGTGGATTACGTTGTTGTGGCACCGTGCCATTATGATATACTGCTCTCCTGTAAAAAACCCACTGGTTGGCACAATGACAGTTAAATACCAGGCTTCAAAAGAAACCTCATCATGAAATGCTATAGACACTGGAAGTATATCTGTTCATAACTTTGGTACAGTTCTGCTGAGATAATAAAGGAACGTTTGACTTGGTTGATATATAACATCAGCATTGAGTAAATTGCAGCCACATTGAACCTTTGCTTATCCTAATTCCACCAACCATCGTTATTTTTGGAACTCGGACGCCAAAATGCAAAATCTTTATCAGATATGAGGTTTCTGTTGTAAAGGCTTTAAATCTTGTCTATCATTGGGGAAATATTAAATTCGATACACGATTACAATGTATATAGAATGCATCAGTGCATTAATTATTCTTTTCCAAAAAAACAACAACAATCCATTGTGTATTGGTCTGAGTCTCTGTGTTCTGGAGCGTGCATTCTGTGTTGCTTTATAAATTTTACCCAGTCTTTTTAAGTAAAACAGAAATGAAATTTCTATTTTCAGATTTTGTCCAAAGTATGGCTGTGATTAAGTGTTGCCGACGGCAGTTCGATTTGAATCTCATAACAGTCGAGCCCGGTTTGTTTCTTTATATGCTGGCTTTCTTTCTGGGCAACCCAACCTTCCAGGCCTTTGTGTATAACAAAGTGTGCATTGACAAGTACAACGAGACTTTCTGCGACAGCCTTCGCAACAAGACGTTCCAAGAGGACCACAAAACAGAAGAGGATTATGTCCAGTCTGAGACGTCCTACTGGATCTTAAAGAAAAACGTTGTAGATCGAATTCCGTCGTGTTTGATTGTAGTGTTTATCCTAGGATCCTGGGGTGACAAAGTGGGTCGGAAACTACCTGCTATTTTACCCAGTGTGGGAGCAACGTTGTCTTCCATTGTGTACTTGCTTATGTCCATTTACCCTTCAAGTAAAGTGGATTATGTGATGATTGCTGGTGCAGTAAATGGTCTGTCTGGGGGGTTTTCGGGCCAGTTGATGGCTGTGTACAGCTACGTGACGCACATTGCTGATCCCACCAATAGAACTACGCGATTAGGATTCATAGAGGCTGTTAACTTTTTAGCTGGAACAGTTGGTGTCTTCATATCGGGAGTGATGTTGGACAGTACGAGTTTCACATTCGTCTTCGCTTTCATAACTGGGTCTTCGTTCATAGGACTTGTATACGCTATCATACGTCTAGAGAACCTAACGGCCAGCACAACACGACCCGAGGGTGAAAGTTTCTGCGAGTATTGGTTTCTTGGATCTCTCAAGGAGTCTGGTCGTTGTGTGATGAAGAAAAGGGAAGGAAAGAGAACTCTGTACATCTTCTTACTGCTCATTGTCTTCAACCTCCTTGTTATCGGAACAGTGAGTGAGTACAAATTGACTTTTATTTCTTAATCCTTATCGTTTAAACCAGTGGGATGTACGAGGAAGTATCACACTGTATGCATTCTACCCACACTAAAACATTGGTCACCTCTTGGTGTGCTACAGGTGAAGGGGACGTCCTCCTCCTGTACACAAGGCGAGCTCCACTCAGCTGGTCACAGACAACGTTGGGTTACTATCAGGGTCTGGAGAACTTACTTCGTAGTATAATGATGTTCACAGTTCTGCCACTATGTAGGAAGTTGAGGAACACCACTTTATCACTCTGGGGCTTCACGTCCAAAACCATCGGTCTGGTGGTATTGGGACTCAGCAAACGGACATGGCAAGTCTTTATAGGTAAGTTGCAACTACCAAGAATGGTACACATGCCATTCATCCTTCTTTGGTCACAATCACAAAGGTGTATAATTTAAATTACAAAACATATTCACAAGTTGATTGCATATGTTAGCATGTACATCAAATGTATGTGACGTTCATTTCAGTGTCACCGATTTCCATGTTTCAAGGCTTTCCACTGGCTGTTCTTCGGTCAACCATGTCGAGTTTGGTCAGCCAGGATGAACATGGTAGGGCTAAGAACAAATATAATGTAAAGATTGAATACTCAAAGTTTGGATAACAAAGTTTGGATCACAATATGCTCCTTAATGTTGTATAAGGATATAAGCATGGGCGCTTTCATTGTGTTCTTCACCTGTTTGCAGGGCGCATGTTTGGACTCGCGGCTGCAGTGGATAGCCTTGGTGGGTTGATGGCATCTGTGATTTTCAATGCTCTCTACCCAGCAACCCTTGATTTCTTCCCTGGCTTCAGCTTCATGCTGGCTGCTGGTCTGTGTGGCGTTGCTACAGGGATTTTGCTGTGAGTGGTCACTGTACCGTTAGAGCCAAGGAAGAATATCGAAAAAAATCCCATAAAATATTATTAGAATATTTTGCAGTATGTCTTTTATAGATTATAAACATTTTGCAACGTTCATGCCCCATCTGTACTTTCAGGTGGCTTCATTTTGTTCTGAAAAGACTGGTGCTCAATGATACTATAATTACAAAAACCGTGACAGAAGACACAGGTGACATTAGCAAAGGTACGTCTTTTACGAAAACACTCCAAGTGTATATGATTTTACGTCTGGTCAGCAGTGTCAGCTGTGCGTCACTCACTCTCATCACTTGAGAACTGTATCAGCAGCATTTATCAACCAGATTACGAAACTGCGACAATCCTGACCCCATTTCAAACCCTTTCGTACCAGTAGGTTTTACTTAGGATACCATCTGACTGGTAATGCCCTGAAAAGATTATTTGATCATATCCAGAAAGAACTTGCGGTGATATGCATCTAAATATTGCCTCTGAATGCCAATGACTGCATTGAGGATGTATCCTTTGTTCATTCCGAAGCTGAAACGGGGCATTGGTGACAAGCTGAATTTGATTTTCAACTAAATAATGTAAATGTTATTCAGCATATATGTCCCATATTGTAAATAGGTGATACTATCAACATATCCCTTATGTCTGGATGACAAATATACCATGATCACAAAATTTATTAATGTCTTTAGCTAATTTATTCAGCGCAATGTAAACAAGGCTTAGAATGCATCCTTGACGTACATCCTATGACGAAACAACAAGTCACCTTCGTGAATACAGGCACTTGGTATCACCACTATTAGACAGTGACAAAACAAAATCATTTCTGAAAACAATGATAGTACAGTTGTATCTTCCTTTTGGTCTAAAGAATATTTTGTGCACAAAGACCGGTATGTGAAAATGTTATCAGTGGTGGAGTGAGTGAGTTTAGTTTTACGCCCGGAAATGGGCCTCACACATTGTGCCCATTGTGTGGGGAATTGAACCCTGGTCTTCGGCGTGACGAGCGAACGCTTTAACCACTAGACTACACCAAAGACACATCAGTGGTGGAGTAGTTCACACGAAAACCAGCTTGACAGTCAAATATATATTCGAGAGAAAATTAGTCAGTGCCTTATTTACGAGGACAAAACAGAGAAAAATGCACGTATACACAAATGTATGTATGTTTCTTTTGTTTCAGAGGACATTCAGGTGGAGACTGCGACGACTCACTTGTAAAAGTCATCAGTCACAACTCGGGTAGATGTAGATCTTTTGCCTTCAAAATACAAATAGTTCAAACGGATCATATTAATTAATATGTTCGAGAAATACACAATACTCCAGATAGATCAGGTTCGAGTGTTAAGACACTGGATAAGGAGACAAAACAAAATTGTATATCTTTTACAGGAACCGTTCGGGTCGGGGAAAGGGGCGTGGATTGACTTTACTGGAGGTAGTAAATATATTTCAGCCTAGCATGTTCAACATTCCATTTTCAAATTGTGGACAATTACACTTCTGGTTGTCCCTATTTTTTATAAATATTACCTCTCCCTTGTATATTTGTCCAAGCAAGTCTGTCGGATCCCTACAAATCGATATATGGGTGCTTACACATAACATTAATTATTGTTTCTTGTGTATCATACATGATATGCAAAGGTTTGAATCTTATTTATCCAATTTTTAATTACAAGTTTATTTTCGTAATAATATTATAAATAATTTGACCTGGATTCCTTTCATTCAAATACTTTCGGCACACCTACTTGTCTCTAAACTGCATTTCTCAATACTTATAAGTGTATTGTTTGTGAACCATTCTTCCCAATGTATGTGCCCGTGTGTCCTTGTAAAGTTTATTTTATGTATTTGACAGTCTTGTTCAACATTTACTACAATTTTATGACACTTTAACATCCTCAGATTAAAATGGTGACCTGGAATTGGGTATAGCGTTTGTTCTTGTAAGCACATTTATATTTCCCCTCTGTTAAAACGCATGAACAGCATCTTCAATTCCCTGAAAACTGAGCAAATCAGTATTGATGATATACGTTTCAGCAAATTCGAGACACTTGTATATTATACTTACTTACTTATCCCTGTTACGCCCTTCGGCGTGTAGGGCAGCAATTGTATATTATAATTTTGTTGTAAGGTATAGCATTATACTATTCAATACATGTAACTGCTTTACCATCCACTGTGAAATCACATTTGTGCCACAAAGATTATTCACACGTTTAATCTTTCTTTTGTTTGTATAAACGCATTTTATATATATGAATTAGGGGTGTTAGAAATACTACTTATATCAATATAAACAAAATAACGCCAACCCTAATGTCTTCTCTTTTATTGTATATGCTAGTACAAAGGTTGGGGTTATTTAATCACCGCTAGTAATCGTGATCTGGGAAAGCGTCGGAAGTTCCAGAATATTTTGGGTTTATGGAACATTTATTCCACCGCATTTTCAGGACAATGATACATTCATTTTAGGTCCATATTTCTTCACATTACTTTAAATATCTACTTCGCTTTTAATGAATATGGTCCTTAAACTACAATACACATTTTGTTGGTCAAAGGTCAAGGTGAATGTCAAACTTTATTCCCCAACCCCTCTTTTAATCCACCACTCGACCCATTCCATTTCCCTTCCATCTCTGGATACCATGGTGTCATTATTGCACTGGCAGATAGATGATACAGCTGTCTCCGCCAGTGTCCGGGTCTAAAGAACACAGATCTGATAGCCAGTATATACCTTAACAACACAGATCAGACAGCCAGTATATACCTTAACAACACAGATCAGATAGCCCCAATATACCTTGACAACACAGATCAGATAGCCACTATATACCTTGACAACACAGATCAGATAGCCACTATATACCTTGACAACACAGATCAGATAGCCAGTATATACCTTAACAAACACAGATCAGACAGCCAATATATACCTTAACAACACAGATCAGACAGCCAGTTTATACCTTGACAACACGATCAGACAGACAGTATATACCTTAACATCACAGATCAGACAGCCAGTATATACCATGACAACACAGATCAGATAGCCACTATATACATTGACAACACATATCAGATAGCCACTATATACCTTGAAAACACATATCAGATAGCCACTATATACCTTAACAACACAGATCAGACAGCCAACATATATCTTAACACAGATCAGACAGCCAGTATATACCTTGACAACACGATCAGACAGCCAGTATATACCTTAACAAAACGGATCAGACAGCCAGTATATACCTTAACAACAACTTGTATGCATGTACTATGGGTATGTGAAGTGCAAATAAAGATAAAGTCAAAGGTAATGTTCACAGATTTTTTCATTTGCATACAACCTAACCATGCCATTTTCTGGTTTGAGAATGTCTTGTAGTCTGAGGCCAGAGAAATAACAACAAAACATTGCCAGATCATTTTCAGTAAGGCATAAATATAAACATCTCAAGTTTGTAACAATCACGGAGCAAAGTTTATTCATGAGATAATTGTGAAAAATGCTCATCATTCTTTAATATATGTTAGTTCTTTGTATATTTCATGTAAATAAATCTGTCTTTAATGGCCAGTGGTCTCTTGTTCTACCTGACTAAGCTACCCCTTATTATACATAAAATATGTCATGTGTTAATGATGATGATACAAGGAACCAGACAGCAGGTAATGACGAGGTCATAGACGCTCCATTCAGAACCACAACAGTAATGCAAATGGCATATTGAAAAAGCCAAACAGCCTGTTGAAAGGCTTGTCTTGAATTTACTCTATTTGGGCATACAGAATCTTGACTTTTGTTGGTTGACCAAGTCTTCCTTAACAAAGGGTTTAAAGCTCTTGGTAAGCGGCAGAGGTGTACTTTGGAAATGCTTGTCTGCATCTTTCTTTGCTGATGGGTAGTTTGGCAAAGCTCTTCTTCTTTCTATTACAGCCCGCTGCAGGTCTTCAGCATAGTCTGCATGATACAAAATAGGAAATAACAATTTCACTGTAAACAATTATACAAAATACAGGCAAGACAACACAGGTTATATTGTTTTCTGTTTCTTATCATGTACTGATTTTTATTATGTATTTTGGTGCATAAGATCAAGAGAAAAATATCACATGCTGAAAAAGGCCTCTCTGAAAACTGAAATTATAATTCAAACGAAATTTGTTATCAGACTAAAGGAATAAATTTGCTCCAGTCTTGCTTATGTATGTATAAAATCTGCAGTTCCAAACTTACTGAATGTAACTGGTTGTTTAACAGGTTTGACAACGGCATCCTCTCCTTTCTTTGATTTGGGATGCATCATTTTCCATCTTGAATTGCCCTCATGATCCGTTGCTCGTTCACGGTTTCCATTTTCATTGAAATGGAGAGCAGCGAGGAACATTCTGAAATGGTCAAATTTTGCTTGATAACTGAAAAATGTATGTCATTGCAATGGTTATTGAACATACTTCTACTTAGAGTAAACCAAGCATCACAGCTTCCATCAAGAACACAACATGGCAATTAGTGGCTTCTGTAATGTATTTATTGTAGAAATACTAAGTGAATATTATGAAATATTGTATGGGTTCTCTGCATATCTCACCTTGCCATCATTGCAGCATAAAAGTAGTGGGTGGTCTTAGGCGCAAAGTGATTACCACACTGTGGAAAACCTCCAATGCATAAATCTGATACAACCTCCATGAAAGCTTTGTATGGTTTAGAACCTGTAAAAACAAAATTGCTACCTCATTCATGTTATCATGGTTAATGGCATGTGTACCTTTTATAGTATTGTAACACTCACTGTAAATTAATGCCTTACTATGTGTATAACCGATGAATTGGTCACATATGAAATGCTGTTAATGTTCAGGGCTCGATTTAGTGCTTTGTTCCTTACACTGGTGCTAACCAATATTACAAAGTGCAACCTAGTCTAAATTTGTGAGGGGGTAAACTTCTAAATAAGACATCTAAATAATTCAATAGCATATTTCACTAATTACATATTGAAGTGAAAGCAATGGAATTTGGCTGGTGCAACTTTTTATCTTAGGTTGCACCTGGTGCAAGTAGGTTAACAACTCTTAAATCGAGCCCTGATGTTAAAATATATTTTTAAAAAAAATAACCTTCTTTCAACCATTGTCTTTCCTCAGACAGTGGTCCATGCTCGCACTCCTTGAACTTGGCTGAGCGTCCTTCATACTTGTTTGCAACATGATTTGTCACTGACAACCATTTATCCACTTTCATATCTGGATCATCTTTACATGATGCTGCTACCCAACTCCTGGCATCAATTGGAATATGTAATTTAGTGGTAGACAACAGTTTTCATATCCAAACAGTCCACAGCACATTTCACATATTTACATTGGTTTATGTAAAATACTAGTAGCTAACCCAATTTTATAAGTTGTATTTTTTATGTTAACCATATGATCACAAGATAATTTTATGAATGCCGGCAAATAGTAATTGATGTATATCAAGAATCTGTATCATATACAGATTAACACAAAATATATTATGTGTATCCTTACCTTTGGTTACATGCCAAACATCAAAGTAATATTTCTTGTCTTTATGCTCCTCTCTCATGTATATCTTCTCTGAGACATGGCGATCTGTGATGACTTCCTTAATGGAACACCCTTTCTGTTCAAGAAATGACAATCCTCGCTTCAGTCCCTCAAGTTCCATGTGATGTGAATTCTTCACTTCATTGCTCTAAAATAGAAACGAGAACATATCAATCCCTGAATTGTCTGCTCCAGATTTGATTTATTATAGGCTGCAGTTATATATATCTGGGATAGTGCTGCAAGCAGCATCAAGCACAACATCGCTTGTCAATATTGCTACCTTTTATACAAATCTTTATAGCATGTGCAGCAGTGCCTTGAGGTCTCACTTATTCTCACTCACCTGGACAAGCTGTATATCCAAAATGTTTCTGTTCTCAAAGATCCATCAAGGTGTATGTGCCATACTTCGCACAATGTCCTGGTTTGTCACATCTCAATGTCCTGGTGTGTCACATCTCCCATCACCCCCCAAAACAAGTGGATTCCCACCAACACGCTCCAACAAGCTGGACTGATGTTCATGTCAAAGGTTTAGACAAGATGGTACTGTATAGCATCGCTGTATGTTGATGAAAGTACCCATGCTAAAAATTGGCATTTTCATGAACTTGAACATGCTCAATGGTACATCCCCCACTCAAAAGAATACTGCTGGCACACAGAAGATTGCCCCAAGGCATTGTCCCATGCATTGACTGACTGTTCCATCTCGTAGTGTGCCCCTTCAAGCATTCTGTCTCCACAGTTATCATAACGCCTTGATGTTGCATCAGTTTCACTTGACAAGTCATGCCACAAAATGAACTTGAACCTGACTGATGTGAGCAATACTGGAATAGTTTGGCAAGTGAGGTTTCAGAGACAAGAAACTGTCTTTCAGTCTGGGGATTTGCTGACAAGTAGAGAACTGGTTCAGTTTCGTCATCAGTATCTGTATCACAGTCTGCATCAGTTTCACTTTCATCCAACTCTGAGTATTCAGAAGGCATGTATTCCTCGTCACTTGTAAGAAATGTGTCCTCACAAGCATCAATATCCTCCACTGCTTGGATGGGGACACTGCACACCTCATGCTGTTTAGATGAAACTTGTGATATAGGTGCACATTTAGATGAAAATACCTTTAGTGGTGGCAATGATACAAGATCACATTGAAGTTCTTTGGAAATGGTAGTGACTGGCTTGCACTGGCAAGGACTTGTGACTTGAATCCTCCGTGTACGTTGTGATGTAACTTGTTGCTGTGAAATAGTCTGGGTTTTCTGATTGACAAAATGCGAACTAATGTTCAAATTGGTGGAAACACTGACAGACGCTCCAACTTTTATCTCATTAGTTGATGTGGAATCTTGTCCATGAAACTTTTCATGTTCCTTTACCTTATCTAATTCATAAGGCTCATTCCTGTCTCCATCAAAGGCTTTGGGTGGATTTGTTTCAGTGGTTTGTTAATCATTGAAGATATCCCTCAGGATCTGCGAAAAATAGACAGATAAAACTAAAAATGTTCATGACAATCACAGCTAACCTATTATTTCAATACATCATAACTCTCAATACTGACGCAAGTCTGATGCCGACACGAGTAATATGGCAATATGGAAAACAACGAATGAAACAGGTACTTCACCCATATTAAAGGAAATTTCTTTTCCGGGTACACTGCAATAATTGGGTCCACAAACCGGAATGAACGTTATAGAAAAAAACATTTGCGAGCTCAAGGGAAACCACTTACTGATTTCAATAACAGGTCCATATATTTGATTACAATCGGACTTGATTTATTCAATGTTAAAATATACCACTAACTGCAAGTTCTAACATGTAATCATGGTAATGGTGCAATATTAACGGAATATTCTGGAATGAAAATCTCCGGTCAAAGGTAACAGTATGCATATTGAAATATGCCAAGGGATGTTGTTTTCCTTTGTTATTGATATATCTTTTAGCGTGTTGCAACATATACATGGTAATACATGGCACGGAATTATTGTCCTAAATGAAATGAAATGTTGTTAAGGTTCTTAATGAAATAATACCTCATCATATTTATTACTCGAACATTATCTAGCACATCAACTACAAATTAAATTAAATCATAAGCAAAGAAAACGAAATAATTCATAGCATGGGCATTATACATTCATACAGCGGTACATATACGTTCCGAAAACGGAATGTGTTACACGTTCTTATAACTAAATCTGTTGCTATTATCTGACTGGTAGATGACTGTAAATGCGACTTGGAAACAATACAACTAATGACACTTCTGAAATATTTGAAGTTACATTAAACATTGAAATATGCGAAAAAAATATCCAATAAACCAAAAGAGCGTCAACTTGGTCTGTATTCTACATGTTAAGTACAAACAACGCCCATGTCTTAATATCAATTTACTGACTTCAGCAGGACGTGGTCATATTTCCATGGCATTGTTAGTAAAAAGACTTGGTGCCACGATCGTTTTGTGGAATTGACATCTCACACAGGTTCTCACACTGGTTGGAACTAAACTATATAAGTGTAATACAAGCAATATTTGAGACATACACGAATCATCTGTGTCTTTGTGTCCTGCACTGTATCAGTAAGTAGTTTATATTTATGGTCACCGATTCCATCAATGTTACGTTATAGTATCTCAATCGACCAATTATGTGTGTCCTTTCTAAACGTTAACAAGTAAGACAAACATGTACACGAGAATTCATCCTAATTGAATTTATATTTTGTAGTGCGTCACATTAAAAGATAACTTTTGGTGGTGACTTCAATATTCAACGTATATCGTCCATTCACCTTGCTAAAGGTCACGTTTTGATCTGTAAAAATCGTCAAGAGCAGAGATTACAATTTTCCGATTTAAAGTGATTTGGCAAGCCCAAGTCTCTAAAGGACAGAAGCATGCAGTCCTGACACGAGATGCTTGTAAATAGTGGATGCATCGTGACAGAATCATTGCACGTCATTATCAGAGCACTCTCAGCCGAAAGTGAGATGTCCTACTTCAACGCAACAAAGCCAATTACATGTAACAATGTACCTCGAAGCAATAACCGAAGTAATAACCTGAAATTGACATGTTATAGAGAGAATATCGAATTAGATACAAAATATGCCGGTGAAAGAAGTAATTCATCATTAATTTGAAGACTAAATTTCTACTCAACACCAAACCAAAAACGGACGATGACCGAAACAGCCATAGCTATAAGTTAATTTATAATTCATGATAGAAACGGCCATATTGCGGTTCAGTGTGGCAAACTTGCAACTGTGCATTCAAAATTGGCAAAGTCGCGTTTGACAACAGGCTAGTCGTGCTGTTTTTTTGCTGTATCTAAACTGACTAGCAAAAGAAAGTACACAGGTGTAATTGTTGTTGCAATCCCAAATATGCGTTCTAACTAATACAATTATTGAAAATCATTGATTGTATAGAACGCAACCATCATGTTTCATTTGACCAAAATGCAACCAAAAACATTTGTACGTGTTTTGCACGAATTTTTGCAAACTTGTGATTATTGTCCCATGCACCAGCACTTTTCTGACAGAGAGTATAAAACCTGTTTGTCGTGAAGATTGAACAATCACTTGATAGAAATCTTACGAGGAAATGCACCGATTGACGTCGGCGCAACGAGAACGGGCCAAAGGAATGACACAAATGGGCGCTTTCAACGGCGATATTGCAAGGACATTGGGTTGCACAAGACAAACCATAATTCGGCTGTTTAACCGTTTCAGTACGACAGGCCAGACATGTGATCGACCCAGAAGTGGACGTTCCAGAGTCACAACACCCCAAGAGGATCGCTATCTGCGGGTTATTCACCTACGCAACAGGATGTTGACGGTGACGTCATCAGCAGCCACATCATTGGACCATCGCGTAAGCCGATTCACAGTGACAAGACGACTTCGTCCTGCTGGCATGTATGGGCCTACCGACCGCTGCGTGGAATGGCCTTGACCTTCCAGCATCGTAGGAACCGTCTGCAGTGGTCATCACTACATCGCTGTTTATAGTTACAATGTCATTTTGCTGATAAAACACGTGTATTGCAGTGTGCTTCAACATACATTTTCCATTTCATCAAAAGGTTTTGTTATTTTTATCTTATTGGAAGAAACACAACCTGTGAACTTTCTTTTGCACATCAGTTTATAAACCCGGACGTCCTGCCTCATACCCGGCAAATATGTTTAGCGATTTCGAACCGTTTTGTTGTGGAGACACTTGACATGAACGGATAAAGTCTGGTGAAGGGCTGCATCATCCTTAGGACTGGTGGTCGACCTGAACGCTGACTGGTCTTAAAGGCGCTATATCACACCACACTTCTCTAAAAAGAGTATTACATTTCTCTCAATAATGCTAACTATCAGCCCTCAGGCAAGCTACCATATATTGAGATTACAATTTAAAATTAAAAACATCGAATGAATTACTAGTAATGCAACGTTGGATTAAATCGACTCTCGCGCCCTCTACTGGCCGAACATTATTTCAAGCAAACCCCATAGAGTTATGTCCCTTGGAGCGCTCTTTACGAATATCTTACAACGCAACTTGTCTTTGAAACCAGTTACCAAACACCGACAACACCGCGTGCGACAGTTTCCGATGTACGGAGCAATTGGTTACATTCCATATATGGCAAGTGTTATTGTTTGGAAGCTGTTTGCCTCGAAGTATCAATTATCGATTTCAGGCAATTTGGGATAATAAGTCTTTGATTGCATCAATAGGAAGCTCAAGTGAGTGCATATGCCCAAATATATTTATCATCCAAAACTGTGTTCCACAGGAGATATCGCTTGTGTGAGATCAAATGATATCTCCTAGGAGATATCGTTTTGACAGTAGATTTTGTACAATGCCCTGACAATGCTATGACGTCATGTACTTGATGACGTCACAATGCTATGACAGCGCTGAACTGCAAGTCTAATGACAGTACCATGTTCAGAGATGTACATTTTTCATTGAAAATTAATGAAGAGTGATTTTGGATGATAAATAGAATCTCACCCTCGTGTCTTCTGATATCAAATATATCAACACTCGTTGATAAAGTAAAAATATCCTCGGCAAGCCTCGGATATTTGTAACTTTATCAACTCGTGTTGATATAATTGATATCAGAAGACACTTGGGTGAGATTCTCTATATAACATAGGCCAAAATATTGTCGAAAAAGCGTGACATTATTCCTTTAAAGTCATTCTATGCGTCATTGTTTTAAGAGTGTATTTGGGTATCTAGGTGATGACTCTGCATGTCACGATAATGGAACATCAACCTGGTATCTGCCACCAAGTGCATTCTAAACGCATGGAAACGAAACAACGTAGAAAGCACTCACGCCTGGGGAATATAGGTGGTATTGTTATCAGCGTTGCACATACGCTTGTTTGGGCGATGAAAGTTCGAGTAGTATTTTTCATAAATGCCTTGGACATAGGTTACGAAGCAATGTTTTGTGTCCACAACATAGAAGTAAAAAAGGGTTTAAAGCAAGTAAATGTTCAACAATTCAAGTGAGTGAGTGAGTTTAATTTTACGCCGCACGTAGCAATATTCAAGCTATATGGCGGCGGTCTGTAAATAATCGAGTCTGGACCAGACAATCCATTGATTAATATCATGAGCATCGATCTACGCAATTGGGATACGATGACATGTGTCAACCAAGCTAGTGAGCATGACCATCCGATCCTGTTAGTTCCCTCTTAATACAAGCATGGGTTACAGAAGATCAATCCTAACCCGGATCTTCACGGGTCACAATTCTAAAGCGTCGTCTCAATAGACATAGTCTCCAAAGTTCTTACAATTCTTGTAACTTAACAATTATTGTCTACCTCTGAAACATCTAAAATTATATTTCATTGGTATTTTGTTCTTATGCAAAATGGAATATGTATTTCAGGTGAGCAGGTAAGTAATTATTAGGACACACGCAGCTGTCTTTGTTAAATACAATAACGACAGCTATATTTAGTGATTCAATTACCTGAAACGAGGGATATAGGTACATACATTTCGAACCCATTTCTATATTACACAGGGACCGCCTCCGTGGTGTAGTGGTTAGAGCGTCTGCCCGGAGAGCGGAAGATCGCGGGTTCGATCCCCGACCGCGTCTTTCCAGAAAGACGTTAAAAAATGGTACTTGTTGATCCCTGCCTGGCGCTCGGCATTAATGGGTACAACAAGGACTGGTCGGCTCGGAGTCAGTATAATGTGTCTGAGTGGGGTATTCATGCTTCACTGCGGCATGGTATCTCAGTGAGCTAGGACTATAAAACCAGCTTAAGTCTGGGCTAGTACAAGCAGCCGCACATACACATACGCATGCATGCACGTCGTCATATGAGCGAAATCTTCTCAAGCACGACGTAAAATCTAATTTCACCTCACCTCACCTATATTACACAGGACTCAGTTGTTGTTTTTCAAGCTGTATGACGAAGGTCTGTAAACCAGAACATCCAGTAATTGGCATCATCAGCATGGATCTTCGCAACTGGGATACGATTACTTGTATCAGCGAGTCTGACAACCCGAATCCTTAGCGCCTCTTACAACAAACATGGAGTGCTTACCCCGGCCTTCACGGGTTATTACGTTTGTAAACAACGGGTTGAGGTCTCTGTTCATGTCACAGATAATAAACTGGAAAGCCAGGGACTGACCCAATTTGGGATGGTTTTTTCATCTTTCGTATCAGGAGCAATCTTTATCTATCATTTCAGTCCAAGGACGCTGACCAAAGTAAGACAGAATGACTTGCTTAATATCATTGTTTATCTTTTGCTGATCTTATATGCAGCTCGTGTTAAGTGCAGTTTGCCTTAACCAGAGAATGTGTCTGATGATCTGAAGGCCCAACGTATTTCTTACTCCACCCATTCAGCTGCAATCCGAATTGAATGAGGTAAGTAATCTATTAAGAGCGTTCTTCTGTTGTCATTGTTCAAAAAAGCTGAAAAATAACGTATGCAGTTATAGACAGGCGAAGACAGTTTTAAAACCAGTGCGTTGTGTACGTTCAACTTGGGAGAACTAGACACAGAAAATTCTTTATGTGTTCTTTACCTTGCACTTGTGTGTACAAGACAATGCAAAGCTCATCACAGGAGATAGGTATTTCTTAGCGTTGCACGTTCACATGAAGAATTGTGCATACATTGCACGTTTTCTGTATTGGACAAGGCGAAGCTAATCCCACAAGAGGCGTGTTCTATACCGGAACTTTCTGTAATTAAGCCAACTTATGGAATATACTTTCTGGTTAGAAGTGTCTAACCTGGATAGGGGACACTCTTGCTGATCAAACGTTACGTTGCTGTAACCAAGAATAACTATTTTGTAATGTGTGATCTGCAGATCATTTTCTTATCAGCTCTTACAACTTTCAACTGCAAAATATACAATATCCAAACCTCAATTTAACTTACTATCAGGATAATCTTGCCCTCAAGGAATAATGAATTGGCAATCTAAACACAAACAGAACGAAAAATTGTAGTTTATTCGGAGAAGCAAAAATGGCAAAATTATTGAATCGATTTGTAATGCTGATAACTGTTGTATGCGGTCATGGATTCTGGCTTACAATCCTCAAGAATTCATTAAAATACCCATAAGCGAGCACAGTGTCAATGGCTGTATATGACGTTGACTTGTTGCATTCCATTCTTGATTTAGGGTTTGATCCAATACATGAAGATGTTGTACTGAAGGATCTCTCTGGCGTATTCTGAGGCCCATAGTGTGTACCAGAAATGTTCTATGGGACAGGGGTAGGGACAAAGGTAGAGTTGATACCTCCTCTTGACGAAAGAAATAACGGACGGCACGTGAATGATGTGGCCCAGCATTGCCATCCATAAATACAGGCCTATGTACAGGAGACGATCATCGAAATGTAGGACAACAACCCTGTCTAGGATGTCAGAGTATCGTTGTCAATTCGGATTTTGTTTCATCGACACAAGGTCAAGTTCACAGTCGTGTGAGGCAACCCCACACTATCAATGAACCCCGGCCAACAGTTCTTGATCCAAGATTATCCGTTGTGCATATGCAGAGTTTCTGTGGCACCAAACTCGAGCTCGGAGATCAGTCAGGAAGAAACTAAATCGATTTTCTTCCGTCCACTAAACCTTTCCCCATGACCTCGAAATCTGCTCACGTCGACACCACTTGACATGAAAGGATGAAATCTTGTGATTCTGAGAAGGGCCGTATCCTCCTTAGGTTGTAACTTGTGGTAGACCTGAACGCTGACTGTTCTTAAAACCATTAGTTTGCTGATGGTTTCTGACCAATCGGCTTATAGTCGATGAATGACAAGGAAAATTTGTTTCAATAGTCCTCAATGACATACCAGGATTATGCATACCAATAACATGTCATCCTGGAGCAGTTGTCACTGGAGGGGACCCATATTTTCTTATTAACAACGAATTAAATTGATTTTCTTATTTTACCGATCTGTAAGAACAGTGTACTGAATCTTGTTATTTGTTGAATGGCGTATAGCACGTGATGCTCAGCTTTGATCGAATCACGTGCATATTTAAAATCAATGTATTTGGCGAGCGAAGAGTCGAAATAGTCATGCCAGCAACCATAAAATATAATATGGACATAAATGGCCACATGGTGGTAAAGTAAAGGAGGGGGGGTGCTATTCCTTACAATCTGACATTTGACTATGACAACGGAACGTCATGAATGATGGCATCTTACCGACGAAGAATTATTGTGTTCAACAGAGTTTGGTTTATGAATTATTGTACAGAATCAGGTAGAAAGTGTGCCATTGTATTTAGATCACATATCACATTTGTATTTTTCAGACTGTGTCCAAATCATGGCTGTTATTAGATGTTGCAAACGACAGTTCGATTTGAATCTCATAACAGTCGAGCCAGTTCTATTTCTTTACATGATCGGGTCCTTTCTGACAAACCCAACCTTCCAGGCCTTTGTGTATAACAAGGTCTGCATTGACAAATACAACGAGACTCTCTGTGGCAGCCTGCGCAACAAGACGTTCCAAGAGGACCACAAAACAGAAGAGGATTATGTCCAGTCTGAGACGTCCTACTGGATCTTAAAGAAAAACATTGTGGAACGTATACCGGCATGTTTGATTGTAGTGTTTATCCTCGGATCCTGGGGTGACAAAGTGGGACGGAAACTACCTGTGATTTTACCCAGCGTGGGGACAACGTTGTCTTACATTGTGTATATGATTCTGTCAATTTATCCTTCAAGTAAAGTGGAGTATGTGATGATTGCTGCGGCACTGAATGGTCTGTCTGGGGGATTCACGGCTCTGATAATGGCTGTGTACAGCTACGTGACGCACACTGCTGATCCAGCCAATAGAACTACGCGATTGGGAATCCTGGAGGCTGTTATCTTCCTAGCTGGAACTCTAGGGGTCTTCATATCTGGAGTCATGCTGGACAATACAAGTTTTACATTCGTCTTCGCCTTCATGTGTGGGTGTACCTTTTTAGGAATGGTATACGCTGTCATACGTCTGGAGAACCTAACGGCCAGCACAACCAGACCCGAGAGTGAAAGTGTCTGCACATACTGGTTTCTGGGATCTGCCAAGGAGTCTGCTCGTTGTGTGATGAAGAAGAGGCAAGAGAAGAGAACTCTCTACATATTCCTACTGCTCATTATCTTCATAATCCTTATTATCGCAACAGTGTGTGAGTACATATCAACGTTTATTCCCTCATATACATATGGGTATGAATTAAGCACCGCTTGAATCCATTTGCATAGTTTTAAACATGTAGCAGGCTACCCTCACATACTGGAATGCACATGTAAAGCATATGCTTAACACAATATGTCAAGAGCTTTGGGTCGCATGTTCACGGGTATAAACTTCATAACTGCAGCATGTGCACTACGATTTTTTTAACTGATTTACTGAAAGACGACAGTGCTATCATTAACTTTTCTTGACAGGGCATGACGTAGACTTACAGAAAATACGCGATGGCATGTTAATGGCATGCATGATGCAGGGAAGTCCTGCCGCAACATGGGTTATTAGTTGACAAGTTGGCAAGTAACTTTGCAAGTAAATTATATTTCAAAACACATGCAGCATGTAGTGTGTTCAGACTTATCATATATAAAACGCGGATGGTGCTTAACTAAGTTTCATATGTGTAGTTGAAACCAGTGTAATCTAGTTACGCTGTATGCAATGTGCCCACACTAAACGCAGGTCTCCTCTTGGCGTGTTTCAGGTGAAGGGGACGTCCTCCTCCTGTACACAAGGCGAGCTCCACTCAGCTGGTCACAGACAACGTTGGGTTACTATCAGGGCCTGGAGAACTTCCTTCGTAGTTTAATGCTGGTGACAGTTCTTCCTCTGTGTAGGAAGATGAGGAACACCACTATAGCAATCTGGGGCTTGACGTCCAAAATCATCGGTCTGGTGGTATTGGGACTCAGCAAACGGACATGGCAAGTCTTTCTAGGTAAATGGCAACTTGTAAATATGTCATTCATGCTTCTTAGGTCACAAGGACAAAGGTGTATAATATAAATTGCAAAATAGATAGTTAAATAATTCACAAGTTGATTGCATATGTTAGCAAATGTATCTGTCACGTACACCATTGATGTGTGAAGAGCTTTACACAGTTATCACTTTATTATATTTCAGTGGCAGTGATTTCCATGTTTCAAGGCTTTCAAGCAGCCGTTGTTCGGTCACTCATGTCCAGTATGGTCGGCCAGGATGAACAGGGTAAGGTTCAGTTCACGTCCCATGTTGTAAGTATTGAAATAGACAAAGCTTGAATCACAAGTGATCCAGTACATACGAAACGCTAACGAAAGAAAACGTCAATCTCTGGATTATTGTAAAACAAGATTCTACTTAGCGTATTACCTGTGAAGATCCAGGTTACAATTGGTCTTCAGTAACCCATGCTTGTCATAAAAGGCGACTAACAGGATCGGGTGGTCAGGCTCGCTCGGTTGATACATGTCATCGTATCCAAATTTGTGTAAATCGATGCAAATGATGTTGATCACTGGATTGTCTGGTCCTAACTCGATTATAGCTGTAATATTGCTGAGTGCGGCGTAAAACTCACTCACTCACTACTTACAGGGCAAAAACGTGAAAACTGTATCACTGAAAAGGCGTGATGACACCAGGTGTCCAGGGGAAGACTTTGATCAAACCTGTCCAGTATGTCCAGCCCGGTTAAACTGAGAAAGGCATGTATGAGACTGATGTCAATAATAAGATTAAACTGGGTATATCGTGTAGTAGACTGAAGGTCAGGACAAATATGAAAACTGAATCAGTTTTAGTTTACTTAAAATACAACGATCATGCTACAGTAGGTTGTAGAAAAATATAAGCATGCTCGCTTTCAGCATACATCTGTTTACAGGGCGCTTGTTTGGACTCATAGCTGCCATGGATAGCATTGCTGTCTTGGTAGCATCCCTGATCTTCAACCAACTCTACCCAGTAACTCTTGATTTCTTCCCTGGCTTCAGCTTCATGGTGGCTGCTGGTCTGTCTGTCGTTGCTGCAGGGATTATGATGTGAGTCATTGTACCTATAGAGCCAAGGAAAAACATATATTATACCATAAAATAGTATGGGTGTATTGTGCCAGGCATGTATAAGATCGTAGATATTTTTAATGTTCATGTAGAACCATGAACGAATATCGCCAAGATGCCATAAAATAGTATGGGTGTATTGTGCCAGTCATGTATAAGATCGTAGATATTTCTAATGTTCATGTAGAGCCATGAACGAATATCGCCAAGATGCCATAAAATAGTATGGGTGTATTGTGCCAGGCATGTATAAGATCGTAGATATTTCTAATGTTCATGTAGAGCCATGAACGAATATCGCCTAGATGCCATAAAATAGTATAGGTGTATTGTACAAGGCATGTATAAGATCGTAGATATTTTTAATGTTCATGCTCCATCTGTATTTGAATTGCAGGTGGCTTCATGTTGATCTGAGAGGACTGATACTGGGTGACTCTTCCATTACAAAAGGCGTGACAGGAGACTCAGGTGACATTAGCAAAGGTACGTACGGGTTTGTGAAAAATCCACAAATGTGTGTGATTTTACGTCCGGCCAGCAATGGTTCTGTTTTAGCATCTCAGTGCGCCACTGAATCTCCTCACTCGTGAATTGTAAGCAGTTTTCAAACAGATCACAAAATTGTGACATTCAATATCCCATTTGAGACACATTAGTACCAATTGGCGTTAATTAGAATGAAGCCTGACCGTTGATCATGAAAACGGATGGTGTTAACATATCACGAAAGGACATATGGTGATGTTTATCTGTATATGTATATATCACGTAGTACGTGTTCTGCCTTTCTTGATGTTAATGTTTTCTGTGCAGCTCTGCTACAGTTCAGACTTGTGTTTTTGCCTCAGCTTTTCAAATTCGTTTTGCTGATCGCTAATTGTACACATTATTCACACTGCATCTGCATGTACATTCTTATGGTATAGTTCACGTCCTTTCTAAACATATGTCGGACTATACTGTAGGTATTCTCATGAGGTTGCTGTAGCTAATTCTGCTCGGCAAAGTAGCACAAATTCTGTTAATCAACCGGCCATGTGTTTTGGCGACGCTGACGAAAGGTTGTCTTCCCCAAAGTCCTCTTAAATAACAGTAGGAGTTAAAACAATGACAGTTAGGCCATTTTTGGTCGTCCTGCTACTATGATCGCCACTGAAGTCTACCTGGAAACCTGTGCAGGCTGTGTAAGTTTCTGCTTTCTGTATCTGTTGTGTTATTGCTTATGTGTTTAGGGTACATTTTCTTTAGCAGTTTGTCCTTAATCGTAGGTCATATAGATCTATAGATTAACTTTACCGTGCGAAGTGCATGTGTTTTTCTTCATAATGTGGTCTAATGTAGTCGTGCTTTCATCTAATTACCAAGAGGTAATTTCTAGCCAGGTGCCTGTGTCTGTATAGTAGGCTAATGCAGTCTTACTTCCACCATTTACTCACACAAGGAGTGATATTCGGCGTCCCTGATCTCTGTAAACAAGTATCGAATCATTAAGTGTATTTACACTAATCCAAGTGGTGATGGTTTATTGGTCCTTTTAACATCCTGGGAGTGATTTGCAAACACGTCCTAATTACCCGACAACTAGTTGCCACTGGCTTCATCATTGCCGGATCTGTGTATAGTTAGCGGTTTATTTGTCTCTTGTTATTGGCGGGGCGGCAGTTGTTCTGCTTGAGTGATTTGACTAATTACCCTAATTGGTTCTTCCAGCAGAAATGTGTTATGTTCTTATGGGCACTTTTGTTCCACTTGTTTGAATAGCTAATGCGTTGTCTGAATAAATTAACCACATGCCTTTGTCGTTGCATTTCTTGTTGTTTTCAACTACTTTTCAAATATAGGCAGTTGTCACAGTGACAATATATTGCAAATGAGTGTCTCCACTGAGTTCAAACGTTTCATCCTTTATTGATTGAAATCAAGTTGAAGTATGGTGTCTACGCCGAATACTTGTGGCCAGTGTCATTTGAATTAACTCAAATATAATCATTTTTCAACACATTGAATGTTCCTATCATATAACATGATTATTCAGTACATAGGCCATATATTGATGGACGAATTTTAGTGCCACAGTCTAAAATATACGAACATATACGTACGAAGAAGATCCTTTCTTCTACGAAGCTGATACTATCAGCCCATTGACAATGCCTCAAACACATGTTTTTGTAATAAGGATATTGGGTAGGAGACCTTAAAAAGTCGTCAGCTAATTTTAGTAACATATGTTTTACATACTGGCTTACAAATAATTAGTCACAATTTTTATACATGACTTCAGCTGAAACAGGAAACAAAATCAGGTTTAAAATATATCCATGACGTACACCACATGACGAAACGAAAATTCGCGAACGAGAACTCTTGTTGTCATCACGAATAGGGCCCCTACGTAGGTCACGGCACTTCGCGAGAACTAAGTACACGTTTCATACCTTTTCGAATGGTCTCATGGTTGTCAGTTGACAGTAAGGAACCGATAATCCTTGCAGGAATAACAAATTTCCGATTTAACCATCCTCAAATTATCCAACTATTACAACTCTCAACAGCCGTGACAGCCAAGCATGGTTGTACACTTGGTCCGTTCAAGTATAGTCATATCTGGCGGTCGAGCAATTTGAAACCAGAACTGGTTCTTGAACATACGCTTGTCACCGGAAATCTGGTACCGTAAGTAAGCTGGGCCCCTAGTGTGTGAAAATGGTATATGTCAAGTAGTTGGACGAAAACCAGCTTGACAGTCAAATATTTATTCCAGAGAAAACAACATTTAGTGTATTTGTCTTTTGTTTCAGAGGACATTCAAGTGGAGACTGCTACGACTCACATGTAAACATAATCCACGACATGCAAGCAGATCTTAGAGTTTTTGTCTACATACTCCAAATAATTCAAACCAGCCATAATATGTTCGAGAATAAGCAATACTCCAGATCGGGTACCAGTATCATCGCAAAGAATAAAAGAGACAAAACACATGTTTATAGCATGTTACTCTAATCAGTTGTTTCTGCTAAGGCAGCATGTTTGGGCTGAGCATACCTGTATGATATATGTTACATTTGGGATTACACTTTCTTAGTAAAGTACAGATCAAATAATGTACTATGGTTTATATGTATGTATCAATCTGAAATGTAAACATATTCTAGTAATAATATATGAATGATTTCGATGTCTTATACTTTCATACTCATACTTTCTACATATCTTTTTGCCTAAAATGATATTTACCCAATTCTGTATCATCATTTTGTTTATGCCAAAACTCACATTATGTCAGTGTGAGTCATTTTAGATTTAAAAGTCCTAAAAACATTTTCTTCATTTTTATGATGCTTTATCAAGCTCAAGATATATATGTTAAAAACACATCTTCATATTTCTTTTCTGGTATAACATCGCGTACCTATGTGCCTTAAAATTATATTTCTCAAATTCTATATCAACCTATTGTTTATGAAAAACTCTTCAACATGTATGTGACTGTGTGTCCTTGTTAATGCTACTTTGTGCGTTTAAAGGTCTTGTAAACATTATTTCATTTTTATTTTATTCATGTGTATCTGTATAGCGCCAATATCCAGCTCTGCTCAGCTGCTCAAGGCGCATTGGTTTTCCCTCTCGATCATTGGATGTCAATCTCAGACGGCACATTGAATTATCAATCTCAACTCCCTGGGGACCATACAACTCTTGCAGCAACTAGGCTCACCGAGTTGATGTGGCTTTCCCACCCTTACGAGGTACCCATTCACAGCTGGCACACAAATTACAAACTCATATGAAATAACAGACAATTCGTCATATGGTCATATACATTCCTACAGCTATGTACATGTGTCCTCCCATACTACATACCCCCTACAACTACATCCCATAGGAACTACAGCTTAAAACAACACATATTATGGTCCAGTGCACAGATTAACTACATGCTGTCACCTGCGTCTGCGTAATGGATTTGCCCAACACAAAACAAATAAAACATATGTAACATTTTTGCTGCGGCAGTACATGTTGGTTTTTGATAGTAAATAGTTTGCCTTCACAAAATGTAAATTTGCAGTCTTCAGTTATGATTGAACAAGTTCCGCATCGAGGTGTTTGACATTTTGTTACACTGACTGATAAAGTGTTTTTCATAGTATCACTTTTATACAAAATTGGAAGATTTGCTTTTATAATGGGCATAATAGTGCAGTTATTAGGATTGTAGGTACAAACAAATGGAAGAATGTCCATCTCTGTATTTGTTTCTTTTGATTTCATATGTGTCTCTCTTGGGACTTTTACTGCTTTCCGAACAGCCTTTTCAACTACCTAAGAAGATATGTCTTATATATCTATTACATATTACCTAGTGTCAGTAACGTCATACGCATGATGACGACACAGCTACTACCGTTATGCGTCGCCTATGACGACACTTAGTTTTCATTGTACACATGAAGTGCCGTTGAACGGCGAAAGATCGTGTGCAGATAAAATCTGGAGTTTTATATATAGATGTTTAGATAGTTCATCTATAGATAGGCTTATATATTTAGTGTGATAATTTAGTGTCCTCAGTGTTCAATCTGACCCATGTAGAACTAGTTTAGACCAGCTTCAATAAGTAGCCAACTTCATCGAGGTACTGGGTTTCAGTCTATAACAATACTATTTTAACTTAAAAACTCATTCGTTTACATTTCGCCTTTACTCCAATATACCTTTACCTTTACTCCAATATACACTAAACGCCAAAAGAAACGCTTTCTCTATCATATGAATACAAGAACATTCACTGACTACAGCATGCCCTTCTCTCTTGTCCTTTACTTTCTGGTTATTAGATCACCTATAATTACTGGTCAATAGGATTTTAAGCATGTAGTTCTTCTGGAGGAGCTGATGGGCTGTGCTCATTACATGCCATGGGGGTGCCTCTAATCAGATAATCAATTCCTTATTAATCCCTGTAGTTAATTTGGGATGTAGTTCAAATGGGGTGTAGTTCTTATGGGAGTAAACCTATGTACATACTTTCGAATAACTGAATACGTCGTGTCTTTTTGGGGGACCGTTCATAATTTATAAATTATGCTTTAAACTTATGGGAAGGAGGGGGACACTGATTTTGTACATGACATACAGGGAAATATGAAACATAAAATCATGTACATACCAAATAATCATAGTCAATTTAGTTTCTATTGTACTACAGAGGAAGTTACGAAAAGTAAACATGTTAAAATACAGACCAAAACGTCTGAGTTACAAAAGTTACTAAATTCAAAATGGAAATGAGCCACACAGAGCTACATGTGTCTGTGTGAGTGGACAGACGATTAGTAATCGGCTACACAGAAGGAACCTGCACGTCCGACGTCCACGTGTTATCCCATCACATTAACCCTTTAGAAGTCGTCGTTGGGCAAACGTTATGTGTTAGGATGAATCACTGTTTGCTTTGAGCTTCCATGACAGACGCAACGGAATGTGGCAAAGAAGCCTTGAGCACTTTCGTGCCGATAACAACAGTTCTTGGACTTGCTCTGTAATGGTGTGGGTTGGGATCACTGTGACTTGCATCAACATCAACTTATTGTTATTTACGGACGTGTCATTGGGCAATGCTGCCACGACAACATCCTGATGCTGAAATGACCAAGTCGGTGGTTGCGATAGTGAGTGAGTGAGTTTAGTTTTACGCCGCTTTTTGCAATATTCCAGCAACATCACGGCAGGGGACATCAGAAATGGGCTTCACACATTGTACCTATGTGGGGAATCGAACCCGAGTCTTCAGCGAACACTTTAACCACTAGTCTACCCCACCGTCCCGGTCGCCATAGTGTATGTCACTATTCTTCTGAACAACACTCATTTGACGTTCCATGAAACTCCAACGGTAACTTCACATTCATATAACTGTTGGAACAGAAGGGTCGATAACCAGTATAACCTCCTCGGGCGGCCGTGCCATTGACAAGAGAACCTGTAGGAGCGCTCTAACCGGAAGTCGTTGCAATTTCTCAGTGAGTGTTTCCGTAAGTTCTTGCAAGATCTGGTGTTGCTTCATATGTTGTAACACTTGCCTTCCCAGTTAATTCCAAATGGGTTCGGTCGTGTTCAAGTCTGGCGAAAGGGCAAGCTATCGTAGGTATCAACGCCGGTGTTACATGAAAGTTTTGTGTTGGAACTTCAGTATGGGGTGTGGCATTGTCATGTTGAAATGTCAGTCCAGGACCATGTAGCTGCACGAATGGAAGAAGGACTTGGGTCAACATTTGATCAACACTGTATTGCATTATGATTCTAGTGGACTACAGTCAGTTTTGATCGACCGTAGACACAAATGGATCACGAAACCATTCGGCTCCCCCTCCAAATCGGTCAACCTCACGCGAACATAACTATTTGCGTGATGTTCCCACCTCTGGTGCCACACCTGTCATAGGCAAAGCCTAAAGTAAAGCATGACTCGTCACTTGCTCCTCTGCCTATGGATGATTCTGGGTCAATACATGATTCCCCTGGACGACAGTCAGTTGACATCGACCATAGATCTCAAAAATCTCCCCAAACCATTATTAGGCTGCTCCTCCTCATCCGTCAACCTCAAAATATGCCCACCTCAGGATTCACACCGGTACCCTGCCATCGGCAATTCGTAACGGGTGGTGCCCCAGGCTTGGACGATCGGCAGCGGTGTCCGTATGCTGCACACGGGTCCTCGCACTATTGTCTGACGACGACAAGCCAGGGCCCGTGCATCTACTGCAACGGACTGTCCAGCATTTAGCCTACCGAAGGTTTCGAAGGTTTTATTTTTCTCAAGTTCCACCAACGGTGGAAAACAACTTGTATACATATATACACCAAGATGGCATTGGAGCGATATAATTGAGGCAGGATAATGTACAATACAAAATACACATACATATTTATATATACAAGGATGCCATTAGAGAATGATACAAATATTTAATTACATGTATTTATATCTAAACTTCTATTGATACATTAAATAAATTTTGACTGACTGAATTTGGTTTTACGCCGCTTTAAGCAATATTTCAGCAACACCACGGCGGGGGACACCAGAAATGGGCTTCACAAATTGTACCCATGTGGGGATTCGAGCCCGGGTCTTCGGCGTGACGAGCTCGAGCCAACGCTTTAACCACTGGGCTACCCCACCGCCCCAAATATATTTGAAAAATCTTTAGCATTTTTAGCTTTCTTTGAACAAAGTAATCGTTTAAGTGTGTAAAGGTTGGGCCAAATATATTTTGAAAAATCTTTAGCATTTTTAGCTTTCTTTGAACAAAGTAATCGTTTAAGTGTGTAAAGGTTGGGCCAGGTATTGACATACTGCGGTATATACAGCTGTTGCTGTTGGTGAAGAGCTTGGCACCTGAAAAGGTGGTGAAACTCATCACCAATAGCGGTTGAGTTACATAATTTGCAAATGGAAGGGTTATCATATATTTCATTTAACCCGCAATCATTTAGAAATATTTTAGACGAATGAAAACCATCTCAGTCTGTCTAACGTATCTGGGACATTACCCTGGATATAATTATACAGTGTAGTGGAGATTTTCAAGGTACTGGTACAAGTAGCAATCTTATGCCAAAAGGTTATTACACGTTTATATATATTGATATAAATTGGCTCTCTACCACATTTTCCACAGAGAGCAAAGTTTGGAGTTGCGTATCTTAATGAGGAAATTAGTTTTAAGAGTTTGAGGTGTAATCTTTCAATAGACAGTAAATGTTCAAATCCCCAAATTTCGGATTCATATATCATAATAGGTACGATCATTGTGTCAAAAGCTGATAAAATAAAATCTAGTGGTAAATTTATATTCCGAGCTTTTTTCAATAAAGCATACATGGCTTTTGTTGCACTCTCAACTAGTGATTTGATTGTAGTTATATATCTACCATTCCTATGAAGTTTGATTCCTAGATAAGTGTACACGTCGACTAATACTATGTTTTGGTTTTGAGGGTCTTCATTTATTACTTCAGCAGAGTAATTTTCATTAATGGATATATAAAACTTGTAAAACGTATCGAGGTCGAGGGATGTGTCAGATGATTTATTCCGATTATTCAATAACTTCCTGTACTCTTTAGGTGATTTTTTCCTGTTTTCTCTAAATTTCCTAGTCATATCCCCTTCATATACTTTCATATGTTTACTCAAATATGTTTTGTAGGATTTAGATATTAGTTGCAAGTTGGATCGATTTAACGATGTTTTGTATTTATTATATTTCTTCTTAGGCTTGTGGAATTTTTTTTCTAATGATTTTACACTCATTATTGAACCATGGTTTTTCAGCTTCGGTTTTTTCTGTGTTTGCTTCTTATCACGGCGACTTTGCACTCCGAATGTATCACGAGCAGCCTGTGCGAGCACGTGCGCGATGCCTGAGGCAAGGTTGTTGATTTCATCAGCGCTAGCGTTATCTGAGTAATGCTGTTGAGTGAGATGTTCTATTTTTTTTAGACCCGTGAAGATCCGTGAATAGGTCTTCAGCACAAAAGGCGACTGTGCTTGTCGTAAGAGGCGACTAACGGGATCGGGTGGTCAGGCTCGCTGACTTGGTTGACACATGTCATCGGTTCCCAATTGCGCAGATCGATGCTCATGTTGTTGATCACTGGATTGTTTGGTCCAGACTCGATTATTTACAGACCGCCGCCATATAGCTGGAATATTGCTGAGTGCGGCGTAAAACTAAACTCACTCACTCACTCTAGTTTTTTTATGTCCAAGTTATTACAGAAATCACCAGATTTGCTAATATCATAATGCTTTGGTCTCGTAGGCATTGTGTTATTATGAGTTTGTTCTTTCTTATAATGAGTTTGTTCATCCATTACGGGTTTACCAGCTGCAGACCACAGCGTGAAATGAGGCGGACAATGAACATCGGAATATAGAGGTGAGAAGTCGAGTATTTCAAACTGTTTTAAAAGGGATAAACACCTCCGCGATGATATCACATAATGACATTTAGCAATATTTAGCTAAATGGTGTTATGGGCTGCGTTACCATTTCGTTCCAATTTCTAACCTCTCCATTGTTTTGATTTCGTCCACCATCTTATTCCCGCGCTTGGATTCACTTCCGCTTACGTCACCAACTTGCCTCACGTGCAGCTAAGCTTAGAGACACGTAATATCCGCCGGCATTACGTCACACTTTTTAATAGCACTTCACATGCTCACGCTACCTGCTGCATAAAAAGTCCGTTTATTTGCACCGCTCTACAGAAGTTCGACCCTCATCTACTTAATATGCCTCCAAAGCGCAAATCAGCTTTGAATCACCGTCTTGTGTCGGGGAGAGCAAAAGCTGCTCGCTTGAGCGCTTCGCGGGATTTGCGAGGTGACAACACCCCCAGGGTGCCGCTGACAGTCAGCACAGCGCCAGCTCCAGGGACCAGCCGGGATGATACAGAGACAGGTAGGTCGTTTACTAATGCTGCCAACAGTATACTTATTCAGCCGGGTGTGTTACTCCCTGATGTTTCACCTCCCTCCCCACGCGCTCCATATCCCGCTCATTCACGTGTTCACTCTCTTGGTCATAACCTAGATCTGCAGCCAACTGTCCAGCCCACTGGCTACCCCGATACGCTCCAGCAGCGTTCCTTTCCCCCCAACGCCGGCTACCAGCAGCTCCATGTGCAAACCGAGCACCTTGGCTCCCATGTTAGAGCGTCTATACGGGACAAAATATATAAGGGGGGAATTCGTAGACCTGCGCCAATTGCTGCCACCCCAAAAAGAGGCGTCACAGGAAGCCGTTAATTTTTCTATGGAGCTGGACAGCTCCGGTCAGGTGGTATTTAGGTCGAAGCAGCAACCCTCACGGCCTCTGACCATAGGCCAGTGGACGTCAGCTTCCAATACCTTTATAAGTATTTATGTTGAAAAGCACCAGGATACGAACACTGTGCAGCATTTGCTTGCATACATGGAGACGGTAAGGGGGGCAGCAGCACGCTTCGGGGGGGATTGTTGGGCACAGTACGACATTCAATTCCGACAACGCATGGAGCGTAACCCTACACGGCCTTGGGGCACCATTGACGGTCAGCTGTGGCTTGAGTTAATGCTCCCCAACCAGCGTCAACCCCCGCAATCTGCCAACAGACCCCCTAGCAATAACCAGAACCATAACCAACGTGCCTACACTGCTGCACCCGTATGTTGGGATTTCAACAAGCAGGGTTGCCGAAGGCAGAACTGCAACTATGTGCACAAGTGCCAGTCATGCGACAGCAGGGGACACGGAGCCAGTAGCTGCTTTCAGCATAAAGGCTCCAGGCCCAAACATGGCACATTTCCAGCGCATGCTAACAGTAACCCCATCAGCAACACACGCCAATCTTGAACTAGCACCCTCACCAATCAAAGTCTGCAACCTCACCCCATGGCTAATTTCTTATCAACACATTAATTCAAATGACAGTACTATACTTCAGGCAGGTTTTAACCAAGGCTTCAGCTTACAATATATAGGCCCACCCGGTCCACGGGATGCACGAAATTTATCTTCTGCTAACGCTAATCCTCATATCATCTTGCATAAGCTGACAAAGGAAATAGAAGCAGGTCGCATTGCTGGACCATTCTCGTCACCCCCTCTACAGACCCTTATAGTTTCCCCACTTGGCCTGGTTCCCAAGAAAACACAATCCACATCAAACACAGAGGCTGCCTTCCGCCTCATTCATCACCTATCTTATCCATCAGGCCAGTCAGTCAATGATTTCATTCCGCAAGAATTCTGCACAGTACAGTATAACAGCTTCGACCAGGCAGTCGCCATGGTACAAGCCTTAGGTAAAAAATGCATACATGGCCAAATTTGACATAAAATCAGCCTTTCGGCTTCTACCTGTATCACCTAGTCAATTCTTTCTCCTTGGCATGCACTTTCAACACCAATTCTACATTGACAAATGCCTCCCTTTTGGTTGCGCAATTTCTTGTGCTCTTTTTGAAAAATTTAGTACCTTTTTTGGAATGGGCTATTAGGAAATACACCAGCAGCAACAATGTTAGCCACTACCTTGACGATTTCATCCTGGCTGACCAAACCAGCCAAAATTGTGAGCATCTACTCACATCATCATTGCAGCTATTCAATCACTTGGGCATTCCAGTGGCCTCGGACAAAACAGTTCACCCTTCAACATGCTTAACATATTTGGGCTTAACCATCGATACAGCTAAAGGCGAAATTAGGCTGCCACAGGATAAGGTAGAACAGCTGACACAACAGCTCAATCACATTTTGACAGCACACAACAAAAAAGTGACATTGCGCAACTTACAATCAATTGTTGGTAAACTCAACTTTGTTTGTAAGGCTATACCCATGGGACGGCCATTTATTCGGCGCCTCATCGATGCCCAAAAAGGGTGTTCTCAGCCGCACCATAGAATCAGAATTACACAGGGTATCCGGGCTGACTTAAAAGTATGGCTTCAATTTCTTGCTACTCATAATGGCACCACTTTATTCCTGCACCCTCGATGGTCAAACTCGCAGGAGGCACAACTCTTTACAGATGCAGCCAGCAGCCAGGGATTCGGTGCTTACTTTCAGGGCCATTGGACTAACGGCCGCTGGCCAGCACAGTGGCATGAAAAGGGATGGCTGAAGGATTTAACCATGCTCGAACTTTTCCCTATCGTTCTCGCCATTAAGTTGTGGGGCTCTGTTCTCTCCAACAGCCGGATAATGTTCTTTTGTGATAATCAGGCTGTGGTCCACATAATAAACCGTCAGACAGCAAAGCCTCCACGGGTCATGTCACTCCTTAGATGCTTGGTGCTTTTATGTCTCAGACACAACATTCTGTTCAAAGCGAAATATATTGACACCCACGCTAACATTATAGCAGATTCTCTTTCGAGATTTCAGTGGGCACGATTCAGGTCAGCAGCACCTCACGCGGACAAGGTACCAACCCCCACTCCCAACGACATGTGGGACATCTGATGTCTGAGGTTAACTGTCTCATCACTTCATCATTGGCACCAAGTACATGGCGCACTTATCAGGCGGGCAAAACAGCGTTTGATCAATTCCGCGCTGCATTTGGTTTACCGTCTCTTTGGCCTATACCGTTGGACCAATGGCTACAGTTTATTGCTTATTTATCGGTGTCAGGTAGGTCGCCTGCCACAGCCAGGTCATACGTATCAGGGCTGGCAGCACTCCACAAATTGCATAATATGTGCGATGTGTCACACCACTTCCTTGTTCAGAAAGCTCTTTCAGGTATGTCTAGATTGTCTCATCGACAGGACACCCGACAACCAATAACGACTCACCTTCTTGCAGAGATCATTCGTGCCTTGCCTTTGGTCTGCAGCCAGTCCTACGAGGCAGCGCTGTTTGCCGCTGCATATTTGTTGACTTTCTTTGGTTTTTTCAGAGTGGGCGAGCTGGTAGCAGCCTCAGCAAGGGACAGCACTAACAGAGCTTGCCTGTTTTCAGATATAACCGTCGCAGGTGACTTATCAGCTATACAGGTACATTTGCGGAGCTCCAAAACAGATCAGGGTGGTCTGGGAGCATACATCACCATCCAGGCATTGCCGAACTCCCCATTATGTCCCGTCGCAGCAGTGCAGCGTTTCCGCTGCATCAGACCTACTGGTACGGGGTATTTTTTCACTCATTTTGATAGCTCCCCACTAACAAAATTTCAGTTTCAGGCGGTGCTCAAAAAGGCTTTGGCGTCAATCCCGGAGCCCATTAACCCTAGTTTGTACTCCTCACATTCATTTCGCATTGGGGCAGCCACCACAGCAGCATTACAGGGCGTCAGTTCACAACAGATCCAGGAACTGGGGCGTTGGAAGTCGGCGGCTTACCAGACATACATCCGCATACCATCCATCCTATGATCTTTAAATGTGTTAGGGCCAAATGTTATGCAAAATCCCACAACTATCGCCACGAGTTTCAGATGCAGCCTGGTTCATCGGGTCTAGCTACTTGGCCCGGCTCCTTCACCATACAGAGACAAGTCAGCAGTTTCCAGTCAGTGGGAAGTGGCTGGTAAAAGGGGGGATGAGATGGGCCCAGTTCAGGACCTATATTGATAGGCTTATCGAACAGGAGGCGCAGCCAAAATTCGTGGTCATCCACTTGGGTTCTAATGACGTTGCCAATGTCGTGCGGGAACTGGGTGGGAAAGTGGCTCGGCACCCGGACATCACTGACACCCACATCAGTGCCAGAGACAAGGTTCATCTGAACGGGCAGGGCATGCGAGTTTTCTTTCACTCCCTGAATCGGGCCGTAATGTCATAATTGTTCATGGATTATCGCCTAAATTCCCCGCAGTGTACGAGTCCCGTCACGCGGTGCAGGCATTAACCAAAAATGGTCATCTCTGTGACACCTCATTTCAGCTCATCTACGTGATGCAGGCCGGTTTCAGTAGTAGCCTGCATTAGCCTGTGCTTGCCATCATCAGCGATAACAGGTAGCTCGATTATAGCGGCACTGGTCCGTACTTCTTCGCACGGACCACCTCAGGTTAGCTGCAATATTGCTGAGCGAGGCGCTAACGAAATTATTTCTAATTAAGACCCAGGTTCAGCTTTTATGCTGTAACCCATGCTTGTTGTTAGAGGTTACTATTAGGTGCAGGTGGTTACCCCAAATCAGGCCTTAATGTCGTAATTGTCCATTGATTATCGCCTAAATTCCCTGCGGTGTACGAGTCCCGTCACGCGGTGCAGGTATTAACCAAAAAATGGTCATTTCTGTGTCACCTCATTTCAGCTCACCTACGTGATGCAGGCCAGTTTCAGTAGTAGCCTGCATTAGCCTGTGCTTGCCATCATCGGCGATAGCAGGTAGCAGGACTATAGCGGCGCTGGTCCATACTTCTTCTCTTGGACCATCTCATTTTAGCTGCAATATTGCTGAGCGAGGCGCTAACGAAATTATTTCTAATTAGTCCCAGGTTCGGTTTGTATGCAGTAACCCATGCTTGTCGTTGGAGGCTACTATTAGGGCTCGGGTTGTTACCTGAAATCAGGCCTTAATGTCGTAATTGTCCATTGATTATCGCCTAAATTCCCTGCGGTGTACGTGTCCCGTCACGCGGTGCAGGCATTAACCAAAAAATGGTCATTTCTGTGTCACACCATTTCAGCTCACCTACGTGACGCAGGCCGGTTTTAGTATTAGCCTGTGCTTGCCATTATCAGCAATAACAGGTTGCACGACTATAGTGGAGCTGGTCCGTACTTCTTCCCACGGACTACCTCAGGTTAGCTGCAATATTGCTGAGCGAGGCGCTAACGAAATTATTTCTAATTAAGACCCAGGTTCGGTTTGTATGCAGTAACCCATGCTTGTTGTTTGAGGCCACTACTAGGTTCGGGTGGTTACACTCACTCATTTGCCCGACACATGTCATCGTAGGCCATGCGTGTAGATCGTGGTTGCACTGCCTCTCAGAAGGACTGTCTGGTCTCGTGAAGATCCGGGATAGAAAGTGCCTTTAGTATCCCGTGCTTGTCGAAAGTGGCGACTAACGGGATCAGTGGGTCAGGCTCGCTGACTTGGTTGAGCCATGCCATTGGGTACCCAGACGGATGCGCATGCTTCGGATCACGGGATTGTCTGGCCCAGACTCGATTAATTACCGGCCGCCACCAGATAGCTGGAATATCGCTGAGTGTGGCGTAAGACTAAACCCACTCATTATTTGCTGATGGCCGCCACAAAGCTGGAATCTGTCTGAGTGTGGCGTAGAACCTGTTTCATTCTGAAATGTCATTAGCAATTGTTGGTATTGCGCATCGTCTCCCTTCCTTTGTCTCTTCCCAACACCACCCCTCCTTCCCGCTTGCCCCCCTGCACACACACACACTATGCATACGCTAAGCACATTATGCAGTGTGGATGGCAGCCACGCGCCTCTGCAGCCCTCACCCATCCGTGGCGCGGGGCTGTTTGGCATGGTACCGGCGGGACTCCGCACCTCTAAATTACAGCTTGCTTGCTTGCTCTACCTGGATACTCGGTACCCGCTGTTACAGCGGGAGCCCAAAGCTCCCACCTGCTGCTTCCGCGGGGGGAGTGTTGAGTTTTCCCAGCAGTTGGGCTGCCATGACACGGCGGACCAACTTGTGCACACCCCGTGCGGGTCTGCAAATGCTTCGCTAGCCCGTGTGGGCTTTCCATGCTTCGGTGCGGTTTCCCGTCCTCGCCATCCTCACTGCGCCCATTTGAATTCCATACTGGCTTTCTGTCTTCATTTATCGTTTTGACGCTCTCAGGCTTCCCTAACAGTCAGCTCATAATGACATTTAGCAATATTTAGCTAAATGGTGTTATGGGCTGCGTTACCATTTCGTTCCAATTTCTAACCTCTCCATTGTTTTGATTTCGTCCACCATCTTATTCCCGCGCTTGGATTCACTTCCGCTTACGTCACCAACTTGCCTCACGTGCAGCTAAGCTTAGAGACACGTAATATCCGCCGGCATTACGTCACACTTTTTAATAGCACTTCACATGCTCACGCTACCTGCTGCATAAAAAGTCCGTTTCCCACCCTCCCGTCCCCATCCCTTTCACAGCGCTTCCGCAATGATTTTGTTATCATTAATAATATTACCTTACCCGTTTTCACTTGTTTGATCGCAATATGGTTGAAAGAGTGCGTATGCGATGGAAAATCTATATCACTATGTTGCTTTCATTTGTTTCTTAATTTGCTTTGCTTGCAGTCGGTGCCCCTCACCCAATCAGGCGGTATCCACCCAGTAAGACTTTGCGCGGTAAGATCTTGTCAGGTCGGTTTCTTTGTATCTTTTCACTGTTGTAAATAAACTGGTGCAGTGTGGCATGGTACCGGCGGGACTCCGCACCTCTAAATTACAGCTTGCTTGCTTGCTCTACCTGGATACTCGGTACCCGCTGTTACAGCGGGAGCCCAAAGCTCCCACCTGCTGCTTCCGCGGGGGGAGTGTTGAGTTTTCCCAGCAGTTGGGCTGCCATGACACGGCGGACCAACTTGTGCACACCCGTGCGGGTCTGCAAATGCTTCGCTAGCCCGTGTGGGCTTTCCATGCTTCGGTGCGGTTTCCCGTCCTCGCCATCCTCACTGCGCCCATTTGAATTCCATACTGGCTTTCTGTCTTCATTTATCGTTTTGACGCTCTCAGGCTTCCCTAACAGTCAGCTCATATAATAAAATCATTGATTGAGAACTGCAGAATTGAATGTTCTAATTCGACAAAAGTATCGTCATTGATGTATTTAGATCCTTCCGGTGGTAAATATACGATACCTACATACATATCTTGATCAATATTGAATAAATCTTTTGAAATCTTTAGCCACAAGATGTAATTATTGCTATTTTCGTCGTCTAAAATAGTTATATATTTTTCATAGCGATTTTTAAACGCAATCCCAATACCTCCTGATTTTCTTAAACAATTAATTCTATGTTTGAGGTATACGTTAAAACCATCTATTTAATGTTCTAACATTTCAATAAAGTCTGGATAATGTGTTCTTTTCCTTAATCCACATACATTCAAACTAAAGAAACTAATTTCGGTTGTATTATTTGTATCATCATCATCATCATCACCATCATCATCATCATCACCATCATCATCATCGTCGTCCTCGTCGTCATCATCATCACCATCGACGTCAACAACAGTATCAGCATTAACAACATCATCATCAAAGACGTCATCATCATTAACAACATTATCATAACTAACATCCACAAGAACATCATCAAGAACAACATTATCATTAAGAGCATCTGGCATTATGACATTATCAAACATATTTTTAGCAACACCAGTAAAGTTTTCAATGTTTTTGCAATAGGACCCGGATGCACTACCTTGACCTTCACTCACTGAACTGGATGAAGGACATGGAGTGTTTACATTTGTGTTAGTCTATGTTACATTACATGCTTCAGCAAGTACTAGATCTAAAATAAGACCGCCATTTACACTGGTCAATACATTATTTTGTTCTTTACCTCCAAGTTTTGTCTTATCACAATCATCAATAGTTTTAGAAACGTGTTCAGTGTTAGCTGCAGCATCATTACTACCATGACCGTTATTAACATCTTTAAGAAAGTTCAAAATAATATCATCCTTATTAACTACTTGCTCAACTGACCGCCTCCGTGGTGTAGTGGTTAGAGCGTCCACCCGGAGAGCGGAAGGTCGCGGGTTCGATCCCCGACCGCGTCATACAAAAAGATATTTAAATATGGTACTTGTTGGTCCCTGCCTGGCGCTCGGCATTAATAGGTACAACAAGGACTGGTCGGCTCGGAGTCAGTATAATGTGTCTGAGTGGGGTATTCATGCTTCACTGCGGCATGGTATCTCAGTGGGCTAGCACTATAAAACCAGCTTAAGTCCGGGCTCAAGCACGACATAAAACCAAATTTCACCTCACCTCACTTGCTCAACTCCATGACAAATATTGTGCAAGTCAGCTTCAACAGATTGGTCTATATCGCAATCTTTAGCAACAACAACACAAGTTCTTATATTATCAGACAGCATGATATTACTGGTTTCATACTTTTTAACAAAATTCAAAACAATATCACTGTTATTAACAAGTTGATCAACTTCATGACAAACATTATACAAATCCGTACCAATGACACGTTTACGTTGCTGATTAAAGCATCGCGGCCTGTATTTGTGCTTGCAGTTATGATACGTGTCCCTTTCAGCAATGGCTGTGTGCTTGCATGAGTTCTGTAGTCTGGCCCCGATTTCTTGAAACAAACTTAAGTCTGAATTTTGTCTCAAGTGTTTACTCAAACTTGAGAAAACGCAGGAAAATGCATTTTCCAAAACAAACTGAAATCAATATAAACTCAAACATTGTAGACAATTTAAGTTTAGTACATAGGTTATTTGAGTTGTTTGTGCTTTTTGATTTTAGAAATGCAGTTGAGTAAGAAATTCAGCTGTTTCAAATTGGCAAACAAATTTGAGTAAAAACTAAAGTTTGTTTCGAGAAATCGGAGCCTGGTGTACATTTACCAGAGTACTCAATTGGCGTTGGACGTTGTATCTTATCGATTCTGGATATCTAAATCAGTGGGATACCTCGTCAGTGTCACATCCCCGGTCAAAAAAATCTGTTCATCCCAAGAGATGAAGGTCAGTTGTCAACTACTCTGTAAAATACCATGTGTAGTCCATGATGTCATACTGACTGTGGAGGTGGATCGTGATCAGTCATGTAATTTGTCCATAGAAATCAAAATGTAAAACTTAATATGTTGGAGAGTCATTACCTGATCTGAACGTCTTTACTTTCAGAGAGGAAACCTGCCTTATGTATTTTGGTATCTTGGTGATGACTCAGTACGTCAAATGGAAAAGGAGAATTACTTTGATTTGTTTTTAGGTATAGGCATAGAGATTCAGTGTGACAAACAACACAAGGCTCTATGACAGAAGGGATGATTTCAACTTCCCTATAGTCAACTTTCCTTTCATGTCGAGCTCCAGCGTCATACCAGTCTTGCTCAAAAGTTGTTTGATCAAGGTTACAATATTCAAGGCCTCAGTAAAAGCTTTCAAATTATTATGGTAGACATGTGGAGGAAATTCCGAAATTTGATACATCAGTGACAAAAATGATATCCGATGCCATTCCCTATGTTGACTTTGACCGCATTATTTCTTTTGACCAACTGACAAGACTTTGCATATGTTTATGCCACCGGTGGGGCAGGAAACGCTCACCTTCTCGCGAACACCTAGTATCATCACTATTTCAGAGTGATTCATAAACACAAGCTCTGTCATCGTGTCGCATGGTGGCAATCACTGTATTTTAACATAACTTACATTACACTGATATTTTGCCTTTTACGCTCTAAAGGAATTGGTTTTCATAATTGAGGTCACAAATAATAACACATAAGTTGCCCCTTGTACATAATGACAGCAATAATTTCATGATTATATTTCTAGTCCTGGGGTCCACAATTACATAAATTGTAAAACCATTCTTTAATAGCTTTGTTTCATTATTTGTTTATTGTTTAAAGGTCACATGCAACCAAAAAATCAAACATAATTAAAACACAATTATCACTTATTCATGACATATAATATGCATTGCTGATTATGAAAAAACAAATAAACAAAATTATAAGCGTATAATCGCAAATCAAAAGTGCAATATTTTGTATTTGGGTTTACCTCCCTCGAAACGAAGCAGCCGGGATACCGAACCCAGTCAGAGCGGGTGGGTGTGCACTCAAGTGTAACGGCTGGTTCATTAGCAGATGCCGCCTCCACGGCTCATTGTGTGTGTATATATAGAAAGTTGGGTTTTGTAAAAACATGCTCATTTTTTGTGTATAACATTTTGCAATCAACAGACATCATAACATGTCATGTATTCAAGTATCACACCTGCCTGTCTGTGTAATTACATAATGTGACAGAGACCGAACTCGGGCCATAAATCAATGCGTTTTGTTTATGGTGTATAGCCTGATTGGTGTTTGGTCAGTGATCGCAGTTGTGTATTGAATATTGTCATTAGCAGACAGGCAGGCAGACACACAGGTGTCAATAAAACAAGACATTGAGTTTTGTCTGTGACAGCGACATATCTATATCACAGTTAGAAATTGTGTCAACTCTAAATAATGACATTGCTTTTAAGTATCGAACTGAGAAAGTGACTCGGTAAGAAGAACGTGTGGTGAAATAGACAAATGAAATTATATAAACAGTTTATTTACTGTCATAACATACAAAAAAGCTCCTGCCTGTGAGATATCAACAAAACATTATGAAAATAGCTCACACCAAAGCCTTCACCGAGTGTTCACCAGACAGCCCGCTTCCAAGTTGCGCGAACCTATTTCACTGCGCACGTGCTATGAGCGCAGCCCAGCTGTCGAAACCCGTATTCCCCAGAAAAGTCTGGGGAAAATTAGTGAAACGTTTGAACTCCGATTTCGCGCGGTTTTTTTCATCGCGTTATTTTTCAACTTTATAAGTTGAATTTGCATTTTTTGACGCTTTGTTTCGGTAAGTCCATACCGAAAGGTATCAGAATCTGCAAAGTTGTGTTTTACGTTGCATGTGACCTTTAACGTTGCGCTCCGTAATGGGTTGCTGGAGATAAAGTTTAACCCAGATCTCTACGGGCTGGTATGTTTCTTAACAACTGTATGACGCCACTGTTTATGCAACAGATAACGACTCGGAAGCCAGGGACTGACCCACTTGAGGATACTTGTACCTCTCATATCAGGAGCCAGACATCCTTAATCATTTCATTCTGATACGTTTACAGGATGGCTTGGTAGATATTTACCTTTTGCTGCACATTAACATTGCTCGTGGTAAGTATAGGTAGCCTAATCAGTGTATGTGTTTAATTGTCAACGTATTTCGTTCTCCACCCATTCAGTTGTCGGAATGAGGTAAGTTATCTATTAAATGGATCCCTTCCAGTCAATGACATGTTTAGAGTGCTAACAAAAAGCGGACGCATTTCGTGACGGGCGTAGCTAGTCGAACACGAAATGTCGTAGATTGGAAGCTGGTCGAGAATTCACCTTGCACGTGGGTGTGTGTGTGTACAAAACAAAGCAAAGCTAGTTACACATGAAAGGTATTTCTGACGTTGCACTTGTCCTCCTGTCGGGGTACGTAAGTCCCAAAACTTTCAAAGCAAATTTATGCTTACCAGCTTTTTTAACGTAGTATTTGTTTTATTTTAGATTATGGCTAAAGTTTCATACAATCGCCAGCGACTGAAGGAATGGTGTAAATCCAACTAGGGACCATGCAGGTAGCAAAGGTACTGTAAGTCCCCATAGTCCCTGGTATGGTGACCTACCTTCGGTGACTGGCGATCTATATCCCATTTCTATGTTGTAATGTCCTACATAGTATCTAATTTTCAGTTACATGCTAGTTTTAAATCTCTTACTGTGATACACTAGTTGTTTTACTGTCCTTTGGTGACTATGGCTGAAATATTGGCGATGTGACTTTAAATCTTAACTCACTCACTCACTCCTTTGGTGACGGATTTTTATAAAATAAAATTCTACAGTATTAATTGTTCTAGTCACGATATGGCTGAAATATTGCCATATGACTTTAAATTTTAACTCACTCACTCACTGACGTTGCACTTATGCGTGAATACATGGGTTGACATCTATACATTACATGTGTTTGTATTGGACAAGGCGAAGCTGGTCCAACAACATGTGAATCATATCCCGGGACGTCCTGTGTTTAGGTTAAGGGTTGAGGATAGTGTTTAGGTCTTATGTGGGATGAATTTGTCTGTCACATTGGAGATTTCAGGGCTTTGGTTACAGCGTTAGCATCACTGCTTGTGTGACTGTGAACAGGGAAGGTGTCGAAGGCGTGTCCACTGACTGGAACAGGCATCGGTCCACTATCTATTGTTACCCTCTTCAGGAGCACGTTGCATACAGCCATGTACACATGTAGAGCAACAGTTAATCTGGTTTTGTCATAATCATTGTGCGCAGCATCACCGTTACCTTGTGTCCACAAAATCCAAAGTTGGTGTGCAAGTAATGCCTCCGTAACACGGAGTTTCATTTGAAACTCTTAGATGGACTGTAAGCTGATATACAATGCGCAAATGATCTTGACTGATAGTGACTTGTAAGTCAAAATCAAAACATTTAAAAACTGTTTAGGTTGTTTTGGGGAAAACAGTCCCCAAAAATGTAGGTGTCTACTTTCTTTCAAATTCAACTGACATTGCAGACCCATCTGCTTAAGCGAAAGTGTAGGAAATTACATGGTCATTGTATGAAAACATGGTATCAAGACTCTAAGTAACCTGCAGAGGGAGGTTGCAATGCGCCTCAAACACAACCAGAGAGATAGAGACAACCTGACTGAACCGTCACTAGCTTTTCTGTTGTTAGTGACATTAGTGACTACTGCCTCACAATGTGATGTCAGATATACCTCTCATATTTCCCGCTCCACAAAATGACCTCCACACGGACACGTTGGGCGAGAAGAGACCCATACAGATCCGGAGTAGAATTTGTCTTCCGCAATCCATGTTTGTCGTAAGAGGTGACTTACTCCGTCCTTGAACAACAAAACCCAAACGATGTCGCAGTACAAGGAATGTGGTCAGCCCAGCAATCTTAGTGCTAAGTCTATGTTAAAGTATGAGAGTTACCATCACCTCATCTCTAAGATCGCTTTGTGGTCCAGGAAAAGAAGACGCTGATCAACTCTCGGTGGGGTAGCCTACTGGTTTAAGCGTTCACTCGTCACGCCGAAGACCCGGGTTCGATTCCCTACATGGGTACAATGTGTGAAGCCATTTCTTGTGTCCCCCGCCTTGATATTGCTGGAATATAGCTAAAAGCGGTGTAAAACCAAACTCACTCACTCACTCATTCTTAGTTTTAAGTAAGATTCATGAAGAAATAGTTAATGCATTTCATTCTCAGTATGGACTAAACCCTTTGGTTTACAATACAAACACAGTCTGGTGAGACATATCATGAAATCGATACGGTCAACATCAAGAGTTGACCTGAACTCTTTATAATAACCACATTTCCAGGATATTTACCACTGGACTGACATGACTGTAGCAAAGTGTCATAAAGCCTTTTTTAAACAGATCACTGACATTTTGGCTTAACCAGGCAAAACCAATGCCATAAGAACTCACAATACTCTTAACCTTTGTTACCCCGATTCTGCGCCCACAGCTGTCTAGAACTAGTGTAATGTAACTTTCTTATGGTAGTCTATGATTATATTGTGGAAGCTGAATTAGTCAACACCAAGATTTACCAACACGTATCATGTATATCAGCTGGAAAGGGAATGTGCCACATTCGCCCCGAGCCATAACATTACAAGATGATTTAATGATTCTATTACAAAGAAACATTTCAAAGATATTCTATAACTACATGCAATATGAGGTACCCCATATACCTGAGCCATGAGATAAAATAAGTGTCATTGCATCAAATATTTTGAAAAGGTCAGTGCAGCATATATTTACAAACCCTCTTTGAAAAATATATTAGAATGTGTCAGCTTGTTCTGCTTAGGTGCAACCCAAGTACTTAAGTTTCGGTTTGTTCCTCATTAAAATATCATAACAGCGAAGAGGACTACCAGTCCTGAACACAATAACTTTGTTTTTGTTTTGATTTTGTTTTGTATCTGTGTTTCTTGATAAAGTAAAAGGTTTGTTATTCTTCTTCTGCAACTGATTACATGTGTCTGAAAAGGCTGATACACCATCTGCACACATCTGTTAATATAGGAAACACATTATGAAAAACAGGTGTAATAAATAAACCCTTCTTGCCACTTTCATTTTCCATCACTGTGTTAAATGGTTCATGAACATTTTAAACATCTGAGGCCTAGGATACAGCAATTGCACTTTCCAACACACACCACGGTGTTACCATCAGTGTAGAAAACCAGCGAATAAGTGAAGTGAAGCTTAAAGTCATTCAGAGGTATATTATCACGTTATACAAGTCTCTGATTTTCCGTGCGCAATCATACATGGTTTACGGTAATGCACTATTTTTGTCTGCCCACCAACATGGCGGACACCAAACAACCTACCGATGCATCGATAAATTACGGCGATTTTGCTGTCGGAAATTACACATATGTCTTTAAAGATGGATTTAGCGATGACGGGCTCGACTCACTACTTGCGTAAATCACAGCAATAGGTGCTTATACATACAAAAGTACTTCGAAAGCATGGAAACAAATATTCAGTCGAACAAGATCAAAACATCGTCTGCTTTCCGAATAAAAATTCAGCAAAAACAAATATGTTTACGTTGAGTCTATGTTATGTCAGAATAGATCCAGCAATAGACTGCTACATAATTTCCGTGTTAAATTTATTATCAGCTTTCGTCAACGATATCGCCGCTGATCTTGATCCGATAACGGAGGATGCATTAACATCGAACGCCGAAGAAATTTTAATGCCTTCCGTCCACATAAATAAACAGTTGGGTTATCAATTCAAACAAAATGATATTTTGAAATTTGTACTGTTTCAAATTTAGCGGTAGTAAAACACAATTACAGAATCTGCAAACCGTTCTGTTTAGCCCAACATATTCTTTTTCTAAAAGTATCGATATAATATCGTTGAAAAAGTTATTTAGCTTAGTCATTATCCCTCTTATCCATTACACTGCTTGATCTAAGTAGTCTATTAAAGTATAATTAATTACCTTACCGTGTTTATGCCAGAGGTACACCCTCATGTCCTGATCCATCCTTTCGGAAATATCACCACAAATCTGGCTCTTTGTCAACAGACTCGCGAACATGCCAGCGAATCCAATTCAATTTGAATTCACTACACTTTGAAGCCACTAGGTCACAAAACACTTTCCAAAATGTAGAAAATAATATCTGTAGAATCGAATTTGAGCACAAAGTACACACATGAGTGTGTAAGAGTCACCACAGCTGTCGCACGCTGACGTAGAGGTGCATGAAATCGTCAAGTTGACAGGGCGCAAAATTCAACAGTATCCATATTCGGTACAACACGGACTTCTCGTTACAGCAAAACCGCCTCTACTCTTGTATTTTGTACCAGTACCAGTAATTAGATATCAAAGACTATCTCAGTCATACAATCGGGTTAACCTTGCGCAAACTGTCAGAGGCTCTCCTGTCGCATCTTTCCAAATTTGCACGTAAATGTAAACAATGACTTCCGAGAAAAGGTCAAGGCCATGAGGTTGCTGCCATTATTCTGGTGGGGAAAGGGTCTACGGTGGAATTTTCAAATGTGAACCAAGCTTTTTAAACTTATTTGATATATGTTTTCCAACTTATCAGTTAATGATTGGTGATTGATGCATTGAAAAAAACAAAACGTGATTTGTTATTACTGAATCTGGAGTTTGTTAGTCATTGACGGTTTGCCACCAATCACCCCGTTTCGGGCGATGCCACTTGAGATTGGAATGCGAGGCCGCTTCACGTATTGACTCGTAACCAAAGAAAGAGCTGCACCTGAAATTGTTCATAAAATTGTCATGGCTACGCGTTCGGTTTTAAATGAAATTTAGAGCTATTATAATTTGGTTATATACCTCTGATTTTCCCACACAGTAGGTTTATCTTCTAAGTATATGATATCTTAAACAGTACTGCTTACATAAAATATCAGCGTTGGCCAATTGTTATTGAAACAATGTTGTCCTGAAATGTATCTAAAACAGTGTAATACAAATGCAACGTTGCTATACAATGCCATATAGCTGCCATATATGGTTTAACATTTGAAAATCGTCATAATATGGAAAACATAATATGTGAAAATCAGTCGAATTAATCACCACCTTGTGGGTCACGTTGTTGTGGCACCGTGCCATTGTGATATACTTCTCTCCTGTAACAACCCCACTGGTTGGCACAACCACAGTTAAATACCAGGCTTCAAAAGAAACCTCATCATGAAATACTATAGACACTGGAGGTATATATGTTCATATCTTTGGTACAGCTCGGCTGAGATAATATGGGAACTTTTGACTTGTTTTATACATAACATAAGCATTGACAGTGCAAGAATCTGCTAAAAGGGATGCGCAAGCAGTAAAGTGGAGCCATGATGAACTTTTGATTATTCCAATTCCACCAACCATGTTTATTTGGGGAACTTAACATCGGACGCCAAAATGTGACTCATTATCAGATATTAAGTTTCTGTTATAAAGGCTTTAAATCTTGTCTAACATTGGGGGAATGTTAAATTCGATGCACGACTACAATGTATAACGCAATGCGTATCCATTCAAGAACGCATCAGTGCATCAAATATATTTTCCAAACAAATCCAGTCGATTGTGTTCTGTTCTGAGTCTCCTGTCAATCACTTTTTATGGTATGTGTGGATGTAAACGATTTATTATTTATGTTTTCTAGAGCGTTAATTGTGTTGCTTTATAACTTTTACCCAGTCTTTTTGAGTCAAAAAGAAACCGCATTTCTACTTTCAGATTGTGTCCAAAATATGGCTGTGATTAGATGTTGCCGACGGCAGTTCGATCTCAATCTCATAACAGTCGAGCCCGGTTTGTTTCTTTACATGCTGGCTATGTTTCTGTCACTTCCAACCTTCCAGGCCTTTGTGTATAACAAGGTCTGTATTGACAAATACAACGAGACTTTCTGCACCAGCCTGCGCAACAAGACGTTCCAAGAGGACCACAGAACAGAAGAGGATTATGTCCAGTCTGAAACGTCCTACTTGATCTTAAAGAAAAACGTTGTAGATCGAATTCCGTCGTGTTTGATTGTAGTGTTTATCCTCGGATCCTTGGGTGACAAAGTGGGTCGGAAACTACCTGCTATTTTACCCAGTGTGGGAGCAACGTTGTCTTACATTGTGTACTTGCTTATGTCCATTTACCCTTCAAGTAAAGTGGAGTATGTGATGGTTGCTGCGGCATTAAATGGTCTGTCTGGGGGGTTTTCGGCTCAGCTGATGGCAGTGTACAGCTACGTGACGCACATTGCTGATCCCGCCAATAGAACTACGCGATTAGGATTGTTAGAGGCTGTTAACTTTTTAGCTGGAACAGTTGGCGTCTTTATATCGGGAGTGATGTTGGACAGTACGAGTTTCACATTTGTCTTCGCTTTCATAACTGGGTGCTCCGTCATAGGACTTGTATACGCTATCATACGTCTAGAGAACCTAACAGCCAGCACAACACGACACGAGGGTGAAAGTTTCTGCGAGTATTGGTTTCTGGGATCTATCAAGGAGTCTGGTCGTTGTGTGATGAAGAAAAGAGAAGGGAAAAGAACTCTCTATATCTTCTTACTGCTCATTGTCTACAGCTTCCTTGTTATCGGAACAGTGAGTGAGTACAAATTAACCTTTATTTCTTAATACTTTATACCAGTGGAATGTACGAGGAAGTATCACATTATATGCATTCTACCCACACTAAAACATAGGTCACCTCTTGGTGTGCTACAGGTGAAGGGGGACGTCCTCCTCCTGTACACAAGACGAGCTCCACTCAGCTGGTCACAGACAACGTTGGGTTACTATCAGGGTCTGGAGAACTTCCTTCGTAGTTTAATGCTGTTCACAGTTCTTCCTCTGTGTAGGAAGTTGAGGGACACCACTTTATCACTCTGGGGCTTGATCCAAGCTCATCGGTCTGGTGGTATTGGGACTCAGCAAACGGACATGGCAAGTCTTTATAGGTAAGTTGCAACTACTTGAAATGTACACATGCCGTTCATCCTTCTTTGGTCACAATCACAAAGGTATATAATTATAACAGATAACAGATAGTTGAATATGATTCACAAGTTGATTGCATATCTTAGCATGTACATCAAATGTATTTCACATTTATTTCAGTGTCAGTGATTTCCATGTTTCAAGGCTTTCCACTGGCTGTTCTTCGGTCAATCATGACAAATCTGGTCAGGCCGGATGAACATGGTAGGGCTAAGACCAAACATTATGTTGTAAAGATCATACTGCTACGAATGAATGACTGAATGAACATTCGATTTCGTGTAAAAATATAGATATTAGACTGGGCATTTGGAGCGTAAAGAATGAAAACTGAATCAGAACGTTTACTGTACTTTAAATACAAAGAATATGCTCCAAAATGTTGTATAGATATATACGCATGGCCACTTTCATTGTGTTCTTCACCTGTTTACAGGGCGCATGTTTGGACTCGCGGCTGCAGTGGATGGCATGGGTGGGTTGATGGCATCTGTGATTTTCAATGCTCTCTACCCAGAAACCCTTGATTTCTTCCCTGGCTTATGCTTCATGCTGGCTGCTGGTCTGTGTGGCGTCGCTACAGGGATTATGCTGTGAGTGGTCACTGTGTCCTTAGACACAATGAAGAATATCGAAAAACATCCCATAAAAAAATATTAGTAAGTATGTTTTGCAATATGTCTTTTATAGATTTAAATACGTTGCAATGTTCATGCCCATCTGTACTTTCAGGTGGCTTCATTTTGTTCTGAAAAGACAGGTGCTGGATGATGCTATGATTACCAAAAACGTGACAGTAAACACAGGTGACATTAGCAAAGGTACGTCTTGTTGAGCTTGCGAAAACACCCCAAGTGTATATGATTTTACGACTGGTCAGCAGTGTCAGCTGTGCGTCACTCACTCTCATCAATTGCAGTAGCGTACCTGCTATTAGACACTTTAGGCACGTGCCTACACTTAATTTTTTCGGCAATTTGTTTCACATGTGGGATGTTATGGATCTATTTCTTTCGAGAGTAGTCTCCCTTTCTATGTTTTTTCTTATATTTTAAAACGTAAATGAGCTGGTACATAACATTTTACAGCCAAATAGAATAACGACTTTTGCTGAAATAGCTATTTTGTCTTTGCTTAAATACGTAATAATATATGTGATAGAATACTAGATGTATCAGTTAAGTTTCAGTAAGTTCCCAATGAAAACATATTTAGATGAAAAGTTGGAAATAATTTTTTTCAGAAAAATATAGCAGGAAATGCTGTCTGGAGCAACCCTTTTATGAAAATTTTGTTGGGTTGGTGTGTCGGTGGGGTCGGGGGTGGGGGGAAACCTCTCTTAAAGTCTCGCTCTACGCACACTCGCACGACCAGTTGTGCCTACACTTCATTACTTTCCTGGGTACGCCACTGACTTGTGAACTATATCAGCAGCATTTATCAACCAGATCACGAAACTGCGACAATGCTGACCCCATTTCAAACCCTTTCGTACCAGTAGGTATTGCTTAGGATACCATCTGACTGGTAATGCCCTCAAAAGATTATTTGATCATATCCAGAAAGAACATGCGGTGATATGCATCTAAATATTGCCTCTGAATGCCAATGACTGCATTGAGGATGTTTGTTAATTCCGAAGCTTAAACGAAACATTTGATTTTCAACTAAATAACGTATTTTCAAATCCGCCATATGAATGTTATTCAGCATATTCATATGTATGTCCTATATTGGGGCGGTTATCATATACGTAGAAGATATGTTCTTGTACATAGAGGATACTATGAACATATCCCTTATGTACTGGATGACAAATATAACATGATCACAATGTTCATACATGTCTGTAGCTAGTTTATTTAGCACACTGTAAACAATATCAGGCTTAGAAAGCATCCTTGACGTACATCCTATGACGAAACAACAAATAACCTTCGTGAATGCAGGCACTTAGTATCACCACTATTAGACAGTGACAAAACAAAAACATTTCTGAAAACAATGATAGTACAGTTGTATGTTCCTTTTGGTCTAAAGAATATTTTGTGCACAAAGCTCGGTATGTGAAAATGTTATCAGTGGTGGAGTGAGTGAGTTTAGATTTACTACCAGAAATGGGCTTCACACATTGAGTCCATGTGGGGAATTGAACCCGGGTCTTCGGCGTGACGAGCGAACGCTTTAACCACTAGACTACCCCAAAGACTCATCAGTGGTGGAGTAGTTCACACGAAAACCAGCTTGACAGTCAAATATATATTCGAGAGAAAATTAGTCAGTGCCTTATTTACAAGGACAAAACAGAGAAAAAATGCATGTATACACAACTGTATGTATGTTTCTTTTGTTTCAGAGGACATTCAGGTGGACACTGCGACGACTCACTTGTAAAACAAAATCATTAGTCACAACTCGGGTAGATGTAGATCTTTTGCCTTCATAATACAAATAGTTCAAACGGATCATATTAATTAATATGTTCGAGAGATACACAATACTCCAGATAGATCAGGTTCTAGTATTAACATACTGGATAAAGGAGACAAACCAAATTTTATATATTTTACAGGAACCGTTGGGGCGGGGAAGGGGGAGGTCTGGGAAGGCCTGGACTTTTAGGATTTTGGGACCACATTTCTTCTAATTACAGGTATATTGTGTTTAGGATTAATAGTTTGTATTTGATTTAAATTGTCATAAAACTTAGATACACATTTTTATCTTAAGGCCAAGGTGAATGGCAAACATTATCCCCCAAACCCTCAGTTAATCCCAAACTCGACTCATTCCTTAGAGTTTTTAGATGAGATGTGAAGAATTCATCTGGTCCAAAACAGGAATACTTTCAAAATGATGACGTGAAATTGGTATTGCACAATTAAAGTTATTGTAATAAAAAACGCCTTTGATATTTCATAAATGGTATAATAGTTTACTAACCGACTACGTGAGACATCATACAGGTACCCTCTCTGCTCGAAATAGGGCACCTGCTGTGAAGCTGTGGTTTACAAGAATGCAGAGCAGATTTTCTGCAAACTGTAACCAGTGTATATGAGAAGTAATGGTCAGCTGTCCAAGCTGCAGTTTGAAGCTGGTATTATGGTTTCAACAGATTGTACATATCGGATTGTAGTACAATAGTTATCAAGCCATACATTACCCTGTATATATTGCAACACGCTCCAAAAAACAAACTCACAAAGACAAACAATATGCATCCCACGGCACACTCGTGTGGATTCAGGCGTACAAGAAAAATGTTTTACATGAGACATGGATGACTTCAAAGGAATTCACTGTTTCAACTGACGAAGAATATTGACCCTGACTGAAATAATAGTTATTAGTCGAAAGTGGCCAAGCACATATTACAAATTCATTCAGCACACACGAAGCCAGACAATTCGTAACATGGGTAACATAGATCCCTACAGCTATGTACATATTTTCGTACAACTGAATATGTCGTGCCTTCTTAAACCAAAATGTGTGGTCGATGAGTTTACAAGCCCAGTGGAATGTAAAACGAAACGATAGAACTAATTAAACGTCTGACACATTGGAATATATTTTAAAACATGGAAATATGAAACAAACCAGAAATCAGGTATACGAAATAGCGTCAAGTTAGTCAGTATTGTAATAGAGAGCAAGTTACTAAGAGGTAAACATTGTAGAATACAGACCAAAACGTCTGAGTTACAAAATCGTGTTCAAAGTGCATCCTAAATTTATTTGAAGATGAGCCACACAGAGCTACAGGTGTTTGCGTGAGTGAACAAACGATTCGTAATCGGCTACACAGGAGGAACCTGCACGCCCCACGTTCACGTGTTATTCCATCACATTAACCCTTTACAAATCGTCGTTGTGCAAACGTTGTGTGTTAGGATGAGTCACTGTTTGCTTTGGACCTCCTTGACAGACGCAACGGAATGTTGCGTGGACGAATTGAGCATTTTCATGCCGATAACTATAGTGTCTTGGGCTGGCTCTGTAATGGTATTGGGTGGGATCACTGTGACTTGCATCAACATCAACTTAAGTGTTATTCACGGACGTGTCATCAGCCAGTACTACCATGACAACACCCTGATGTTGAAATGGCAGTCCAGGGCCATGTAGGTGTCCGCAATAGTGAGCGAGTAAGTGAGTTCAGTTTGACGCCGGTTTTAGCAATATTCCACCAATATCACGGCGGGGGACACCAGAAATGGGCTTCACACATTGTACCCATGTGAGGAACGAATCAGGGTCTTCAGCGTGACGAGCGAACGCTTTAAAGATCACATACATGTATATGCTAGTGGGGTACAAATGCACAAATCATTTATTGGCATCGTTATAGATGAAACCCCGCCATTAAAACCATTCATTTCGACATTTAATTAACTTAAATTGACCTTTTTGACAACAGTGCACAATTCTCTCCCGCAAACGAAATTTCAACCAATCAGAGGTGCGCTTGTCCGTGACGTAATGTGAGGTATACATACGAGGGGCTATGTAGAATTCATGTACATTTTCGAAGGTAGATTATCCTGTTACAGTTTTGTCTAAACCTTAAATCGTGTCAATTGTTGTGAAAATGAAAGTTTTATGTTTTCACAATCTACAGTCATTTAATCTTGTCACCTGCTTTGCCTAGCTTCCGAGTTAACTTGTTTTCATAGACAATTCTGTCAAAATTGCAGTGGGACATTAGGAAGGGTGGATGCCCATCAGATACCATTATTTGAAAATATCCCGTTACTTATTGTCTGATTGTAATAAAGTATCCCAACTGTGTAGGATTTTCCGATTTCTTATGCTTGTATAATGACTGATCCAATTTGATCTTATTTCTGTGTTTTTACCTCGATATTCAATCATGTTATGTAAAATTATGACATCTATTTCCTGCTATGATATTAAAAACACACATTTGACGTATTTGAATCCGTAGACTAAACAACCCCACTTTGCCATTGTTAGAAAAATCTGCAGTGCTCTGGTGAGTTACGTAACCTGTCTGTGGTTTCGTTGGCGGGCGAGAGTGAAGCAGACGGCTTTTTGGCAACTTTTAATCGCTCGGTATTTATTAACCACAAGTTTTTGAAGAATGAATTTGGTGATCCGCTTAAGACTAACCACAAGTCCTTCATATGTAATGGTTAAAAGTGTACAAAAAACAAAGTTTATTCGTTCTTTAACCACTAGGCTACCCCACCGGCACGGTCGCAATAGTGTATGACACTACGATTTTCCTGGACGACAGTCATTTGACGTTCAATGTAACTCCAACTCCAACTTCAAACATATAAAACTGTTGGAACAGAAGGGCCAATAGCCATTGTAACTTCCTTGGGCGGCCGTGTCATGGACAGAAGAACCTGTGGGGGCGCTCTAACCGGAAGTCGTTGCAATTTCTCAATGAGTGTTTCCGTAAGTTCTTGCAAGATCTGGTGTTGATTCATCTGCTGTAACACTTGTCTTCCCAGTTAATTCCAAATGGGTTCGGTCGTGTTCAAGTCTGGCGAAAGGGCAAGCTATCGTAGGTATCAACGCCTGTGTTACATGAAGGTTTTGTGTTGGAACTTCAGTATGGGGTGTGGCATTGTCATGTTGAAATGTCAGTCCAGGACCATGTAGCTGCACGAATGGAAGAAGGACTGGGGTCAACATGTGATAAACACTGTATTGCATTATGGTTTTAATGGACTACAGTCAGTTTAGATCGACCGTAGACACAAAAGGCTCACGAAACCATTAGGCTTCCCCTCCAAATCAGTCAACCCCACGAACACAACTCTTTGCGTGATGATACCAACTCTGGTGCCACACCTGTCATCGGCAAAGCCTAAAGTAAAGTTCCTCTGCCTATGGATGAGTCTGGCATGTCTGCGGACCATTCTAAGTGTTGAGAACCATAAAATTGCTTCAGGATTGGTCCTGTACATGGAAAATAGTCTATGGATACCTGCAGACTGCAGGTCTGTCCTGACAACCTCTCAGCGGCTGTGTGCTAGTGCAGATTGGAGCAAATTTCTACGTCATCATCGTCTGACGCCACTCCATAGACGATATGCAACAGTATCTGTTTGTTGCACACGGATCCTTACATTATTGTCTAACGACGACAAACCAAGGCTCGTGCATCTGTTGTAACAGATTGTCAATCATTAAGCCTACCAGTGGCAGACTCAAGGTGCTGATTAATGCGCCGCGGCCTGTATTTGAACTTGTAGTTTATCACGCTGGGGATGCAGGCGAATGTCCGGGGCCGATTCGGGATATCTAAATCAGTGGGTCATAAAAAAAACAGGTCAAACACACCTCCCTTGACACGGTTTATCACCGTTTATCATTTTATTCTGCCACGTATTGACAGAATGACTTGATGACTTGCTGTACTTTTATATTGTTGTGTTTTGCATAGGTTGCCTTAACCTGTGGATGTGTCTTTCCCCACCCGTTCAGTTCACCCATATGGCTTGATGAGGTAAGTTACCCCTTCAAGCTAGTGCGAGTGTGATATTTCTTAGAGTAACTAACAAATAACGAATCAGTAAGAGACAGACGAAGCTAGTCGAACAAGAAATGTCTTGTGTACATACCTCATGAGTGTATTGGACAATGAGAAGCTGGACGTGCGGAAAATGTGTTCTGCACCTTGTACATGTGTGTGTGTGTATAAGACAAAACAAAACTCATAGCACAAGAAAAGTATTTCTTACGTTTCTACGTCATCATCGTCTGTTGCACACGGATCCTTACATTATTGTCTGACGACGACAACCCAAGACTCGTGCATCTGTTGTAACAGATTGTCCATCATTAAGCCTACCAATGGCAGACTCAAGGTGCTGATTAATGCGCCGCGGCCTGTAATGGGACAAAACATAGCTAGTCACACAGGAATTGCCTTCTATACGTTGTACCTGTTTTATAGGACAATTGGAAGCATAATGTGTCCCATGACGCAGCATTCTGTATTTTATTTAAAGGCTCAATGACGGAAAATAACACTGGACAGTGGAGCATGAACAAAGGTTACGTTGTTTCAATTGAGAATATTTCATTTCAAACTCGAAAATGATATATTCATCATTTTTCTTGCCAGCTACTACACATTCAACTGTATAACCGAGTTGGCAACGCATCAAATTCTGGAGAGTTATTAAAGCATGGCAAGTTCGTCTTAACCATTTGTTAGTATCGATCGTGACATTCAGTTACATTCCGTGTGTAAAACCAGTGAATAAGTAGGTGGAAAGCAGACATATTTATTTTCAGCATCAAGACATTTTGAATTACGTCAACCAGTGACTGAAAATGATAATAAGAGAAAACACCCATTGAGAACATACCTTCAGACGCTTGTTTCGACGTAATGTGAAGTGATAGAGATATGCGCTTTCCCACTTATCTAGCCTAAATACCTCCATTACATCAAACTCTAGAACATCAGAATATAAAAACTTCAACACAAATAAAATATTAGTGATGACTAATTGTTGTTGACACCATGTTGTGAACTTCAGTTGAAATTAAGCGGAAACAATGAAATGCTAAAGGTTGCCTAAAAATGAAAGTACTTTTAGCCTGATGCCTTGTTCTTGTGCATTAGTCGAATTATTCATGACCTTGTGTATCACGTTGTGGTGGCATACTTACACTCCGGGTATGTCACGTTGTTGGGAAATACTTCACTGCTGGCAACAAGTACTTGTTGGCACAATATCAGTTAAATACTAGGCTTCACATATACGACGAAATGAAGTGTTATATACACTGCACGTGTGTATGTTCACATCGTTAATACAACTCTGCTGAGATAGTAAGACAACTGTTGAATTGATCAATACTTAACATCACCATCCAAAATGGAAGAATCTGGTACAAGAGATGGAAAAAAACTAGTAAAGTGTAGACACAATGGAGCTTTTACCCTGTTTGCATCAACCGTCAGGTTGTCTTTTCTTTTTCTGTGTGTGTGTGTGTGTGTGTGTGTGTGTGTGTCTGTGTGTGTGTCTGTGTTCTGCAATTAAGGCTGTAAACCTCGTCTAACATGTTTTGTTATAATTCCAAGCACGCCTACAATGTATACTGCAATGCGTATACATTCAAGAATGCATCAATCGTATGTTTTATCAACAAAACACAATCTATTGGGTATTCTCATTTAATCACTTTATTTCGTTTAGTCTGGGTACAGCATATCATGCACATTTAACAAGTCAGCATTTTTGTTGCTTTATATAGGGGTCAAATTACAAAGTCATTATCTATGTGAATAGATTGTGGCAACACGACCAAAATGTAACAAAAGTGTCGTATTTGCAGTGAGAGCATGCATTAAATTTGTGTAAGTGGTAATTGTAATTCAATGTTAGTTTCAGACCAGCGAGAGAATGTACAATGTCTGCTAACTTTTTAGAACATATATACTCTTTAGTTAATATCAAAATAAAATTCAGTACGTCATTTCTTCTCTCTTTGAATCCGAGAATAATGGTTTCTGCGTTTAATTTCAATTGGGTGTCTGTTTCATTTTCAATCCAGTCTAGTAGATCTTGCCACAGCTTATTGACATGTTTGCATTCATATAATAAATGAATGATAGATTCTATTTCAACATCGCAAAATGTACATAGTGGTGATTTTATTAGTTTGTATTTATATAAATCTTTATTGGTTGTAAGGATCCTATGGAGAATACGGTATTGAAGTCATCTGTGCCTAGCACTATATGATGCTCGAAATGGTATAAAATTATATGTCTTCCATAGATTGAGAGTGATATTTATGTTGAATTCTTTTTCCCACTTACTTTGATAAAGCAGTTTTTGGTTTATAGCTTCCTTGTGATGAAGCCTCTTGTAAAATATGCTACATCCTTTCTTAGCTTTGAGTAGTATTTCCAAATTAGGAGGAATAAAAGGTAAATCTTTCTGATATTAATTTTGAACGAACTCTGTTTTGAATATGTTTTCAATGAAGATAATAATCCTGTATATTCAAGGAAATTTGTTCTAACCTCATACAGTTCTACGAATTCTATATAAGAAAGGAATGTATTGTCATCTTTTAAGAAATCATTTATAAATTTTACATTTGACTGTAGGTAGTGGTCCTATACTACTGGTTTTCTCCTTATTGTTATCTTATCATGTCTCATGACGGGTATTCTCAGTTTTTTATCTCCATCAATCTTTGTGGTATGTTGGATTTAAACATTTTATTCTTAATGTGTTTTTAAAACATGCATTCTGTGCGGTATTATGACTTTTACCTAGTATGTGTTAATCACAAAGAAATCACATTTTGTAATTTCAGATTTTGTCCAAAATATGGCTGTTATTAGATGTTGCAAACGACAGTTCGATCTGAATGTCATAACAGTCGAACCAGGTCTGTTTCTTTATATGCTCACGTTCTTCCTGACAAACTTAACCTACCAGGCCTTTGTGTATGACAAGGCCTGCACTGACAAGTACAACGAGACTTTCTGCACCAGCCTGCGCAACAAGACGTTCCAAGAGGACCACCAAACAGAAGAGGATTATGTCCAGTCTGAGACATCCTACTGGATCTTAAAGAAAAACATTGTAGAACGTATTCCGTCAGGTTTGATTGTAGTGTTTATCCTCGGATCCTGGGGTGACAAAGTGGGTCGGAAACTACCTTTGTTTTTACCCAGTGTGGGGGCAACGTTGTCTTCCATTGTGTATTTGATTCTGTCAATTTACCCTTCAAGTAAAGTTGAGTATGTGATGATCGCTGGTGCAGTAAATGGTCTGAGTGGGGGATTCACGGCCATGATAATGGCTGTGAACAGCTACGTGACGCACATTGCTAATCCCACCAATAGAACTACGCGATTGGGAATCCTGGAGGCTGTTATCTTCTTAGCTGGAACTGTAGGTGTCTTCATATCTGGAGTCATGCTGGACAATACAAGTTTCACATTCGTCTTCGCGTTCATGAGTGGATGTTCCTTTTTAGGAATGGTATACTTTACCTTACGTCTGGAGAACCTAACGGTCGGAACAACTAGACTCGAGAGTGAAAGCTTCTGCGAGTATTGGATTCTTGGATCAATCAAGGAGTCTGGTCGTTGTGTGATGAAGAAGAGGCAAGGGAAGAGAACTCTCTGGATAGTCTTACTGCTCATTGTCTTCAACCTCCAAGTTATCGCAGCAGTGTGTGAGTACAGATTAGCTTATATTTCTTCATCTTTATCGTTTAGACCAGTAGAATACAGTGGAGCCTCGTTAATCCGGACGGTTGCGTTTCTCAGTAAATTCGTCCGGATTGCGAATAGTCCGGACTACTGAATCAAGACCCAAGGTCAAGCAAGAGTTGCTTCCCTTACTATTACAAAAACGACACGAATCTGGATAAAACAAATAAGCATTTAATGTAAAGCTTATAAAACGATGAATAGCAAGTACAAAAATAATATAGTCATAGCAAAAGGGGTCTTTCATTGTTGTTTGTGTTCGTTTAACCTTCCACATTGAATTCATCACACCAATAATTTTACCGAGTGGCATCCGCATGTATACGAGGAAGTATACCGCTATGCGCATTGTGCCCACACTAAATCACAGGTCACCTCTTGGCGGGTTTCAGGTGAAAATGACGTCCTCCTCCTGTACACAAGGCGAGCTCCACTCAGCTGGTCACAGACAACGTTGGGTTACTACCAAGGTCTGGAGAACTTCCTTCGTAGTTTAATGCTGGTGACAGTTCTGCCTCTGTGTAGGAAGATGAGGAACACCACTTTAGGACTCTGGGGCTTGACGTCCAAAGGCATCGGTCTGGTATTATTGGGACTCAGCAAACGGACATGGCATGCCTTTCTAGGTAACAGCTTGAAATGTACTTTTTAGGTCCTCACTTACGAAGGTATGTAATAACAAATACACTCTTAAAAAAAGAAACTCATAGGTAATTTTGAGAATATTGAACTCATGTAGCTACGGCAAACACAATACAAATATACTATTTCTTGCCCAAACGTCATCTTTGTGTGATTAAAACAGCTTCAGCGCCAAAACGCGGCAGTTACCCTTGTTTTAGAAGCGTTTGAAGAAATATTCGATCACTATAAAAAGCCAAACATTGTGTTGATTTTCGTCATTCGATTTTGCCTGGAAAAGCGGAAATCGTCATGCCACTACTGAGTGCCGCCTTGAAGCTGGGGAGTCTAAGACTGCAGTTGCCCGACATTTCAACGTTCATCAGAGCACCATATCTTGCCTTTGGGATCGTTTCCTGTAGACCAATTCCGCCAAAGATCGTCCGAGAAGCGGTTGTCCAAGAGTTACCACCCAAGCCCATGACCGCTACATCCGGGTTGCTCACTTGCGTCATCGTTTTGCCACAGCCGTGGAGACTGCACAACGCATCCCTGGTTTGAGAAGAACTTCCGACCAAACTGTGAGAAATCGATTGCCTGAAATACGGATTTGACCAAGAAGGCCAATTGTCGCCCCTGTTTTGAGAGACTGCCATCGACGCAATCCGCTTGCGGTGATGTTGTAGAGTCAGGAACTGGAACCCTACAAACTGGAGGCGAATCTGGTTCAGTGATGAATCACGATTTCTTTTTCGCTAGAAGAGAACGTGTCCACCGTCATAGAAATGAACGTTTTGCCCCTAATTGCATTCGACAGGTCGACAGATTCTTTTGAGGGCTGTGTCATGGTTTTGGGTGAGACATCCAACACACAGAGATCTGATTGACAGCAAATCGGTGCATCAACGAAGTCCTTGCACGTCACACACTTCAGATTATGGGCACCCATGAAGGGCCACCTCCTCGTGGTGGGTGCTGGGTCACGCTAAGCGCCCTTCAACCCCCGTTGTGGACCCGGGGGGATATTAGGTCCACCAACCTGTTGGCCGTGGGTTGCGCCCCTGTGTCGGTGGAGGACGGGAAGCTGGTGGTTGAGGGCACTGGGGCCAGGAACAGTGTTCCTTTGCCCAACACACCACTTCGCCCCTTACTTCACCTAGACGGGTGGTTGAACTGGCCCGGTTCAACCAATCGGCTGGTCACGTCATGCCCTGCGCATGGAAACATTCATTTTTAAATTGTGTATTTTTCAACACTATTGTGATTGATTAAAATGAATGTCATCAATAAAATGTTCTATTGAAATTTTGATTTGTACTTATAAATTATTGATCCATTTAATTGCCTAGAGTCCTATGCCAGAAGGCGGTGGCTCATGGGCCAATCTGGCAATAGAGACCTCTGAATTCTGTGTTTCTCCAGAAAGGTGTCAAGGGCGAACCAGTCTGACATTTATTCTGTTAGATTCGACAGCTATTCAAGTGTTTATTTGCTGGAGTATAGCATCCTTGTAACCCTGGTGGAACATGCTGGTTTCAGCTGTACCATCGTCCTTGTTGACACTCCATGGTGGGTGGGGAGCAGGGATGTTGAACACTTTCCCTACACTATGGCTCTTACAATTCCATCTGGTTCCTCAAAGCATAAACGTAGGTGCATAGAATCTTCATCTTCTGATGAAGAATCTACTGAATTTGTTGAATCATGGCCTAGGTTCATTGTTATCACATCTGCAAATGAAAATCCTTTAAAATTAAACCCCTTCGCTATCTCCAAGGGCATACAAGGTGTCTGTGGAGAAGTTAAGGATGTAACACGACTCCGTAATGGTTCTCTGTTAGTGGAATGTACACGGAGGCAGCAATCGGACAATCTGTTGAAATTAAAACAGTTTGTGAATACACCGGTTGTTGTCTCTGTACACAGGACTCTGAATTCCTGCAGAGGCATAGTACGAGACAGGGCTCATTGTCTTTCTGACATGAATGAGGAGGACATTGTGACTGAATTACAGAATCAAGGGGTAGTCGCTGTAAAGCGATTTTCAAAAAAAGAAAGAGGATGGAACAGTTATTAAACTGAACACATACTTGTTTACTTTTGCACTTTCGGCTCTTCCGAAGTGCATAAAGGCTGGTTACTTTAACATTGGAGTAGAGGTGTATGTGCCAACTCCACTCCGATGTTTCAAATGTCAAAGGTTTGGTCATGGAGCCAAGTTCTGCCGCAATCATACGGTGTGCTCCCGTTGTGGTGATGCTCATGACCTAACTGAATGCACTAATACCATCAAATGTGCAAACTGTGAAGGAGATCATGTGGCTTCTTCCAAGTCCTGTCCCTTGTATCATCGTGAGCAAACAATTCAGAAACTCAAATGCACTAACAATATTTCATATTTTGAAGCTAAAAAGCTGGTACCTCTTCCAACCAGTTCAACTACTTTATATTCCCATGCTGTTACATCTAACAACGTCACTGCAGTCACACGCCATGTTGCAACGTCCTCCATTTCATGTCAGACCGACTTCACATGGCTCAAATCAACACAACCTACCCTTACAGCGTCAGCCCTTCCACCTTCTTCTAAAGTTACTCAGACTGCGTCTGGATCTCAGACTGGAATTCAGCCTGCGACATCCAAGACGTCTGCTTCACAGCCATCTTCTCAACCAGCTACTGACCAAACCAACAAGAAAAAAGGAAAAAAGTTAAACAGAAAACAACCACCTATTGTCTCTTCACCTTCCGAGGTTCCTCTTCAAAACCCGTTTGAACCTCTAGACATGGAGGTTGCTCTGTCCTCTCAGGACAGGCGGAGGGATAGCTCCTCCTCACATACCCGTGAACGATCGCCAATTGAGCCACCATGACTCAGTTGGCCAATATAATTCAGTGGAACTGCAGAGGACTTAAAAATAACTTTAACGAAATACAGTTACTAATTCAAGATTTTCGACCGTCAGTATTATGTCTCCAAGAGACATATCTAAAAAATACAGAAAATTTTGATTTACGGCAGTACAGCGATTACCACTCATTCTCTCCTCCAGGAGATAGAGCAACAGGAGGTGCTTCAATTTTGGTGCGGCAGGGTGTCATACATAGCCCTGTCCCACTTAATACAAATCTCCAGACAGTTGCTGTTCGTTTAACCCTGCACATTGCATTGACCCTGTGCAGCTTGTATATTCCTCCTTCTTCAAATATTCGACAATCAGATCTTCAAAATCTCTATGATCAGCTTCCAAAGCCATGTGTTATCATGGGCGACCTGAACGGACACAACCCGCTTTGGGGAAGTGTCCATACTAATAATAAAGGCAAAATCCTTGAGGAATTCATCTCCGATAATAATTTATGCATTTTCAATGACGACTCAGCCACTTATTTACATCCAGCTACGGGAACATATTCGTCCCTGGATTTATCGCTAGCTGATTCCAACTTATTTAATGAATTTGAATGGATGGTCTGTGATGACCTATGTGGGAGTGATCACTTCCCCACCATTCTCAAAAACATCAGCCCTGGTGATGATCCACCTGTATCAAGAAGGAACTTCGCCAGGGCTGATTGGTCATTATATAAGACTCTGTGTGTTGAACACTTGAAGCATGATCTTTTTAGGAACAGTGAAGATCCTATACAGTCTTTTTCTGATATACTAAATCACATTGCTGACAAAACAATTCCTAAGTCCTCTACAGTTCCACATATTCGTAAACCATGGTTCAATAATGAATGTAAACAGGCCAGAAAATGTAGGAAGAAAGCCGAAAAATATTTTCGCAAACACCCTACTGTCCATAATCTAAACAAAGTCAAAATTACTAATGCTAAGGCTAGACGTTCTTTTAAACAAAATAAGCGTCAGTCTTGGCGAAATTATATTTCTAAAATAAATTCGCGTACACCTGTGTCAAAGGTATGGAACATGATACAAAGAATAAAGGGCAAAGGTTCCAAATGTACCGTTCATCATTTGAAGGACGGTGATAATTTATTGACTAATAAAACTGACATTGCAAATAAACTTGGTGAAACTCTTGCAAAGCATTCATCTTCATCAAATTATGTCCCTGAGTTCCAAAAGTATCAGAAACAACAGGAGAAGAAAAGAATAAATTTTAACTCTGACAATGGTGAAGATTATAACGAACTATTTTCGTTACATGAGCTCCATACCGCCCTTGAGCAAGCTCATGATACAGCAACAGGAGCTGATAACATTCACTATCAGCTCTTGAAACATTTACCTGAATCATGTTTGGAAATCCTTTTAGGAATTTTTGATCAAATATGGACTTCAGGGAATTTCCCAACTTCGTGGCGTAAAGCCATTGTAGTCCCTATACCAAAGCCTGGCCGGGATCATACTGATCCGTCTAATTACAGACCAATCTCTTTAACGAGTTGTGTGTGTAAAACCATGGAACGAATAGTAAATAATCGATTAACATGGTATCTTGAAACCAATAATCTCATAACAAATATTCAATGTGGTTTCAGGAAAAATCGTAGTACCATTGATCATTTGGTACGATTAGAATCCTTTGTCAAAAATGCAATAGTTAATAAACAACATGCAGTATCGCTGTTCTTTGATCTCGAGAAAGCGTACGATACAACCTGGAAGCATGGCATTTTAAAGGATTTACATGATTTTGGTTTAAGGGGTCGTTTACCTCTTTTTATATCACAGTTTTTAAAAGACAGGCAATTTCAAGTCCGAGTGGGTTCAACCCTGTCTGACCATTACAATCAGGATCAGGGTGTCCCACAAGGCAGTATTTTGTCTGTCACTTTATTCAGCATTAAGATCAACAGTTTATCCAAGGTTTTAAACGATTCAATTGATGGATCACTTTTTGTGGATGATTTTAACATTTCTTGTCGCGGTAAGAATATGCATACTATTGAACGCCAACTGCAGTTGTGTTTGAATAAAATAAATAAATGGTGTCTTGAAAACGGCTTCAAATTTTCTAAATCAAAAACTAATTGTCTACACTTCTGTAGAAAATATAAGCCTCATAAAGACCCCGAACTGTTTTTAAATGGCACTCCCATCAAGGTTGTCAAAGAGGCCAAATTCTTGGGTCTGATTTTCGACTCCCATTTAACCTTTCTTCCGCATATTAAATCCCTACAAACTAAATGCCTGAAGGCACTCGATTTATTGAAAGTCGTGTCTAATTCAAGGTGGGGAGGGGATCAAACTACGCTCCTACACCTTTACAGATCACTTGTCCGCTCGAAGCTTGATTATGGCTCCATCGTATATGGTGGAGCCTGTAAAAGCAACTTAAAACTCTTAGATTCAGTCCACCATCAAGGTCTGAGACTTTGTCTTGGGTCTTTTAGAACTTCTCCTATTGATAGTCTCTATGTTGAGGCTGATGAGCCATCCCTTACCCAAGTCTAATCCTGCATTTAACTGTGTTTTCAATCCTTCTTATGAGGAGTTGTACAACAAAAAGCCTTCTCTTGTTTTGCCTCTTGGTTTAAGAATTAAACCATTTCTTTCTGCTGCCGGCATTGAGCTGGAAAATATAGCTCCTTCCCGTCTTCTTTCTTCTCCGCCTTGGCAATTGGTTAGGCCACAAGTTGACCTAACATTAACTACATTTAAAAAATCAGAAACAAATGAATTACAGTATAAACAAGAATTTAGTCAATTAAGAAATAAATATAATACATACAAATCCTTATTTACAGATGGGTCCAAGGATGGTGGCGCAGTGGCATGTGCCACTGTCATTGGATCCCGAACAATATCTTCTAGAATACCCGATAACAGTTCTATATTTACAGCTGAAGCAAACGCCATATTAACGGCTCTTAAATATATTCAACGACATCCTAAACATAAACAGTACATAATCTTTTCCGATTCCCTTTCATGTCTTCAGGCTATTAAAAATATTTCTTGTAAACATCCACTTTTATTAGAAATTATTGAATTGTATAATGAGCTTGCTACTGGCCAGTGCGACATCGTCTTTTGTTGGTTACCCAGCCACGTTGGCATTTCTGGGAATACCATGGCTGATCTTGCTGCTAAGGCAGCACTCAACAAATCTGTGACACCACTTCTTATTCCATACTCTGATTATAAAGCTGGCATTAGAACATACATCCGTGATCTGATGCAGAAGAAGTGGGACGCCCAAGTAGGTATTAATAAGTTACATGCAATAAAACCCTATATTGGTTACACCTACTTGGGTTGTCCGTCCAGATTTGAAGAGGTCATTATGCGACGATGTCGCATTGGCCATACCAGATATACTCATGAATATTTATTGAAAGGCGAAGATCCTCCGTTTTGTATCCCTTGTGATGAAAGGATCACAGTCAAGCATGTCTTGCTTGACTGCATTGAATATTCCATCACAAGGGATAAGTATTTTAATGTCAAAACATTGAAGGATCTTTTTAATAATGCTAGTTCTCATTTAGTTATTGCCTTTTTAAAAGAATTAGATTTGTTAACAGATTTGTAAATAGATAAATATTTTATGATTGGAAGTTCGAATTAGTAACACAGATTGTTAGTGGCTGTATCCTCGAGGGGGGTTAAAGTACTGTAAAATTATTGTCCTCCCGAGAGGGTACGAGAGGGTACATTCAAAGTCAATTTCAACTCTCCGTTTTTTAATCGTAGAATATGTGTAATTTTAACGTATGGCTAGATTTATCTCAATTGCTAACAGCTGAAGGGATGATGTGAATCCAGCTAGGGCCCATGCAGGAAGCAAATGTACTGTAAGTCCCCATGGTCTCTAGTATGGTGATCTAACTTCAGTTGTTAGCGATCTATAGCCCATTTTTTATATTGTGTTGTCCCCTATAGTTAAAATGTTTTAGATTCAATTACTAGTTTTACATATATATCTGTGATAACCTAGTTATTTTACTGTCCTTCGTTGGCAGAATTTTATAATTTCACGTAAATTGTTGATATATTTATAACTTGCTTTAGTCACGATATGGCTGAAATATTGCCGATGTGACTTAAAATCTTAACTCACTCACTCACTCACTCACTTCAGATTATGGACCTACAGAGGGAGTTCAGCATGACAACGCTACTTCAAATACAGCACGCGTCACGGTCCGCTACTATGCCAATTCTAACGTCAATGTCTTGCCATGGCCTTCCCGATCGTCTGATCTAATCCGATAGAACACCTATGGAATGAACTCGATCGATGTGTGCGTCAACATCAAAACACGCATGAGACACTTCAACAACTGCCCATCGCATTGCAGGAAGAGCGGGGAAGAATTCCGCAAAAGCGACTTCGTTGACTTATCTAGTCTGTACCGAGTCGGTGCCGAACAGTATTTTCTGCCAATGGTGGCCATAAAAAGTACTGACTTTGACGCCATCTTGTAGACTCAAGTAAACAGGGATTGTTCACCTTCATTACCATTGAAATTACATGAAGTAATTGCGCTTAGACTAACGCAATGAATTCTTCCAAACATGGCTTATGCGTTTCTTTTTTTTTGAAGAGTGTATAAACGTTCAATATCAATATCATTCACAATGTAATTGCATATCTAAGCATGTGCGTCAAATGTATCTGTCACATATACCACTGATGTATGGAAACACATCTTTTCATTTTAGTGCCGTTGATTTCCATGTTTCAAGGCTTTACATCAACTGCTATTCGGTCACTCCTGCCCAGTTTGGTCAGCCAGGATGAACAGGGTAGGGTTAAGAACAAACTTCATGTTGTAAAGTGAGTGAGTGAGTGAGTTTAGTTTTACGCCGCACTCAGCAATATTCCAGCTGTATGGCGGCGGTCTGTAAATAATCGAGTCTGGACCAGACAATCCAGTGATCAACAGCATGAGCATCGATCTGCGCAATTGGGAACCGATGACATGTGTCAACCAAGTCAGCGAAACTGACCACCCGATCCCGTTAGTCGCCTCTTACGACAAGATAGTCGCCTTTTTATGGCAAGCACATGGGTTGCTGAAGACCTATTCTACCCCGGATCTTCACGGGTCTCATGTTGTAAAGATTCAATAGGCAAAGTTTGGAACGCAAGAGATGCAATACTTCTAAAACGCTCACGAAAGAAAAAAATGTCAATTGTAAAACCACGCCGGATTCAACTTGGCATGCAGGACAAAGAAATTTGAACATTATGTGAAGGATCTTTGGCAAAGAGTATTGTTAGACTATTTTAGAGGTCACCGCAAAAGTAAAACTGAATCAGGGCAACCGTTTTTTCTGTACTTAAATGCAAAGACTATGCTACAGAAGGTTGTATAAATATGTAAGGATATCCAGGTTCCGCGTGTTCATCATCTGTTCACAGGACGAGCTTTTGGACTCGTGGCTGCCTTGAATAGCATTTCTGTATTGGTGGCATCCCTCCTCTTCAACGAACTCTACCCAGCAACCCTTGATTTCTTCCCTGGCCTCAGCTTCATGTTGGCTGCTGGTCTGTCTGTCGTTGCTGGAGTCATCATACTGTGAGTGGGAAAATCTACAAAATACCAAAACAAAATACCATTAGTATATTGTGTCATGTGTTTTTATATGATCATAAATAGTTTGCAATGATCATTCTCCGTCTGTACTTGAATTGCAGGTGGCTTCATTATAAGCTGAGAGGGCTGGTTCTGGATAATACTACAATTACAAAAAGCACGTCAGGAGACACAAATAGCATTAGCAAAGGTACGTTTAAAGCGGATCACAAAACTGCTACAGATAGACCCTTTAGTATTAGTCGGGATACTTTGGATGAAATCTGACAGGTAATCCCACAAATAGATGATTTGATCGCATCCAGAAAGAACATAGGGTGATATGCATCTGCATATTGGCTCTGAAGGTAACTGGTAGCGCTGAGACCCGATTTGTTTAAAACAACCTCATACAGCTGTAATATTGCTCATGAAAGAGTCACAATTGTATCATTTAATTTCACTAAAATGCAATAACTATTTAACTCAGTAACGCATTTTCAAATCCGTCATGTAACAATTGTATTCAGTATATAGGTCATATGGAGGGAAGAGTATTAGTAGCAATTTAAAACAAACAATCTACCCTGAAGATACTTTCCTGTACGTTGATGATACTTTTAGCATATCCCTTATATACTGGCTGACACATATATCATGATCACAATTTTCATACATGACTTCAGCTATTATACAAAGAAACTAAACCATATCAGACTTAGAACACATCCTTGACGTACACCACATGACGAAACGAAAGGTCGCGAAATGGAACTTTTGGTGTCATCACTATTTAACGGCGACAAATCACCAATATTTCTGAAAGTACAGTTGTTTGTTTCTTTTGCTCCAATAAATATTTTGTGCACAAATCCTGTTATATGAAAATTTTATCAGATTTAGGAGTAGTTAGAAAGAAAACCAGTTGACAGTAAAATATTTATTCCAAGGAAAATAAATCACAGCTGTATGTACCTTTCGTTTGTTTCAGGAGACATTCAGGTGGAGACTGCGACGACTCACATGTAACCAAAATCCCCAGTCACGGTTACACTAGATGTCAGATATTTTGCTTTTATAATCCAAATAGTTCAAACCAGCCATAATAATATATTCGAAGAATACACAATACACCAGATCGAATTCAAGTATCAATGGATAAGGAGACTAAAACAATTTTTTATATCTTGTCACTCTCGTCATTTCTTATGCTCAATTAATATGTTTAGGTTGGGCAAACATTTAAATGGGTCTATTACACCAGTTCTGTACAAAGTGTTACTATGATGACCATAGGAGAAAAACTTGAAATGACAGCATTTACAGGAGACACGTAATTGTATTTTTGTCATACTAGTTCAACATTTCATTTTAAGTTGTGGAAAATAACACTTCTGGTTGGTCTTATTATGTTCATAAATGTTACCTAAATACAATACTAGTATATTATTATATGCAAAAATGATCACCTTATATTAATTTTAATCATAAATGTATTTATACTAGTAATAGTCTACGGAGTTATTTTGATTTGGAGTACTTTCTTTCCATTTCTTTCCGGACACCGATCTGCCTGTAAATTAAATTTCTCAAACTTTACCAACATACTGTTTATGGAAAACTCTTCCTAATTTATGTGACTGTGCGTCCTTGTAGGTTTTGTGTTTTTATTTAAAGATCTTGTAAAACATTTACTACATTTATAACATGCTTTAACATGCTCACATTAAAAGGGCGAGGTGACATTGCGTATCCAATAAACACATCTATGTTTCTCCACTGGTACAACTTAAGAACATCATTTTCAATTCCTTGAAATGTGAGCAAATCAGTATAAATGATATATTTTAGGTAAATTTAGATAAATATTGTACATTTATCGTAAAGTATAGCATTATATTATTCAACATGTGTAAATGATTCCCCATAACTGTGACATTAATATTGTGCCACAATGGTTACTATTTCTTGCGTTTGTATCAATATGAAATTTTGGAAATTCCATTGCTGTCAATATAAACCAAATTTGCCAACCATAATCTGTTCTGTTTTATAATATAAGCTAGTGCAAAGGTTGACTATTTTAATTACCACTGGTAATTCTAATCCATGAAAGCTTCGGAACTTCAGTAATATTTTGTGTTATTAGGACATTCATTCCACCACATTTGAGGGTACTGACACGGTGATCACTGGAACATAATTCTTCCCATTCGAAGATTAATGAATTGAGTAGTTATATAATGATGGTTCTATTACAGGGTACCTTATAGCTGATTTCTACGTAATTCCGCTCCCAGCGCCTAGTGATTTTCGAGCAGAGACATCATTCGATGTACAGCCGAGCTCGCCAGCCTAGACCCGTTAAACTCGCAAAGTGTCTATCATTTTTTCAGCAACCACTGACTAGACCTCGACATGCCGAGTGGAGTTTCCTTTATAAGGGGTCTTAGAAACTCCCAACACGTCGAGGTCTATTCAGTGGTTTATGCGCGTGTGTCCGTACGCGTAAGTCGTGACGCCGTCCTATTCCACAGAACTAGTTTCTACCTAGTTTGCCTAGGTTCTACCTAGTTCGCACCTAGTTTGTACATAGTTTGCACCTAGTTTGTACCTAGTTTGCCTAGTTTGCCTAGTCCGCCTAGGTTCTGCCTAGTTTTTCCATATAGACAATTGTGCGAATGCAGATATATTGTACAAACAAAATGACTCCGAAAAGACAACTATCGCAAGACCAAGTGGAGGAGATTCGCAAGATGCGTGGAAAAATCTCTGCACAAGAAACGAAACAACGATTTGGAATTGGTTCCAATCGACTACGCAAAATATGGAATACAGAAGAAGATATGCAAATACCTACAAAGCCCATTTCTTCCTCCCCCGCTACAAATCCGAACTCCAGCACATCCGTATTGCCAACCGCAGAACACCCTCTTGCCCGCCGGCGAGATAGCTCTAAATCCGACGTCTACCTCCAGCACAACCGTATTGCCTGCTGCAGAACCGTCGACTGCGGCCACCGTCCAGGAATTCTACTACCGCTTGGGGAGGCTTGAGGCTCGTGTGGAACAAAATGCGACGATGTTGTCGGCTCGTGTGGAGCAAACCGCGACGATGTTGTCAGCTCGTGCGGAGCAAACCACGAACTTGTTGGTCGACAAGACAAGGAAGACGACGAAGAACTCCGGCAGGAAATAGAAAGCGTTGAGGAGGAACAAGAAGAGACTCGTCTGGATATCGAGAAGGTGCGGCAGATGGTAGAATCGGCTCAAAGGTGGACCAGCCTTTCGCTAGCCGCCGTGTTTCTCTGGAAGGTCGTCCACAAGACCTGGAAGCACAGCACACCGGCTAGCACACCGGCCAACATACCGGTCGACGAGAAGACAGAAACGCCCAAACCCGTGGATCCCCACTATATGGAGTAGAGAAGTCGATGTGTGGAATGAGGAGATAAACCTAGTGTGTTTGAAAATCAGAGACATGCTTTACTGAATTGATGGCGACTAAATTTCAATTGGAACCAAACGCGTCGCGTGAGGTTTCAATTGAAATATTTAGTCGCCGCTCACAACGCGTGCAACTTAGATATTAAAAAAATCAACATCCCCGTGGTCTTCCACAATTTGAGAGGGTACGATGCTCACTTGATCATGCAGGCCATCTCGAAGGTCGATGACGATATCAAATGCATCCCAAACAACATGGAGAAATACATCTCCTTCTCGGCTCACTGTGTGTGTATATATAGAGATGTTTTAAATACATGCTCATTTTTTGTGTATAACATTTCGCAATCAACAGTGATCATAACATGTCATGTGTTCAAGTATCACACCTGCCTGTCTGTGTAATTACATAATGTGACAGAGACCGAACTCGGGCCATAAATCAATGCGTTTTGTTTATGGTGTATAGCCTGATTGGTGTTTAGTTCAAATTGCATGTGGTCAGTGATAGCAGCTGTGTATTGAATATTGTCATTAGCAGACAGGCAGGCAGACACACAGGTGTCAATAAAACAAGACATTGAGTTTTGTCTGTGACAACGACATATCTATAAAACAGTTAGAAATTCTGTCCACGCTAAATAATGACATTGCTTTTAAGTATCGAACTGAGAAAGTGACTCGGTAAGAAGAACGTGTGGTGAAATAGACAAATGAAATTATATAAACAGTTAATTTACTGTCATTACATATAAAAAAGCTCGGGCCTTTGAGATATCAACAAAACATTAGAAACATAGCTCACACCAAAGCCTTCACCGAGTATTCACCGGACAACCAGCTTCCAAGTTGCGCGAACCTATTTCACTGCGCACGTGCTATGAGCGCAGCCCAGCTGTTGGAACCACTTGAATTCCCCCCAAACGCTGGGGGAAAATTAGTGAATCGTTTGAACTACGATTTCGCGCGGGTTTTTTTCATCGCGTTATTTTTCAACTTTATAAGTTGAATTTGCATTTTTGATGATTTGTTTCGGTAAGTCCATACCGAAAGGTATCAGAATCTGCAAAGTTGTGTTTTAGGTTGCATGTGACCTTTAAAAGTAGCATAGTTGTTCCTTTCAATGTATAGCTAATTTGCTAAACAATCACCAACACCTGAAGGTAGCATGTAAATCGAGCTAGGTAGCTGTAGGTCCAAATAGACCCAAGTATCGGGTGGTCAGGCGCGCTGACTTATTTGACACATGTCATCGAATCCCAGTTGCGTAGGTCGATGCTCATACTGTCTATATCACTGAATTGTCTGGTGATTCTTTCTTGTGATTCTGACAAAAGATCGTGGTACAAGTATTGGAGGTGCAACAGCATTGCTTTGGACGACTGGGTTCGTAGAGAAAATAGCGCTCACATACAGTCCATTTTCACAGCAAAGGAAAACTCTAAACACAGTATATGCTGTCTTTATTGCTTTGATTGTTCTATTTTGTGTCAGCAGTCTTTGAATTGTGAACAGGCCACATTTGAAAAATATTCAACATATTCATTGATTGGTAAAACCAACACAAATACAATCTGTTTGTAAATATCATTGATAAGGGTTTTTTAAATCCCTTAAATGCTATTTACCTAAGGCTGTTTATGTTTTAAAGCCATGTAGCTCAGTAATTAAAGTTTTAAAATGTAGTCGATATTCTGGGGTTGGAATAAAGACTTTTATTAGAATAGGCAGTCGTACGAAACACCAACTTTAAATATGCAAGTGTTGTCCTTAGGTGATCCTGGGTAGGCCATATTCAGGATGTAATGGACCGTTTCAAAGCTGAACACTCCGCTGCCACACACCGCTTTGGCAGTAATGTCAAATCAGCGATAATGGAGGCTTAACTGTTCTTGCTACCACTCATAGTCGTGGTACACTGTTCACATGTCCAAAATATTCAAATAATAAAGATAAGGACAGGATAAATATAGGATCCGTAAGTAGGTCACAGCACTTCGCGAGACCTTAGTACTTCCGCTGACAAACGTTTCATACCTTTTCGAATGGTCTCGTGGTTGTCAGTTGACATTAAGGAAAAGATAATCCTTGCAACAAATTTCCGATCTAACCATCCCCATATAAGCAAATTATTACGACTGTCAAGGGCTGTGACTGCCACGCATTGTTGTACACTGGGTCCAATCTAGTAATGTCATTTTGGCGGTCGCGCAATTTGGAACCAGAAGGTTCTTGTATACTCGCTTGTCACCGGAACTCTGGTACCGGAACTAAGCTGGGCCCCGCCTCGCATATTGCAAGGTGGCGAGCGCAAAGGGAGCTGGAAAGCACCTTAATACCGGAAAAAGCGCCTCGCGAAATTTACAGGCCTTATGACGGCTGTGTGGTAGGCCAGTGGTTCAAAAGTTTTCTTGTTTCCCCTAAAAGGCTCGGTTAACAATAGTACAATGCGTGAAACTTTTGTCTGGTGCCCACGCCGCAATGTTACTGAACTAGTCCTGAATTTTATATAAAAATACAGTTGTAAAAATACTTGCCATTTATCATTTACTTCAAAACTTAAATCAAATTCACTACCAAACCAACACAGATGAGAGCCGAAGCAGCCATGCTTACACGAAAATTGATAATTCATAAAAAACAACGGGAATGTGTATCCCGTTTGACACGGTCATATTCAGTACATTCAAAGCTAGGTTATCAACAGTACGTGCCATGTTAGACCATCAGTGAGTCATGACCTAAAGACAGTACTCTCTTCCCCATGACCTCAAAATCCAGTGAAGTCAAGCTTGACACCAAGATAGTCATGATGCTCCTGGGATAACAACGGACGTCTCACAGGTCGTCTGGCTTTATACCCGGGAATTTCGGAGCGTTCTGAAGTGGAAGCCACTCTGTTTTAAAGACGCCGCTTGATATGAACAAATAATGTTTTGTGATTCAGAGATGGGATGTATTATTCCCAGGAGTTGTCACTCATGGTCGACCTGACTGCTGACTGTCTTTAACGTCATTAGTATGCTGATGTTTCTGGCCAGTCGACGGATTATAACCAGTATCCATTGTCATAGCTCTCACTGACAGAACAGCATTATTCATACCAATCACTTGCCAGATTGGAGTAGTTGTCACTTAAGGAGGCTCCATGTTTTATGTAAGAACAGTGTACTGAGACTTGATATGTGCTTAATGACGGGTACACACATTGCAAGTGATGTTCACTTTCAATCGTAGCACTTCCAACGGGTAAAAGTGATAATACAAACAAACATATTTATATAAATATATATGAACATAAATGGGAACATGGGGGTTAATATCATAGCTGTTGCAATGCCAGACTGTCTTGTGATCAACAGCATGAGCATCGATATACGCAACTAGAATACGATTACATGTGTCAACCGAGTCAGCGAGTCTGACCACCCGATGTTTATCCTTACGGCAAGTATGGGTTGCTGAATCTTTGAATGGCATTTAGAAGTGATGCACATTAAGACAATAATTTTAGGGATGTCAACTTCTTTTTTGTGATGGACCAGACGTTTCGGAGTATATTCTTACTCTTTCAGGTGAATGAAAATTCTAGCCTTTGCTTTGCTGAAGACCATTTCTAACCCTGATCCCCACGCATTCAGTTGTCAGACGTGCAACCTCAGATATTACTCTTTATCATGTCTGAGTTAGGTTCGCCAGTTCAGTACACGGTTTTAACGCCACCCTCGGTAATATTCCAGCTAATTGCTGGCGGTCTTTAAATGGTGGAGAATGCACCAGAAAATCCGATGACTGACATCATAAGCATCGAAACGCACAATCGACATGAATCACCTATATTTGTGTCTGTCCACTCAATCATGTTAGTAGCCTCTTACGGTTCTATAATATGGTGTAGATTCCCTTACAGCATTACTCTAGGGGCGTTGAACGTTGTAAACGGCAGGCGAATGTCTACGGTGGATTCTGGATATATGAATAGGCGGGTCATCAAAACACCACGACCCTGTCACAACCCAGATATATCTGTCCGTAGAGGTGAAGGTCGCTTCCTGTACATTGTCCCCATTTGACTACTTGATACTGTACGGTGGGGTTGGGGTGTGGGGTGTGAGCGGGGCTGTGATCAGTCATGAACGTGTACATAGAAAATAACATTTCACAACTTTCGGAAAGTCATTTGGGTATCTAGATGATGACTCATCATGTCACGATAATGGAATGTCAGATTGGTATCTGCCATCAACGCCAATGTCGATACCAGACGCATGGAAACGAAACAGCGTAGAAAGCACTCCCTTCTGGTGAACATAGGACTTCTCCAGATGGTCTTGTTATCAGAGTTAAACATACATTCCATTTGGTGCTGAAAGTTCAATTAGTAAATACTCGTGAATGCCTTGGACTTGGTTTACGAAGCATTGTTTTGTGTCCACAACATAGAAGTAAAGTAAATGTTCAACAAATCTAAAGCGTCGTCTTAACAGAAACAGCCCCCAAAGGTCTTACAATTCTTGTAACGTGCCAACATTTGTCTACTCTGAAACATCTGGAACATTCGTAAAAGAAAGAGCGAATTACTTTCTAAAAATCTGAACATAGATGTCACTGGTATTTTGCCTTTTATGCTTTAGGAACTGGTTTTTAACGTGAGCACTAAGTTATCTTTGTTTAATATTGACAGCGATTTGTCGTTATTTGATTACCATATGAAATTACTATAAGTACAAATATTTTGAATCCATTCAATTATTACGAGTTGTGTAAATAATCTAGTCTGGACCATCAATCCAGTAATTGACAGCGTGAGCATCGATCTTCGCAATTAGAATACGATTACAGCGAGCCTGACCACCAGAAGCCATTTAACGCCTCTCACAACAAACATGGCGTACCTATCTCGACCTTCAGATATTATTACATTTGTAAACAATGGGGTTGAAGTCACCACATGTTCATGACACAGATAATACATTGGAAAGACATGGACTGACCTACACGAGGATCGTGTTTAGCTGTCGTATCAGAGGGGTGTCCATATCTATCATTTCAATCCAAGGGCCCTCCACAAGGCACGCCAGAATGACTTGCTTAACATCATTGTTTATCTTTTCGCTGCTCTTATATATAGCTCGTGAAAGAGTAGATTGCCTTAACCAGTGAATGTGTCTGGTGGTCTGAAGTTCCCACGTATTTCTCACTCCACCAATTCAGTTGTCATCAAAATTGAAAGAGGTAAGTTATCTGTTAAATGGATCTCTTCCTTCTTGTATCATTGTTTACAGTAATAACTAATAACAGACGCAGTTCGAAACTGCCGAAGCCATTTGAACAAAACATGGGTGTGTTTGTTCTTCATTAGCCTATTGGACAAAGAGAAGCTGCTTTCGTCATGTTCAATTAGCGTTTGTGCAAGACAAAGCAAAGCTCATCGCACAAGAAAAATATTTCTTACGTTCCTCGTATGCGTGAATAACTAACTTCCAACGTTTAGTAAAGCACAAGGCGACGCTAGTCCCACAACGTCTAGAGTCTCCCAACGTTTTCTATAGCACAAGGCGACGCTAGTCCTACAACGTCTAGCCCTCCAACGTTTTCTATAGCACAAGGCGGCGCTAGTCCCACAACGTCTAGCTGTCCAACGTTTGGTATAGCACAAGGCGACGCTAGTCCCACAACGATCCCTTGTGATGAGAGAACCACGGTCAAGCATGTCCTGCTTGACTGTGTTGAATTCTCCATCATAAGGGATAAATATTTCAATATTAAAACAGTAAAGGACCTTTTAATTAAATTTAATAATCATTTAATCATTGATTTTTTAAAAGAGATAGATTTGTTAAATGAATTTTGATATATGTTTGGTAAATAGAGAAAGTTTTATAATTGGTAGTTCAGATTATCAACTTAGATTGTTCGTGGCTGTATCCTTAAAGGGTGTTGAAGTAGCGTAAAATTCTTGTCCTACTGAGAGGGTACGTAAGTCCCAAAAACTTTCAAAGTCAATTTTGCTCAACCATACTTTTTACTCGTAGTATGTTTGCTATTTTAAATTATTCCAACTAAGGTCCATGCAGGTAGCAAAGGCACTGTAAGACCCCATGGACCCTAGTATGGTGACCTACCTTCAGTTGTTGGCGATCTATAGCCTGTGTTTTATATTGTACTGTCTTCTTCAATTAAAATGCTTTAGAATGATATTCTAGTTTTATATTCATATCTGTAATACTCTAGGATTTTTACTGTCCATCGTTGACAGGTTTAACTCTTCACAATTTTTCATTTTTATATTGTATCAATTGTTTTCGTCACGACATGGCTGAAATATTGCCGATGTGACGATAAATATTAACTCACTCACTCACTAGTCCCACAACGTCTAGTCTCCCAACGTTTGGTATAGCACAAGGCGACGCTAGTCCCACAACGTCTAGCCCTCCAACGTTTTGTATAGCACAAGGCGACGCTAGTCCTACAACGTCTAGCCCTCCAACGTTTTGTATAGCACAAGGCGACGCTAGTCCCACAATGTTTAGAGTCTCGCAACGTTTTGTATAGCACAAGACGACGCTAGTCCCACAACGTCTAGCTAGTCCCACAACGCGTTGTACAGCACAAGGTGAGGCTAGTCCCACAACGTCTAGTCCTCCAAAGTTTTGTATAGCTCAAGACGACGCTAGTCCCACAACGTCTAGTCTTGCAACGTTTTGTATAGCACAAGGCGACGCTAGTCCCACGACATCTAGTCTCCCAACGTTTTGTATAGCACAAGGGGACGCTAGTCCCACAACGTCTAGCTAGTCCCACAACGTTTCGTACAGCACAAGGCGACGCTAGTCCCACAACGTCTAGCCTTCCAACGCTTTGTATAGCACACGGCGACGCTAGTCTCACAACGTTTAGAGTCTCCCAACGTTTTGTATCGCACAAGGCGACGCAATTCCCACAACATCTAGCCGTCCAAAGTTTTGTATAGTACAAGGCGACGCTAGTCCCACACCGTCCAGTCCTCCAACGTTTTGTACATCACAAGGCGACGCTAGTCCCACAAAGTCTAGTCTCCCAACGTTTTGTATAGCACAAGGCGACGCTAGTCCCACAATACCTTTTCCCCAAGTTACGGAAAATACCACTTTCTGGTTAGAATTTCTAACTTGGACAGTGGACATCCTTACTGGCAAAAATGGTTAAGTTCCTGTAACGGAGAATACGTTATTTGAATCTACTTGAGAATGAACTTAAGAGAGACCTGCATGTAATTTTCTAATGAGCTACTAGCACTTTGAACCGCAAAATATACACATGGCAAAATGTATTTCAACACCCCATGTTTTCATAATATCACTAGTAGTAAAGAAACTTATCTAAACCTCAGTCTTACTAAATATGGATAAGATTACCCTCAAGATATATTGAACTGGCAAATCTAAACACCAAAAAGAACGAAAAACTGTGGTTTATTCAGAGAAGCAAACATGGTAGAAACAATTACTCATTGTGTAGTGCTGATGGCACTATGGTTGTGTGACGATAACAAGGTGGATTTTCAAGCTTCTGACATACAATCCTCAAGACATCATGCAAGTATCAATAGCCGAACACAATATACACATACATACAGACAGACAGACAGACAGACATACAGACAGACAGACAGACATACAGACATACATACATACAATCCTCAAGACATCACGCAAGTATCAATAGCCGAACACAATATACACATACATACATACATACATACATACAGACAGACAGACAGACAGACAGACAGACAGACAGACAATCCTCAAGACATCACGCAAGTATCAATAGCCGAACACAATATACACATACATACATACATACATACATACAGACAGACAGACAGACAGACAGACAGACAGACAGACAGACAATCCTCAAGACATCACGCAAGTATCAATAGCCGCACACAATATACATACAGACATACAGACATACAGACATACAGACAGACAGACATACATACATGCATACATACATACATACATACATACATACATACATACATACATACAGACGGACAGACAGACAGACAGACATACAGACATATAATCCTAAAGAAATCAGGAAAAGTATCAATAGCCGAACACAATATACATACATACAGACAGACAGACAGACAGACAGACAGACATACAGACATACAGACATACAATCCTCAAGACATCAGGAAAAGTATCAATAGCCGAACACAATATACATACAGACATACAGACAGACAGACAGACATTTGTATAGCGCCAATATCCAGTTCATCTGCTCAAAGGCGCTTTGTTTTTTCCCTCGATCACTGGATGTCAATCTCAACGGCACGTCGTATTATCAATCTCAACTTCCTGGGGATCATACAACTCTTGCAGCTACTAGGCGCACCGAGTGAGTGTGGCTTTCCCATCCTTACGAGGTACCCATTCACAGCTGGGTGGACTGGGACACATAGTCACAGTACTTTGTCCAAGTTTACTGCACGTTGCTGTACCCGCAACTAGGTGTTTGCACGTATTCATGTGGCCACCATCTGGTTATCTACCAACGGATTCGTGGGTTATTTTAAGTGCACAGGGTTGTGTACTGTACACTAGGAGTTGTGACAACACTAAAAGAGTTTGCAAACAAAGTTGACTCCAAGGTCTTTACACCCGGTCACAGGAGGGCTCGATCCCGTCACCTCAAGCTCGCTGGATCACTAGCCTGGCGCTTTAGCCAGTTCGCCGACCAATGACTGTGTCAGACGTTGAATACATCAAGCTTTTGTACAAGATGATCTCATATTCCCATAATGTCCAAATAATGCTCTGTGGGATTGGGATCTGGACTCATTGCGGGCCAAGTTACATTGGCTAAGGCCTCTTGACGTAAGAAATCAAAAACGGCATTGACGTCTATGAAAACTGGCATTAATGTTTCGTTGTCTATTCAGAATTCATCTCATTGACTCAAGGTCAGGTTCACAGCCAGTCACCACCAATTAACCCTGCCAAACGGTACTTGTTCCAATATTTTCCATTCTGCATACGATGTGGTTCTTCGGCACCAAACTCGAACTCGACCATCAGTCATGAAGAAAACACATCGACTTTCGTCCGACCAGTAGACCCTTCCCCATGACGTCAAAATCCAGAGACGTCGAATTTTTACATTTTAAGTATGTTTAGGCTTAATCTCCTTTCTGAAGTACCTTACTGAACTCAAGCACGACGTTAAACCAAATTTCACCTCACCTCATCTCACTGAAAAGGTGTAATCCCAAATATAACATAAGTTACATTTGACCACTTTCTAAATGATGGTGATCTACCTTCGGTTGTTGGCGATCTATAGCCTGTTTTTATCTTGTATTGTCCTAATAGTGCTATTAGTTTTAACTTTCTACACTAGTTTTAATTGTAATTGTGATATTCTAGTTGTTTTACTGTCCTTTGATGACAGGTTTTTATTATGTACACCTTTTTCCATTTCAATGTCAAATATGTTCTCGTCACGATATGGCTGAAATATTGCCGATGTGACGTTAAATATTAACTCACTCCCTCACTCACTTTCTAAATTGCATTGTGTATTTCTTATGGCATTATGCAATAGAGTGGAAGTACAAATATTTCTGTTATGTACAGTACACAAATAACTGTATGATATTGAAAAATGGTTTATATCATTCACGTAAACGCTAGTTTCCGGTCACATGACATCTAATCACATGTACACCTATTGAAACGCAGAAATGGATAAGCTTCAGTACAGAGCACTCATAAAGTTTTCGGTCCTCGAGGGCCACATTGAACGGCGATTGACAGCAGTACGGGCAGTACGAGTACTGAGTCCCATGGGATACGAGTGTATATAAGAATGCATCAGTGATAGATTTGTTTTGTCGAAAAACCCAGTTTATCGCGTTTTATTCTCACACTCGTGACTGTCACTTTGGTGGTATGAGTGGGTGTAAAGGAATGATTGTTAATATGCTTTGGAGTTTTTAGTTGTTTTATAACATAAGCTTTACCCAATGTAATTAAATCACACGTCACATTTCTATTTTCAGATTTTGTCCAAAATATGGCTGTTATTAGATGTTGCCGACGGCAGTTCGATCTCAATCTCATAACAGTCGAGCCAGTTTTGTTTCTTTATATGACCGGATACTTTCTGACAAACCCAACCTTCCAGGCCTTTGTGTATAACAAAGTGTGCATTGACAAATACAACGAGACTTTCTGCGACAGCCTGCGCAACAAGACATTCCAAGAGGACCACAAAACAGAAGAGGATTATGTCCAGTCTGAGACGTCCTACTGGATCTTAAAGAAAAACATTGTAGAACGTGTTCCGGCATGTTTGATTGTACTGTTTGTCCTCGGATCCTGGGGTGACAAAGTGGATCGGAAACTACCCGTGATTATACCCAGTGTGGGAGCAACGTTGTCTTATATTGTGTATATGATTCTTTCCATTTACCCTTCAAGTAAAGTGGAGTATGTGATGATTGCTGCTGTAGTAAATGGTCTGTCTGGGAGTTTCACGGCCCTGCTAATGGCATCGTACAGCTACGTGACGCACATTGCTGATCCCACCAATAAGACGGCGCGAATAGGAATCGTGGAGGCTGTTATCTTCTTAGCTGGAACAGTTGGAGTCTTCATATCTGGAGTGATGTTGGACAATACAAGCTTCACATTCGTCTTCGCGTTCATGAGTGGATGTTCCTTCTTAGGACTTGTATACGCTGTCGTACGTCTCGAGAACCTAACGGCCAGAACAACCAGACCCGAGAGTGAGAGTGTCTGCACATACTGGTTTCTGGGATCTGTCAAGGAGTCTGCTCGTTGTGTGATGAAGAATAGGCAAGAGAAGAGAACTCTCTTCCTCTTCTCACTGCTCATTATCTTCAACATGTATGTGATGGGAACAGTGTGTGAGTACAAATCAACGTTTATTTACAAACAAGGCAATTATATTTTTTCAACAGGCTGTGCACATACAAAGCCTATGCTTCACACAAGATCTCGAAGTTTGGTTGTTGGTTGTGTTGTTGTTTAACGCCGTACTCACCAATATTCCAACTATATGGCGGCGGTCTGTAAACAGTCGAGTCTGGACCAGAAAATCGAGTGATTAACATATAATTAGCATCGATCTATACGATATACGATAACATGTGTCAACCAAGTCAGTGAGCCTGACCAACGGATCCCGTCAGTAGCCTCTTACGACAAGACCCGGATCTTCAGGGATCAGGTCTCAAAAGCTATGTGTCGCATGTGCTGCGAAGACCATTGGGGTATACATTTCATAATTGCAGATGTGTGCACTACAATTTTCTGAACTTATTTAAATGACGACAGTATTACAATTGCTCTTTCTTGACATTGCAAGAAGTAGACTTTCAGAACATATATGGATGCTAGTTACTGGCATGCATGATGCAGGGATATCTTGTCGCAACATGGGTGCAAGCATGACCATTGACGGTTACTAGTTGACACGGGTCATTCTCACTTACCCACCACCCTAAAGTTATGATAAGGGATTAAAGAGGATTAGTGTACACGGGTTAGTGATTACACTGCTCACCGTGAAATTTGGTCCGGGTGGGTGACACTAATTAGTCTCTAATTGTGCAATCTTAAACAGCAGTTTTTGGCTGGCAACATGAATGTGTATGCATATTGTGACGCAGTTTCTCATTTAACTGGGTATTGAATTGTAAGATTACACGTACATTTCCACAAAATGTTCATTTGTTTTCTTTTGGTGTTAATCAGAGTAAAATATGTAACAGTTACCATTCCACTTCGCGGAATTTGGTTTCAAAGCATATGCAACATCTAGTGTTTTGGGAATTATCACACATATATATATTTAAATTTTCATGAGTATAATTAACCGTTTACTATGCTTCAGGTGAAGGGGACGTCCTCCTCCTGTACACAAGGCGAGCTCCACTCAGCTGGTCACAGACAACGTTGGGTTACTATCAGGGTCTGGAGAACTTACTTCGTAGTTTAATGCTGATCACAGTTCTGCCTCTGTGTAGGAAGTTGAGGAACACCACTGTAGCACTCTGGGGCTTCACGTCCAAAATCATCGGTCTGGTGGTATTGGGACTCAGCAAACAGACATGGCAAGTCTTTCTAGGTAACGTGCAACTGTTTTAAATGTGCATATGCTATTCGGCCCTCACTCACAAAATTATTATTTGAAAATACAAAACAGATGGTGGAGTGTCATTTAAGATCAAATGTATCTGCGAAATATTGATGTGTGAAAGTGGTAACATCCATCACTTCATTATATTTCAGTGGCAGTGATTGCCATGTTCCAAGGCTTTCAAGCAGCTGTTGTTCGGTCACTCATGTCCAATATGGTCGACCAGGCTGAACAGGGTAAGGCTCAGGGTAAAGTCGCACGTTGTAAGAATTGAAACAGACAATGGAGTACATATGAAACGCTGTCAAAATAAAACTTCAATCTCTGTTTTAAACGTACACGGATTCTACTTGGTGTACAGGGCAAAGAAAGTCCAAAAGTGTTTAAAGGAGAAACTGAAAAGGAGTTAAGACACCAGGTGTCTAGAGTAAAGCTTTGATTACACCTGTTAGGATTAACATGTCCTGTATGTACAGCCAGGTGAAGCAAGGTAAGTCGCGTTTTGATGTCATTAATCACATGAAACGTGGTATCTGCTGCAGTTTGGTTGGTAGGTGTTAGAGTGAAGGTCAGGACAAAACGAAATCTGAATCAGGGTAATCGTTTCTGTATACTTTAGACTAGGGCTGTAACGATGCGTCGAACTATCGGTGCATTGCAATTGTTGAGTCTCCGATAGCAATTAATCGATGGTAGAAACGAAACACTATCGATGCATCGATACACCACACAAAATGACTGTATTACCCAAATTTACTAACGTCAGGAAATACTCGTTTCATCAGGCGGCCATATGAACAACGTTTGAAATCTACGTATCATCTGGCCGTCAGATTTACACACGTTTAAAGGGGTGTTAAAATAAACGAACATTCAACTCTGCATTTACATGTATTTCACAGGTGTGTAAATCTGGCAATTGTTTTCATGTGTTTCCTAACATGTGTAACATATGTAAATGCTGTGATTGTAGGACATGCATTTCAATACCCTTGAAATCTCGTATGACTAGGGTTAGGTTTGTCATATATTTAGTACACGCGTAAATGGTTGGTAATGGGTATAGTCCGTTTGGCTCAAAAGCGGACCGATGAATTGCAATCTAACTCGAAAACTAATAAACATAACATTCTCAGTGAAACGCTGATCATAATCAAAACATCATACCAACTCTGTGAGGTTTTTTTGCAGAATTTTTGTCCTAAAAATAATAATGTTGTTTAAGAAACTATCATTAAAATATTGACACAGTTCACTGTTTGTTACGAGGGAGGAGTGCAGAGAAAGGGACAGCCAGGTGTTCGAGAAGCACGTTCACAGACAAAGTTATTTATTCATTAACCTGTGCTGTGCCGTCTCCATCCGTTCTCGAACACCTGACTGTCCCTTTCTCTGCACTCCTCCCCTCGTAACAAATAGTGAACTGTGTCAATATCATGCTCGATTTCGCTGTGTTCATCATCTGTATACAGGGCGCTTGTTTGGACTCGTGGCTGCCATGGATAGTGTTGCTGTCATGGTAGCATCCCTGATCTTCAACCAACTCTACCCAGTAACCCTTGATTTCTTCCCTGGCTTCAGCTTTTTGGTGGCTGCTGGTCTGTCTGTCGTTGCTGCAGCCATTATGTTGTGAGTGGTCACTGTAGAGCCTAGGAAGAATATCGACAAAAATTCCATAAGATAATGTTATATATTGTGCAATGTGTATTTCCACGATGGTATATATATGTTGCGATATTCATGCTAGATCTATATAACTGAATTGCAGGTGGCTTCATTTTGATCTGAAAGGACTGGTACTGGGTGACTCTACCATTACAAAAAACGTTAAAGGAGACACAAATGACATTAGCAAAGGTACGTCCTGTGTAGTTTGTAGAAAATCCACAAATGTATGTGATTTTACGTCCGGTCAAAAACGTTTGTGCTGTAGCATCTCAGTGTGTCACTCACTCTTCTCACGCGTAAATCGTATCGGAAACTGCAACTGTCAGATCCCATTTCAGACCTTTTAGAACCTGATGACGATACGATCAAACCCAAAAACGACACAAAATGCATATGTATTTATGTTGTCTGTGGGTTTGATCAAATGATCCGTACTGGATCCGTACTGTTTGAACTCGATGGAGACACTCAGAATGGAGTTCAAACGTTTTATCCATTATTGATTTAGAAGTTCAAATATGGTGTTTAATCAGGACACATAGTGACAAGTGTCGTTTGAAATAGTATTTTTCAATACGTCTTATAACAAGTTTGTCTAGTATATAGGCCATATCGATGGACAAATAATAGTGCTACAGACTAAATAACAATCACATATTTTGAAGATTTTCCGTGTATGTTGATGATACTTTCACTCAAGAAATATACATCATGAACAAATCGTCAGCTAATAATGTCAGCAGTAAGATGTGCTTTTATACATGACTACAGCTAAGAAAGAAGAAAACATCGATTTAAAATGCATCCTTGACGAACGAAAACGAGCTAACACGAACGTGTTGTCATCACGAGTGAGTGAGTGAGTGAGTTGTGTTTTCCGCCTCACTCAGCAATATTTCAGATATATGGCGGAGTTGTCATCACGATTTGACAGAGACAAACCAAAGGTTTTTCAAAAATCAATGAAAGTCAGTTATGTCTTCCGTTTGGTCAACATAAATGTTTTCATTTTAGTAGTTAGAACAAAAACAAGCTTCACGGTCAAATATATATGGGAAAATGAAAACTGTGTGAATTTTTCTTTTGTTTCAGAGGACAACCAAGTGGAGACTGTGACGACTCACATTTAACAAAATCCCTAGTCACGGCACGCGTAGATATTGATACTTCATAACCCAAGTAGTTCAGACGGGTTATAACGATGTGTTTATACACAATACTCCACATCTTGCTCCAGTATCAACACAAAGGGTAAACTACAGAAAACCCATTTATATATCTTTGTTACTCTCTTCATTTTTGTATGTTCATTCAGCATAAGTAGGTGGCGCATGCCTGTATAATTGTTTGTGAGTATAGTTCTTGAACTGTTTGAGAGGCATTCTAGAAGCTGTACATAATAGAGATTGCCAGTCTTTGTGGATGATCAACTTCTTTATTGTATAATAGCGACGTTTCGGTAGAAATACTCATGCTTGAAAACGGTGTAAGTATCTATACCGAGAGGTCGCTATTATACACTAAATAAGTTGATCATTCATAAAGACTTGTCATTTCTAGTATGCTTTTTTAGTTCTGTACAACGTGAATGGGAACGGTAAACGTGGAGTGACTGTAGTTTGATGTGGCAATTGAATTTAGTGTCACAACAATTATTATTATCACTGGTGTATCAGCAATAATGTGGAAAAGTTTGAATCTATGTGTCCATCTGAAATATAAATATACTTCAATAATTATAGTATGAATGATATTTATTTGGACCCTTTCCTACTGGTACATTCCGTACACCAACTGCGTCCAAATCATATTTCTCAACTTCTTTATCAACATATTGTTTATAAAACAAATAATCAAATTATATCAATTGTATATTTTATATTCAAAAGACTTACATTGTTATGCTTTAAAATGCTAAAATTCAAAGGATATATATGTACAAATACAAGTGCAACTTAAGAACAGCATTTTTAATTAATTGTAATGTCAGCAAATCAGTGTTAATGTTATAGGTTTCGATAAATTACTGACACTTGACACAGATACATCATATCTTTATCTTAAAGTATATCATTATTACATTATATTATATAACTGCTTAACTATCCACTGTGATGTTACTATTGTGCCACAAAGATATACACTCTCATTTGATCCTTATTTGACCGTATTTCACAAATAAATAACACGACTCTCCACACTGAATTACATATTGTTTCAGATGATATAAATGTTCAAACCATTATCTGTTCTGTTTTATAACGGGCTCGTACGCAGGTTGACTTTCGTAATGACTACTGGAAATCTTAAACCGTGAAATTCGATGATATATTTTGTTACAGGGACATTTAATGTGTGTGAGCTTAATGAGGCGAGCTGTTTTTCATATTCCATCCACATGCATTTTGTTAATTTCCAAGTTGATCTCTGAATCCAAGACTCTACTTGTTTTCCTTTGATTCCTTTATCTTTTGTATGTCTGCACATAACATGAATATGTATGGAGAAAGTGGGTATCCTTGACGGCTGCCGCTAGTAAATTACAAAACAAGCACCTGCGAAACAGTTCACCAATACATAATATAGGATGAACCATTTCGGAATACCTGGTTCAGGTTAAATTGTGTATTGGGTGACATCACTTGCTTTTATCTTGATATCACTATTGTCATACGACACGGTTTTCAACAGATGGAACATATCTTCATTACAGTTACTTTAAGAGCATAGATGGAACGGTTATTGGCACTTATTGCATACTGTTTGTCTCCTATACACTCACAATTTCCGGTCCTGGTCTGGGATTACCTCCCAATGTAGGGACTCACCAATGTCATTACCAATAATACCTGTACACTAATGTATTGGGGCGGTAGGGTAGCCTAGTGGTTAAGCGTTCGCTCGTCACGCCGAAGGCCGGGGTTCGATTCCTCACATGGGTACAATTTGTCCCCCGCCTTGATATTGCTGGAATATTGCAACAAGCGTCGTAAAACTCAAAATCACTGAATAATGTATTCAAAAATAATTTGGAAACTGTTGGAAAACTTCAGCAGGCTAAGAACATCAAAATATGTTTGAATTAAAACAGACGCTTATTCAAATTGAATAAAAACCTTTATCAAAATTGTATCAGTTAACACAGTAAATAATATCACTGTGTTTGAAATGGGTGTCTCCTGCTACACCAAGCATCTACACAACTGCTGGCCTTGTTGAGGAAAACGGTTCCAGTTTTAAGCAGTGGTCTGCTATTTTCGACATCGTTGGATATCGACTGACATCAATATTGTATCTGAAATTAAACAGAAATTACAAACTGAAAGATCATGTTTGTTTCACACAACAACGTTTACAATACACCGCTACAGAAACAGTGCTACGTTCGCTGTTGCAAGAAACTATCCATCTTTTAATCGGTCGCATTTTCCTTTCCCATTGCTCCCTCTTGGGAGACCTGCACGACCATGTGACATATGCAGTTTGCTCATTGACTGTATGCTGAGGCGTTGTTCCACAAATGGGTGAAGATATAATGGAGTGGATGTAGCGATTCTTATATCACCTAATGTGGAGGGAGCCGATTTTAGCAATATTCCAGCAATATCACAGCGAGGTACACCAGAAATGGGCTTCACACAATGTACCCCTATGGCAAATCAAGGCCGCGTCTTTGGCGTGGTTAGAGCGTCCGCCCGGAGAGCGGAAGGTCGCGGGTTCGATCCCCGACCGCGTCATACCAAAAGACGTTAAAATATGGTACTTGTTGGTCCCTGCCTGGCGCTCGGCATTAATGGGTACAACAAGGACTGGTCGACTCGGAGTCAGTATAATGTGTCTGAGTGGGGTATTCATGCTTCACTGCGGCATGGTATCTCAGTGGGCTAGCACTATCAAACCAGCTTCAGTCTGGGCTAGTACAAGCAGCCGCACATACACATACACACGCATGCACGTCGTCATATGAGCGAAATATTCTCAAGCACGACGTTAAACCCAATTTCACCTCACCTCACCTCTTTGGCGTGACGTACGAAGGCTTTAACAACAAGGGTGTCCCACTGCCCCTGCACGTCTTCCAAACAATGGTAAACTCATCGTTCATATTCTCACCTATTGACGGCGTTGTTATATTGGGGCACCATGCACAGATCCGCCACGGTGACGTCATCAGCAACACAGCATTTCCCATGCGTTTCTTTCAGCATCACTTCAATGGCTGGAAGTCAGCAATTTCATAAAATGAAACGGCAATGGTAGTAGTAAAACAATACCCATATCTAAATAAGGTATGGGTTGATGAGCAACAGTTTGAGTATGATAAGAATCAATGGCAACAGCATGAAAACTTCCAGCATGAATTGACCCAAACTGCGACTCCTGGATATGTTTGGGTGATGGAATTGCTCGCATATTGAATTTCATTTTAGGACACTGCCCTCTTAATATGTTTTAGCTATGTGTATAATTGAAAGCTCAAAACTTGTTGCACTGAAAAGACGTCTGGTTACCAATCAGTGAACATGTCTAATAGTAATATAGTAAATATGGTGAAGTCGCAGAGTGAGGCAGCTTGACTCGAAGGCCAGAGAGTTTCGAGGACTTCCGTCCTGCCCAGCACAGAATCACATGTTGCACCAGTGGACCTTAAATAGTCCATAGGCTTCGTTCAAATGTGCTTCTGTTCACATTAAATGGACAGTTGAGTTGGATGAGAAGGTAATGTGGCTGTTAAGCGCCTTACATGAGTCTTTGGTTGAATACTTCCCAGCTTGCAGAGAATGACTGAGTTCGTGAATTTAAGGAGTGAGAGACAATTTAACATTGCGTCGGTATGGAGTTTTTTTTCATCTATATAGTCATGAGATTAAGAGTATACATACAGCGAAGTTCATCATAAATACCATTTGCTCAGAATGAAAATCGAATTCACCAATCAAAAAGGAGCATTGTGAACTTTACAGTGTGGATTTGGCTAATGGTAAATACCCACATTTGAATTCTTACTATGTATATCAATTTGGGATAATCCCCAAGGGACATTTAGGGAGCTTTGTTGGAACTAATCATTTCGTCACTATAATGAAGTCATGGCTGAAATTGAAGAGAAAAATTACATGTGACAACGTTCATTTTAGCTCTCTGTTGTTCCGAAGGTTCGTCCATACCAGCAAACCCTCTATTAATCCAAAATTCGGCCCATTCCTTAAATTTCTCTGCCCCTCCAACTCTGGACACCAAGGTGTCATTGCTGCCCTGGTATGGCTGGATAGATGATACAACTGTCTCCGCCAGTGCCCGGGTCTAAAGAACACAGATCAGACAGCCAATATATACACATTGACAGCACAGATCAGACAGCCAATATATACCTTGACAACACAGATCAGACACCCAGTATATACCTTAACAACACAGATCAGACAGCCAATATATACCTTAACAACACAGATCAGACACCCAGTATATACCGTAACAACACAGATCAGACAGCCAATATATACCTTGACAACACTCAGACAGCCAATATATACCTTAACAACACAGATCAGACAGCCAGTATATACCTTAACAACACAGATCAGACAGCCAATATATACCTCAACAACACATTGTTTCTGAATTATACACTTTGAGAATATAGACAACTCAATTAAAAGTTAATTATACACCTATGAAACGCAGAACATTCAGGGACGTTGGTGGTACACGAAGAGCATTCCAAACATTCGTTCATGGGATTTTTACACCAAGGGCATTGAGAACATTGATTAATGGGTTATTATACATAAGAAAATATAGAACATTTATTCATGGGAATTATACATCAAGATAACACAGAACATTCTCCTATGTAAATCAATCTCCAGAATACACACACACTTCCATATTGTGGATTCATTCATATAGATTATACGACGAACAGGGAGCACTGGTTTTATGCAACAAAAAATGTGAGCCCATGATAACGTAGAGTATAGTAGCAAGCAAATGACATATATAACAGAAAACGGATGTATGGCGAACACAAGACTTCACAATCACAGCAGAGATTATGTCTTTCAAAATTATACCATTCAACTCAACATGGGTGAGAGGCGGTGGGGTAGCCTAATGGTTAAAGCGTTGGCTCGTCACCCCGAAGACCCGGGTTCGAATCCCCACATTGGTACAATGTGTGAAGCCCATTTCTGGTGTCCCCCGCCGTGATGTTGCTGGAATATTGCTAAAAGCGGCGTAAAACCAAACTCAGTCAGTCAGTCAACATGGGTGAATAAAGGATGATGCAAAATTAATGTTCTTCTGAAATGCAGGATTCGTCTCACACTCAGGAACAATGGAAGTGAACATACCTTCGCTCTTAGAACTGGGTCCACTGGCAGCAGCCGTGGGTTGGGTTGTATTTCTTCCAGGTACTCTATGATGGCTATCTGGAAGACATATAGGCGAAAATATATCTTGTATGATTCCGACTATATCATGAGCATGTGTTTATGAATCACTATCAAACAGTGATGACACCAGGTGTTCGCGAAAAGTTGAGAACTAGATGCAACAGTCACGAAACCATGCAGGTCAGTTATTTATCTGCAAAAAACACGGTAACATACGGTACAAGTCAAATAACCGCCATCATTGCCACTGATACACCAATAAGAAGGAACGTTCCGACCCGGATAAAGTTTAGTTACAACTTACAACGTATTTAGGTCACATGTTGTAATGGATTAGTCACACATGATAATACTTTTAATTCTATTTTTTGTACAAATATCATTTCAGTTAAAAGTATTGTTGAACTAAGATGATGGAACGAAGAGTTCGTGTGGTCAAATAGTGAATGAGTGAGTTTAGTTCTATGTGGCACTCACCAATATTCCAGCAATATGGCGGCGGTATGTAAGTAATCGAATCTGGACCAGACAATCCAGTGATCAACAGCATGAGCATCGATCTAGGCAATTGGGATACGATGACATGTGTCAACCAAGTCAGCGAGCCTGACAACCCGATCCCATTATTCGCCTTTGACGACAAGCATGGGTTACTGAAGATCAATTCTACCCCGGATCTCCACGTGTCCGTGTAGTCAAAAAACAAAAATACTTTGGTATGATGCCTGGAAATTGGTATTGATCAATGATAGTTCATGTGAATAATCACTTGTAAGGTTACATAAATGGAATATTTGTTTACTAACCGACTGCGTCAAACACGATTCGCCATGAATAAGAGCAGGCACCTGTCCTAAAGGGCTGGCTTTCAAGAAGGCGGGGCAGTTTAGCTGCAAAACGTAACCACAGAAGTATTCGTCACCTATATCCAAACTGTAATTTGAAGCTAATATAATGGGACCAACAGACTATACGTATCAGATTTTAGAACAATAGTGCTCATGCCATATTTACTCTGCACATAATGCAACACGATCAGAAAAACAAAACGAAATACAAACACCCCATACTGTTATGAATTCATGTGTACAAGATAATGCTATGCATGACACATGGATAAATTCAAATGAAAGCAGATAAATCACTGTTTTAACTGACGAATAGTATTCAGTCTGACGGAAATAATTTCTCATTCTATTTATGATTCGAGCGTTACCTTGTACAACAACAAAATTTCAATTAGCTCTTATACACGAAATGGTAAATTCGAAAAACAGACAATACAGTTTACTACAGCTATGTAAATAAAACTAAATATTTTACTATTATTTGGTTGGTATATGAATGTAAACTGACATTGACAATACAAAGCTTCCATAAACGTTCTGTGACCAGATCCACAAAGCATTCGTAGCGCTACGGCATTCGTAAGTCCATGTTTAAACTACAGAGTTCCGACAGGTTGTAATGGTACGAACGCTTTGTCGTTCGGGGCCCATATCTCCAACTGTTCCAGACCAAGAAACGAAGAAAAGAACACACGAAGAGACCGACAGCATGACATTCAGATGCTTATTCGCCATGAATATATTCGTAACTGAAGATAATTACAGAACACTGTATAACCCAGCCAAGACCCTAACGACAACTAAAACGTCAACAACATAAACGTAATCGTTGATGTCTGGTGTACCTCTCTACATAAAACAATACTCTTATCTGGTCAGGGTGTCAATATCATCTTAATTATAGACTCGCTTGTGTTGTTTTCCTGAAGTATCGTCTCTTCTCAAGATGTGCTTGTCGCCAACTCTAGATTTATCAAATTAAGTTCCGCTGATTATTGAGTCAGAATCAAAATCTACTTTAAAGGGGCTAATACTAATATACCCTCAGTTTCTGCCCCTTCATTCGAAGTCCGAGATCTACCTGGGCTGGTGGGTTTGTCTTTCGTTTGGTGAAGTCGCACTTGGTAAGATTGAATAACTGATTACTTCGTCAACGGGCATGGTATGAACATGTCACATTCTGAATCTCATGACCAAATGATTGCATTTATGTGTGAGTGACTACTGTGAGTTGACAAAGAGTCAACAGTCTCTAAACCATGGGGTAGTTATCCTACCATTGCATCATCCGTCATGGAAACTTCTTCATATTGCATTCCTTTGATAGCCAGAGCTGAAAATAGAACAGCAGTACGTTACGGTCACTGTGTTCTACTTCTGTACATAAAACTCTATCCGTTTGCCTGTACATACAACGGGGCGGGTGGGTAGTCCAGTGGTTAAAGCGTTCGCTCGTCACCCCGAAGGCCCGGGTTCGATTCCCCACATGGGTACAATGTGTGAAGCCCATTTCTTGAGTCCCCCGCCGTGATGTCGCTGGAATATTGCCAAAGCGGCGTAAAACCATACTCACTCACTCACTGTACATACAACACCTGTAAATCCCCGATTCAGGGCCAGGCAGGCAGGCGCGTGGCAGTAACTATCCAAGCCAGTTGAACCACCCCCACAGTAGTCGCGCGGCTGTTACAAGCATCTGTAGACCATGAACTCTATTTCCCAAAATCACTCCCACGCAGGCTTAATAATGGTACTTTTGTGGATTGTAAATAGTCTTCGGTTCAACTGATAGTGTGATATCGTAATTTGAACTGCGTGTAGTATATATTACAAACAACTGCAAACATTGAAAGTAACCAAGCTGCATTTACTGCCAAAACTAGTATTTTCTTAGGTATCCATTACCATTACACTTTCGCATAAATTCCCAACGTACCTATTCTCACTCTCCAGGTGCAGGAACTCTGGGAGTGGCCGTAGAGAATCATCATCTATACAAGAGTAAACAGATTTTTTAATGAACTAGCTGAAATGTCAATCCTGCTGCAAACACCAAAGTTTCCATTTAACTGCTGTCTTACCAAACTGACCGATAGATACCCAAAGCATGAACACTGAGCTGCAATTAAACCAGAAAGAGAAGTGAAGACTGTGTCTAGTGACAATGATCCAGTCCAGTCAAGATCTGTGAGGGATAATCTGGTCTATGTAAAAATTACTAAACTAAGAAGAAATCATACAAACTTTTCAGAAATCAAAGTTAATTAACCCCAAGATCGAACATGGACTTTGAGAGAGTTCACATGATAGAAGCACATCGTATAGACCAAGCCAGAACGAGGTCCATCGTCACTAGGTTTGCCAAATTTAAGGCAAGATAATTAATTTGTCAGACATCATCAAGTTTGATAAATTTGTAGGCCCAAGCCATGGTACGAGCAAGCTAATCACAATAGCATCACATTATGCCATACATAAATCTTTTCTTTTTTTTATTCATCTTTTTTTAGGTACAAAACCATGACATCAAATAACAGTCAAATATAACCATGCGTTTGTATACATAGTTTGGCAAGCATATTATAACAAATGACACTGTAGGAAAATGGGTCGGTAGTAACGTTAGTATCAATCAAACAATTGGTGACAATCAGACCAAAATCCAACAAATTTGGTAAAATTACAAGAAGAGATGGCAGCTGTTCTCTCGATATTGTAACCTTTACTTATTTCATTTCTGATCGTATCGAAACTTGGTGTACAAGTATATATTCGTATTTTAAAAAGAGTAAATTTGACAACTGTTGTCAGGAGATTAAGGACATCGTTCCTTTTATCAGAGAATCCAAATATGATTTTCTTCTTATCGATATTCAATGTGATATCTGTTTTTGTTCTTATCCAATTGGAAAATTGATTCCATATGTTTTTAGATTTTGGACAGTCGTGAAAGAGATGAATTCCGCTTTCTGGTGCATTTTTACAAAATGAGCATAGCTTACTCTCTACATACCCCATCTTAAACAGCGCAAACATTAGACAAATTTATGAATGATTAGAAAAACAAATAACGTCTTATTATGTAACAATTTACTAATAAAGAGAACAGTTTCATACATAAGCGTGGCGATACCATGTTCTTTTTCATATGACACATATTTTCACACATATTTTGTCACTGTACTTTTATGCATTTTAGCAGAGTTTGGGCCAACTTAAAATATTACATCCTGACGTCTAATAGAGGCAATGCGGTATCATATTTATGTCAGTTGTTATCGGTATTCATTTGTGAAATAGACTTGGAGAATCACACAGTCACGGTGCAGCTTTGTAGCAGAAACAGATACACCAATTTGCAACAGAATTGCTGTGAGAGAGAGTCAGCTTACGCTTAACGTTAACGCCAGATCGTATGTGAGAATAGAGGGATGTATACAGTTTATCGCGAGGCAGTGTTTTACCTTAGACATGGCGGATGGCTGCTAGGTCAGTGTAACCTATAAGCAGGTCAACCTCTCAATGCAGCATATCCGATGTGCTGGTGACAGAACTTCTTTTTAGGTCAGGGTGATATGTACGTAATACGGACAATAAATGAACAGTACTCTCTGTCATGAAAACAATATGGGCTTTAGATAACTGGTGAGTAAACAAATTAACCACACCGTTGAACCAATGGAGATGTGCAGTGTACAGATAAAACAAGAAATACTTTTCAGATGTTGCTGAGAAAAAAACAAATTGTTCTCACACTTGGACTAGATGTAAATATGTGTTCCAATATTTAATCCTGATTTCATTTATCAATAATGCATTTATTGATATCACATTTTAATGAATTCTAATATTTATCGGAAATTCTAGTAAATGATATAATATAATAATTAATAATACAATTTAATAGAACATTTAATGATGTGACAAATTAGAACTTCAGGTATCATAAATGAAATTGTGATATCGAAAAATATCATTTGTGATATCAATAAATGTTTCAATGATATCATGAAATAAGGAGCCAATAGTGAAATAGGCCCTCAGTATATGCAAAATGTTGTGTGACAATTATTCTTTAAATAAACGACAAACCGATATTTCATACTGATAATGATGCAAAATGCAAGAAAATGAGATGGTGGCTAGATTTCTTCAGGGCGATAAAGCGATGGCCCGAATGAGCCACCATACTATGCCACCATACATTACACCACTTATCCAACTCCTTACAGCAACAGGTCGTCACCTGCTGCATTCGTGTTTCGTTTGTGGTCACATGGACCTCCTTAACGGCAAATACAATTAGAAGCCCACATTTTAGTCTCATAATAAAACAAAATAATAATTTTAGAAAACATGTTTGTTACAATTGATTCGAAAGTACGTCTGCACACGTCCAACTATCTTTGCATCAACTGCCCAAGGGCAGGTAACTCTCAGTATTGCTGCCGGGGAAAACAAATCAGGTGTACGGTAACATCAATAAAATCGAAGATATCTGCACGCTCTATGATACAACGAACATAGCGATGTCGGCCAAACATGCCCAGGCTCTTCGGAAAAGAAAAGGTGGCAAGGAAAAGGAAGGTGGAACTATTGGGAAGGAGGAGGAATTTAAAAACCAAGGAGCTCAAAATCAAGGAAACGCAGACTCGAAGCCAACACATCTAGTCAATGACAGCGAAGAGGCAGGTGGACATGGCGATGGCGACAAGAAGCCAGCGAGGAAGAGATTCAACAGGGACGGACTGTTGACCCCCAGTGATATGTCGTCAGATGAGGACGACGAGTACCCGCCCCGAGAACCAAGAACCTACTTTTTATGCCTGTGTTTATTCTCCCTAGCGTCGTTACTCACAAGGCTTTACAATATTGAGCTACCTCAACATGTTTGGTAAGTTCAATAGTATTCCGAACCCACCAATTTGCAGTATATTTACATATGAGCCGAGAGGGTAAGCCACGAGGTTTTACAATGCTGAGTTAATTCAGCATTTTTTAAACTCCCTAAATGGCAACAGTTTTACACACTTGAGCATCTGCTTCTGGTATCATGAAAATGATATTTATTGATTTAAGAAAAAAATGGGTGACTGGCTGTCTTCAACTGTAGAATCCACACCAGTTTCAACACACACACATATATATATATATATTCTTTTAATCATCATAATCCTGTGTTTCTCAGAACCATGTTTTGGCCCCTCTCATAACATGCTATGTACTGATCATGCTACAAAATGCTTCAATCATACTTAAAAACTTGATAAATGTCCCCAGTGGCAGTGAATTTATCATACCATTTGGCTAGAATGCATTTTACTGGGCGCAGCCCTCACTGCTCCCTTTACGATTCTTAGGGTTGGGGTACATGTCACCCTTTACGATCCTTAGGGTTTAGGGTTAGGCACCCTTTACGATCCTTAGGGTTAGGGTTAGGGAACCCCAGCAGCGTTAACTAATCTGAAAAAGTGCACCCCGGTAAAGTGCAGTACTCCCTATCATTTGGTATCAGTATCTGTACCGATACAGCATCAACATTGTTAACATTGTATGCACATTAAATGAAACACACTGTATCTCATCACATACCACACATGCATTTGTTCCACTGATCCAACTACTGTGCTTACCCCCCTTGCAATACAAACAATAATACATTTATACTAATAATAGCGGTTTGAATCTATGATCGTTTGTTAAACAACTTTTATCCCAAGTTGAATTCTGAGATTTATATATGCAATTGGCAAGGTAAAATTATGAGGATTTGCAATCTTAATTTCACTTTATTTGATTTACTTTTTTGTTTAAAGTGAAATTCGTTAGTACATTTTCACTGCAAACAGACTATAAACAAGAGTAAACAAGTACATGTCCATAACAAGATTATACAGGCGTATGTTAACATAGGATTAACAATTTTGAGAGGATTATGAAAGTATTTAGTATACATATTTGTAATGCTGTAAATGCTGTAAACATTGTAGAGATAAGATATGTATGTTTGTTAGATGTGTAAATCACCTGATAATAGTGTGTATAATTCAGATATATTCTTGCACAATGACAGGACAAGCAAGTCTAACATGTCTAATAAATGGCCACTCTGGTTAGACTTAGACAGTTGTCAGTTTTGGTTTTCGTTTTTACCATTTTCACTGAACTGAACAACATACAGTGATATAGACAAACAACTACACAAGAAAATAACTGGTCAGGCATTGTTGATCTGCAGGAGGAAAAATTATTACAGGGTTCATTCGATGTAATACTTACTTACTATCTGGCCATTATCAAAATGCTTCCTGCAATAAGACTAGTGATATAACTTATAAGTTCATATCCACTATCGTATTTGTTTTATTGACTAATTTTGAATCAAACTTTAGTCTGACACGCCATCAAGCATACAGATGAAAGTAAAACAGTCTTGTTTCAAAGCATGCAGAGAGTCTGATGTCTGACCATATTAGATTGCTAATGTTTTCATGTTTCTTTGACCATGTTAGCCAAGTTTGTTCATTTCCATAATCATATCTAATGTTCAAGGCCAATCCAACTTCCATCATAGCAATAGAACATATAGAAAACTGTAGAAGATGTAGAATATTAGAACACACACCTACTGACCTAGTGTACCTTGAACTGAATAAGACTTTGCCATGTTCATTGCTTATAGTTATTAATCATTTAATGACCAAGAGCAATATGTTGAATACTGGTTTTTTTATCAAGTTTATGGTTTCATTATCGTGATGAAGTTCTTTTACATTCAGTTAATTCTTTCAAGGGAACTTATACCATTAAGAACCACCTCTCATGCTTTTCTCTCATATGATTGATATACTTCTCCATTGCAGCTGGGATGAGACCCACTTTGGGAAAATGGGAAGCTGGTATATCAACCGGACCTTCTTTTTTGATGTGCATCCGCCCTTAGGCAAGGTAATCCATAGTGTTCTCTCCCTGCTTGGACAAAGTTGGGACTTGCTTCCTGTGATAACAGGTTCTTACAGAGCCACCTTGTTTCATCTTGTCCGGGCCCCAGGGCATATAGGACTGACTCAACACTAAGGCTTAGTTTGGCTTTTAGCATGTACAGTGGTACAGCTTGTTATCATGATGATGTGTCCGTAGTCCGTATGATCATGAATATGTGTCATTAGTCCCTATGATCATGAATACACGTCATTAGTCCCTGTTATCAAGATTATGTGTCATTAGTCCCTATGATCATGAATATGTCTCATTATGTGTCATAAGTCTTTATGATCAAGATTATGTGTCGTTAGTCCTTGTGATCATGAATATGTCTCATTATGTGTCATAAGTCTTTATGATCAAGATTATGTGCTGTTAGTCTTGATAGTCATGCTAATATGGCACAAGTCCCTATGATCAAGATTGCGTGGCATTAGTCCATATGATCATGATGATACATGATATTTATAACCATGTTCAAGAGTCTTCAAAATGTGTTTCTGTAGCATACTAACTTAGCATGACTAGAGAGGACCGCTGAATGTAGAGAGATAGATCAAGGATTTTACAGGTAGACACTATTGGTGATACATGTAATCAGTCCTGTGGACAAATTGCATACTTTAACAATCAAGAGAATGCTTGTGGCGAAAGACTTGTGCTTGTATCCATGGTTTCAAGATTTGGTATTGTTGATACTGTTGACTAGCTGATATTGTTTTATTTCCTTCCTCAACAAGCTTTTTGTGGCTTTTGAATGAGTTGATCAATTTTTGATGCCAGGTAAGAAAATGTAAATAATCAACCATAGTATCAGTAACCATGGCAACAAATGCAAACATGGTTAACAGGTAAAGCTTAAACTTGAACAAACAAATAAGGCCTTATCCTGAATCATGTAATAATATCATTTATCATAAACATAATATAGACAAAAGAAAACATGGCACAGTGTTGGAACAGTAATAGGCAGCAAAACTAGCATTGTGTCAGTTTTTTTTGTCCATATCATTGTGCACAGGCAGGATCAAAGAATGCATGCTGGATGTGTATACTCCCTTTTTCAGACACCTGGCATGTTATCATGGTTATTGCACCCTCAAATTGAGTACTATAAGCACCATCCCTTTTGCAAATCCTGTATCGCCTATTTTGCTAGATATGCATTTGATAACCAATTTCACCACATGAACAATGATGATCATTTTTTCAGGAGCACATTCTGCTTTCATGTTGAACAGTCAGAACTTATCCACAGCCAGTGTATCATCTGTCCCTTCCATTTTCCATTTTTATGTATACCTTGGAACCATTCACTATTTTGATTATCCATCACTTTGTTTTGAGTGTGAATGAAATGACACAACACTGAATAAATCAATCAATATGCTGTTCTGTCATGAATGAGACAGGCAGCCATATCACCATCTTGCCTGATGATCCCCTCAACATTTGCTAGGTGTTTCCAGTATAGCTCACATCACATGATATAAGCATTAATATGAGGGAGAACACTTTTGATTTTCGGGCAATTTCTATTTGAGTACCTGTTTTAGTGAATATGTTTTACATATGCCTCACCTGGTAGGACTAAAACATTTGTTAATATTATTAAAATCAGCATCTGTTTATGTGGGGTTTTTTAAAATTCGCTCTTAAACATTAAAATAAATGCTGATGTTAAACCAAGATTCTGTCCTCTCCTAACACCGGAAACACTTGTTCTTGTAGCAAAGAGACATAATTACTTAGTACTCAAGAAAACATCTTCTCCAGCCAAATGTACCTTCATAACACTTCATTAATAGTCATGTGCCAGCACTATTAATCAATTATATATTGACATGATTGAGGACATGTTCATGCAACTTGTACAATAGAAACAGTTTGAATGCATCGGTCTATCCTGAACCTGTGTTCAGAACAAACAATTTTGGTGGGTTGTTGATTTCAGAGCCATGAGCAAGAGAAAGTCTGTCCTCAGTGGTTGATATGAGAAACTGAGCTGGTTATAGAAGCTATGTTGGAAAATGGAGATAATATAAATGAATAAAGTGTGGAGACAGGATATGACGGTTGTTCCATCCTTGTGTTGCTGAGGGCTTCTGCTTGGTATTTGTGGTTAGGCCTGGCTGTATTGATCTTCATCTATGATGTATGTTTTGTATTGATTGACAGGAGCAAACATGTAGCCAACAAGCTGTCAATCATGTCTTCATTGTCAATAGCACTAATCAATATCAATTTCCCCAGGTAGGGTATTGACTTGCTCAAGCTGGAGATGTACTTGAGAAATACTGTTAGTGTTTGGTGTAGTTAATGGTTTGTAATGCTGCGGTTTTTGATGATCAGGGGTGGAAATAACCCATTGCCCGACGTCCCAGTCCAGTGTTTTTTTCTGTCGGGCAAGCAAATTTGTATATCACACTGTACCGGTGTCCAGTTGACTTTTGACTGTTAATTATGTTGTTTATTTTAAAAAATCAACAAGAAAACGGACGGTATAGAGGAAAAATGATCAGGGCAAGTGATTTTACATGTGCCACTGTGCCAGAGTACACTAGCAATTTTAAAGTTACTTCCACCCCTGATGATGCTGTAGCAGCTGTACACAAAAATCATTCTAGTACTAGCAGTCTTTTACTTGACACAGAAATAAATATCCAATATGTACAAATGAATAATATGGATGCAGGGAAAGCATATAATGCATCCCTGGGGAAATATAATAATTCATTGTACCAAATTCTTGTCAAGAAATATAATAATTTTTTTAGAAGAAATATGTCATGGTTAAGATCCTGTAATGAAAATAATGATCAAATCTTACAGAACAGTATTCCACACTGTTTCCAGGATTCAGGTGTGGAAGACAAATTGTTTTGTCTTAGGACTGTATCAAGTACATATATTGTTCCCACACCCATGCCCACGTCCACGCCCAATACTATTAAATAGGGGGGAAAAATGGCCTTTTTCGAGGAGTCATTTTCTGTTCATTAAAAAGTTACCTTCTTATGACTGAAGGTGAAGGGATAGCCAACTGTGACAAAAGTGACCCGTTTTCAACCTAGAACTATGTTTTTCCAAAAAATTATTAGACATGTTAAACAGTAATATGATTTAATATGTCCCAATTACAGGGGTACACTTTGGCAAAATGCTAAGGAGAACTGCAAATCAACCAGCATATGAACATAATGAAGGGCTTGAAATGCAGTAGAAGATGCTTTCAACTTTGTCACATCAATATGATGTTGATAATGCTGGTATTGATTGATCTTCAATGCCAGCAAGTTCAGTGGCAAGTCTGATCTGAATTGACCTGATTTAATCTGAAACTAATGATATAAGGGACCGTTCATAATTTATGGTTAGGGGGTGGTGGTGATGATGATTTTATGGGGGTTCAGCCATTTTGTTCTGGGGGATCTTGTACACATGTACAAGGGGGTCAGCAATTTTGTACATAAAAATATTTAAAAATTATGCTTAAAAATTGATTTTGTACATGACATGCAGGGAGTCACTTACTTTGTAAATATAATTGGGGGGTAGGCTCATTCACATTGTACATGCTTCTCAATAAAGGTACCCTGCCATGATATTGCTGGAATATTGCTAAGAGTGGTTTAAAACCAAACTCACCTATTCACCTACTATAACCACAAGATGGCACTCTGATCATTATAAGGTATTTGATAATTATGATTATAAATTTATATACTTACGATGTTAATATTGTTCTCACTACTTTCAACCCAGCATTTGTTTCGTCACTATGGTTACATGATTCAGTAAACTGTTGATTGGGCATTTAGCAACACATAGTAGAGTCATATCTTGACAGGCTAAGTGGATTTGGTTAAGTTCAGAAAGGACGAGTGTTACCTTTTAGTTACAAGATGTCTCCCCTCAACAGAAGGAAGAACATACACAGACATGCAATTTGAAATTGTGATCCCCAGACAACTTCTTGTACAGTATGAAATGTCATGAAAAGTCATGAATGTCATGATACAAAATACAAGTGCAATGCTAAAGAACATTATCAGGTAATTAGTTGTTTTGTGCAAGTTTTGTTTTTCTGGGGAGGGTGGTGGTGGGTGGCAGACCCAGTTGAAGTTACGTTTGACACAGCACTCAGCAATATTCCAGCTATAATCGGGCGGTCTGTAAGTAATCATGTCTGGACCAAACAATCTGATGATTGATATCATGACCATCGATCTCTGCCATTACGAAGAACACAATGCCCAGGCCAGCAAACCTTTCCCCCTGATCTCGTCTATTCTAACCATATACTGTTTTGTATGTACAGGCTTACAATAAACATGTCCATGAACTATGTGTAAACCTGTGTTAATCATTTTACAGATGCTTATTGGCTTGGCTGGTGTAACAACAGGTTACGATGGCAGTTTTCCCTTTGCCAAGCCTGGAGATGAGTATGGAGGCACCAACTATGTGGGCATGAGAGTGGTGAGTATGGGTTTACTGAGATATATGAGAGTGGTGAGTATGGGTTTACTGAGAATGTGAGAGTGGTGAGTATGGGGTTACTGAGAATGTGAGAGTGGTGAGTATGGGTTTACTGAGAATGTGAGAGTGGTGAGTATGGGTTTACTGAGAATGTGAGAGTGGTGAGTATGGGTTTACTGAGAATGTGAGAGTGGTGAGTATGGGTTTACTGAGAATGTGAGAGTGGTGAGTATGGGGTTACTGAGAATGTGAGGGTGGTGAGTATGCAGTTACTGAGATATATGAAAGTGGTGAGTATGGGGTTACTGAGAATGTGAGAGTGGTGAGTATGGGGTTACTGAGATATATGAGAGTGGTGAGTATGCAGTTACTGAGATATATGAAAGTGGTGAGTATGGGGTTACTGAGATATATGAAAGTGGTGATTATGGGATTACTGAGAAATGTGAGAGTGGTGAGTATGGGGTTACTGAGATATATGAGAGTGGTGAGTATGGAGTTACTGAGATATATGAGAGTGCCAAGTATGGGGTTACTGAGAAATGTGAGAGTGGTGAGTATGGGTTTACTGAGATATATGAAACTGGTGATTATGCAGTTACTGAGATATATGAAAGTGGTGAGTATGGGGTTACTGCGATATATGAGAGTGGTGAGTATGGGGTTACTGAGATATATGAAAGTGGTGATTATGCAGTTATTGAGATATATAAGAGTGGTGAGTAAGGGGTTATTGAGAAATGTGAGAGTGGTGAGTATGGGGTTACTGAGATATATGAAAGTGGTGATTATGCAGTTACTGAGATATATGAAAGTGGTGAGTATGGGGTTACTGCGATTTATGAGAGTGGTGAGTATGGGGTTACTGAGAATGTGAGAGTGGTGAGAATGGGTTTACTGAGAATGTGAGAGTGGTGAGTATGGGGTTACTGAGATATATGAAAGTGGTGATTATGCAGTTACTGAGATATATGAAAGTGGTGGGTATGGGGTTACTGCGATATATGAGAGTGGTGAGTATGGGGTTACTGAGAATGTGAGAGTGGTGAGAATGGGTTTACTGAGAATGTGAGAGTGGTGAGTATGGGGTTACTGAGATATATGAAAGTGGTGATTATGCAGTTACTGAGATATATGAAAGTGGTGAGTATGGGGTTACTGAGATATATGAGAGTGGTGAGTATGGGGTTACTGAGATATATGAGAGTGGTGAGTATGGGGTTACTGAGATATATGAGAGTGGTGAGTATGGGGTTACTGAGATATGTGAGAGTGGTGAGTAAGGGGCTACTGAGATATATGAGAGTGGTGAGTATGCAGTTATTGAGAAATGTGAGAGTGGTGAGTATGGGGTTACTGAGATATATTAAAGTGGTGAATATGCAGTTACTGAGATATATGAAAGTGGTGAGTATGGGGTTATTGAGAAATGTGAGAGTGGTGAGTATGGGGTTACTGAGATATATGAGAGTGGTGAGTATGGAGTTACTGAGATATATGAGAGTGGTGAGTATGGGGTTACTGAGAAATGTGAGAGTGGTGAGTATGGGGTTACTGAGATATATGAAACTGGTGATTATGCAGTTACTGAGATATATGAAAGTGGTGAGTATGGGGTTACTGCGATTTATGAGAGTGGTGAGTATGGGGTTACTGAGATATATGAAAGTGGTGATTATGCAGTTACTGAGATATATGAGAGTGGTGAGTAAGGGGTTATTGAGAAATGTGAGAGTGGTGAGTATTGGGTTACTGAGATATATGAAAGTGGTGATTATGCAGTTACTGAGATATATGAAAGTGGTGAGTATGAGGTTACTACGATAAATGAGAGTGGTGAGTATGGGGTTACTTAGAATGTGAGAGTGGTGAGAATGGGTTTACTGAGAATTCGAGAGTGGTGAGTATGGGGTTACTGAGATATATGAAAGTGGTGATTATGCAGTTACTGAGATATATGAGAAAGTGGTGAGTATGGGGTTACTGAGATATATGAGAGTGGTGGTAGTATGGGGTTACTGAGATATATGAGAGAGGTGAGTATGGGGTTACTGAGATATATATGAGAGTGGTAGTATGGGGTTACTGAGATATGTGAGAGTGTGAGTATGGGGCTACTGAGATATATGAGAGTGGTGAGTATGGGGTTACTGAGATATATGAAAGTGGTGATTATGCAGTTACCGAGATATATGAAAGTGGTGAGTATGGGGTTACTGAGATATATGAGAGTGGTGAGTATGGGGTTATTGAGAAATGTGAGAGTGGTGAGTTTGGAGTTACTGAGATATATAAGAGTGGTGAGTATGGGGTTATTGAGAAATGTGAGAGTGGTGAGTATGGGGTTACTGAGATATGTAAGAGTGATGAGTATGGAGTTATTGAGAAATGTTAGTGGTGAGTATGGGGTTACTGAGATATATGAGAGTGGTGAGTATGGGGTTACTGAGATATGTGAGAGTGGTGAGTATGAGGTTACTACTGGAGATATATGAAAGTGGTGAGTATGGAGTTACTGAGATATATGAAAGTGGTAGTATGGAGTTACTGAGATATATGAGAGTGGTGAGTATGGGGTTACTGAGATATGTGAGAAGTGGTGAGTAAGGGGTTACTACTGAGATATATAGAGTTGTGAGTAAGGGTTACTGAGATATATGAGAGTGGTGAGTATGGGAGTTACTGATATATATGAGAGTGGTGAGTATGGGGCTACTGAGATATATGGGAGTGATAGTAAGGGTTACTGAGATATATGAGAGTGGTAGTATGGGGTTACTGAGATATATGAAAGTGGTAGTATGGGTTAACTGAGATATATAGAGAGTTGTGAGTAAGGACTACTGAGATATATGAGAGTGGTGTGTATGGGGTTACTGAGATATATGAGAGTGGTGAGTATGGGGATACTGAGATACATGAGAGTGGTGAGAGTATGGGGTTACTGAGATATATGAGAGTGGTGAGTATGGGGCTACTGAGATATATGAGAGTGGTGAGTAAGGGGTTATTGAGAGAAATGAGAGAGTGGTGAGTATGGGGTTACTGAGATATATAGAAAGTGGTGAGTATGGGTTAACTGAGATATATGAGAAGTGGTGAGTATGGGGATACTGAGATATATGAGAGTGGTGAGTATGGGGTTACTGAGATATATGAGAGTGGTGAGTATGGGGCTACTGAGATATATGAGAGTGGTGAGTAAGGGGTTATTGAGAATGTGAGTGGTGAGTATGGGGTTACTGAGATATATGAAAGTGGTGAGTATGGGTTAACTGAGATATATGAGAGTTGTGAGTAGGGTCTACTGAGATATATGAGAGTGGTGAGTATGGGGGATACTGAGATACATGAGGTGGTGAGTATGGAGTTACTAGAGATATATGAGAGTGGTGAGAGTATGGGGCTACTGAGAGATATATGAGAGTGGTGAGTAAGGGGTTATTGAGAAATGTGAGAGTGGTAGTATGGGGTTACTGAGATATATGAAAGTGGTGAGTATGGGTTAACTAGAGATATATGAGAAGTGGTAGTATAGGGATACTAGAGATATATGAGAGTGGTGAGTATGGGGTTACTGAGATATATGAGAGTGGTGAGTATGGGAGCTACTGAGATATATGAGGCGGTGAGTAAGGGGTTATTGAGAAATGTGAGAGTGGTAGTATGGGGTTACTGAGATATATATGAAAGTGGTGAGTATGGGTTAACTAGAGATATATGAGAGTTGTGAGTAAGGGGCTACTAGAGATATATGAGAGTGTGGTGTGTATGGGGTTACTGAGATATATGAGAGTGGTGAGTATGGGGATACTGAGAGATATATGAGAGTGGTGAGTATGGGGTTATTGAGATATATAGAGAGTGTTGAGTATGGGGTTATTGAGATATATATAGAAGTGGTGAGTAAGGGGTTACTGAGATATATATGAGAGTGTTAGTATGGGTTTATTGAGATATATGAGAAGTGGTGAGTATGGGGGTTACTGAGATATATGAAAGTGGTGAGTATGGGAGTTACTGAGATATATGAGAGTGGTGAGTATGGGGATACTGAGATATATGAGAGTGGTGAGTATGGGGTTACTGAGATATATGAGAGTGGTGAGTATGGGGCTACTGAGATATATGAGAGTGGTGAGTAAGGGGTTATTGAGAAATGTGAGAGTGGTGAGTATGGGGTTACTGAGATATATGAAAGTGGTGAGTATGGGTTAACTGAGATATATGAGAGTTGTGAGTAAGGGTCTACTGAGATATATGAGAGTGGTGAGTATGGGGATACTGAGATACATGAGAGTGGTGAGTATGGGGTTACTGAGATATATGAGAGTGGTGAGTATGGGGCTACTGAGATATATGAGAGTGGTGAGTAAGGGGTTATTGAGAAATGTGAGAGTGGTGAGTATGGGGTTACTGAGATATATGAAAGTGGTGAGTATGGGTTAACTGAGATATATGAGAGTGGTGAGTATGGGGATACTGAGATATATGAGAGTGGTGAGTATGGGGTTACTGAGATATATGAGAGTGGTGAGTATGGGGCTACTGAGATATATGAGAGTGGTGAGTAAGGGGTTATTGAGAAATGTGAGAGTGGTGAGTATGGGGTTACTGAGATATATGAAAGTGGTGAGTATGGGTTAACTGAGATATATGAGAGTTGTGAGTATGGGGATACTGAGATATATGAGAGTGGTGAGTATGGGGTTATTGAGATATATGAGAGTGTTGAGTATGGGGTTATTGAGATATATGAGAGTGTTGAGTATGGGGTTATTGAGATATATGAGAGTGGTGAGTAAGGGGTTACTGAGATATATGAGAGTGTTGAGTATGGGGATACTGAGAAATGTGAGAGTGGTGAGTATGGGGTTACTGAGAGATATATGAGAGTGGTGGTGAGTATGGGGCTACTGAGATATATGAGAGTGGTGAGTAAGGGTTATTGAGAAATGTGAGAGTGGTGAGTATGGGGTTACTGAGATATATGAAAGTGGTGAGTATGGGTTAACTGAGATATATGAGAGTTGTGAGTATGGGGATACTGAGATATATGAGAGTGGTGAGTATGGGGTTATTGAGATATATGAGAGTGTTGAGTATGGGGTTATTGAGATATATGAGAGTGTTGAGTATGGGGTTATTGAGATATATGAGAGTGGTGAGTATGGGGATACTGAGATATATGAGAGTGGTGAGTATGGGGTTACTGAGATATATGAGAGTGGTGAGTATGGGGCTACTGAGATATATGAGAGCGGTGAGTAAGGGGTTATTGAGAAATGTGAGAGTGGTGAGTATGGGGTTACTGAGATATATGAAAGTGGTGAGTATGGGTTAACTGAGATATATGAGAGTTGTGAGTAAGGGGCTACTGAGATATATGAGAGTGGTGTGTATGGGGTTACTGAGATATATGAGAGTGGTGAGTATGGGGATACTGAGATATATGAGAGTGGTGAGTATGGGGTTATTGAGATATATGAGAGTGTTGAGTATGGGGTTATTGAGATATATGAGAGTGGTGAGTAAGGGGTTACTGAGATATATGAGAGTGTTGAGTATGGGTTTATTGAGATATATGAGAGTGGTGAGTATGGGGTTACTGAGATATATGAAAGTGGTGAGTATGGGGTTACTGAGATATATGAGAGTGGTGAGTATGGGGATACTGAGATATATGAGAGTGGTGAGTATGGGGTTACTGAGATATATGAGAGTGGTGAGTATGGGGCTACTGAGATATATGAGAGTGGTGAGTAAGGGGTTATTGAGAAATGTGAGAGTGGTGAGTATGGGGTTACTGAGATATATGAAAGTGGTGAGTATGGGTTAACTGAGATATATGAGAGTTGTGAGTAAGGGTCTACTGAGATATATGAGAGTGGTGAGTATGGGGATACTGAGATACATGAGAGTGGTGAGTATGGGGTTACTGAGATATATGAGAGTGGTGAGTATGGGGCTACTGAGATATATGAGAGTGGTGAGTAAGGGGTTATTGAGAAATGTGAGAGTGGTGAGTATGGGGTTACTGAGATATATGAAAGTGGTGAGTATGGGTTAACTGAGATATATGAGAGTTGTGAGTATGGGGATACTGAGATATATGAGAGTGGTGAGTATGGGGATACTGAGATATATGAGAGTGGTGAGTATGGGGTTATTGAGATATATGAGAGTGTTGAGTATGGGGTTATTGAGATATATGAGAGTGGTGAGTAAGGGGTTACTGAGATATATGAGAGTGTTGAGTATGGGTTTATTGAGATATATGAGAGTGGTGAGTATGGGGTTACTGAGATATATGAAAGTGGTGAGTATGGGGTTACTGAGAAATGTGAGAGTGGTGAGTGAAAGGATGTTGTGACATTTGAGTGTTGTGACAAGGAGGACAGAGAGATGTGTGAGAGTGGTGACGAGTCATTGAAACATGTGTGACTGGTGTGGGGAGGACACAGCGTGGTGACTAGGAGGACAGAGAGATATGTGAGAAGGGTGACAAGGATGCTTCTCTACATGATATGATAGATGTGATTATGGGGCCATGGAGATTGATGAGTATTTATCATAATGGTGATGCGATCATGCTATTTATTATTTTGAAAGTGGAGTCTATCTTCAAATGTTTAGTGATCTTGTAGGATATGGATATGCAGTGTTAAATGAAAACCTGAGGATAACATTGTATCATTAGTCTGGTGGTGTTCCTGCTTCAGTTCTGTGCTACATGTGGAGCTATGCTGGTGCCTGTATCCTTCAAGGTTGTGTGGGTGCTCACCCATTCCATTGTTGCTGCCATATTTGCTGCTTGTCTTATCCTGTTCGGTGAGTAGTTCCTCATACACCAGGCATTATTGTTATCAAATTCATTCCCATGTAGAACAACAAGACTTGCTGAGTGTTACAGATGTAAGCACACACTGTCTCTATGTTACAGCTGTAGGCATACTGTTGTAGGCACACAGGCAGTCCCTGTTACAGATGTAGGCACACAGACTGTCTATGTTAAAGATGTAGGCACACAGGCTGTCCCTGTTACAGATGTAGGCACACAGACTGTCTATGTTACAGATGTAGGCACACAGACTGTCCAATGTTACAGATGTAGGCATACAGACTGTCCAATGTTACAGATGTAGACACACAGACTGTCGAATGTTACAGATGTAGGCACACAGACTGTCCAATGTTACAGATGTAGGAACACAGACTGTCCAATGTTACAGATGTAGGCACACAGACTTTCTCTTTATTACAGATGTAGGCACACAGACTGTCCAATGTTACAGATGTAGGCACACACAGACTGTCCAATTTTACAGATGTAGGCACACAGATTGTCTCTATGTTACAGATGTAGGCACACAGATTGACTCTATGTTACAGATGTAGGCACACAGACTTTCTCTTAATTACAGATGTGGTCACAGAGACTGTCTGTTACTGAACACCATACCACCACATGTTACTGAACACCATACCACCACATGTTACTGAACACCATACCACCCCATGTTACTGAACACCATACCACCACATGTTACTGAACACCATACCACCACATGTTACTGAACACCATACCACCACATGTTACTGAACACCATACCACCACATGTTACTGAACACCATACCACCACATGTTACTGAACACCATACCACCACATGTTACTGAACACCATACCACCCCATGTGTTAGTGTTAGATGACCCTGTTCAGTGACATAATCTCTCTGTTACAGATGTGGGCACCATAACACTGTCACGTCACATCCTACTTGATCCAATTCTGCTTGTGTTCATCATAATGGCGACCTATTCATCTGTGAAATTCAAACTGTATCAAAACAGGTATTTATATATTTCTTTTCATGTAGACAAGTTAGATGTTAAATTTTTATGCGTCAAAATCCTGATTGTCCTTCACAATAGTGTGTTCACATCCATGTTTTTACTTGCAGGCCATTCAGTTTTTCCTGGTGGGGCTGGTTGGCTGTGACGGGAGTATTTCTGTCATGTTCTATAGGGTGAGTGTAACTGAACACAGAGGTCTAATGGACTCTTTATGTTTTGGGGTTGTTATCCGATACGTTTTGTTGTCAGATTTATATACAACAAATAGATTGAATTGTTCAGTGAGCAAGCTGGCTGTTCTGAAAATGTGTTGTTGGTTGAAATGTTTTGTTTCTCCTTACAGAGCAAAATATTGAATGTGTGAATACTGTTATTAGTGTCAAAAGGAAAGATTCTTGTACAGTAGTCATCTTGTTCCTGTCAGTTTAGAACTTTTTTTCTTTCTATTATTATCTCTTTATTTCTTTATAATGGGTACATAATTTATGCATTTGTGGTACATGTAAATATTATAAAACAAAGGACATGGGTGGTAGATAATCCGTAGGCTATAAGAATACATTTGTTGTTGCAATTTATGTGAAGAGGTTATAGCAAGATGACCAAAAGGTGAAGAATTTACCATAGTTGCAGTGCGAAAAGGCAGCATATTTGTCAATTTCATACAAGGTGTGTAGATAATTTTTTAATCCAGCAATCTGTGGATGCGAATTGGAACATCTCTTTGCATATATATAGTATTTTGTTGCGATGATAATAAGGTTTAGTACATCATTTCTTTTTTCTTTATATCCAAAGATGATATGTTTGCATCCAGAGTTAACTTTGTGCCTGTTTCTTGTTCAATCCAGGCTTTTAGTTGCTGCCACAACGTTTTCACATGTACACATTCACAAAATATGTGGATAATTGATTCCATTTTAACCTTACAGAATGTACAAGAAGCAGATTGTGTCTGTTTATAGTTAAATAAATCCTTGTTTGTTGTAATGATTCTTTGGACAATTTCATATTGAAGACATCTGAATTGTGTATTACAAGTTGTTCTGAAAGGTACATAGTTACAAACTTTCCAGAGTTGTTCTGATATATCTACGTTGATATCCCTTTCCTGTTTAAGTTGACTATTTAGCTTTTCTTTTAATGTATGTTTCCTTAGCAAAACAGAGTAGATAATCTTGCATCCTTTACGTTCTTTATAGAGCATATGTATATTATTAGGAATAAATGGCTCCTCTACTTTACACAGAGTTAGTTCTTTCGAAAGTAAGTAGGATTTTATGGAGTTAATGATACCCCTTTATTCTAAAAAATTTGTCTTAATATTATATAAGGAAATAATCTCTTCATAGGTAGGAAAATTACTATCTTTTTTCAGTAGATCATTAATGAATTTAACATTTCCCTTCAAGTAATGTTTATAAATAATAGGATTTTGACATACGGTAATATTGTCGTTTGCCCATATATACTGTTGTGAAGTTTCTGTATCAACGTCATCATTTATTTGTAAAGATTGCATATTTGCCCACGCTTCGTAAACATCTCTCCAAAAAACATTACTGATATTTGGGATAATAGTGTGTTTTAAGTAGTTTGCTCCCATCTCTGTTGGGTGAAGGCTTTTTGTTGGAATAGCAAAATCTATAAGATTTGATATGTTAGAATGTTTAACAAATGTTCTGCACAGCCACTAGAGTTTTTGAGCTTGTATTGTTTCAAGAATTAAAGGTACATTTAGCACCCCTTCTTTATACGATTGAATAATTGTGTTTCGCTTGATCTTGTCAGGTTTTCCTTTCCAAACGAATTTAAAACATTTTTTCTGTAGATTTTGAATGGTATCACTTCTTGGATTTGGCAACATAGTAAAAAGATGGTTTAGGGAAGGCAATATAAGGTTTTTAAGAACAGTAATTCTGCCAAATGGAGTAAGGTCTCTTCTGAACCACATCGTCATTGTCTTTTCAACTTGTTTTAGTTTGTCTTTATAATTTCTTTCAACCATTTCAGCCTGGTTGTGTTGAAACTGAATTCCAAGTTAAGTAAAGGGTCTTTGGGACCAATCTAGTTTGAAAGTCTTACAGTATTGAATGCTTGAGTATTGCATGGAACCAATCCATATTATTGTAGTTTTTTCTATGTTTATTTTAAGGCCAGAAAATTCAGGATATTGATTAAGTAAACCCAAGGTTGCTTGAAAGCATTTTTCCCTTCCATCAAGAATAAGTGTTGTGTCGTGTGCAAATTGCGTTAATAAATATTCAATATCAAGAAGTTTAATACCCTTTACATTTTTATTTTCCCTCAACATGTGTGCCAAAATTTCTGTGCAGAGAAGGAATAGATATGGCGAAAGTGGATCACCTTGTTTACATCCTCTCGAAATATTAAAAAGATTACTGGAAAAAACATTTACTAGAACACTTGATCCTCACTAATTATAGTTGGTAGTATATTTTTTATACGAGCTGCAATTGTTGCTGATGCTATTTTGTATGATATATTTAGTAGGGATATGGGTCTATAGTATTTTATGTATTCTTTAGACTTTTCCTTTTTTGGTAAACATGTAATAAGGCCTTGTTTTTGGCTGACCGATAGTTCCCCATTTAGATGCGTATAATTCAACGGGTTTATAAAAAATATATGAATATCCTTCCAAAAGAATTTAAAGAATTCGGATGTGTAACCAGAAGGTCCAGGACTTTTGCTATTTTTCATCTTTTTCAGAGCATTAAGAACTACATCATATTGGAGTTCTCCTTCAAGTGATAGAGAATTTTCATTTGATAATTTGGGAATATTTGATTCTTTAAACAAGTCCTGAAGATTGATATCTTTTGAGCTTTGACTAGAATACAATTTTTTGTAATAACAATGAACATGTTTAATAATGTTCTCAGTATCGGTGAGTACAGAATTATCATCATTCAGTTTTATTATCGCTTTGCTTACGAATTTCTGTTTTTCCAGAGCTAGACATTTTTTGTTGTTGGTTTCTCTCCTTTTTCTTGCCAATTCAATTTAGCCCTAATCATAATTCCCTCCGTTTTTACTTTATTTATCTCTAATTCCCTGTCTTTAAGTTCATCTATCTCCTTAAGAATATTTCCTTTTTCTTTGTCCTGAATTTTATCATCTTACGAAATTTCAAGTTTCTCAAGTGAATCGTTAATTTCATTTTCTTCTTTCAACCTTTCACATTTCTTTATAGAGGAATATTTTATAGTTCAAACCTCGGATATTACACAAAAGTACTTCGAAAAACAGCTGGTCATTTATAGTTAAATGTTTTCCCCCTTCTGTATCAACTCTACTGTATTCATCGAATGTATCTCTGATAGTTTTCTTAACTTTGCTAACATACTCTGGATCATGTAACAAGCTATTGTTAAACTTCCAGAACCCACCTCCCCTTTCAAGTTTTGTGAATTGGAGTTCTATTGCTATCAGTGAATGATCAGATCTGTAACCTGTCAGTATATCCGATGACATCACAGATTTCTCGAGGTTTCTACTAATTAAAAAGAAGTCTAATCTGGCTTGTTTCAGAGGTTTCGATTTTCTCCAGGTATATATTTTGATGTTCAAGTTAGCTTCGCGCCAAGGATCGTAAAGGTTAAGTTCCTCTAGCAAATCGACAACAACTTTTCTGGCTTTTGGATTGTTAATGTGTTTATAATTATATGTATCTATATCCTGATTTTGTACGAGATTAAAATCGCCACACAAAATATTTGTGTCACAGTCAAGCTTGTTGATTAAGTTTTTAATATTTGTATAAAATGCTGGCGTATCCACATTTTGACCATATATATTGGTAATAGTAAAGATATCATCACTCGACTCTTTTTTGAGAATCATGTAATTTCCGTTTTCGTTGTCATAAATTTCATCAAGTATCTGAAAGTCGAAATTGTTTTGAAACAGAATTGCAACCCCCCTTGATTGACTATTAAAAGAACAGAAAAGAATTTCTGAACCCCATCTGTTTTGATTTTTTGCTCCATATCTCTTGTGAAATGAGTATCTTGGATGCAATAAATATGTCCATTTTTCTCTTTAAAAATGTCTAAACACATCTATTCTTTTCTTTTCATTATTTAACCCTTGACAGTTTGAACATAATATTCTTACTCTATCTACCATTGCGAAGTTTTTATATATTTCTTCCCTGTGATTTTACATAGTCCATGTACAATGTTATGACCCAATTTTCTTTTGTAAACATGACAGTGAGTTGAAGACATAGTGATTCTATAAGTGTAAAACATGAAACAAAGCAGAAAGAATATCGTTTCTTCCGCTACCAACCTTATGGGTAGCATCCCTGGCTTTTCAGCCAACCCACAGTATATTTGTTGACTAAAGATAAAACTATTCTACGAACAAGGTTATGGAATGAACAAAACACTCAAGAGGACTTTAATTTAAAAACTCGTTATTTACAACTGTGTTGTGTGTGGCCTCATAATAAGGCAAAAATCCGGATCCCAAGATTTCGCGCAGCGTTTGGTTTCCATCGAACACGCCAGTGTTAACCCTTTAGTGTTTCCCCCAGGATTATGAAAGGGCAGGGTAGACTCAGAGAAAAAAGGGCACTTTAAAATTCAAAAGGGCATTCAGCAAACAAAAAAGGCACAACAATTAAGGGTTCAATAATTTACTGTGGTTGACATAATTTGGGTCTGTTTGGCATGCTTTGATGCAAGTTCATAAATTATTCGTTCATATTCTCCTCTTCTTTCGTGCCTAGAACTTGGCCACACATTTCCTCAAGTCAATGTCAGTAGAAGACTTAGCATTCATGCTGACCATAAGTAGCTTGGTGCACTGGATGACAACCACTTGTCAATGTCATAGCAAACAAGTTCTGAATCTTCTACATCGGGTCTGAAATACACATACAAGTCAGTTTTATTTCCAGCCAAAATTTATTGTATTTTGTAATTTGGTAATAAGAAAACATCCTTTGAATATTAAAAAAATAAGAATAGTAAAAATACCTTGTACTAATGAAAGTACTTTTTCACACACAGAAAAAAAAGTTCACACTTTTATTACATTTCAGTTGAGGATAAATTAGGGTAAAATATCAGATAAATATACACAAAAGTTTGGAACAATTATTTTTAATTTTGAAAATCTTTAAGACTAGATATGGAGACAGGTAAAAATTGTCTTTGTTCATTGCAGACACCTTATCCACCACAAAATCTACTAACTTCAAATTAAGTATATATAGAAAAATTAATTTAGTATTTCTACCGATATTTTCGAATATGAAAAACTACATGTACGCCGTGCAAAAAATAAACTTAAATACTTTCAGAAAGACATGTTTGATGTGGCTTCGATTCCTGTGTCTATTTCGTGTAGAATTATTACTTCGGTAATTCGTACATTTACAAAGAGTAAATAAAATTTCAACACATATACCCAGTGCAAATATTAACTATAGCAAAAGAGAGGGTTTTGTGTATATCTAGAAAATCGAAATGAGAAATACGTGCTTCCGAAAGATTTCTTTCAGAGCGAGGTCGACTGAACAAGGAGAAATTAAAAGTAAAAAAAAACATATTAGAATCTATTCACAATCGTAATTTTAGAGAGGATAACAATCACCGGTGTGTTTTAAATACTTTAGACAAGCATTGAAAAGGAAACGGAAAAGAAAAATATTCGGAATAATCTGAAGTGATCATGTCTGATATGGCTTCCCTTTGTTTCATTCGTTTTTATTTTCTACTCACAAAAAGACTAAAATAAGATATGGACGTAAAGTATTTACAGCAAAGATTCTTAAACATAACAGACGGAATGGGCATGTTTTATTAGCTACAAAGAGATCACATGAACCTAGATTATTGCTGGAAATGTTTTCTAATTTTGCCGCTATCGGTTCTAAATGTCAAGTCGTACCTGTTTTGGTTTTCGCGAAGAAATCCACGAGTCGACGACACTTCCTTGCTTCAGCCTTCACAGCTTCTTCTCTTTTCCTCTTTGTTCTTTCTTTGATAGGCACTGTGTTTCAAAATGAAAACGAACAAAGCCGAAATCGCCATGACTTAAATAGGTAGTTTTATTGCAAAACAAACACATCCGGGAAGGGAGCTAACTCCTGCCTTTGTTAAAATCCGGAAAATATTGGATTTTTCAAAGGGCAGATAATGCGGTGATTCAAAAGGGCACAGCGCTAAATGAAAAGGGCAGGGCGCTAAATAAAAAGGGCAGGGCGCTGAATAAAAAGGGCAGGGCGCTACGCCCTGCCAAATATGACTGGGGGAAACACTACCCTTATGCCTCCAATGTGAGTGGTCGAAACACGTGGTTAGGCATGCACGAGGGGCACGGAGTGTTGTGATACTAGTGGCTAATAGTTCAATAAAAGACAGTTTACAGTCATTCTGGGGAGAAAGCCTAGATAAACTAAATAGACTTTTAGATTCTGAATGCTATGTTTCTGCACAAAACCAAAAACATTACCTTTAGAAATAGTTCGCGGCGTCACCACTTTCATCGTAAACCATTATTGTCATGTAAACAGTAATGTCTCAGTATTGCAAATATGAAACCCAACAATTAATTTGTTATTATGTTTAGAACTAGTCGTATTTGTTTTCATTCTGAAACGGGGTTATGATGTTCCTCCAGAAAAACCTCCATCCTTACTACACTTTTTATTATTACATGATAGAGTGTGTTGTGGGTGCAATAAAGCAATCCAATAAATGCAGTATCACAATCTGATAAATATGCAAATCAAATCACTGAGCAGGTGCTACTTTAAGACACATATATCATATAATGTATGCTTAAAGGTCACATGCAACGTAAAACACAACTTTGCAGATTCTGATACCTTTCGGTATGGACTTACCGAAACAAATCGCCAAAAATGCAAATTCAACTTATAAAGTTGAAAAATAACGCGATGAAAAAACCCGCACCGAATCGGGAGTTCAAACGATTCACTAATTTTCCCCCGACTTTTCGGGGGAAAACTGGTTTCAACAGCTGGGCTGCGCTCATAGCACGTGGGCAGTGAAATAGGTTCGCGCAGCTTGGAAACAGGTTGTCCGGTGAATACTCGGTGAAGGCTTTGGTGTGAGCTATTTTTCTAATGTTTTGTTGATATCTCACAGGCGCGAGCTTTTTATATGTTATGACAGTAAATTAACTGTTTATATAATTTCATTTGTCTATTTCACCACACGTTCTTCTTACTGTCACTTTCTCAGTTCGATACTTAAAAGCAATGTCATTATTTAGCGTTGACAGAATTTCTAACTGTGATATAGATATGTCGTTGTCACAGACAAAACTCAATGTCTTATTTGATTGACACCTGTGTGTCTGCCTGCCTGTCTGCTAATGACAATATTCAATACACAACTGCTATCACTGACCACAAGCAATTTGAACTTAACACCAATCAGGCTATACACCATAAACAAAACGCATTGATTTATGGCCCGAGTTCGGTCTCTGTCACATTATGTAATTACACAGACAGGCAGGTGTGATACTTGAACACATGACATGTTATGTTGTCTATTGATTGCAAAATGTTATACACAAAAAATGAGCATGTATTTACAAAACCCAACATCTCTATATATACACACACAATGAGCCGTGAGGGCACCTGCAAATGAACCAGCCGTTACACTTGAGTGCACACCCACCGCTCTGACTGGGTTCGGTATCCCGGCTGCTTTGTTTCTAGGGAAGTAAACCCAAGTCCACAATATTGCACTTTTGATTTGCGATTGTACGCTTATAATTTTGTTTATATGTTTTTTCGTAACCAGCAATGTATATTATATGTCATGAGTAAGTGATAATTGTGTTTTAATTATGTTTGATTTTTTTGTTGCATGTGACCTTTAATTTATTATTTTGAAACCCGTGAAGATCCGGGTTAGAATTGATTTTCAGTAAACCATGCTTGTCCTAAGAGGCGACTAACGGGATCGGGTGGTCAGGCTCGCTGACTTGGTTGACACATGTCATCGTATCCCAACTGCCTAGATCGATGCTCATACGGTTGATCACTGAATTGTCTGGTCCAGACTCGATTATTTATAGACCACCGCCATATAGCTGGAATATTGCTGTGTGCGGCGTAAAACTAAACTCACTCTCTCACTTTTAGGTAGGCGTTTCCTCAGGTGTGGGTGTATCTGTTCACAGGCATTTCTATGAATAAGTTTGGCACTCAGTGATAAACAGGAAGGTTCACTTATTATTATTCTTTCAGATATATTATGTTAAAATATAGAAACACTCTTGGCTAATAATGTATATTTCCTTTTTGACAGAGTAAAGTTTGTTGGTCTCTTTGTGATCGTGCTGGTGGGCTTGACAACTGCCTATGATCTGTGGGAACTGTTGGGGAATCAAGCTCTGTCTATGGTAACACTTCACAAGTCTTTTTGTATCATATCTATCAGATATGTGTAGTTATGAACAGTTAGGGGTGGCCCAGTCATCTTGGGTGCCACAATTCACTGTACAGAGTTGCCTCCCTTGACCATGCCAGAAACCTATGATGGCGGCTTCAAATCCAAGTCCATGATGATTATTTTGTCAATGCTTGGCAGTATCTATCCACAGTTTTCTATGATACACACACTTCTGTAGACAGAAACAGCATTGCTTCAGTGTTTCCACCCACTTCAAGCTGACATGCTGTGATATATGTACGTCTTTACTACTCCTGGAATGGTATTGTGTGTTGTATTCAACTTAATCGGTTCATTTGCATGGATGTGATTTCAAGGAGGAATATGTGCTTTACTGATCTCTATTGTATTATTCTTTTGTAAAACTGGTCTCATGTAACCTTGGTTTGTAAGCCTCAAATATAATGATACTCAACAGACAAGGTCACACACTGTTCTCTAAATCGCACATGTGCATAATTTTTACAATATTTGACTGGGGTTTTGTTGTGGAAAATGAAGTCCACTTTCTCATGTCTGTAACTGTCACTTGTATGTTTCAAAATGAACCTTACTTAGTTATCTCCCCTTTGTGTTCCTGCCACTAGGTGGAGGTTGTGAAGCATCTGGCAGCGAGAGCCCTGTGTCTGATTGTTCTCCCAGTTATCGGCTACATGATAATATTCGCTGTCCACTTCAATGTGCTCAGTCTAAGGTGAGTTTCAACATCAGGGCCTAGATTTCCGAAGTTCTCTTAGCGCTAAGATAGTCGAAAGTGCCATTCATTAACATTGACTCACAACTATCTTAGCACTTAGAGAACTTCGAAATCTAGGCCCTGGGGCCGGATTCACTAAACTTCTAAGAATTTTCTTAGTTTTTATGCTTAAGTTTCCTGAAGAATTCTTAAGGCTTAAGAATATTCTAAAAAACATAGTAAACATTGACCATGTTGAGTGTGTTGTGGTGGTATTTTACATTAATTCATTGAAACAGTACAGGAAACAACTCATTAATATATGACATAACTCAACTTAGATTATCATAGACATAGAGAGATTACTTTGTATGTGAATGTTGTTTTATATACCAACATTTATTCACTATGCAAGTGTCATGATGGTTTTAGGTGCTATGGTAGAGCACGATTGTTAAACATGCTCATTATATTACAATAAATACATTCCAAGTGACTCCACAGCAATTTTGTGGTTAACCAAGCAGTTCTTTTGCATTTATGGTTCCTTAACAAACCTAATTTGCAAATTAGCAAGAAGTGTTTTAAGCATGTTGGTTGTATTTCAGTGGCAATGGGGACGGTTTCTACAGTTCTGCCTTCCAGTCCTCCTTGGTGGGAAACAAACTGTACAATGTCAGCATGCCAGAAAGTGAGTTGGTTCACTGCTAGGAATAAATCTTAGACACTTCATTGAAATGCTACCAACAAGAAATGAACTAAGTGATATAATCATTGAGGAGGTATATTGGCGATAAATGTCTTTGGAATTAATTTCGGGGTGTGTAGATTAATATATGGTGTGTTGGGCAATATACCTTGTTGATTGTGTATGGTTGCCCTTAGTATTGCCTGCCATTCGTCTTCGAAGAGCAGCCCCAAGCTGGCACATTGACGAGTGCTGAATCTTGGGGGTACACTCTCTGCTTGAGGACATTCCACAGATGCTCACCTGACCTAATGGGCTTAACAGGCAGACCAATCTCTTTTTTGTTTTATTGTCATGCCATTTCTAAATCTTGAGATAAGGTTTATCAAAATGCTGTATGACTTGTCAAATACCAGGTTGAATAAGTGGTCTGGACTAGATCTCATAATGTGCAATTACCAACACGTATGCAGGGGTGGAAATAACCCATTGCCCGACGCCTAAGTCCAGTGTTTTTTTCTGCCGGGCAAGCAAATTTGTATATCACACTGTACCAGTGTCCAGCTGACCTTCCCATGTTAATTATGTTGTTTATTTAAAAAATCAACAAGAAAATCGGCCAATATAGTGGAAATATTATCACGGCAAGTGATACCAGAGTACACAAGCAATTTTAGAGTTATTTCCACCCCTTGTATGGATGTAGCTGTCATTGTTATCTCTGAATTTTTGTATTATCTCTTCTATTTTATTTGACGGCATATGTTGTTGCAGATATAGCATATGGTAGTTCTATCACTCTGAAGCAGCGCCGTACTGGCGGGGCATACCTACACTCCCACTGGCATCTCTACCCCGAGGAACATCCCCCTAAACAGCAGCAGGTGAGTCCTGGTGTTCATCATAACACCATCACACACACTCACCAAACTCCACCCACAACACTCAACCCTAACGGGGAGCCTTTTGGTTCCATACCATGGGTGTTTTGCTCATAACATCAATCACTGGATTGTCTGGTTCAGCAGCTTTATTCTTCCCTCATATATGCAGAACATTTGTATTTCTATGAGAATGAACAAACCAACTGGGCCAATGACCTTCAATATATTATATCTTTCAAGTTTCAAAACATTCGTGTAATGTTGACCGCACTTAAGTTGACAGCCACTGGATGTTAAAACATCTCATGCTTTGCAATTATCTTATATTGTCAGATAGTCACGCTACAACCATGCTGGTTTTGTATATTGCAAATGTTCAAATGCACTCTGTAATCACCCCTAGTATGAATAGTGACCACCTTGTTTGGTCAACGCTAATGGCGCTCAGACTTCACCAATCATTACTGGTATATCTAGTTGATGAGAGTGTGAACTTTCTTCATGCTTTATAACAGTATTGTGGTCCTAATTTCAGGTGACAACATATAGTCACAAGGATGAAAACAATGTCTGGCGCTTCAAGCCAGCTGATCGTGAAGCCAGTATTTCCGAGCAGCCACAACTAGTCCGCAGTGGAGATATGATTAGACTGGAGCATGTGATGTAGGTCATGTGTTAAACTGTAGCAAGTGATGTAGGTCATGTGTTAAACTGTAGCAAGTGATGTAGGTCATGTGTTAAACTGTAACGTGATGTAGGTCATGTGTTAAACTTTAGCATGTGATGTAGGTCATGTGTTAAACTGTAGCAAGTGATGTAGGTCATGTGTTAAACTGTAGCAAGTGATGTAGGTCATGTGTTAAACTGTAGCAACTGATGTAGGTCATGTGTTAAACTGTATCAAGTGATGTAGGTCATGTGTTAAACTGTAGCATGTAATGTAGGTCATGTGTTAAACTGTAGCATGTGATGTAGGTCATGTGTTAAACTGTAGCAAGTGATGTAGGTCATGTGTTAAACTGTAGCATGTGATGTAGGTCATGTGTTAAACTGTAGCAAGTGATAGAGGTTATTCATACGATTTAGCAATTTAAGCAGTTTATTCTTTAAGATTCTTTGTAAGTACAATAATATTGAACAAGACATTAAGCCATACACAATGAATGTATCATCAAATGGAAAACTTTGTCATTCAATGCTCCAAATCGGTATATTTATCATCATACATTAATGTTTATTCATGAAAACATCCATTACTTACAGAACAAAGAGAAATTTACACAGTCACAAGGAGCCAGCGCCGCTGTCTAAACGACACTTCCAGGTCTCAGGGTATGGCCAGGTGAGTACACAGGAGCCTTGGCACTGGTTATCTCACTTGTAGCGCTAGTTTTAGTCTAGATTTCCTCAGCTTCTGAAAATGAAGAAAGTCTCAGGGCTCCTTTTCATTATATATATATTTTTTTTTTATTCTGTACTTTTTTCAGTAAAATATGTTCATTTCAAAGACTAGTTGTTAGTCTACGCTAGTTTCTGTACCCCTATATTGTGGGATATTGTGGACTTCCATTTTAGAAAGGGGTGGTGGGGTAGCCTAGTGGTTAAAGTATTCGCTCGTCATGACCAAGACCCGGGTTCGATTCCCCACATGGGGGGCGGTGGGGTAGCCTAGTAGTTAAAGCATTGGCTCGTCACGCCGAAGACCCGGGTTCGATTCCCCACATGGGCACAATGTGTGAAGCCCATTTCTGGTGTCCCCCGCCGTGATATTGCTAAAATATTGCTAAAAGCGGCGTAAAACTAAACTCAGTCAGTCAGTCAGTCCCCACATGGGTACAATGTGTGAAGCCCATTTTCTGGTTTTCCCCCGCCGTGATATTGCTGGAATATTGTTGAAAGCAGCGTTAAACCAAACTCAGTCAGTCGATCATAGAAAGGGTCTTAAGAGGCTGTACATTCATCAGGACACATTAGATTTAAGCATAGATTTATGTTTTTTATCAAACCAGTGCACCTTCCCCTGTTTGGGACAACTGATTTCACATAACAAATGACAATCCTACCAAGGTCAAATTTACCCTGAGTATAAACATATCATGTTAATGATAATCAGATGATATTAAATGTTGTGAAATAACCTCTTGTTTTCTTGTTAATCTGGGTGCTGATACATTTATCTGGGATTCCTGGTGCTCCAAGATGAGTATGACCTTTTATTTGTGTTCCAGAACGGAACTGGAGACTCGAATGATGTCTGGGTTATTGAAGTGGTGGGATCGCCACGGGGCACCCCCATACAGACGGTGCGCTCAAGGCTGAGGATCATCCATTACTTTGTGAAGTGTGCACTATACTCTCATGACAAGAAGCTGCCCAAGTGGTGAGTCACTCACAATATCAGTCAGCTCGTTGCTTAATGCCGCTTTCATCAATATTCGCTCTATGTGATGATGGCCTGTAAATTACTAACTAGGTCCGACAGTTCAGCTGTTGACATCAATGGCATATGAGTACATGCATCAGCCTAGTCAGTAAGCCTTGCCAGCTTCCTGTGTAAGTTCTGTTTTACAACAAGCATGGTTCGCTGACATTCCTTGTCATCATGGTAGATGATCAGCCTCTGTGTCTGTCTTATATTCCCGCTATGTGACGGTGACCTGTGTCCGACAGTCCAACAGTCCAGCTGTTGACATCAATGGAATATGCACCATCCTAATCAGTAAGCCTAAACACCCTATTGCGAACGTTGACTTTTATAAGTTGATGTGGACCAGTTGTAACTCAGTTCTTAACAAGTGTGTGGATACCATGTATACAGCAGGAAAAGATGGGAGGGAATCAGCCACTGTCTGGTGTGTGATGGAGACTGAAAGACATTCCTTGTCATCAGGGTAGATGGAACAAAGGGATGCCTGTTCTACTTGAAGTCACTTCAGCTGATCTGATGTCCTTGTTATAATACTCTAAAATCAACTTTCTCTTCTCTAAATCATCCACACTGAGGATCACTGAAAATGTCGTCTGCTAGCAAGTAAACAAAGGGGGATAACTCTTCACAAACTAATGAAAAAGGATTAACAGAGTTGTCTCTCTTGAATGAAACCAAGCACTTGATAGCTGGTCAAGGTTGTTTATACTAGAAATCCAATTAAACATATTCCTAAAATTCTCAATAATTTCTGGTCATACTATACTATATTCGGAACTAGGGGTTACATCTGTGCTGGAATCTCAAGAGGGAAGATGGTAATGAGCATGTTTAGTTCGTACGTGAGACGGTGGACAGGAGATTTCCTGGGGGGTGAAGAACTAGTAGGCTTTTCATGTGATTGTGACGGGTGTGACCGGGGCAGGATATGCTCACAGTTTGGTGAACACTTGGTATTATCATTGTATGATAATGAGTCATAAACACATGCGGATGATGTGGTAGGCATTTGTTGTGATCATGGAAATGTTTTTTGTTTGTTATATGTAACATGTTGAATTATATCAATATCCGACAACATTTTCAAAGCTCAAGTAGTGATATGTATGGTGCTTGTATATCAAAAGATATATATTTAATATAGACAAAAAACATTTAATAATTCACTGCGTCCTGAAGGACACACGATATCATTCATTGTAATTTGTATCGACAACACATCTATGACTTTGCTAAGTGATTGGTTGTTTCTCTCAGAGCAGTTACTTGCATCCATCAGTCCATATGATCAATAATTCATTCCAGGCTCAAAAGAAATTATCAAAACATACAGTTCTTTACACCACTACTTCACAGGAGACTCACATTGCCATGAAGAACCTCTTAAACTAATAATTTGGGGTCCCCAGGACCCCGTGTTTGCAAGTTGAGGTAAGACCTTCCCTAGGTACTGAGTTTGTCTGCTTTTTGTCAGGGGCTGGGAGCAGCTGGAAGCAAGCTGTAATCCCAATGCCAAGGACAGCAACGCTCTGTGGAGTGTTGAGGAGGTGCACGACTCCAGATGTAAGTATAGTGATTACTGCTGCCATTCAATATAGACCATAGAGATCGCTAATCGTTTATCAAATGTCAGTCAATTTTAAAAAGATATCGCACAAAAAACATATTTCATGCAGAGTTGTGTATTAGTCACTAGAGTCTTCATTATTTTATAGATATCTGATGATAAATTTGTTGTATATTATTGTAGATATCTCATAGATTAAGTCGAGGTCCTAACTTGATCCTTAAAATCTGAATCAAAATCGCATGGCTGCTACATGGGCCAGACCACCTTCCTACACCGTCCCGTTGTGATCAAGTCATCAGAAATATAATGCCGACAATTCTGTATTGAATTATGCAAATTAATCGTGTTGTGACACAATCTCATAATAAAACATGTTTATTGTATATCTTGACATTTGTATTCTAGCTTCTTAATTTCACCCCAAAGTTCATTCATTGATGTTTATATTTACTTCAGCAACATCGTATGTCCCTCTGGTACTTACACATTTTCCTTATCCTGACTCATGCTAATTATGCTTGTCTCCTTCCTCTTACGAATGATAGTGGAACACTTGAAATCCCTTGAAGTTCCCTTCTAAAAAAGCGGACGTAAAATCACTCACCCACTATCATTCGCAAGAGGAAGGAGACAAGCATAATTAGCATGAGTCAGGATAAGTATAAAATATCAATTTTAGTCAGAAAATTACATTTTTCATCTTAGTCATGTCTTAATCACAATGGAAGAAAAGGAAATTATTAATGATAGCAGCTTATTCTAAATTTGTTCGTGTTTGTAGACATACCTAATGTCATGGATTTATCATCACAGTCACACATCCATAGTTAGGGCTGTAACGATGCATCAAACTATAAATGGATTGCAATTGTTGAGTCTCCGATAGCAATTAATCGATGGTAGAAATGAAAAACTATCGATGCATCAAGAGTATGTTTAACTATCGATAGTTTAGTAATTGACTGCCATTGATAAATGCCCAGTGCAAAATACATTAAGCTCCAGATTCGTTCACTTTGATTTAGAGTTATCTGCCCCTGTTACCTCTTAAACAAACTTGATCTGGGGTTCAAGTTTCTTGTCTGTTATTAAAGGAGACTTAAACTACTTGGGAAATGACTTCAAATGAGACAATTCAAGGAGAGAAAAAAAATAGTATTGCATTAGTTGGTCACAATAGACTATCTCTATCACAATAGTTGTTTCCCCCTAAATAGTCACCCCTATCCACAGTATTCATGCACACAGCAACAAGGAGATAAAGAATGCTCATAACTGCGGTCAGATTGTGTAACACTTCAAGTTAACTCCAGAGAAACAGCTTTAGTTTTGTGTTTTTTTCCACTTTTCAGTGCCAAATGTAAGCTTTGAAGTCTACTCTCCGTCATTCGTTGAGAAGTTTCTTGAAAGTCATGCAGTCATGACACAGGTAAGAAGTTCCACCATCGTTATGAGTCAAGCAGTCTATAGATGAGTTCAGGCATCAGTGTAGTGTGTCATGTGTAAGAAACACTGCACTTATCTTGTCTCTTTGTCTATGGGGTAGCCTGATGGTTAAGGCGTTGGCTTGTCACGCTGAAGACCCGGGTTCGAATCCCTACATGGGCACAATGTTTGAAGCCCATTTCTGGTGTCCCCCGCTGTGATGTTGCTGGAATATTGCTAAAAGCGGCGTAAAACCAAACTCAGTCAGTCAGTCAGTCTCTTTGTCTTCCTTCAAAGAGCAACAGAATGCAGGTTGCAGCTTACATTTTGCACATCCGAAAACTTCAAAAGTCAGTTCAGTATGATTTGAGTTGTAATCTTGTAATTAATTAACTTTGGGATTTTGTGTTTCATTTGATCAGGCAAAAAAAAACAATTGGTTGTCAAATTTGAATTTTCCTAATATCATAACCGGTGCAGGGAAACCCCAGTGTTGATATGCTGCTTCATTTATCATGTACCACCCTCATCCTTCCCAGGGAAACAGTGGGCTCAAACCTAAAGAAGGGGAGATAACTTCCAGACCCTGGCAGTGGCCTATCAACTACAGGGTAAGCTTGTTGCTTTTGTTTCTGTTGAAATATACTCATGGAAACGAATAAGGGAACACATGAAAGTACAAGTGTTCCTTTATTTATTTCCAGAATTTCACCCACAGTACAATACATACCTTGTGAAAAAACCTGGAAAAGAATAAAGGGACACTTGTACTTTTATGTGTTCCCTTATTTGTTTCCATGAGTATAGATATCGCTGACCACCAGGGCCCCGTTTCACAAAGCTCTCGTAAGGCTAAGATCACGTAACTTTCCTCGTAACATTCCTACCTCCTATACTGTAACATTGACTTACGATAGTTGTAGCGCTATGAGAGCTTTGTGAAACGGGACCCTGGAGAGGCTCTTGCTCACTGCAGTGATTACCTACTGGATAGAGCATCTGACCGGGGAGGAGATGGCTGGTGGTTTGATAACTGCAATATAATACCAGAAGACATTTGAAGATGGTACTTGTTGTAACCCTGCCTGCCTGGCACTTTACTTGACAGATAAATGGATTGGTTGACGTCGAGTCACTATGCTGTGTATGAGTGGGTTGTCCTACCTACTTGTAACCCCCTGTATATTGGCCCAGGCTTGTTTGCACAAACTTTTACTTCAATGGAATAACACAATGATGACTTACTGGCTCAAGTGTAATGACTGCATGCTTTGATCTCCGTGTAGGGTCAGATATTTTCTGCCAAGGACCACCGTATCTACCTCCTGGGCAACCCCGTCATCTTCTGGGGCCTGTTGGTCATCAAGGCCATGTTCCTCGTGTTCTTTGTTATACATAGGATAAAGTTAAAGCGTGGAATCCAAGTACCAGAGCCTATCAGAGGTAAGTGAAAGAGATTACCCCCTCATCATGTGATGTCTACTGGACACTGCTCCTCAACAGGCAGGCCCCCACCATGTGGCAGGGCATCCATATTGCCTTCTTACAACATGCCCAGTTCTCTCACTTAATAAAAACATTGTTATATATCAGTATGTATTATCAATTACTTTTAACTGTTTTACATTATTAATTTTGCACTGTGTGCATCATGCAGTGTCAGTAATTTATGTATTTGTCACTGGAGTCTTTATGTATCAGGCAGGCGGTGGGGTAGCCACGCGGTAGAAGCATTCGCTCGTCATGCTGAAGACCCGGGTTCGACACCCCCATGGGTACAATGTGTGAAGCCCATTTCTGATGTCCCCAGGGGCGGTGGGGTAGCCTCGCGGTAGAAGCATTCGCTCGTCATGCCGAAGACCCGGGTTCGACGTCCCACATGGGTACAGTGTGTGAAGCCCATTTCTGATGTCCCCTGCCGTGATATTGCTGGAATATTGCTAAAAGTGGCGTAAAACTAAAGTCACTCACTCACTTCATGCCTCATCCTTCATGCACTGTGACCTACATCATGCGCTATATTTTATTTCTGTTTCTATTCCAGTATACAATGACAAGATGTTCAGGTCCTGCTGGTGGCTGCTCCTGGGCTGGGGGTTACACTATGTGCCGTTCTGGTTCATGGGTCGTGTGCTGTACTTCCACCACTACTTCCCCGCCTTCCTGTACAGCGCCATGTTCGGGAGGTACAGTAGCCTGCACATTCACTACTGGGGATATGACAATAGGGGCTATCAGGCTAAATCACAATCACGTTAATGGCTTTTGAAGGGCTTAGTTGGCTCAGAGTCTGATTGATATATAGGCAGTGATGTTGCAATGCATGTGAACATTAATATACTGAACATCATTGAAAACGCACCACCTGTATTAGTTTGGATTTCCAAGAGCATAAATGAGCAATCGGTGTAAATTTTACATACTTTTGTAGTCCAATGATTGGTAAAGAAAAGAAACAAGAACCAATCCAGCAAAACAGTGAAGTTTTAATTCAGCTGACCATGAAAGAAAGATGGAGTCAAATTGGAAAGTCAGTAACGTGTATGACCACCGTTAGCAGCAACACAAGCTGTGAAATGTCTTCTCATTGAACTGATAAATCTCTGAATAATGTTTTGAGGCAATGCATTCCACTCTTGTTGCAAGGCATTCTCAAGTTCCTCAAGGTTGTTGATCTGTGGGCGACGTGAGAGGCGTTGGCTGATGTAATCCCACAAGTGTTCAATGGGAGACAAATCTGGTGACAATGCAGGCCACGGAAGTAGAGGAATGTTGTTGTTTGCCAGAAACTGTGTTGCAACACCTGCAGTGTACGCTCAAGCATTTTCCTGCTGGAATGTGTGCAGATCTTGATGTTGCTTAAAGAAGGGAACGACATTGTTCTGAAGAATGGTGTCACGGTAGTAAAGGGCATTCACTCTGCCACGACAAACTACCAGAGCAGTTTTGTGATGATAACTGATCCCTCCCCACACCATAATGCTCCTCCACCCCACCGATCTGTTTAAACAACACAGTCCTGATGGTAATGTTCTCCCAATACCTTCTCGACGCCATACCTGTAGACGCCCGTCAGCATTTCGCAAGTGAAAACGTGACTCGTCAGAGAACACAACACCATGCCAACGTCGTAACAACCACAAACGATGCTGCTCAGCCCATCATCGGCGTTCACGGCGATGTCTATCAGTCAGGATGGGTCCAACATAAGGGTGTCGACACCGTAATCCTGCCGCACGGAGACGGCGTCAGACGGTGGAAGCACTGATCAAACCACGTCAGCCTTGGACAGCGTTGGCGGTTCTGGCAGCCGGCAACGTACGATCCCGAATATGGCGCTGAGCAATGTCTCGATCTTGGCGGGGGGTGGTAACACGTGCCTTGGCAGGACATTGGCGGTCCCTGGTGGCTCCTGTTTGTTGGTACCTTTGTTGGCAAGTCTTATGATGGTGGAATGATGGCAACCAAATCGTCTGGCAATAATCCTGCTTGATGTGCCAACCTGCAACATGCCCAACGCCCATTCTCGTTCCTCTGGTGACAATCTTTGCATTGCAAAATAAACTTTACTTGCGGAGGTACAGCTAAAATGAGAACGTTTTTTTGCCGACGGCCATTTATACCCCTAATCAGCATGTTTTACGCACGCAATGTGTGCTTTTCGTGTGTGTTGTGCATGAATTTTGTTGTTGTCATGTGATGTGTTCCATGATGTGTTCTGGCAATCCGTTCTTTACTGTACAGCATTATTTATTGTCTTTTGTGTTATTAACAACATTTCCAATGTTCATTTTCACTCTCAAAACAATCCTATTACCATATTTCAAAATGTACAGGTGGCGCGTTTTCAATGATGTTCAGTATATAATGGCCGAGTCATTATGACGTGTGAACAGAATTATGCCTGAATGATAAAGTCACATGTATCATTAAGTTTATTATGGACCTTGTGACAGGTATTATCATTTGTTCAACCAATTACATAAGTAAAAACAAATTAGTATTTGCCATTAGCATGACTGACTAATAATATATAAATATATCAACCTCTCCAACTCTGCAGGCCTTCCCATCGTAGGTAATAACAAGTGTTCACTATTCATAATTTAATTAGGCCAAACCAATTTTGTTTCTTGTCTTACAGATTTTTGTCCTCAGAAAACCTAAAGGCAGGAGGGCAAAAAACAAAAAAATAAAAATCACCAGTCAAAGTAATATTCCTTTTAAATACTAAAAGTATTTTATTTTTAGCAATTTATGAAGTGTATAAGGGGCAAAAAACAATCAAAAAGGTTTTTTTTGTAAGTTTACATTTTTGGCCAATAAAAACATGAAGATTTTATTTTTTGAGCGGTGAAAACTAATTTTAATTTTTTTTTTCTTATTCTTGAAAAAATGTGACCGGCAGATCTGTAAAACAAGAAATAAAATTGGTCTGGCCTTACTAATTTTATTATCTCATGATCCCAGATATTCCTCATAGCCTAAATTTTTCATTGTCATCTATGTGAATCAGATTCATATGACTTAATATATCATGAACGATTTTCTTAATGTATCATAAAGCACTTCTTTTACATACCAGAAAAATATGGTTTTGGGTGCTTAAATGTTTCCTATCAATAGCCTCATTATTTTGCAACCAGTGACAGGCCTACCATACAAACAGTGAACAAATCCTCAAAACTGAACTCATGTACACCAAAACAGAACAAAAATCACCAAAATAGGAAAAAAAACTTCCAAAACTGCAACAATTTCTTTAAAACCAAAACAAACGCATCTGTAATGGAAAACAACTCGCATATCAGCTCCAAAAGCGCTCGAGAACGGTCGCCGAGCATACATAACGGCAGTCATAGCATCCCGAAACGGACTAAAAATTGTCAAAGATGGCGGCGAGGGGAGACGAACAGGCTTTGGTAAATAATGTTTTTCATCAATGAGTCTAATCTTGAAAATTTGATATCGGAATGTAAAGCATCAACCCCCTATTGTAGTAAGTTTCAAACCTATGTTCATTCTACTAGTGTCAGGCTTGCGATTGTGCACAATGTGGTCCCTAGTTCGACCGAAGAAGGTTTGTACTTTGCTGTCAACATGTCGTGCTACTGTTTCTCTTCAGTTTTGTACATATGGTAGGTCTGAATGATGATTCTGATGTGTTGCCTCTGCTGTCTGTCACAGGTGTGATGCTGGACTATCTGATCACCCGGTTCTGTCTGATACTGCCCGAAAACTGGGCAGTGAAAGTGTTCCCCTGGCTACTAGTGTTGGTCATCCTTGTGCTGGCTGGCAGGTAAATAGCCTTCACTGTGAAATCAAGAGAATCTACAGTTGTAAACCATACTTCAGATGTGCCGTGTTTTGTGTGTCATAGTATACACCAACAGTCACATTTTAACTTTGGATAAAATATTGCGATGATGATGTGATCACTTCTAATCTGAGGTGAGATGTGAGTATTCTGTATGCCATACCCATCTTATAAAGTTTGTATCACCATCAAACACGAAGCAAAATAGGCCATGAGTGTGTGTTCACTTCTAATCTGAGGTGAGATGTTAGTATTCTGTATGCCATACCCATCTTATAAAGTTTGTATCACCATCAAACACGAAGCAAAATATGCCATGAGTGTGTGTTCCATGAAGAATGCCCTTTGTCACCTGGATCACAAGTTGTTGTAATCTAACATTTCAGTTTCTACCTGTTCCACCCCTTGACGTTTGGCGCTGCAGGTCCAATGGCCATCGAAGAAGGATCTGTGATGAGTGGCCTTAAGTGGATGGATTCCTGGGACATATGAAACATGGTTGTGTGATGTAGGAGATTATCACTGAGACCCGAGTGATGAGGTTGGCAGATGATGCGGTTATCAACCAAACTATTGCTGCAATACTATATAAACCTGCCAGCATTTTACAAAAGAAATATCGTTCATCCATTTTCATCATTAGCATGGTCAAACTAAATGATATTATATTTACTTGATACTACCAAGTTATTTTAAATGTTTAGTGAAAGCCATACTTGCATTCATGGTCACAAGATATTTATTTTGTACTGTTTTACAATTTCAATGGTTTTGTTATGTTTACTGACCAAATGTACTGATATTTGGAGTGTTTCCGCCTAAAAAACTGATACTAATGTCAGTGAATTCTCAAGCTACAGCTAGATTTAGATCAGTTAAGTTTGTTTTGTTTCCCAGATTATGATTCTGACAGCACTGAAGAGCAGCTGTTTGTGATCAGCAGTGTAGGATTTGAAATATTCAGGGCAAATGTATACACTGTGCGTGGAATACATTCATGCAATTATCAGGAACTAACAATCAAAGGCATATGAGGTAAAACTGTTAGTTTTTCCAGAAATATTGTTTAACTTTTAAATAATTAGTCAAAATGTGTTTTACAAAATCAGTGTTCCTGTCTAAACAGTTAATCGTTTTATGTTGTTGTATGACATCGCATGGTTAAACAAAATACAGGCAGACATGTTTCAGTTAATTATGGAAGCGTAGATCTGTCATACTACACCCATTTCATCACACATTCTTAGACTGCAGATGTAAGCTTCTGATACAACTGTCAGCAGATATTCTTTCTAAATTAAATATTTTATCATTATCTGCTGACGGATTCAAAGGCTTACATGAAATGAATAGAACAGCTTTGGATGTCAAAGTTAACGAAAGGTCACTGGTGATTTTCTGTCCTTTTTATTCATGAAGATTAGTGATTATGTTTATATGCTACCAGCTGCCTGTAGTAATGATTCCACCATATGTTACAGTTTTAGCCTCTATGTTTTCTAATGAGACCACATCGGTCACAAGGAATCTTGTGCAATAATATGTTCTTTGCAGATGTTTCATCGTAGGCCTGAGTCCCAGTTCATAGCACAACATTCGTAAGCCTATGATAAACTACAGAGATACAATAGGTCGTAATGAACGCTTTGTGGATTGTGACCCTGGACCATTTCCATTAATGATTGTGTCCTATTTTGTAATAGAAACTTACAATTGTTGCAGCAAAATGATCTCTTTGTGAAATCGGCTCAGAACCCTAATTAAGGAATTCATCTTAACGCTTCTTTTTTCCTAGGTCAGAGTCTATGAGTATGGTTTTAAATATTTTTGCACCATGACATTTGAAATTCTAGGAGTTTCGGTCATCTTTGTGCAACTACTAGTATAAGTTTGTTGGACTATGACAGATACAATCATCTTAGCACTATGATTATCATAAATGTATTTCAAACTATGGGAGTCACAATCATCTTCATGCTACGATTGTTTTGGGAAACAGGGTCAATGCATGTACACAATGCATTCTGGAAAGATTCAGTTCATCAAAGCAATTTGTACCATCATGATGTGTTATGATGTCATTTGTACCATGATGTGTTATGATGTCATTTGTACCATGATGTGTTATGATGTCACTTGTATCATGATGTGTTATGATGTCATTTGTCATGCAAAACAAGACTTCTTCATGAGCAAGTGTGTGTTTCTTAAAGTTTGCTGGATGACTAACAGTTATGTTTTAAAGGAAGATCACACTGACAGTGTTATTCATTTAGAGTCATTGATTCATTCTTATTTATCTTACCCATGATTAAATAACTGTCAGTTTTGATGCATGTTTGATACTACAGCCTGTATCTGGTTTGGTGTTGTTTAACACAGCACTCAGCAATATTCCAGCTATATGGCAGTAGTCTGTTAATACTCGAGCCTGGACCAGACAATCCAGTGAACAACAGCATGAGCATCGATCTACACAACTGGGATGCAATGATATGTGTCACAGTTGCATAGATCGATGCTCATGCTGTTGTTCACTGGATTGTCTGGTCCAGACTCGATTAGGAATAGGTAACCTGATTGCATTCATCCTCATATATATAACACTATAACAGCTGACAGTAGCTTGATCACCATCTTCATTGCCATGTTTGTGGTCAACACTCCTTCTTCTTCAGTTATATGCTTTGGAGGTCGCCTTCGCCTGCTGGCATTTCGGCAGACCTATGGACAACACTCATTTCATGAATGAATTTCAACCAGGACCAGCATTGGATGTTCCAGCCTTTATGATCTTTTGTTTCATATTTGCCCCTTGATCAATACACCACCGTTAAACAGTAAATGTCTTAAACATACCGATTTTGTATGGATAGACAACTTCTTTTTGCAATTGATGCGACGTTTTGGTGTAGATGCTAACAAGTGACTTGCTTGATAACGGTGTTAGCATCTACACTGAAACATCGCATCCATTGCAGTATGAAGTTGTCCTATCCTAAAACATCAATACTGTTCATCATATGTGCTTCTAAATGCCTCTCAAAGAAGTAAAGTTTTGGGTTTTATAAATGTCACATTCCAAGTTGAAGTATATGAAGTCATTGTTCATGAAGCATGTAATGGCTCCTGATATACAATATGGGGTAACCATGGTAACACATATCAAAACACAGATATGACAACACTGAAAGACAATGTTATGCCGATATATATAATCACATTCCCCATACAATGTTGGGTGTTGAATTGTTTTCATGTTATTTTTAATTCCTTCTTCATTCAGTTATGCTATATTTGTGATGTATATTTATGATTATGTAAAACATAATGTGGATAACATGTTGAACCAATCAAATAATGGCTTGAAAATATTTTGTCCAATCAACATAGCGCATATAATCCTGGTACTGAGAGGTGTATATTTCCTAGGTTGATGGCTATGTACAAGTATATGTCACTATGCCATCTATGCAATACCATATCCTGTATATCTTGTATTGGATCTATTAGAAGCGTATCCTATATAATATATCCATAAGCATGATAAGGGTTCTGTGTTGGAGAAACGATCTATGTTTAGAGTTTGTGGGAAAACCTTCAGAAAGGATCAGAAAATTATCATGATAATACTAAATACGATTGAATATGATTGTGTTAGCAAATACTGCCAAGGTTATTGTGGGAATAATGATTTTTATTCTCATTTTCACAAAAATGTATCTAGTCATGCTACCAGTCACTCGTTACTTCATGTAAATGTTTGTTATTTTAATAGTTTCCTCAGCATTTGTTCATAACAAGATTGGGGTGGATATTATAATTATTATTCTAATCTATTTATATAGCACCAAGTTCCAGCTAGGCTGCTCACAGGCACTTTGTTTTTCCCTCGATATGTGAGATAAATAACATGTGTATCCACAGAAAGGATCCGTATTGTGGTACATGATCTATAGTCTATTGAAACTGTTGTAGCAGTTATAATGACGTGATTGCTGCTGAGTTTGATCGTGTTAATGATACCAGGAGAACAATATGTGATGTATCACTTGGCATCACTACACTGGCGCAAGTACAGAAGACTGGATGCATGAACATCAGGATTGAGAACAACTACCCTATCATTCTCATCTTGGATGAGTTGATGTATATATTTTATAATGGCTCCAATACTTTTAGCATTATTTTATCGATAGCTCAGTATGCGCTTGAATTCCATCTTATTTCTGTTGGCATTATACAACCAAGATGCCTTATTAGGTGCAAGAAGGTTCTCAATATCCTACTGGGTACCCATTCACTGCTAGGTGAACATTTACTCTCTGTGACCTATGCTGCATGTTTGTCTGGTGTGTGATGGATGTGCTGTATGTGCGTCACAACACCTAGGATAGCTGCAAATCCGTTTTTCTTTTATTAATCAGGGTTTTTTTTCATTAGGACACCTTTGTGTACCTTGCATACAGCATGCATATACAAAGTATTGTTATAAGTCACATATCTACCTTTTGTGTTAGCATGAGTTTTAGCATGGAGCAGGGAGTATCTAGATAAGATGCTGTATAGATCTATAATACATACCCCGGTATGTCTGGTACTGAGAAGTAATCCCTACAGTACGTCTGTCAACTGGTTTGTATGAAGGGTTATTCCACCACCAGCTACATGTCTTTGTAGACTGTTGAATACATTTCAGACTCTCAGTATTGTTGAGTTGTTACAGTTCAACAACATCAGGACCCTGCAGTCATAACAATGGAGAGGTGAGGAACTGGCCATTGGATGTACAGGCTGGGTGGGGCAACCAAAAGAAAAGTAAAGATTCACTGTGCATTTTGTGGCCAGAGTAATATTAACTGTCAGTTCCACTGTGTTATGGGTCCAAAACATGTTTTTTTGTATTTGTTTCAGAATATTTTGAAAATATGTCTCACAAACTCACACCCCAACCTCCAGCACAATGTTAAATGAAGATCCCAAGGTAATTACTAACATGAGTTGTCTGCCCTTTTTGTATGTCACATTTGTCTATTACAGTGGAGTATTATAGTTTTTCCCTCTCCATCCCTGCAGGTAGAAGACTAAGACACAGTGTATGTTCAGTACATACAAAGTATTAGAGAAAACTGTATGACAAAAGCATGTTTTATATACTGATAGTCAATAGTTAATCAAATAACTTGAACTATTATAACTTTCCAGTTTGGGAAGGTTTTTCATAATATTCACCAGCAAATATTGAGATAAATTCACCAGCTATTTTGAGATAAATTTTCTTTGCCCTATATTTCTTTATAATACCCATGTTTATACCCTTGTGTATCATGCCACGTGTTTCATGATTATTTTGGGAGGGCAAGTCTAAAAATATGCTCTAATGCATATTGATCATATCTTTCAGTATTGACAGATAGATAGATGTATTTGCCTGAAAGCCATTAGACACAAGATACAAGAAAAGGTTTACCTGTACAATAGTACGATGTATATGTTGCAGAAAGTTATTTCAGCTTCTAAACGTAACAACTCAGGAATGTCTGCTGGTCTGTGCTCACTCTTTTCTGAGATTGGCATTTTAAATAACCTTTTAAAAAATAAGTTAATAAAATTAACTTTTTTAAGGAGTTTAACTACATTTTGGTATAACGCTTATCATCATCAATAATTAATATAAAGTTTCTTTATGAGAGTGTGATAATCTTTTGGCAAATTAATAAAAACTAGCACATTTAGTATTTTCCTCCCTTTCGTAAATGAAGTGACCGCCCTGCGCCACATGGTGTTATGACCTACAGTGCCATGCAGAGTGCAATCATCTTATGTTAGCTGTAATCAATATTAATTTGCGATCTTGGCCAAATATAAATCAGTTTTTCATTTGATGAAAATGTCTGATCTTAGATGATTTGTCTGTTGAAGGGTTATCATTGACTACAGTGCTTTTCCAATGTAGATTTCTTTAACCTATTCGTTTTTGAAAAACTTCAAATTCTCAGCAGTTGGAGTTTGAATACAGCTGAATCAGCAGAAAACCTGGAAGTCCAGAACATGAAATAGTAACACTTGAAATCATGAAGCATGTCATACATGGCCACTCTGACGTTTGTACATAATGGTGCAAGCTAATATGCCTAATCCTGGTTTGTATTTCACAATTAAATGCTGCGTAACTTATTACCATCAGTATATGAACTTGCTGCAAGATGTTGTAGTGAGGCCTGAGACATTCCAGTACATGGCGTTGGGCATTTATGTCGTAGCAAGTATCAGTAGCATCTTAGTCAAGATGTTGTCTTGAGTTTAGGAATTATGTAATATTTTGTGCAATACACATTACTTCTCTTAAATCATCAGATTTTTCATAAAACCTTGCAATAAACAGATAGTATTTAACTGATAACTGATATCTAATCTTTTTATTTCTTATGTCGGGTGTGAAAGGTATCGTCCATATCCCTATGCATATATCAGTCATACCGTCCAAGGACTAAAATTCAAATTTATTGATGTTACAGTTGAACTTAGTTATGTTAAATCATTTTTGGATAACGTGAACTGATATTGATAAGTCACGTGATTTAGTCATTTTCACTGTTTGAAGAAAGCGAGATTGTATGTATATACATGTATGTTACTGTTGACAAAACCTTTGACTGGAACATTTGTTGTGCAGTATTGTGAACTTAAGTGATCAAATTCATAATGTATTTTTCTATGACTGATTGTGTTTTGTAATTACATGTTTCTAAGTTATATCATTTGATATTTGTCAATAAATGCACCAAAAGAATGCTGGTTATTGTATTTTGCCTTGATATTTATGGCAGTGACAAGAAAGCTTGGTGACAGAAAGAATTTCCTCCACAATTTTAGTCGTGATGTTATCTACGCAATTGGGAACCGATGACATGTGTCAACCAAGTCAGCGAGCCTGACCACCGGATCCCGTTAGTCGCCTCTAACGACAAGCATGGGTTACTGAAGTTCAATTCTAACCCGGATCTAGACGGTTAGCTGCTGACGTTACCATCGAGTCCTCTGATTCAAACAACGTGCAGTAAGTTGTGAGATGACACGTGAACGTCGTGCACATATATACCACACGTGCAGAAGATGGGCCTGTACGCTCAAACCAGTTGCCTGTATTTCTTGTTCTCACTAAAGTGTCCATCTGCAACATGCCTATGGCACGTCAGTGTCCAATTAATTGTAAATGTGGATCAATACCGTCTTAATGATTAAATATGTTTGATAAAGTGTTTTTGGTTCTAAGAAAACAAATGCGTTTGCTCACAATCTGGCAATGGTAAATCTGACAGACCACCCAGGGCGTGTTGTCAAGGCCACGTGCTTCACGACCGTCACAACATTGTGATTGAGAGCTTTACTTCTTTATACATGTTCTTGCCACATAAATAACTAACGTTAATTGAGGGCGATGGAGTAGCCTAGTGGTTAAAGCGTTCGCTCATCATGTCGAAGACCCGGGTTCGATTCCCCACTTGGGCACTGTGTGTGAAGCCCATTTCTGGTGTCCCCTGCCGTGATGTTTCGGGAATATTGCTAAAAGCGGCGTAAAACCCAACTTACTCACACGACGTTAATTGACAGACATTGGTATAAGTTATCGTAGTTTCAATATGTATCCTAACTGTCATATAGTATATATGTATTACCAAGATGATGATAACAAATCTTTCCAGGGTAACTGCATCCAAGAATGAACCGCTCCACTGCTATATCATTCTGCTATTTCTGTCATTTACGCTTGTCCTAAACCTACTTAGGTTTATAAGTACATGCGCGAGACAAATTTACATTCAGTCTAAAGGTTACTGCATTAGGTGATTGACAGTCACAGTGTAGCAACATCGTTTCGAAGGATACTTTCAATACGCAGGTATTTAATTAGTCGTGTATTTGGTTTGTGTTTGTTCTTCTGCTTGCATAGGTACTGGAAGTAACATTCCACATGACTTGCTTTTGTCAGTGCATGTATATTACGTTATATTACCACATCATGTGGCACGTGTGGTGCTCGTGGCTTGCTTCTGTCAGTGCATGTATATTACGTTATATTACCACATCATGTGACGCGTACGGTGCTCGTGACTTGCTTCTGACAGTGCATGTGTATTACATAATATTACCACATCATATGACACGTACGGTGCTCGTGACTTGCTTCTGACAGTACATGCGTATTACATTATATTACCACATCATGTGACACGTGCGGTGCTCGTGGCTTGCTTCTGTCAGTGCATGCGTATTACTTTATATTACCACATCATGTGACACGGACGGTGCTCGTGACTTGCTTCTGTCAGTGCATGTATATTACGTTATATTACCACATCATGTGACACGTACGGTGCTCGTGACTTGCTTCTGTCAGTGCATGTATATTACGTTGTATTACCACATCATGTGACACGGACGGTGCTCGTGGCTTGCTTCTGTCAGTGCATGCGTATTCCATTATATTACCACATCATGTGACACGTACGGTGCTCGTGACTTGCTTCTGACAGTGCATGTATATTACATTATATTACCACATCATGTGACACGTACGGTGCTCGTGGCTTGCTTCTGTCAGTGCATGCGTATTACATTATATTACCACATCATGTGACACGTACGGTGCTCGTGACTTGCTTCTGACAGTACATGCGTATTACATTATATTACCACATCATGTGACACGTGCGGTGCTCGTGACTTGTTTCTGACAGTGCATGTATATTACATTATGTTACCACATCATGTGACACGTACGGTGCTCGTGACTTGCTTCTGACAGTGCATGTGTATTACATTATATTACCACATCATGTGACACGTACGGTGCTCGTGACTTGCTTCTGACAGTGCATGTATATTACATTATGTTACCACATCCTATGACACGTCAAAGAGCAAAGTATGGACGTTTCGAGGAAATCATTAAAATTGAATAAATTAATGAATACAATCAACAGTTTTCATTAAAGTTGTCAAACGTACATCTAAGATACTATTTCCATCTTTTCGTTCGATCATGTTGTGTAAGTCAAGTGACACCTCAGCTTTCGTCACCTCGACCTTTATGCTCGGACACGATGTTTAATGAGAAAACATTTGCATAAAGAACATTTGTCACAGGTCGCCTAGCACGATACGTCCAATAAGTTCCATAAGTTACGTATATATGACGATTTGTTGCTTAACACGTTCAGAAAAGCATTATTGTTTCCAAATATAAACAGAAGATTGTTCTGGATTTTCCTTTTTTTCACTTTGAAAGAAGCTATACAATGCACAATGGTTACTCACATCTACTGTGATTCAATTTAAAGGTAAAAGAATATTACCAAGTGGACAGATCTCACTAACTGTTCTTTCACAATATATCGCAATACGTATCGCAATACAGAAGAATGTATCGCAATATATCGCAATACGAAATTTGGGGCAATACACAGCCCTTCAGCAAAACATTGAAAGTTTTATATGTACAGGGTTGAACCAGTATGAGCGTTATTTGCCCCCATAAGAGCTTTTAGCGTATGATTCAATAAGAATGTGTCGTATATTTTTGGTAATAGCTTTTATATTTAAACATGAAATTATGTTAAAAATAAGCCACCCACTGTCAGTGTCCACGAGTCAGTAACTGGAAAATGTAACACGTCCAGCAACTGGCTTAATTTGTCAAAATCTATTCAAGAAACACAATACTTTTGCTATTTGTGTCCAACTTAAGGTAAACTAGTTGGCCGTCCGTTTTTGTCTTCTACGTTTAAACACATTTATTTCCATGTCTTGTCATTTTGTCATGTTGTTTGCATGTGTCCTGCAGTGTTATGTCATGGTTGCTGCTTGCAAGGGTCTTTGGTGTTATGTCGTTTGCCGGTGTTTTGTTATGTTGTCATGTTGTTTGCATTTGTGGCGTGGTGTCATGTGTGCAGGTGTTTTAAATTATATCATGTTATTTGCATGTGTTTTGTTATGTGTTTCATGGTGTTTGCGGGTATTTTGCTATGTTGTCGTGTTGTTTGCAGGTTGTTTCTTATGCTGTCATGTTGTTTACAGGTGTCTTGGTATGTTGTCATGTTGTTTACAGGTGTTTTGGTATGTTGTCATGTTGTTTGCAGTTTTTTAAAATTATGTCGTGTTATTTGCATGTGTCTTGTTATGTTTTTCATGTTGCTTGCAGGTGTTGTATTAGGCTGTCATGTTGTTTTCAGGTATTTTATCATTCTGTCATGTTCTTTGCAGGTGTTTTGTGGACTGCTGTGCAGAATGAAGTTTGCAGCTCTCCTGCTTTTGGGAATTATGATGTCAAGAGCACAAGGTATGGGAGGCAGTGTCAAAGAAAGCCAAGATATTGTGTCTCCCTGTCTCCGTCCTAGGCAAATGAATAATCTTAGTCATCTGTAGTTAGTTATTATGTCATGTATCTCTGTCCAACTGATGATTTTTAATGCAATGCTTCATATTGTTCCAAAACCCATTACCGGTATAATTCTTTGTTTACTGTTAATTGGTCAAATCTTCCCAAAGGTATTCATTTAAAGTTAAGGCAATTAGCCTTGACGTTGCAGATGATAAAATATATTTCTACACATTTGTGTGGCAAATACATATAAATGGGGAGGGGGGGTGTCTTCGAAAAGATTTAATCGAACCAAAACAAGTTACATAGGAGGCTCTATGCTTGAGATCTACCCATTTTAAACTAACAATATAATCAATGACCCTATCACTGCAGGTAGATGTAACCTTATCAGCTTCTTGTGGGACATTAACGACGTCTGTCACATGAGACTACTGAGATATTACGTCACCTTCGACGGTGTTCTGACACGGCAAGACATCCACAACACCCTCAACGCCGTGTGCAGGTAAACCTTGCACATCTTCCGCTATTTGGGGCAATACGTCTCGATTCCAGTATTGTCAATACATTGTACCGAGCTGGTGCCACAGCATGGTCTGAAATGATAGTCATCCAGTCACATTGCACTCTCAACGCTGTCTGCGGGTATACATGGCAGTACACTAATATATATCCATTCCATCATTGTAAATCCCCCGTACACATTCGCTGCCTGCCAACAGCAGAGTGAGTGAGTGAGTGAAATAAATGGTGTTCGCACCATATACCAATATTGGAATCGAACGAGCAAACGCTTTAACTGCCAGGCTACACCTTCCTCCATGGACCGTACAACCTTAAAGTGCGTATGGTTTCTTTTGCGGGTTCTGTTTGTGTGCAGTTTACATACAAACTAGACGGCTATTCAGTAATGAGAAGACATATCTATATTAACTCAGTTAGCTTGGGCTTGATAACTTGAAAAACTTCCTCATAACTCAGTTGAAATAGCACATTCTGGTTATGCCTTTAGGTCATTCTGCTTCTTTTACCAACTACAACTGTTAAAGTTAAACACTTGACTGACTGACTGACTGAGTTTAGTTTTACGCCGCTTTTAGCAATATTCCAGCAATATCACGGCGGGGGACACCAGAAATGGGCTTTACACATTGTGCCCATGTGTCGAATCGAACCCGGGTCTTCGGCGTGACGAGCCAACGCTTTAACCACTAGGCTACCCCACCACCCCTAAAGTTAGACAGAGCAGGGACACTTTAATATGGTTCGCCGCTGGCGTTTATTGCAGAACCGTGGAAGGAAAGCGTAGATTAGTCCGAGCTATTGGTATCGACCAGTGAACCGTTATGTATGTTCTTTTGTCTGCGCTGTCTACATATCCCCACAGGAACGCGTTATTTTTGTGAGTGAGTGAGTTTAGTTTTACGCCACTTTTAGCAATATTCCAGCAATATCACGGCGGGGTCACAAGAAATGGGCTTGACACATTGTACCCATATTGGGAATCAAACCCGGGTCTACGGCGTGACGAGCGAACGCTTTAACCACTAGTCTACCCCTCCGCCCCGTTATTTCTATAAACATTCACCATTTAGTGCACACTGTTAAAGTGACATATACGGATAGATATTACCATCAGCATATGCGTGTGTGTGCCAGTGTGTTACCTCGTGGCGGCGACCGCCTCCGTGGTGTAGTGGTTAGAGTGTCCGCCCGGAGAGCGGAAGGTCGCGGGTTCGATCCCCGACCGCGTCATATCAAAAGACGTTAAGATATGGTACTTGTTGGTCCCTGCCTGGCGTTCGGCATTAATGGGTACAGCAAGAACTGGTTGGCTCGGAGTCAGTATAATGTGTCTGAGTAGGGTATTCATGCTTCACTGCGGCATGGTATCTCAGTGGGCTAGCACTATAAAACCAGCTTCAGTCTGGGCTAGTACAAGCATCCGCACATACACATACCTACGCATGCACGTCGTCATATGAGCGAAATATTCTCAAGCACGACGTTAAACCCAATTTCACCTCACCTCACCTCGTGGCGGCAGCTAATACCTAAAGTCCTTTGGCATCAATCGGATGCAACGGATATGTTTTAATACATAAAAATACGATATGCATCATCCGTCATTGTTCAGGGCTGTCGGTGGATGAAAGTACAGGATCGTAAAACACAATATGGCCAGAATACACCATCCACTCACGCGTTTTTAAATCTAACAGTTATTGAGATGTTTTCTTCCAGTGAGGTGACCGAGGAGCGACTTCTGTGTGCATCCCAGTGGACGTCGGCCTGTGACAACCGAGACACCCTCCTCAGCTATGCTGCTGTCAACGGCATCTGTACCGACGACCACCCCTCCCAGTATGCTCAGCAGCGTAGGTTCAGGGATAATCATGCTAAAATGTTTTATCATCATCGTTGTCGTCGTTGTCACCACCACCACCATCATCATCATCTTCTTCTTTTTCATCATCAGACCGCCTCCGTGGTGTAGTGGTTAGAGCGTCCGCCCGGAGAGCGGAAGGTCGCGGGTTCGATCCCCGACCGCGTCACACCAAAAGACGTTAAAATATGGTACTTGTTGGTCCCTGTCTGGCGCTCGGCATTAATGGGTACAACAAGGACTGGTCGACTCGGAGTCAGTATAATGTGTCTGAGTAGGGTATTTCTGCTTCACTGCGGCATGGTATCTCAGTGGGCTAGCACTATAAAACCAGCTTCAGTCTGGGCTGGTACAAGCAGCCGCACATACACACGCATGCACGTCGTCATATGAGCGAAATATTCTCAAGCACGACGTTAAACCCCATTTCACCTCACCTCACCTTCTTCATCATCATCATGAACAACATCAACAACAACAACCACTCTCTCTTTCTCTCTCTTGGTGCTTGTCGTCGTTGAATTCGTCGCTGCCACCATCATCATCATCAACTTCTTCTTCTTCATCATCATCTTCTCTTGGTGCTTCGTAAAGTCTATATCCCTCTCTGCTAGTTCTGACGTCGATCCCTCCCCGTGTGAACGCTACCTGTATGTGGGGAAGAGTGGCTGCAGCCATTGGGGCCTGTGTCGAACTGATAGCGTGGAGAGCAGCCTTTGGCTACAACCGTTCCATGACGGAGGCTGACATTTTTCAGCATCACCAGACGTAGGTATTGTTTGAAACAATCCGATAGTAGATTGAAAAGAGATTTCGGTTTTCTTTGAGTAAGATTTCCAAAAGAATTCGCTCATAACACGAATAAGACCTTACACCTGAAAGACAAGTGAAGTGTCAAACTTGTGGCGTCGCCTGAGGCAAGTGCCATTCACAAAAGTAGCCTATGTTCAGCCAGCAGGAAATGGGTGCGTGTTATAGATTTTAAAGCCGTTTAGAAGTCTGGATTATAAACTTCCCAGAGAGGTTTTTTTAGAATGATTAGATAAATGCATACGAATCCGCTGGTCGTGAATGAACCCAAACAGACACCAGCGAGCATCTGGATAAGCGGTGTATGTAAGTGAACAGAATCATTAAAATATATTATCACAGAGGAGACCACCTTTTATATTTCGGGGGATTGATCCCGAGCCTTCATTGTGACAAGTGAATACCACTAGATCTACACTAACCCACCAGTTCCGATGCCGTTGCCAAGTTTACCACAACGTCTGAAAGTGAACCCGATGCAATGTTGTGCTGTCACAGATGAGGTTTCTGCATCCATACGTTTGGTTCGTGGAAACAATTCTGGGTCCAAATATCTAGCAAATAGTGTCGTCTGCTTCCAATACTAAGAGAATACGACGCACCCGTGACGTCGTTTTCTATCCCGTTCTGTTCAAACGCTGGTGGATCGGGACAAGACTATATAACCAGACACAAATTCGGCAGGAAGACAGCCGTCCCTTTCTACATTATGCTAGTTATTTTGTATACCACAATCATATGCAGGTTGGTTTCATGCCATGTAGTATGATAAAAGATCCAAGTTCCTTGCTGATCATTAAGATGTAATCCTTATACAAGTGTTTTCTTAATATACGAGACAAATATTCATAAAATTCTATGCAAGTCCTTGCTAGAAGTAAACGGTATTTTATCGAACAGTATATGATATTAAAGAAAACTACTGTCTGTATGAATGATTGAAATACGTTAAGAAAAGACAAACGTGCCGATCACAAGTTGTTCTTCAGTGCAGGTTCCTGACACATATTCGTTCTCCATTTCAGTCAGATGAACAATGGCCTGTTGTGTATGTACTCGAGCGGGGAGAGCATAATGGCCCGGTGTGTGGGAGGGGAGGAAGTAGAGGAAGTGGAGGGGTTGAAAGCTGCCTATTTGTTGGCTCTCCTCGCATATGCTCCCCCAGGATTCATCTATAACATCACCTACGTAACCGATGTCACTGACAGACATTAGACATCACCTACATAACCAGTCTCACTAACAGACATTACACATCACCTACATAACCAACGTCACTGACAGACATTACAAACCACCTACATAACCGACGTCACTGACAGACATTAGACATCACCTACATAACCGGCGTCACTGACAGACATTAGACATCACCTACATAACCGACGTCACTGACAGTCATTACACATCACCAACATAACCGACGTCACTGACAGACATTAGACATCACCTACATAACCAACGTCACTGACAGTCATTTCACATCACCAACATAACCAACGTCACTGACAGACATTAGACATCACCTACATAACCGACGTCACTGACAGACATTAGACGTCACCTACATAACCGACGTCACTGACAGACATTAGACATCACCTACATAACCAACGTCACTGACAGACATTAGACATCACCTACATAACCAACGTCACTGACAGACATTAGACATCACCTACATAACCAGTCTCACTAACAGACATTAGACATCACCTACATAACCAACGTCACTGACAGACATTAGACATCATCTACATAACCAACGTCACTGACAGACATTAGACATCACCTACATAACCAACGTCACTAACAGACATTAGACATCACCTACATAACCAACGTTCACTGACAGACATTAGACATCACCTACATAACCAACGTCACTGACAGACATTAGACATCACACATAACCAGTGACATCACCCTACATAACCAACGTCACTGACACATTAGACATCATTACATAACATCACCTACACAGACATTAGACATCAACCAACCAGTTTCACTAACAGAGACTAGACATCACCTACATAACCGACGTCACTATCAGACATTAGACATCACCTACATAACCGACGTCACTAACAGACATTAGACATCACCTACATAACCGACGTCACTATCAGACATTAGACATCACCTACATAACCAACGTCACTGACAGACATTAGACATCACCTACATAACCAATAACCGACGTCACTCATCACCTACATAACCAACGTCACTGACAGACATTAGACATCACCTACATAACCAACGTCACTGACAGACATTAGACATCACCTACATAACCAATCTCACTAACAGACATTAGACATCAGCTACATAACCAACGTCACTGACAGACATTAGACATCACTTACATAACCAATCTCACTAACAGACATTAGACATCACCTACATAACCAACGTCACTATCAGACATTAGACATCAGCTACATAACCAACGTCACTGACAGACATTACACATCACCTACATAACCAATCTCACTAACAGACATTAGACATCACCTACATAACCAACGTCAGTGACAGACATTAGACATCACCTACATAACCACCGCACTGACAGACATTAGACGTCACCTACATAACCAACGTCACTGAAAGTCGAAGGACTGATGTTCAAGGCGGTCGCCTTCGGTCGAGACCAGTGTCGCCATATTAACCGTCCTTTGGCGGCCGAGAGTACCTGTACACTGGCTGAATATGCTCATAATAAATAAATATGTTGAATGATACCAAACGCTTTTGTTTTGTTTCTGGATGTGTCAGGTGAACGTTTCCGGATGCCTGTGACATGGAGTACTGGACCTTGGAGCATCGCGTGAGTGAATCCATAGTTTAGTTTCAATAAATCAGGAAATACACTATTCACCAGACTTTCTGGTCACGTTATTGTCTGGTTTGTTTGCAAGTCTCCGTGACATATTAGGTCCACTGCTGTGCACAAGCAAACAGTACAAGCCTTTATGGAAAAATGGGTGAGTGGGTGTGTTACCTCTGGGGCAGGGCATGCTCACCCTCGTCAGGGACACCTGTTGTCATCACTGGTGGTAAATAACCCGGTGTGTTTGTTTTAACGCTAATGATTGTACCGAAGACGAAACCCATGTGTTACTGTCCTCTCTGCAATGATGTTCTACAGGTTTGACTACAGAGATGTGCTGAAATGTGGTCCGACTGTAACACTGCTGGTGACATCACCCCAAACAGCATGCAGATTGGTCAGTTTGACACCTTATATAATAAAACAATAAATTCGAGATTTCCTTAAACTGTGAGATATTTACCCGTCTTGTTCATCTCACATATGGAAAGAAAAATACACTTAAAAGCGGCGACTGTTTTGCTCCAAAACACAGAGCGACGATGAGAGGTATCAGAGTGGGGGTATCCTCCGACCCATTACGCAGACAGACAGTTCGCAGACGCCTTAAAACAACAACATTTACGGTTCAATTAACAAATTAGCTACTAACTGTTGTTGTTGTTTTTTTGTGTGTTTTTTTGTTTGTTTTTTCCCCATTACATATAGGTTTTTTTAGTTTTTTTTGATTGTTCCCAATGTGATGAGAACAAAAACATGATGAGTACAAGCATATAGAGGAATGTGTGCACATACAAGCTAGTGGGCTCAATAGCGATATAGTTCACTAAGTGCATTGAATATCAATGTTAGTGATATGTTCTTTGTTTAATAGTCATTCAGGGTTAAATTCAGGGATGAGAGGAAACCATTTGACTAAAAAGCTTTAAAAAGCTACTAACTGTTACCTATACATTATAATTGAATAATCCCAAGAAAAACACAAGAAAAATATTTCATGCCAAGTATATATTTATTGATGACAAGAATGACATAATATTTTTTTCAAATAACAATGTATAATGATAGCACAGTAGCTTCCAGTAGATATATCTTTTTCATAGAAATATTTTATCTATATATATAGATAGAGTGGGGTATGTTACAACATCGCTTGAAGCGTATCTTATATGTTTACATAACTATTAATTGATCTCACTCATACATACGACACTGCTTGTCCAAAGCTCACTGGGCATGATACAGCACTCGATGACCCGCTCGTCAAACAGCACACAAAATATGTAATTCTAACAGCTAATAAACGAAATACTAAAAAGAATCTACAAGCCTTAGGAAGGTAGAGTTCAAAAGTATTAAAACTGACAAAGTAAATACCAAGATTCAAATTCTACACAAAAACATCTACTCAAAAAAAACTCAAATACTACAAGTCTACATAAATCTGAAATATTGACAGGGAGATAACCAAATTACAAACATGCCACACAAAATTAAATTCCCATATACATAAAATTTGAAAAAACAACAACAACAAACAAACGGGCAAATGCACGCACTGCAACGAAGCATATACCATCGAACATGTCCCTCTACTCTGCATGCACTACCAACAACACGGAATAGTGCTCAAGAGTTCACTGAATACTAACAAACACCTATCACTACAGACCCGTGAAGGTCCTTGTTAGAATATTGGTCTTAAGTCACCCATGCTTGTCGTAAGAGGCGACTAACGGGATCGTGTGGTCAGGCTTGGTTGACACATGTCATCGGTTCCCAATTGCGCAGATCGATGCTAATGTTGTTGATCACTGGATTGTCTGGTCCAGACTCGATTATTTACATACCGCCGCCATATAGCTGGAATATTGCTGAGTGCGGCGTATAACTAAACTCACTCACTCACCTAACACTACAAATACTCCTACGCCCACTAAATAACACCCAAATCTTCAAAGCCTTGGGTATATTTCTAATAGAAACTTGTCTTCCAGGTCGCATAAAATCCCACATAACCACCTAGTACCAATATTTAAAATATACAAACCACATAACCTGAAAAAGAACAAAAAAGCATTTACCAACCAAACTGTCTCACGTATATTTCTAGTTTACGTCTAATATTTGCCTGAAGAGTGTGTATGTGTCTTAATGGTGATGTGATGTGATGTGATGTGAAATGGGATTAACGTCGTACTGTTTCCATAAAACCCCCTAAAAGGTAAGATCCACTAACAAGTGGGCCTATGTTGCATTTTTGCATTCATTGGCGTCAATGATTTCATACTGTTGTGTACACTTTTGAGGTTTACGATATAGGCAGTCTGTGATTGTTTTGAAATTTTGCATAATTTATGAAAGTATAAATTTAAGAACATGTGGGTACACTTTGCATAAAATTACTGTGCACAGTATTTATCTCAATATGTTTGCTGTTTATGGAGTAATTAATGTTGAAAAACAATATGCTCTGCAATTTAATAATGTTTACAACACATAAGTGTTTGAAGTCAAATTACTAAACTGACTAATTAAGTGAGCAGTTATTATGCTTATAAATATCTCAAGGAGGTGAGGTGAAATGGGGTTGAACGTCATACTTAAGAATATTTCGCTCATATGACGACGTACATGTGTGTGTATGGGTGGCTGCTTGTACTAGCTCAGACTTAAGTTGTTTTTATAGTGATAGCTCACTGAGATACCATGCCGAAGTTAAACATGAATACCCCACTCAGACACATTATACTGGCTCCGAGCCGACCAGTCCTTGTCGTACCCATTAATGCCGTGCGCCAGGCAAGGACCAACAAGTACCATATTTTAACGTCTTTTTGGTATGACGCGGTCGGGGATCGAACCCGCGACTTTCCGGTCTGAATGGTGAACGTGTATGGAGTATGTCTAATATTCACGTGAAGGATGACTAACGTATCTGTCTAGTTTACGTCTAATGTATCTGAAGGATATCTTATTTGCCTTAAGTGAGCGAGTGAGTGAGTTTAGTTTTACGCCGCTTTAAGTAATATTCCAGCAATATCACGGCGGGGACATCAAAAATGGGCTTCACACACTGTACCCATATGGGGAATCGAACCCGGGTCTTCGGCGTGATGCTTCAACCATTAGGCTACCCAACCGCCCCTATTTGCTTTGAGGATTTGCAAAGTATGTCTATTGTCTATAATTACAGTAAAATGTGTGTCTTTTCCGTTTTGACAAGTCTGTTTTTTTCTGGAACCGCTAAAGTATGTTTCTTCCGCCGTCATGGCAAACGTTCCCTCAGGTCGTTATAAGTCCCTATTTGCCTGAAGCATTTCCAAATTATGTCTAGTGTTGTTTGATAATTGCAGTAAAATATGTGTCTTCTCCGTTTTGACAAATCTGTTGTTGTTGGGTTTTTTTCTGGAACCACTAAAGTATGTTTCTACCTCAGTCATGGCAAACGTTCCCTAACGTCGTTATAAGCCACGAGTTTAGGTAGAGAATGCCTTTGTTTCTTCAGAATGTCTACAGCCAGCTGTAATGCTTGTTCACTGGACGTGGCCATCAGCGCCGTGGTTAAGCCTTTCGTCCACGTCTCGTGAAATGACGTCAGCTTACGTGCAGGATTGTCCAGCATGACGTGGGGGATGCCGCCCAGAATGGAGAGGATGTGTCCATGCAGGCGGTCAGTAATGACCACCCGGCCTCGCTGAAGAAACATGGCTCCGGTGCTGGTGTGAAGAAAGGCATTCTCCATGGACGTCTCGCCTTTTGGCGAGATGAAGGTCGTCCAGTCTGCCACGTGTACAGTGTAATTCCCTGTCAAGGACGGGATAGTGTAATTGGGTGTTTCGTTATCACTCCGTTTCAGCCACAGTATGTCATATATTGGAGACATAAACCTAGGAATAGATCCAATTTGGAACACGATATCTGGCACCAAGAGCAGCTTTTGCCCCGGAAAGAGCTCTCGTCCTATCGCAAGGGACTTCCGGTCTCTCAAGAGGAATGTAATATTTGGATACTTTCGATAAATTTCCTTCACGTACACCATTCGGTTTGCTTGTAGACGGCCTCCTTTGAGCCATATGCTTTGTGGAAACATCAAAACGTTAAAATGTTCATAGAACCGGCTTAGAATCTGGTTCCGGAGAGCGTCATTTAGTAAATAGCCAATGAGATTGCCTCCTCCATGGAGCAACACAATAGTGTTCTCTCTGCTGTAGTTTTTGCTTAACGAGAGGGCTTTATCTAGAACTCCACCTTCCAGACACACAAACGTGTTACAGTAGTACACGAGCTGAATACCCAGTCGTCTCAAGATATAAATTTCACCTACCGTGATGGCAGGATCTCCTTTGTTCTCAAAGGCGTTTATGTCAAACAGAAATGCATATGTATAGTTTCCTATAAGAGTTTGGAATATGCTGATTTGCACACGCTGCATCTCCGTGATAAGATCATTATTTGTGGTTATGAAAGGCAGGTAGAAATCTGTCTGGTATGGATGATCCACTAAATTCCATTTGTAATAGGCTTCGGAAGCATTAGGAGATGGTGGTAGACTTGGACGGACATGTGTGATGCTGTCTAGTCTGTTGAGGACAGACGTCCATTGAGATGCATTTATCGCCAGCTTTTCATACGGCTCCCGTCTGTCAGGTGGAGCAGGTGGAGCAGGTGGAGCGGGTGAAGCAGGTCCATCTGTCAGTGGTCTTGTCGTATACATGTATATGCCACAATTGAATACCAGCAGTAGAAACAGTATTTGCTTTGCATACTTGGTACCTGAAAGTGTCAATGAAAAGAAACGTTACAACAGTAACAATGAATTAAATTATAGCCATCTCTGATATCTTTATTTTGAAAACCAAAACCTGATTTTACCTATGCTGTCCTTTCGTTGTTATTTGATCATTTCCTTGACAAGCTGAATCCCTGTATAAATATATAGAACGTCATACTCGTGCATTTGGATGTTTTATAGAACTCGTTGTTTCTCTGCTTCCATGACATCTCGTTCAATACAAAACATCCAAATGCACGAGTATGACCACACTCCGGCACAGCGATGGCTTAACATAACATCACTGCCACAGGCTAATTTGCATATCACGTGACTGGACTTTTCTCTTGTTTGTAATCAAACGCGCATATTCATAATAAGAAGAGACTGGACTCACGAAAGCTTTTCGGCGCTCTCTTCATAATGTTTTACATTGTTACATATATATTCTTCCACAACTGCGACAGTTAGGTCTATGACAGTACATGTTTAGATATCAAACTGGCTGCATCATTTGCTCTCCATCAGCTTCGATGACAGCACGTGGAGCCGTACAACCTATGTAAACAAAGGATCGCTACGCAAATCGAAATAGTGTTGCATGTTTTTGGATATTTTCTCAGTGAAACTAAACCATTCTATTAAAGATGTTTAGTTAGATGTGTAGACTCGTCAAAAATAAAAGAGTAAAAGAAATTTGTACATTATATTGAATGGACATTGCAAGATGTGACGAATCGTCTCATTTTTCTGGCCTGTGGCAGAGGTACTATGCTGGCCTGCCGCATGGAACTCTGGGTAGGAGCGTGGAGTATGACGTTCTATATATTTACAGTATTAGGGTGTCTATTTCCTAAAATGGCCCAGGTTGGTATTCTCTTTTGGGCTAAATAAACTAACGCCCAAAAGAAACTTGGCAACTAAAAAATTAAATTGTTCAAAGACAGATACTTTCACCTAAACGTAACCAAGCCAAATCCAATACCCAAACCCCACAGAATACGAATTCGTGTAAAGACAGTAGTGTTTTGAACGGATGTTTTGAAAAAAGTGATTTTTTACAAAAAGCACGTGATTTACGCGATAAGAAATTGCATATGCACACACTGTATAAAACGTGTTCAGTTCACATGTTAGAGATGCAGTATTAAGAAAATCCACAAAAGAAATGCCAAGTTTTACACAAGAACAGCGTGAGCGAACCATAGCAATGCTACAAATGACCCACCACAGACCCAAGTTGTAAGGGAATTGAACGGCTTCCGTGATACTGTAGGCAACTTGGTCCAGCAATTCAGAAAAAAAACCAGGTCGGGTGACTGACAGGCCACAAACAGGCAGATCAAGGGTGACCACACTCTGACGATCGCTGCCTGCGCACCTTGCACCTGCGTAACGAAGAGGAGAACGTACCGCCGAGCTGACCATTTGGACATGTATTGAAAAACTGTTTTGTGTTCCCCACATGGACATTACCAACTATATTTAACTCATTGTTCATGGTATTGTTATGACTGTTTGCACAAGGTTTTAGCACACATTGATGTTTACAATTACGTTTATGTTGATCATTTATGATTTTGTCTTTTGGGAAGTAGTTTAGTACTGTATGATATTTCATGACTGATGTATTTCTTTCAAAGGCTTACCTGCTTCCACCGCTACACCTTGTGATGTAACCTTCCCCATGGTATAAATCCCGAGGCCCAAAGCTGCTAAAGCAAGTCCAGCAAGGTTCCACATCGTCAGAGACCTCGTCTCAGACAGCACCAGAAACATCACCACTGCGAGCCGCTTCAGATTGTTCAGGACGGCATGGGTGACGACAGACACCGCCTTCAGCACCACACACGTCGATAAAGACGAGTACAAGACGTGAAACTCACTTGATGAAAACAGGAGGAACACAATATGTGTAACACGCCCGAAATGATGAATATCTAAAATGGCCGCCGACGTAAATGTTAAGATACTAAAGATGAGTACAGGACGTGAACGCATTTTGATTTGAGATTCGCCTTTATATTTCATGGCTGTGTTCCTCAAACCAAAACCTAAATTTGACAAAAGTGCAAGCATGATCCCCGACACGTGGTAGTTGTTTTTAAAGGACTGACCAGTAAAGATGATACATCCTATCACGACCAATGGTAGGCTGGTTAGCACCGACACCGGAAGTGACGTTCTGCATACCAAAGCATATAACAGGGCTGTTGTGATTGGTTCCATGAGTCTCATAGCAATGGTTGAGGAAGCCTCTAGGAATGTCATGCTATAGTTACTACAGAATGTACCAAGGAGGTGACCGAGGGCCGGCAGGTGGCGCCATACAACCCCGATGGCGACATTGTCTTTGGCAACCGGTTTCATCAGAATGAGACAGAGACCCATCTGTGCTGATGTAGCAAGACACGCCCAAGCGAGACCGGGGACCCAGGGGATATGTTCTTGGGAGCTGGTCAGGAAACATTTCGTGGAGAGGTGACACAAATATGATGTTGTTGCCAAGGCCAAGTAGGCCACGGTGCTTGTGACGATTTTCTGAAACACGAAAAACTGTTTTGAAATTTAATGTTGCTCCTCTCAGAAACCATACATCGGTAAAAGGTTTCTTCCCCACTTTAGACTAGATACGTTTCATTTAGGTCAAAATAAAAGATATGTTATCTACTGTGAGACTAATTAAAATTAGAAGATTGATGAGCCTATCTGTGAAGTCATATTCTCCTTCCAAGATTTTCACTAATGTACACAATGCATTCTGGAAAGAATCAGTTCATCAAAGTCATTTGTACCATGATGTGTTATGATGTCATTTGTACCATGATGTGTTATGATGTCATTTGTCATGCAAAACAAGACTTCTTCATGAGCAAGTGTGTGTTTCTTAAAGTTTGCTGGATGACTAACAGTTTTTAAAGGAAGATCACACTGACAGTGTTATTCATTTAGAGTCATTGATTCATTCTTATTTATCTTACCCATGATTAAATAACTGTCAGTTTATATGCATGTTTGATACTACAGCCTGTATCTGGTATGTTTTGTTTGTTGTTTAATGCAGCACTCTGCAATTTTCAAGCTATATTGCGGCGGTCTGTAAATAATCGAGTCTGGACCAGACAATCCAGTGAGCAACATGAGCATCGATCTACGCAGTTGGGATGCAATGACATATGTCACAGTTGCATAGATTGATGCCCATGCTGTTGTTCACTGGATTGTCTGGTCCAGACTCGATTCGGACCCAGATAGCAATGTCCGTTGGGCCAATGTTGGACCAACATTGGCCATCATTGGGCCTACGTTGGCCAATGTTGGCCCAACGAACATTGCTATCAGGGGAATAGCTAACCTGATTGCATTCATCCTCATATATACAACACTATAACAACTGCCAGGGGCTTTATCACCATCTTCATTGCCCTGTTTGGGGACAACACTCATTTCAGGAATGAATTTCAACCAGGACCAGCATTGGATGTTCCAGCCTTTATGATCTTTTGTTTCATATTTGCCCCTTGATCAATACACCAACGTTAAACAGTAAATGACTTAAACAGGATCAATTTTTTATGGATAGACAACTTCTTGATTCTTATTGCAATGGCTGTGACGTTTTGGTGTAGATGCTAACAAGTGACTTGCTTGATAACGGTGTTAGCATCTACACTGAAACATGGCATCCATTGCAATATGAAGTTGTCTCATCCTAAAAGATCAATACTGTTCATCATATGTGCTTCTAAATGCCTCTCAAAGAAGTAAAGTTTTGGGTTTTATAAATGTCACATTCCAATTTGAAGTGTATGAAGTCATTGTTCATGAAGCTTGTAATGGCTCCTGATATACAATATGGGGTAACCATGGTAACACATATCAAAACACAGATATGACAACACTGAAAGACAATGTTATGCCGATATATATAATCACATTCCCCATACAATGTTGGGTGTCGAATTGTTTTCATGTTATTTTTAATTCCTTCTTCATTCAGTTATGCTATATTTGTGATGTATATTTATGATTATGTAAAACATAATGTGGATAACATGCTGAACCAATCAAATAATAGCTTGAAATTATTTTGTCCAATCAACATAGAGCATATAATCCTGATACTGAGAAGTGTATATTTCCTAGGTTGATGGCTATGTACAAGTATATGCCACTATGCTATCTATGCAATACCATATCCTGTATATCGTGTATTGGATCTATTAAAGAAGTGTATCCTATATAATATATCCATAAGCATGATAAGGGTTCTGTGTGGGAGGAACGATCTATTTTTAGAGTTTGTGGGAAAACCTTCAGAAAGGATCAGAAATTAGCATGATAATACTAAATACGATTGAATATGATTGTGTTAGCAAATGCTGCCAAGGTTATTGTGGGAATAATGATTTTTGTTCTCATTTTCACAAAAATGTATCTAGTCATGCTAACAGTCACTGGTTACTTCAAGTGTTTGTTATTTTAATAGTTTCCTCAGCATTTGTTCGTAACAGGACTGGGGTGGATACGTGAGGTAAATAACATGTGTATCCACAGAAAGGATCCGTATTGTGGTACATGATCTATAGTCTATTGAAACTGTTGTAGCAGTTATAATGACGTGATTGCTGCTGAGTTTGATCGTGTTACTGATACCAGGAGGACAGTATGTGATGTATCACTTGGCATCACTACACTGGCGCAAGTACAGATGACTGGATGCATGAACATCAAGATTGAGAACAACTACACTATCATTCTCATCTTGGATGAGTTGATGTATATATTTCATAATGGCTCCAATACTCTTAGCATTATTTTATTGATAGCTCAGTATGCGCTTGAATTCCATCTTATTTCCGTTGGCATTATACAACCAAGATGCCTTATTAGGCGCAAGAAGGTTCTCAATATCCTACTGGGTACCCATTCACTGCTAGGTGAACATTTACTCTCTGTGACCTATGCTGCGTGTTTGTCTGGTGTGTGATCGATGTGCTGTATGTGTGTTACAACACCTAGGATAGCTGCAAATCCATTTTTCTTTTATTAATCCGAGGGTTTTTTTCATTAGGACTACCTGGTGTACCTTGCATACAGCTTGCATATACAAAGTATTGTTATAAGTCACATATCTACCTTTTGTGTTAGCATGAGTTTCAGCATGGAGCAGGGAGTATCTAGATAAGATGCTGTATAGATCTATAATACATACCCCGGTATGTCTGGTACTGAGAAGTAATCCCTACAATACGTCTGTCAACTGGTTTGTATGAAGGGTTATTCCACCACCAGCTACATGTCTTTGTAGACTGTTGAACACATTTTAGACTCTCAGTATTGTTGAGTTGTTACAGTTCAACAACATCAGGACCCTGCAGTCATAACAATGGAGAGGTGAGGAACTGGCCATTGGATGTACAGGCTGGGTGAGGCATCCAAAAGAAAAGTAAAGATTCACTGTGCATTTTGTGGCCAGAGTAGTATTAACTGTCCGTTCCACGGTGTTATGGGTCCAAAAGATGTATTTTTGTATTTGTTTGAGAATATTTTGAAAATATGTCTCACAAACTCACACCTCAACCTCCAGCACAATGTTAAATGAAGATCCCAAGGTAATTACTAACATGAGTTGTCGCCCCTATTGTATGTCACATTTGTCTATTACAGTGGAGTATTATAGTTTTTCCCTCTCCTACCCTGCAGGTAGAAGATTAAGACACAGTGTATGTTCAGTACATGAAAAGTATTAGAGAAAACTGTATGACAAAAGCATGTTTTATATACTGATAGTCAATAGTTAATCAAATAACTTGAAATATTATAACTTTCCAGTTTGGGAAGGTTTTTCATAATATTCAACAGCAAATATGTTTGTTGATAAATATCCAACATGCTATTTTGAGATAAATGTTCTTTGCCCTATATTTCTTTATAATACCTATGTTTATACCCTCTGTGCATCATGCTTTCATGACGCAAGTGTCCTCGTACTTTAAGTATAATAGTTCAGGGCGAAAGTGTGTTTTATTACACTATACATGGTGGTAGAGCGAACTGTATTTCTTAATTCTAAGATGCCTAGCGGTTAGAACAATCTAAAAAAAATACATTATTAGACAATAAAGGTATAGTTTTTTGATGACATAACAATTGAAGGACGTTATCCCGTCACTGCGCCATTCTAGTGTGCCCCCTCGTAATCGAACCATTTTACATTACGTCACAATGTAAGCGACGTCACGATGCATGTCAGTTGTCATCGCCTCGTACGGCCCCCTACAGTAAACTACTCCGTTGCATCCCGTTTTTTGGTTTGCAGTTCCTTCACGCAGCTAACATCCCTAACATCTCTGGTGGAAACATTACGTTTATGTTTTAGGACGGTTAAAATGTGTCAATTCGACTCACAAGTTTTCAGCGACACGGTACTGATCTAAACTTACGTTGGTAGTAGAAATGCGACGTTCATATTCCCCCATATGGTTTACGTTAATGACAGATTTAATTAAAATAATTCAGAGAAGATAACCTATTCGTTTTTGAAAAACTTCAAATTCTCAGCAGTTGGAGTTTGAAAACAGCTGAATCAGCAGAAAACCTGGAAGTCCAGAACATGAAATAGTAACACTTGAAATCATGAAGCATGTCATACATGGCCACTCTGACGTTTGTACATACTGGTGCATGCTAATATGCCTCATCCTGGTTTGTATTTCACAATTAAATGTTGCTTAACTTATTACCATCAGTATATAAACTTGCTGCAAGATGTTGTAGTGAGGCCTGAGACATTCCAGTACATGGCGTTGGGCATTAATGTCGTAGTATGTGTCAGTATGAGTTTAGGAATTATGTACTATTTTGTGCAAATTTTGTGCAATACACATTACTTCTCTTAAATCGTCAGATTTCTCATAAAACCTTGCAATAATCAGATAGTATTTAACTGATAACTGATATCTAATCTTTCGGGTGTGAAAGGTATCGTCCATATCCCTATGCAAATATCAGTCATACCGTCCAAGGACTAAAATTCAAATTTATTGATGTTACAGTTGAACTTAGTTATGTTAAATCATTTTTGGATAACGTGAACTGATATTGATAAGTCACGTGAATTAGTCATTTTCACTGTTTGAAGAAAGCGAGATTGTATGTATATACATGTATGTTACTGTTGACAAAACCTTTGACTGGAACACTTGTTGTGCAGTATTGTGAACTTCAGTGATCAAATTCATAATGTATTTTTCTATGACTGATTGTGTTTTGTAATTACATGTTTCTAAGTTATATCATTTGATATTTGTCAATAAATGCACCAAAATAATGCTGGTTATTGTATTTTACCTTGATATTTATGGCAGTGACAAGAAAGCTTGGTGACAGAAAGAAATTCCTCCACAATTTTAGTTGTGATGTTATCTACGCAATTGGGAACCGATGACATGTGTCAACCAAGTCAGCGAGCCTGACCACCCGATCCCGTTAGTCGCCTCTTGCGACAAGCATGGGTTACTGAAGTTCAATTCTAACCCGGATCTTGGCGGTTAGCTGCTGACGTTCCCACCGAGTCCTCTGATTCAAACAACGTGCAGTAAGTTGTGAGATGACACGTGAACGTCGTGCACACATATACCACACGTGCAGAAGATGAGCCTGTACGCTCAAACCAGTTGCCTGTTTCAATTGGTCAGTTATTTGAGTGGCAGATTTCTTAAAGCAATCATTTTTACTAATCTGTCATTGGCTGGGGCTGTGTTACGACGTGAATTGTTATAAAAACGCAAATTGTAATACTTGCAGCAAATTGTAATAAACTTGACGTAAATTGTAATAAAAACGTAAATTGTAATAAAAATTGACGTAAATTGTAATACGCAAATTGTAATAAACATTGACGTAAATTGTAATAATTTTCGTTGCGGTAAAATTTAATAAATATTTACGTAAATTGTAATAACAGTTTTAATCACTCGTAAATACGCGTGTGTTTGTTTTTGGTCTACTCCCATTTGTGAGAACTCCCAATTGTGAGACTCCCAGTTATGAGACAGTGGAGTAGGTAATTAACGAAGAAAACACACCATACTCCCCTGTCTGATAGAATGGATTAACCTTAGCTAATTACTGATTTGCGATGTAACTGAATCTTGTGGAAGTCTTAATGAAACTTTATAAGATAAATTGATTAACATACACTTTGTGAAGGTAACTTCGTGATCATTTGAAAGAGAAATTAATTTACCTACTCAGATTTACATCCTTCTCCGAAACTACAAGATATAGTTTAAGAAATAACTCTGAAATACAAGTTTACAGTCGAACTGCCGCTTATGCCAAATTCGTTTTACCCGGCACTACCCGTTATAACCTGGATACCATTTTGAACGGAAACAATGAATTTACTCCTTGTGTAAACCAGAAAATAGTTGAATCTGTCCACGATTATATCATCAAGACACAACGCTTCAAATTTTCTCAGGGAAATACTTAAATTAATTCAACAACCTTCTCATGATTGATTTATATTCCTACAGTAGCTTGTTAGACACACACAACTGTAACTCTCTAATTATGACTACTTAGAGAATAGTTTTATTTGATGTATACTTAAAAATATATTTATGCAATAGTCAATATCGATGACGTCACATCCTCCATTTCATTTTGTATTTTATGTTGCATGGGAGCGGTGTTAACATAAGCAGTAATGCTTGCTCACCAATCCCAATTCATTTTCATAAATTATAATAAAATATGTTTAAACCAAAATGACTTTCAAACTTCATAATAGTCTATTTCTTCAGTGTAAATAGAATCTTTGATAATCTATTTCATTAATCTACACATCAGTGACTCCTGTGGGTACTCTTCAACAACTGGGCTGATCCCACTTTCATTGTAGGGATGTGGAAACACCACCTATGTGCACTGAACCATTAATTAATGTGTCTCACAACTGGGAGTTCTCACAAATGGGAGGACACCTTTGTTTTTCGTGGCATTTCATACATTAAATAAGCTTGTTAGGGCAATAACTCAAGAAAGAAATGATGGATTTTGTTCAAATTTGGTACCAAGGTATATTGGCGAGATTCACCGACACAAGTGAAATTGAGTGACCTTGAGATAATTTGCAAGGTCACAGCAAAGTTCTGAGGGTTTTGCCAATATAAAGATTGTTAGCGCGATAACCCAAGAAAGAATTGACAAATCTTAGCTAAATGTCGAAAATGATATTCGTCCTGATATATAATCGATATAAAATCACTAACTGTTCGCTGTATCATGTCTTTTCGCAAATATCTTTTGAGGTTTTGATATGTATACATATACAGTGGGGTGGGGTGGGGTGGGTTTCTAACGGGTAAATCTAACACACTTACATGCATGTAGAGTCGGAGGGGTGGGTGGGTGTTCTAACGGGTATATCTACGAGGGACGTTCAAAAACTAGTCAGCCTCACCTAGAATATGATACAAATGCAGCTGTTTTTATGTTTTATTTTTCTACATATTATCATCAGCCTCAAGCAAATTGGTTTTGCTATGTTGCAGCCTCACGATCCCCATTCTGTGTGACTTTGTATCTTGGCTTGGTACTCCCAAAAAAAACCGTAAAATCTGCAATCAAATGCATCACAAACTTCAGGAAAAAAAATATGCTATGTTTGAGATTGGTAGAAGTCGTCTAGAATCAAACTTAAATATTAAACTGCACAAAAATGCAATTTGAAACTACAATCGCTTGTTCAAATGACTCCCCCTTCTGTTTACTGAAAGAACTCGAGAAAGAAATGCTGGATTTTGTTCAAATTTGGTACCAAGGTTTATTGACGAGATTTACCGACACCACTTGAATTTAGTGACCTTGAGGCCATTTTAAAGGTCACAGCGAAGGTGTAACAGTTTTGCACATGCCAAGCCTGGTAGCCGCGAACTCAGGAAAGTATATAAATATATTTTGATCCAATTTATATCAACTGACTGACTGACTGAGTTTGGTTTTACGCCGCTTTTAGCAATATTCCAGCAACATCAAAACGGGGAACACCAGAAATTGGCTTCACACATTGTACCCTTGTGGGGATTCGAACCCGGGTCTTCGGCGTGACGAGCCAACGCTTTAACCACTAGGCTACCCAACCGCCCCCAAGTTTATATCAAGGTGTATTGGCGGGATTCCCCCAACACCAATTGATTGGGGAACTTGTGCTCATGTTTAGTTCACCGTGAAAATTGTTTTGCACATGTCTAACTTTTTAGTGCGAAAATACAAGACAGAATTAATCTATTTTGCTTAAAAGTAGTACCAAGATGTGTTGGGAGTATGGTCTAACGCCAGTCGAATTCAGTGACCTTCGGACTATTTTCAAGGTCACAGCGAGTATTCTTGCGACATCTCCAAACCTAATGGATGGAATGTGTTCGCATTTTGTATCAAGGCATCAGATGACAGTTTCGGTAACGTTTACATAATTTTCAGGGTCAGGCAGAGGATTATTGCGACATTCAGATATCCGGGGTAATAGCTATGTCTGTGACAAACGCTTTTTCATTACTAATTTTCCAATGTTTGTTCGCAAATGGTTTCTATAATTTCATGTTAATTCTACCAGCTGTGAAATTATTCGTGACACGTCTTAAAAAAGCCAGAGATTATTTGTGTATGTTTCGAATATTAAAAGGTAATATTTTTTTTGATTATGGAGTTATTTTCGATGTTGACGCAAGGACATATTTTACGAGCAATAGCTTTCAGTAATTTAATGTTATTTCTATTACATTTTGAAGTTCTTCATAGCATATCCCAAAATAACAGGATATTGTTTGTTTACGCGTTGAAATGTACGTTTATTCTTCTTCATTTTCGAATTATTTTCAATGTTAACGCAGTTAATTTTATGTTTTGATCATATTGGAATTATTATGATTTATGTTTCGATCATACATTCATATATTGCGTTGTCATAGTTTAACTTGGTTCGTATTATTTTCTTCATCATATTACTACATATTATTGTATTTTTATGAGATGGAATTTTATGTTACATTTGCTAAGGATATCATGAATCGTTGGCGCCTGGTTATTGTTTGTTTACGCCACATAGCAGTCAGTCTGTCTACTCATTTGTTGTATTTAATTGCTGCATTTAAACTAAAATGTAGAAATGCTATTGAATTTTATCATTTGCTTCAAGGAATCGATCATATGTGCTCGTTATCAAAGTAAAGTCAAAACTTCTTTCTGTAAGGTATACAATGTAAGTTGGCACCTTTATTGTTATGGGTAGACTAAAGAAATAATTTATTTAGTTTCACCTCTCAAAATACAACAAAGAAATCAACGTGTGACATTAACCTAAAAAATGATCATAATAATGCGTATAACCTACGAGGGCAAACATATCGGGGATAATTTGTTTTCATGCGATATGCACCGGGTAAAATATCACTTTGTCATGGTGACATGACATCATGAACAATGTTATGACGTCACGTTGCTTCTAAGAAGCGGCCTTCTAAATACAACGATGACGGGAGCCTGCCTTTGTTGGAAAGTAGATTATCGCGTAATTTCCTCAATTAAAGACTTTGGTACTAAATAGAAAATTATATTTGTGACCATATCATGCTATATTAACGACCTAAATATCGGCATATCCCTTCTCTGGTTCCGAAAATACCAAGATTTAGGCAGTTGTGTTGTAAACTCATATTTATCTTCTATAAAGTCGGCTGTATTCAAACCATGAGAAATGCCGTCAGATAATGTCTGATAAAAGTTACCAACGTCCCAATAGTGTCCACAGATTTTAGAAATCTATAACAAAAAATGCACAACCTCACTACTTTTTTTGATAAATGACAAAGGATTATTCAACCTTATTAAAAGGCTTTCAGGCCTGAAGGACGAAGCTCATTAAAAACCAATGCCAGCTCCTTTTTAGAGACTGATAAAAGGTTAGAAAATGTGGGTCATAAATATATGAAAGTTTTTATTGTTGTGTGTTAGACATACCCGTTAAGAAGACACCACCCCCCTCTATGTCTGAACGTATGCTAGATATAACCGTTAGAACACACCACCCTCTCTATGTCTTAAAGTATGCTAGATATAACTGTTAGAAGACACCACCCCCTCTATGTCTTAAAGTTTGCTAGATATAACCGTTAGAACACACCACCCCCTCTATGTCTTAAAGTATGCCAGATATAACCGTTAGAACACACCACCCTCTCTGTGTCTTAAAGTATGCTAGATATAACCGTTAGAACACATCACCCCCTCTATGTCTTAAAGTATGCTAGATATAACTGTTAGAACACACCACCCCCTCTATGTCTTAAAGTATGCTAGATATAACCGTTAGAACCAAAACCACCCCCTCTATGTCTTAAAGTATGCTAGATATAACCGTTAGAACACACCACCCCCCTCTATGTCTTAAAGTATGCTAGATATAACCGTTAGAACCAAAACCACCCCCTCTATGTCTTAAAGTATGCTAGATATAACTGTTAGAACACACCACCCCCTCTAAGTCTTAAAGTATGCTAGGTATTACCGTTAGAACCAAAACCACCCCCTCTATGTCTTAAAGTATGCTAGATATAACTGTTAGAACACACCACCCCCTCTATGTCTTAAAGTATGCTAGATATAACCGTTAGAACACACCACCTCCTCTATGTCTTAAAGTATGCTAGATATAACCGTTAGAACACACCACCCCTCTATGTCTTAAAGTATGCTAGATATAACCGTTAGAACACACCACCCCCTCTTTGTCTTAAAGTATGCTAGATATAACCGTTAGAACCACCACCCCCTCTATGTCTTAAAGTATGCTAGATATAACTGTTAGAACCACCACCACCCCTCTATGTCTTAAAGTATGCTAGATATAACCGTTAGAACACACCACCCCCTCTATGTCTTAAAGTATGCTAGATATAACTGTTAGAACACACCACCCCCTCTATGTCTTAAAGTATGCTAGATATAACCGTTAGAACACACCACCTCCTCTATGTCTTAAAGTATGCTAGATATAACCGTTAGAACACACCACCCCCTCTATGTCTTAAAGTATGCTAGATATAACCGTTAGAACACACCACCCCCTCTATGTCTTAAAGTATGCTAGATATAACCGTTAGAACCACCACCCCTCTATGTCTTAAAGTACGCTAGATATAACTGTTAGAACCACCACCACCCCCTCTATGTCTTAAAGTATGCTAGATATAACCGTTAGAACACACCACCCCCTCTATGTCTTAAAGTATGCTAGATATAACTGTTTGATCACAACCCCACCCCACCCTCTTTGTCTTAAAGTATGCTAGATATAACTGTTAGAACCACCACCGCCCCCTCTATGTCTTAAAGTATGCTAGATATAACTGTTAGAACACACCACCCCTTTCCATTAACAGAGACACACTGTCGTCTATCAGCTAGATAGTTAGTTAACCCACTAAGTACGTTTCCGCAAACACCACCATTTTCTAATTTGTGCAATAAACCTTTATGCCATGCCCTGTAAAAGCCTTTTGAAATATCACAAAACAGCATACAGTAAAGGTGGTGATTATCTAGGACTGAGCATATATTATGATAAATGTCTATGTTGAGCTGTTGTAGAATGACTAGCAGTAACACCTGACTGGAATTTACTTAAATTGTTATGTTCATGGAAATGGTCGTGCAAATGCTTTACCATTATTCTTTCAAGGATTTTCCAAAGGATAGGTAATAAACTAATAGGTCTGTAATTAGTTGGGAGGGATGCATCCGCTTACCCGTTATTATTACTCTTATTACCCGTTTTTCACATTGTAGGAAATACAGTCACTCAGTGATATATTATGCAACAAACAAAGAGGTTCAGCTATAGATGTACAAAACCGTTTTAACACTCTCATGTCAATGCCATCAGGTCCACTAGATTTGTTTGCTGGTAAGGTCTTATCAGATACCTCCTTTTCGGTTACAATGACATTTGTTATACTGTTAACACAGCGATGGCTAACAGGTGGCAAAGTCTTGCCGCCATCATTAACATTTGAAATAGATACTAAATATTCATTTAATGTTTGAGCTTTATCCAAATCTGTAAAAACTGAAGGTTGACCTTTACAATGGCCTCAAGGTCACTAAATTCAAGTGGTGTCGGTAAATCTCGTCAATAAACCTTGGTACCAAATTTGAACAAATCCAGCATTTCTTTCTCGAGTTCTTTCAGTAAACAGAAGGGGGAGTCATTTGAACAAGCGATTGTAGTTTCAAAACTGCTTTTTGTGCAGTTTAATATCTAAGTTTGATTCTAGACGACTTCTACCATTCTCAAACATGCAAAAATGTTTCTTGCATATTTTGTTTCCTGAAGTTTGTGATGCATTTTATTGCAGATTTTACGGGGTTTTTTGGAGTACCGAGCCATGATAGAAAGTCACACAGATTGGGGATCGTGAGGCTGCAACATAGCAAAAACAATTTGCTTGAGGCTGACAGACAATATGAAGAAAACTAAAACATAACAACAGCTGCATTTGAATCATATTCTAGGTGAGGCTGACTACTTTTTGAACGTCCCTCGTAGATATACCCGTTAGAACACCCACCCACCCCTCCGACTCTACATGCAAGTAAATGTGTTAGATATGCCCATTCCACTCACTTTGAAACTCTACAGTTACGTCTTGGAGTTACTGGCGATGCGTTATCACGGTTTCAGTCGTATCTCACAGGACACAAGTAATCAGTTATCATCGATGGGGTAAGGTCTGAGAGCAGAGAATTAAGCTTTGGAGTGCCACAAGGCTCAGTCCTGGGCCCAATCCTGTTCACTGTATATACCATACCCGTTGGTGATATAGCCCGAGCCCACAATTTTAGTTATTATCTCCATGCTGATGACACTCAGCTATATCTTGGGTTCAAGCCACAAACTGCATCTTCTGTACAGAATGCCCTGCAGACAATAACAAATTGCATAGCTGAGATCAAATGTTGGATGAACAGTAATTTTCTGAAACTGAACGATGACAAAACTGAGATTCTCATCACCAGCTCCAAATAAACAAAATCAAAGTTCAAGGTCCCTGGAGTTCAAATTGGAGACACGTTTGTTCAACCAAAAAGCCATGCTCGAAATCTAGGTGTCATCTTTGACTCAAAACATTAAGCATGGAAAATCACGTCAGTAACATCTGGAAATCTGCATATTATTACCTAAGGAACATCAGACAGATTAGCAGGTACATGGACACACCATCAGTAAAATGCATTTGTGACATCACGTCTAGACTACTGCAACAGTCTACTCTATGGAATACAGCAGCAGTACATGGACAAGTTGCAGCGTGTTCAAAACACAGGTGCCAGGCTCATAACACGCACACATATGTATGTGCACATAACACCAGTCCTGAAGGACTTACACTGGCTCCCTGTAAAAGACAGAGTTGTATTCAAACTTCAAAGTCGATTAAAGGGCTTGCTCCATTCTATCTCCAGGAACTAGTCAACCTCCACAAGCCTGGAAGGTCACTCAGATCAACTAGTCAGCAAAGCTTAGATATTCCATTTGTCCGAACCACAACATACGGGGACAGATCATTTAGCAGAGCGGGTGCTGTACTCTGGAATGGATTACCTGAAATTGTCTAAAAATGTCAGTCGGAAAATATCAACAGTTTCCGATCTTGTCTCAAAACCAACCTCTTCAATCGAGCATTCGACTAAGCGCACATGAGCAGGACTCTGGATATGTAGCGCCATACAAATGTCTAATTTGATTTGATTTGATTTGATATACCAGTTAGAAACCCCACCCCACCCCACCCCCACTGTATATGTATACATATCAAAAGCTCAACAGATATTTACGAAAAGACATGATACAGCGGACAGTTAGAGATTTTATATCGATTATATATCAGGACGAATATCATTTTCGTCATTTAGCTAAGATTTGTTAATTCTATCTTGGGTCATCGCGCTAACAATCTTTATATTGGCAAAATCCTCAGAATTTTGCTGTGAATTATCTTAAGGTCACTCCATTTCACTTGTGTCGGTGAATCTCGCCAATATACCTTGGTACCAAATTTGAACAAAATCCATTATTTCTTTCTTGAGTTATTGCCCTAACAAGCTTATATGATGTATGAAATGCAACGAAAAACAAACACACGCGTTGTTACGACGTAAACTGTAATAAAACGTAATTTGTAATACTTGCAGCAAATTGTAATAACCCTTGGCGTAAATTGTAATAAAAACGTAAATTGTAATAAAATTGGCGTAAATTGTAATAATTTTTGTTGCGGTAAAATGTAATAAATATTTACGTAAATTGTAATAACAGTTTTAATCATTCGTAAATACGCGTGTGTTCGTTTTTCGTTGCATTTCATACATCATATAAGCTTGTTAAGACGATAGCTCAAGAAAGAATCGACAAATTTTGCTTAAAAGTAGTACCCAGGTGCGTTGGGAGGATGTGCGGACACCAATTGAATTGGGCGACCTTCAGATTGATAAATATACTTATGGAAAATATAATAATAATATTCGTCCTTATATAGAATCGATATAAAATCTCCAACTGTCGTCTCGATCATGTTTTTGGGGCAAATATCTGTTGAGGTTTTGATATGTAAACATATAGAGAGGGGGCATTCTAACGGGTATATCTAACACACTCGAATGCATGTGGAGTTGGTGTGTGTTCTGACGGGTATATCTACGAGGGGCGTTCAAAATGTAGTCAGCCTCACCTAGAATATGATACAAATGCAGCTGTTGTTATGTTTTATTTTTCTACATATTATCTGTCAACCTCAAGCATATTTGTTTTGCTATGTTCCAGCCTCACGATCCCTATTTGGTTGACTTTTTATCTTGGTACTCCCAAAAACGCAAACTCTGCAATACATACATCACAAACTTCAGGAAACAAAATGTGTAAGTGAGCGAGTGAGTTAGAATTTTAAGTCACATCGGCAATATTTCAGCCATATCGTGACGACAAAAATGGTATATATATACTAAGTAGAAGTATATAGACTATTATATATTTTTTAATAACACTATTAAAGCAAACGACAGTATAACGACTAGATTATCCGCATTAATAAAAACTGCTTTGAGTTCAGTGTGAAATGCTAAATCGTTTCAAAATAACAATCTAAAATTGGCTATAGATCGCCACCAACTGAAGGTAGATCACCATCCTAGGGACCATGGGGGCTTACGTTACTTTTGCTACGTGCATGGTCCCTAGCTGGATTTATATCATGTCCTCAGCTCTTGGTGATTCCGGGCAGAATTTTGAGCAATTTAGCCATAAATTAAAACTACCGCATTCTACGATTAACATTCTGGCAATGATCAACAAACATTGAACGATGTGTTCTTAAGTACCCTCATCGGAGGACAGGGGCGGTTGGGTAGCCTAGTGGTTAAAGCGTTGGCTCGTCACGCCTAAGACCCGGGTTCGATTCCCCACATGGACACAATGTGTTAAGCCCATTTCTGGTGTCCCCCGCCGTGATATTACTGGAATATTGCTAAAAGCGGTGTAAAACTAAACTCAGTCAGTCAGTCTTCGGAGGACAATATCGATCAGAGTTGAGAGAGAATGGTTGTTGCATGAAGTCACTCGCCATTGTCGCACTTTGCTGTTTCCTCTAAAGACTTAACCACACTTATCGTTATATCAGCTACATAATTAAAAACTGTTCATCAAAATGAAATACATATCTGCTCTCTTTGACCGTAATATAGTAATATTTCAGTTACACTATGTATATAAAAAATGTATAACTTTCCATGGTTCATGTTCAAGCTCGCGCTTTGAACCCTGCCCCTTTGTTTGTTTATGTACAGTAAATTTACAGTTTGCACCATTCTCATGCACTTTATACGGTTAATCTCAATCTGGATACTTGTCACCCACGTCCTCATACCGGGGTAGAATATGTCTTCAGCAACCCATGCTTGCCGCAAAAGGCGACTATGCTTGTACTAAGATGCGACTAAAGGGATTGGGTGATCAGGCTCGCTGACTTGGTTGACACATGTCATCGGTTCCCAATTGCGCAGATCGATGCTCATGCTGTTGATTACTGGATTGTCTGGTCCAGACTCGATTATTTACAAACCGCCGCCATATAGCTGGAATATTGCTGAGTGCGGCGTAAAACTAAACTCACTCACACTCACTCACCTTGTATGTTGTCAGTAACCTCGACATTCTGAGGCTAGTTCCAATGAGACAAGATTTTCTGGAGGGTGGAAGGTGTCATACTGATTTTGTGGCTAACACTTTTACTGCTGCTGAGAGATTCTACACGATAGGCCCTGTTATTACTTTGGGCCAAGGACGAAGTTTGTTGTGTGTCCCACTGGTGAGGCGTGGTGACCTCAACTTCGTTAATTGCTGAACATTAGAGATAAATATACTGCATTTCTAAGCAGAACTATTGAGGCGATCCATTACGGTTCCGCCTCATGAGCCTCAAGAAAAGCCACACAAACATTGCACAAATTGTATGTCTGATGTTTTCGAGTTACATAACCTAGCTCACATGATAAATGACAAAGTGTTGAGAGGTAGGCCAAGGCCGTGTAATATAAGACGACACTTTTAATATAAGTGATTGTGTAGGTATGTTTACGATACGTGTCATGTTAACCTAGCCGTGTTAACCTAGCCGTCATAAATGACGAGGTAAAATAGACTGCATTTCTAACCGGAACTATTGTGGCGATCCATTACGGTTCAGCCTCATGTGCATCAAGAAGAGCGACACAAACATTACCCAAATTTTCGATGTACATCCCCACCCGGGACCTCTTATTCATACTGACCTGAAAATAATTCATCTGAATGTTAGAAGTTTGAGAGAAAAAGTAGATATATTAGAAATTGAGTTGGGCACCTATGATGTAATATGTCTGACCGAAACATGGTTATATTCGGCGATAGATAGCAAAGAAATTAATATTCCGGGTTTTCATGCGCCATTTCGTAAAGACGGAGAAAGCCGAGGCGGCGGGGTTGCGGTGTACGTTAAAGATAATATGTGTGCAATGCAAATAGATGAATTGGATATAACTGGGCTCGAGGCAATATGGATAAAACTTAAATGTAAGAAACAAACATATCTAATAGGTACATTCTATAGAGCAGACAGAAGTGAAGTATACTGGGATCTTATTGACAACATCATTGCAAATGCCGTGGATTTAAATATGTATACTATCATTGTAGGAGATTTTAAGTTAGATCTATTGAGAGAGAAATAAGCAAAAAACTTATTACTTAAAAGCTGCATATTGACTCAAGCAACTAATATCTGAACCCACGCGCATCACTTCTCATTCTCGTACATTGGTTGATTTGATATTTGTCACATGTTTGGATAAAGTACGGAATTCGGGAGTGCTAGATCCGATATGTAGTGACCATTGTCCGGTGTATGTTAACATCGAATCAGATATACAGAATGAAGTATGCTACAAGCGGAAAACCTATGATTACTCTCCAGCGAATATGGAACGCACGAAACAAGACATAACTGCTACTGGTAATAAGCTAACGGAAACTGAAAAAATCGATCTGATAGCATCCCAACTAACCGACGATTTACTCAACGTTTGCGACGCGAACATACCAAACAAAACCGTGCCGATTAGGCCAAGAGACCCGTTATGGATGAATAATGAAATATGCTCACTTATTAGAAAACGTAATAGGCAACACAAAATCGCTAGGAGAACTAACCGTCCACTAGAATGGCAAAAATTCAGACCTGTTAGAAATAAGGTAATATCGTCTGTACGTAAAGCTAACAAGCAGCACATAAGCAAAATTGATATCGCAATAGGTGAATCAACTGGAACAAAAAGTTGGTGGAAACTAGTTAAGAATTATTGGCAAAATACATCGGCAAGAATTACTTGTCATGCAATAATTGATGATGATGTTTTCTACGATGATTTAAACGATATTACAGAAATTATGAATATCTATTTCACCAATTAATCTGAAGTTATAGACCTCGATGACGACCCCCTCCTCCTGATGAGCGTTGTGATAGTACTTTGACTGATATAATATTGGAGATTGGGGGAGTTAAGAATATATTGCTATCTGTAGATACTACTAAAGCAACAGGCCCTGATAAAATCGGAAACAAAGTATTAAAAACGAGTGCCAACCCACTAGCCCCGATCCTAACTAAATTGTTTCATTTGTCATTAGAACTGTTTAAGTTCCCCACCTTCTGGACAGAAGCGTACGTAATCCCTATCCATAAAACAGGTAATATATACGATTGTTCTTATTATAGAGCGGTAGCATTAACAAGTTGTAGTGCTAAAGTATTCGGAAAGTGTATCTTTAGATACGTATATAATGTTCTGAGAGATCATAGCCTTCTGTCAAATCTCCAATCTGGTTTTACTCCCGGCGACTCGACAACTAATCAGCTAACCTATCTATATGATTCCAATGCTAAAGCACTAGACGATGGAAAAGAAGTAAGAGCGGTATTTTGCGATGTTAGCAGAGCGTTTGATAAAGTTTGGCAAAAAGGAATCCTGCATAAATTGAAATCCTATGGAATTCAAGGTAACCTACTAAAGTGGTTTGAAGGTTATTTGAATGGTAGAACCCACCGAGTTGTAATTAATGGACACACATGAAATCCTTGACCAGTATGAGGGGCGCGGTGGGCGAGCTGGCTAAGGCGCGAGGCTAGTGATCCAGCGAGCTTCGAGGTGCCGGGATAACATGTCCATGGGTGTAGAAACCTTGGTTTCAACTTTGTGTGCAGACTCTTTCAATGATGTCACAATCCCTAGTGTACAGTACACAACCCTGTGCACTTAAAAGAACCCACGAATCCGTTGGTATATGACCAGATGGTGGCCACATGAATACGTGCAAACACCTAGTTGCGGGTACAGCAACGTGCAGTGAACTTGGACAAAGTACTGTGACTATGTGTCCCAGTCCACCCAGCTGTGAATGGGTACCTCGTTAGGATAAGAAAGCCACAATAACTCGGTGCGCCTAGTGGCAGCAAGAGTTGTATACTCCCCAGGGAGGAGTTGAGATTGATAATACGATGTGCCGTTGAGATTGACACCCAATGATCGACGCCAATGGAGAAGGTTCCGCCTCCACGATAAACAGCCAGGACACGTGCAATCAAATCCAAACACTTTATTGTCGAAGCCAAGGCGACACACAGACAGACCGAAGAACCGAACATAAAACTGGGAAAGCGAGTTTATGTTTAAGGGAGATAACTCTAAGAGTCATTGTGTTAACTCGCTAATAACTAACTGCCAACTGGCGTAACTTCTCCTTCTTTCGTCTTATAAAAAAAAATTATGGATGGGATCCACACATGTTTGCATATGAAAGGGGAATACCAAATACAACGGGCCTATGTGGTAGAATATGATCACTAAAGTTAATAACAGTAAACAAATGGTAAATTGTCGTTTAGACTCTTTGGAACAAATATGTCCTGTAGAGGTGGATTATAACACTGACAAACTGAAAAGGAAATGAGAGACCATCACTGAGTAGACTGCCCTCCAGTCTCGGGGATTATTCTGCCCCATCACATAAAGCAACTGATATATGTAACACAGTATCACCAGAGGATGCTCACACACATTACTCTAGTAAAGGATATAGTCTGAGAGGTGGCATGGCATCTGACGATTGCGACTGGACCGACGCAACTTTGGAGACATAGAAGGTTCTGATTGATCGATAGGGGAGTCTGTTGAAGTATCTTCTGGATAGTCAGTGTTACCAGTAGTGCGATACGGGTATGAATTCATGTCAGCATAATAGGGGGGTCAGCTCTCTCTGCAGGTGTAGGGGGCTCCATGATGACATCTGGTATAGGAGGAGGTTGAGGAGGAGGAGGTAGAGACTTTGGGAATCTGTCATGTTCATCTCCCACTGGCAGATATTGAAGATCAGACGACAAAGTGGATGCTTGTTGCAGTGAAGGTTTTGTAACAGAGTAACACTCCGACTTTTTCACTCTATAGGAAGTGTTTCGAAGTTGTGATCCGGTGAATTTACGAACGTTGCACCAGTCATTGTCAACTGCTGTGACAATGTAACGATCACGGGCACGGGACTTGGAGCCATCGCTGTGAATGTAGACTATGCTTCCTACATCAATGTCAGGTGTCAGACCCTGCTTGAGGGTGGGAGTCTTAGACTTCTCACTTGATAAATGATTGGACACACGTTGGCCATGTTGACTAAGAATAAGATCCATGTCATGTATAGGCAACTGAGAGTTTGTGTGCTGGTCGCGTTGTGTCCACATTTCCCTGGCGGAGAAACCTCTGGTTCTGATCCGTGAGTTCAGACGTGCAGTGGCAAGAGAAAGGTTGAGGGGGCGAGACGTAACTGCACTGAGGGTCTTGACGCAGTAACTCAGTTATGAGTTCTTGAACAGCTCTTTCTGCAACTGGGTTCTTATTCTTGTTCTTGACTCGACCGATTTCAATAACTACACCATTTTGTTTCATAAACCTGTCATTAACAAGGGCTACAAAACCGGGAGCTGGATCAGTTCGAATGACAGCAGGCGGTCCATCCATTGGGTGAACTTCACTGCACAAAGCAATAATTGAGCTGCGGAGTGTGTCGTGACGCTCGTCATCGAGTAGACAGGACAGTGTAAGAGATGTGACACATTCCCGGACTACAAGTATGAATTGCCGGTTGCGGCGAACAACGTCCGCTGCGAAACTGATTCCAATAGTATCAGGCGGGTCTCCAGTGGACTGTTGGATCACTGTATGTGGTAAACTGCGAAGTGATTGACATCTATGGCAACTGGCAGTGGTGTCTTCAATAGTCTTGTCAAGATCCAAGGCATAGAAGTAGCGCTGTATGACCTGTTTCATCTGGTGATTGGTCGGATGATTGAGTTGAATGTGCAGGGCAGTCAGTAATCCGCTGACAATTTCACACGGTACAATGATCCGTTCTCTGTTAGACGTGAAAGGCTCCTCCTTGACAACAACAAGTAAGCCGTCCCGCGCAATGGAAGCGACCTGTAGGTAACGTTTAACGGCCCTGATGTTAGTCAACTTCTTGGACGGACGTGTACCTTGAGTGAGATGGGCATGTGTGCGTCGAAGATCACTGCACTCTGACTGGATGGATTTCCAGGCAGCTCTGCTTGTGAATGGTAATCTTGACTCTCCAATGATAAAGTCCTGAATGGAAGTGATACGGACAACCGAATCTTCCGTACGAGCCACGAAAGAGCAAATTTGACAAGTAGGTTCATGGCAATCTGGTGCATTTCTGCTCGCAAAATCCGAAGGCAGGTTTGCGGCACCTGCAAGGTGACGAATAGATGCTTGATGGTGGCTCACAATGGAGAGGAATGTGTACACTCGTGGACTGGCAGAAAATTCTCCCCTGCACAATTTCTCAAAGGCTTGCACACAAGGCTTACTGTCAGTGAGAACACAAGTCTTATGCTTTGACTGGATCATGTAAGGGCTGAAGTGTTTGACAGCTAAAGCGATGGAAAGTGCTTCTATTTCACATGGTAACCACTTCACTTGATGACCTCGGAGCTTGGAGCTGAAGAAACTAGCAAGGAGAGGCTTGTTGTTTCGAGTAACATAGAGGGTAGCACCAACACCCTGTCTCTTAACTGAACCATCGGTGACAACCCATAACTGGTCACCAGTACGTGGAAGAGTGAGTACACGACAAGTTGAGAGAGCCCTCTGAGAATCCCTGAACAGTTGGATGAGATCTTCAGTCCAATGTATTCGATCAGTTGACTGCTTTCCGGCAATAGCATCATCAAGGGGTGCCAGGATAGATGAGCAGTTGGGAATAACTCGTGCCAGCACTTTGTATGTCCCTACATAGGACCGGAGTCCTTTCACTTTCTCAGGAGGAGCACAAGCAGACAATGTAGAGATCCGGTGAGGGCTTGCAGAGATCGTACCGTTTCTCCAGATCCAACCGAGGATGGTTGTGGATGTGGGTGCAATAATGGTCTTCGATGCAGAGATTGAGACTGTTCTTGTGAAGAGTCTCCAGTAGACGTTTCCAGTTGCTGTATAGATCATCAAGCGAATTACCACCACAATACAGGTCATCAGCAAGTTTTACTACCACCCCTTCTTCAAGTAGGTCGCCAAGTACACGGCACATCAACTCCTCCAACGCAGTCTCGGATCCAGGCATGCCCATTGCAGATCTTGCATACATTCGTACACCTCTGAAAGGGTTGCTACACCACAGAACTTCATGGAGTCACGAGCTAAAGGTATCTGGTAGAAGGCATTGGTGAGATCCGTGGAAATGAGGAATCGCCACTGAGCAATCTGTCGTAGAGTAGAATCAACATCCGGGAGAAGTGATGGTTGGGGCTTTGAATATCGTCCGACATCTGCGAAAGCTGTAACTAGCGAAAGCCGCCTGAGGTTTCTTCACAAGAAAGGATGGGTTAAGGTACTCAGCAGTTACCCCAACATCTTCGGGTCGAACAAACACTCCTTTAGCTTCAAGATCGTTGAACTTGGCTTGCAACTCTTCAAGTTTATCTCTGGCATACTGGGGTACTCTACCTTTCCTTTGAGGAGGCAACACAGGGCCCATGTTGACTGCAGCATATACAGGACCAGAAGCTCCATTATAACCTTTGAAGTTGGGATCAAAGACATCGTCATACTCATCAAGTAAGGTTCTGAACTTCTGCAGCGTATCTGGGGGTAGGGCATGATCCGGATCCAACTTAACAGCTTGAGAGAAACCACTTTGCTGCTTCTTCTGGAGCGACACATTTTGGCTAGTGATGACAGAGTCTGTGGGTTGTACTTTGTCGGGGGGCATCTACGACATGTCTCACCTGGCAGAAGTGTGCATGTTTCAATGACAAAGGCCCATCCGTCAGGTTCGGGATGCGTATCCGTCCGCAGACACTGGGAACGATGTCAACCTCTGGCCAGTTTTGTTTCCCGATGGGAGAGTTTTCAACCCTAGGTTCCAGGGCGAGATGGTCATCATGTGTAGTGAACTCCGGTGGAACTTCCAGCTCGATGTAGTCTCCTGGCCAAATAGTGGTGGGACTGTTCGCAACGGTGTGTTGATCAAGCTTTGACTCCTTCCCTGAATGGCTGTAATCTACGATGACACGTTCACCTCGAAAGATTTGTCGCCTAGCGGGTCTGGCATAAACATCATTCAATTCCATAAAGGGAATGCCTGCTAAAATGTCGACATCCAAATCCTCAACAACAAGACCCTCGAATGTGAATTCTTCCTGGCCACGAACGAAGACAGCACTAACTTCCCCCCCACAACTCTGAGGGGCGAAACACCATCTGCTTGCCTGGCTGACTGGGTGCTAATCTTGACGTCAAGATCCAAGTTCTTTGCCACAGATAACTTCACCATGTTCCCGGTGGCACCACTGTCCAAGGTAATGCGTGCCAAGTGATGTTGGTAAAAGGTATTGAGGCAGGGGGGACTGAGATACTTGGACTCTCATCACACCGACTGGTTCCTCATATTCTTTAACGTCGCAGTCATCATCAGGGGTTTGGTCATGACTATCGTGGGAATCGTCCTCAAGGGCAAGTACGATCTGTCGAGCCTTAGCTAGATAACGTTTATCACTAGCCGGAAGGTAACTGCACTCACTCAGAAAATGGCGATCAGGTCTGTCAGCCAACTTGCACAAAGGACAAGACTTGTAAATTTTCTTGTGAGGGAAACGGTTTGAGCGAGAGTGTTGCCGTTTGTCCTGAGTAGGGAATGATGTTGCAGTTCTCATAACTTTCATGTCATGATTAGTCATAATTTCATCTTGAAGGGAGGACATAGCTTGAGAGATTTCAGGCTTTATGGATGCAAGGGTACGAGAACGTAGTTCAGTGCCATAGCGTTGCTTAACCAATTTGGGTAAGTCCTTATGTATGAGGCTAAGCCACGTGAGCACAATAAAGTTCTCAAGAGATGGGGATAATTCTTCATCCTCAATGATTTCTTCTCCATGGTGTGTGATATTACCCCCAGTCTTCATCAAGTTATCTTCAACGAAGGCAACCAGACGCTGGTAAAGGTCTTCAGGACGCTCATCTGGTAACAAAGAAATGTTGGCAAAGTCCAGAAAATGTGATCCAGTTGACTGAAATCCGTAATGTAAACGTATTTCCTGCCAAATGTTGATGAGAGAGGTTGACTTCTTGACAATGGTGCTTCTAGCAATAACAGGGCAATAATTGGCGATCTGGCCAAGCATAAGTTCAAGCATTGTCACTTTCTGTTCAGAAGTACGACGAATGGCTATATCAACATCATCGCCATCGTTTACAAAACCACGTCGAGGGTTATCACGAGTTTTCTTCGTCCAGGTCACACCATCCACCAAAAAGTGTGCAAAATTCTGGTCTAGTGACAGAGTGTAATGGAGATTTTGTTTCCAGTTCTCAAAGGAATTAACTGTCTCAGATTTTGTAAGACACCATTGCTTCGGGGCTCTATGTGTATGCGCCATTTTGGACAGTTACAACGATCACACGTGCTATCCAACCAATATGCTGACTGACTGACCGTTTACGTTTTTAGTAGTTACCGGGAAGCGTAGGTCATGTAGTTAATCCATATCGCTGCCACCACGCCAATGGAGAAGGTTCCGCCTCCACGATAAACAGCCAGGACACGTGCAATCAAATCCAAACACTTTATTGTCGAAGCCAAGGCGACACACAGACAGACCGAAGAACCGAACATAAAACTGGGAAAGCGAGTTTATGTTTAAGGGAGATAACTCTAAGAGTCATTGTGTTAACTCGCTAATAACTAACTGCCAACTGGCGCGAGGGAAAAATTACCAGCGCCTTGAGCATGCACTAGTTGCGTGGATATGTGCGCTATATAAATATCCTAATAATAATAATAATAATTAGCAGGCGTCCCTCAAGGATCAGTCTTAGGACCCCCTAATGTTCATAATATATATTAATGATATTGTAGATGATATTGCTAGTAATATTAGACTTTTTGCAGAGACGACACGTCTCTATATGTTATAATTGATGATCCTGACATTGCTGCAGACTGTTTAAATAATGACTTATTAAGAATTTCAAATTGGGCCAAAGAATGGAAGGTTTCATTCAATCCTAACAAAACAAAATCAATACACTTCAGTAGAAAACTAATTTATCAGTGCGATCAGTTAAATGTAGAACGATGACATATGCCAGATCATTTCTACCTGATACAATAAAACTATGGAATTCCCTAAGTTCTGAAATTCAAAATATTGATACTTTATCACGATTCAAAAACTCGATATTAAGACCAAATAACAAAACTATTATCTTTGACCTAAACTATGGACCAAGAAGATGCCAAATTATCCATTCTCGTCTCAGGCTCCGTTGTAGTGATTTGAATGCTGTTTGGTTTGATAGACACATCATCGACAGCCCCTCGTGCTCATGTGGTCATCCAGTCGAAAATGCTGTGCATTATTTCTTCACATGCAATAAATACACGGAATAGAGACAAAAATCATATTTCTATTTAAAGGGGTTTAGTATCAACACTGTACTATGGGGATGTACATCCCTCACTAGCAATGATCTACACAAATTATCAAAATCTATTCATGATTACATAATAAGATCTGATCGATTTGATGTTTCATAAATACTTTGATTTTGACTGCTTAACAAACGAATCGATATTAATCGATTAAGGTCATTGTCACAAACACAGCTATTACTTCCGCCACATGTCAATATCTGAATATCGCAATAATCTTCTGCGTGACCCTGCAAATTATCTAAACGTTACCGAAACTGTAATCGGAAGCCTTGATACAAAAAGCGAACAGATTCCATCCATTAGTTTGGGGGATATCGCAAGCATACTCGCTGTGACCTTGAACATTATCCGAAGATCACTGAATTCGACTGGCGTTAGACTATACTCCCAGCACATTTTCCTAACATACTTTTAAGCAGAGTATATTACTTCTTTCTTGTGTTTTCGCACTAAAAAGTTAGAAATGTGCAAAACAATACAATTTTCGCTGTAAACTCAAAATGAGCACAAGTTCCCCAATCAACTGGTGTAGGGGGAATCCCGCCAAGACACCTTGATATAAAATTGGATCAAAATCTATCAATTCTTTCTTGAGTTATCGCGCTAACAATCTTTATATTTTTGCTGTGACCTTGCAAATTATCTCAAGGTCACTAAATTCAACTGATGTCTGTGAATCTCGCCACAACACCTTGGTACCAAATTTGAACAAAATCCATCATTTCTTTCTTGAGTTATCGCCCTCACAAGCTTATATGATGTTTGATCATGAAGTGCAATCAAAAACGAACACACGCGTATTTACGAACGATTGAAACTGTCATTACAATTTACGTAAATATTTATTTCATTTTACCGCAACGAAAATTATTACAATTTACGTAAATTTTTATTACAATTTGCGTATTACAATTTACGTCAATTTTTATTACAATTGACGTTTTTATTACAATTACGTCAAGGGTTATTACAATTTGCTGCAAGTATTACAATTTACGTTTTTACTACAATTTACGTCGTAACACGCGTATTTACGAGTGATTAAAACTGTTATTACAATTTACGTAAATATTTTTTACATTTTACCGCAACGAAAATTATTACAATTTACGTCAATGTTTATTGCAATTTGCGTTTTACAATTTACGTCAATTTTTATTACAATTTACGTTTTTATTACAATTTACGTCAAGTTTATTACAATTTGCTGCAAGTATTACAATTTGCGTTTTTATTACAATTTACGTCGTAACAGGCTGTTGTCCAGAGCGGCGTCAATCTTCCATGTTATGTATTTCTTGTTCTGACTTTTGTGTCCATCTGCAACATGCCTATGGCACGTCAATGTCCAATTAATTGCAAATGTGGATCAATACCGTCTTAATGATTAAATAAAATATGTTTGATAAAGTGTTTTTGGTTCCAAGAAAACAAATGCGTTTGTTCACAATCTGGCAATGGTAAATCTGACAGACCACCCAGGGCGTGTTGTCAAGGCCACGTGCTTCACGACCGTCACAACATTGTGATTGAGAGCTTTACTTCTTTGTACATGTTCTTGCCACATAAATAACTTACGTTAATTGAGGGCGATGGAGTAGCCTAGTGGTTAAAGCGTTCGCTCGTCATGCTGAAGACCCGGGTTCGATTCCCCACTTGGGCACAGTGTGTGAAGCCCATTTCTGGTGTCCCCTGCCGTGATGTTGCGGGAATATTGCTAAAAGCCGCGTAAAACCAACTTACTCGCTCACACTACGTTAATTGACAGACATTGGTATAAGTTATCGTAGTTTCAAAATGTGTCCTCACTTTCATATAGTATATATGTATTACCACGAGGGGCGGTGTGGTAGTCTAGTGGTTAAAGCGTTGGCTCGTCACGCCGAAGACCCGGGTTCGAATCCCCACATGGGTACAATGAGTGAAGCCCATTTCTGGTGTTCCCCTGCCGTGATATTGCTGGAATATTGCTAAAAGCGGCGTAAAACCAAAACTCAGTCAGTCAGTATTACCACGATGATGATAACAAATCTTACCAGAGTGACTGCATCCAAGAATGAACCCCCTCACTGCTATATCATTCTGTTATTTCTGTCATTTACGCTTGTCCTAAACCTACTTAGGTTTGTAAGTACATGCACGAGACAAATTTACATTCAGTCTAAAGGTTACTGCATTAGGTGATTGACAGCCACAGTGAAGTAACGTCGTTCCGCAGGATACTTTCAATACGCAGGTATGTTATTAGTCGTGTATTTGGTTTGTGTTTGTTCTTCTGCTTGCATAGGTACTGGAAGTAACATTCCACATGGCTTGCTTCTGTTAGAGCATGTATATTACGTTATATTACCACATCATGTTGCAGTGTGGTGCTCGTGGCTTGCTTCTGACAGTGCATGTATATTACGTTATATTACCACATCATGTGACACGTACGGTGCTCGTGGCTTGCTTCTGACAGTGCATGTGTATCAAATTATATGACCACATCATATGACACGTACGGTGCTCGTGGCTTGCTTCTGACAGTGCATGTGTATTAAATTATATGACCACATCATGTGACACGTACGGTGCTCGTGGCTTGCTTCTGACAGTGCATGCGTATTACATTATATTACCACATCATGTGACACGTACGGTGCTCGTGACTTTGTTCTGACAGTGCATGTGTATTACATTATATTACCACATCATATGACACGTACGGTGCTCGTGGCTTGCTTCTGACAGTGCATGCGTATTACATTATATTACCACATCATGTGACACGTACGGTGCTCGTGGCTTGCTTCTGACAGTGCATGCGTATTACATTATATTACCACATCATGTGACACGTACGGTGCTCGTGGCTTGCTTCTGAAAGTGCATGTGTATTACATTATATTACCACATACTATGACACTTGCGGCGCTCGTGACTTTGTTCTGACAGTGCATGTGTATTCCATTATATTACCACGTCATGTGACACGTACGGTGCTCGTGGCTTGCTTCTGACAGTGCATGTGTATTACATTATATTACCACATCATGTGACACGTACGGTGCTCGTGCCTTACTTCTGACAGTGCATGTGTATTACATTATATTACCACATCATGTGACACGTACGGTGCTCGTGGCTTGCTTCTGACAGTGCATGTGTATTACATTATATTACCACATACTATGACACGTGCGGCGCTCGTGGCTTGCTTCTGACAGTGCATGTATATTACGTTATATTACCACATCATATGACACGTACGGTGCTCGTGGCTTGCTTCTGACAGTGCAGCGTATTACATTATATTACCACATCATGTGACACGTACGGTGCTCGTGGCTTGCTTCTGACAGTGCATGCGTATTACATTATATTACCACATCATATGACACGTACGGTGCTCGTGACTTGCTCCTGAAAGTGCATGTGTATTACATTATATTACCACATACTATGACACGTGCGGCGCTCGTGACTTTGTTCTGATAGTGCATGTGTATCACAGTATATTACCACATCATGTGACACGTACGGTGCTCGTGGCTTGCTTCTGACAGTGCAGCGTATTACATTATATTACCACATCATGTGACACGTACGGTGCTCGTGGCTTGCTTCTGACAGTGCAGCGTATTACATTATATTACCACATCATGTGACACGTACGGTGGTCGTGGCTTGCTTCTGACAGTGCATGTGTATCACATTATATTACCACATCATGTGACACGTACGGTGCTCGTGGCTTGCTTCTGACAGTGCATGTGTATTACATTATATTACCACATACTATGACACGTACGGTGGTCGTGGCTTGCTTCTGACAGTGCATGTGTATCACATTATATCACCACATCATGTGACACGTACGGTGCTCGTGGCTTGCTTCTGACAGTGCATGTGTATCACATTATATCACCACATCATGTGACACGTACGGTGCTCGTGGCTTGCTTCTGACAGTGCATGTGTATTACATTTAATTATCACATACTATGACACGTACGGTGGTCGTGGCTTGCTTCTGACAGTGCATGTATATTACATTATATTACCACATCATGTGACACGTACGGTGCTCGTGGCTTGCTTCTGACAGTGCATGTGTATCACATTATATTACCACATCATGTGACACGTACGGTGCTCGTGGCTTGCTTCTGACAGTGCATGTGTATCACATTATATCACCACATCATGTGACACGTACACCACGGGGACATAAAACCCTTGATATAGCTTTTACAGCAAAATAGGACTGCACGGTATTACCGGTATACCTGTAAACCGCAATACGAAATTGTAACAATTACGTATCACGATACGTTTATGACGTACCGGTATACCTCCAAAGTTTTATTTGTTCAATTTTAACCCATTCAACACTGCACATAGACTTCCGCCCGTATACCCCCTAAATTGCAATGGTGAGGAAAAAGATATATATGCATATTCAGGTAATATGGGTGGTGGTGGGTGGGGATTGGGCGGAAGTATTTCCAAATGATTGGCAAAAATGTCAATGAGCAAAGTATGGACGTTTCGAGGAAATCATTAAAATTGAATAAATTAATGAATAAAATCAACAGTTTTCATAAAAGTTGTCAAACGTACATCTAAGTTACTATTTCCATCTTTTCGTGCGATCATGTTATGCAAGTCAAGTGACATCTCAGCTTTCGTCACCTCGATCTTTATGCTCGGACACGATGTTTAATGAGAAAACATTTGCATAAAGAACATTTGTCACAGGTCGCCACCTTGCACGATGCGTCCAGTAAGTTCCATAAGTTACGTATATTGACGATTTGTTGCTTAACACATTCAGAAAAGCATTATTGTTTCCAAATATAAACAGAAGATTGTTCTGGATTTTCCTTTTTTCACTTTGAAAGAAGCTATACAATGCACAATGGTTACTCACATATACTGTGATTCAATTTGAAGGTAAAAGAATATTACCAAGTGGACAGATCTCACTATATATTGTAATACGTATCGCAATGCAGAAGAGTGTATCGCAATATATCGCAATACGAAATTTGGGGCAATACACAGCCCTTCAGCAAAACATTGAAAGTTTTATATGTACAGGGTTGAACCAGTATGAGCGTTATTTGCCCCATAAGAGCTTTTAGCGTATGTTTCCATAAGAATGTGTCGGATTTTGTTGGTAATAGCTTTCATATTTAAACATGAAATTATGTTAAAAATAAGCCACCCACTGTTCGAGTTCCACGAATCAGTAACTGGAAAATGTAACACGTCCAGCAACTGGCTTAATTTGTCAAAATCTATTCAAGAAACACAATACTTTTGCTTTCTTTGTGTCCAACTTAAGGTAAACCAATTGGCCGTCCGTTTTTGTCTTCTACGTTTAAGCACATTTATTTCCATGTCTTGTCATTTTGTCATGTTGTTTGCATGTGTCCTGCTGTGTTATGTCATGGTTGCTGCTTGCAAGGGTCTTTGGTGTTATGTCGTTTGCCGGTGTTTTGTTATGTTGTCATGTTGTTTGTGGCGTGGTGTCATGTTGTGCGCAGGTATTTTAAATTATATCGTGTTATTTGCATGTGTTTTGTTATGTGTTTCATGGTGTTTGCGGGTATTTTGCTATGTTGTCGTGTTGTTTGTAGGTTGTTTCTTATGCTGTCATGTTGTTTACAGGTGTCTTGGTATGTTGTCATTTTGTTTACGGGTGTTTCGATGTGTTGTCATCTTTTTTGCAGTTTTTTAAAATTATGTCGTGTTATTTGCATGTGTCTTGTTATGTTTTTTCATGTTGCTTGCAGGTGTTCTGTTAGGCTGTCATGTTGTTTTCAGGTATTTTATCATGCTGTCATGTTGTTTGCAGGTGTTTTGTGGACTGCTGTACAGAATGAAGTTTGCAGCTCTCCTGCTTTTGGGAATTATGATGTCAAGAGCACAAGGTATGAAAAGATTTAATCGAACCAAATAAAGTTACATAGGAGGCTCTGTGCTTGACATCTACCCATTTTAAACTAACAATATATCCAATGACCCTATCACTGCAGGTAGATGTAACCTTATTAGCTTCTTGTGGTACATTAACGACGTCTGTCACATGAGACTACTGAGATATTACGTCACCTTCGACGGTGTTCTGACACAGCTAGACATCCACAACACCCTCAACGCCGTGTGCAGGTAAACCTTGCACATCTTCCGCTATTTGGGGCAATACGTCTCGATTCCAGTATTGTCAATACATTGTACCGAGCTGGTGCCACAGCACGGTCTGAAATGACAGTCGTCCAGTCACATTGCACTCTCAACGCTGTCTGCGGGTATACATGGCAGTACACTAATATATATCCATTCCATCATTGTAAATCCCCGTACATATTCACTGCCTACCAACAGCAGAGTGAGTGAGTGAGTGAAATAAATGGAGTTCGCACCATATACCAATATTGGAATCGAACTAGCAAACGCTTTAACCGCCAGGCTACACCTTCCTCCATGGACCGTATAACCTTAAAGTGCGTATGGTTTCTTTTGCGGTTTCTGTTTGTGTGCAGTTTACATACAAACTAGACGGCTATTCAGTAATGAGAAGACATATCTATATTAACTCAGTTAGCTTTGGCTTGATAATTTGAAAAACATCCTCATAACTCAGTTGAAATAGAACATTCTGGTTATGCCTTTAGGTCATTCTGCTTCTTTTACCAACTACAACTGTTAAAGTTAAACAAAGCAGGGACACTTTAATATGGTTCGCCGCTGGCGACCAGTGAGCCGTTATGTATGTTCTTTTGTCTGCGCTGTCTTCATATCCCCACAGGAACGCGTTATTTTTGTGAGTGAGTGAGTTAAGTTTTACGCCACTTTTAGCAATATTCCAGCAATATCACGGCGGGATCACAAGAAATGGGCCTCACACATTGTACCCATATTGGGAATCAAACCCGGGTCTACGGCGTGACGAGCGAACGCTTTAACCACTAGTCTACCCCTCCGCCCCGTTATTTCTATAAACATTCACCATTTAGTGCACACTGTTAAAGTGACATATACGGATAGATATTATCATCAGCATATGCGTGTGTGTGCCAGTGTACCTCATGGCGGCAGCTAATACCTAAAGTAAGGGATCGTAAAACACAATATGGCCAGAAGACACCACCTACTCACGCGTTTTTAAATCTAACAGTTATTGGGATGTTTTCTTCCAGTGAGGTGACCGAGGAGCGACTTCTGTGTGCATCCCAGTGGACGTCGGCCTGTGACAACCGAGACACCCTCATCAGCTATGCTGCTGTCAACGGCATCTGTACCGACGACCACCCCTCCCAGTATGCTCAGCAGCGTAGGTTCAGGGATAATCATGCTAAAATGTTTTATCATCATCGTCGTTGTCGTTGTCACCACCACCATCATCATCATCTTCTTCTTCTTCATCATCAGACCGCCTCCGTGGTGTAGTGGTTAGAGCGTCCGCCCGGAGAGCGGAAGGTCGCGGGTTCGATCCCCGACCGCGTCATACCAAAAAGACGTTAAAATATGGTACTTGTTGGTCCTTGCCTGGCGCACGGCATTAATGGGTACGACAAGGACTGGTCGGCTCGGAGTCAGTATAATGTGTCTGAGTGGGGTATTCATGCTTCACTGCGGCATGGTATCTCAGTGGGCTAGCACTATAAAACCAGCTTCAGTCTGGGCTGGTACAAGCAGCCGCACATACACACGCATGCACGTCGTCATATGAGCAAAATATCTCAAGCACGACGTTAAACCCCATTTCACCTCACCTCACCTTCTTCATCATCATCATGAACAACAACAACATCAACCACCACTCTCTTTCTCTCTCTTGGTGCTTGTCGTCGTTGAATTCGTCGCTGCCACCATCATCATCATCAACTTCTTCTTCATCATCATCTTCTCTTGGTGCTTCGTAAAGTCTATATCCCTCTCTGCTAGTTCTGACGTCGATCCCTCCCAGTGTGAACGCTACCTGTATGTGGGGAAGAGTGGCTGCAGCCATTGGGGCCTGTGTGGAACTGATAGCGTGGAGAGCAGCCTTTGGCTACAACCGTTCCATGACGGAGGCTGACATTTTTCAGCATCACCAGACGTAGGTATTTTTTGAAACAATCCGATAGTAGATTGAAAAGAGATTTCGGTTTTCTTTGAGTAAGATTTCTAAAAGAATTCGCTCATAACACGAATAAGACCTTATACCCGAAAGACAAGTGAAGTGTCAAACTTGTGGCGTCGCCTGAGGCAAGTGACCTTGTCCAAAGTAGCAGGGAATGGGTGCATGAAATAGACATTAACGCCGTTTAGAAGTCTGGATTATAAACTTCCCAGAGAGGTTTTTTAGAATGATTAGATAAATGCATACGGATCCGATGGTCGTGAATGAACCCAAACAGACACCAGCGAGCATCTGGATAAGCGGTGTATGTAAGTGAACAGAATCATTAAACTATATTATCACAGAGGAGACCGCCTTTTATATTTCGGGGGATTGATCCCGAGCCTTCATTGTGACGAGTGAATAATTAAACCACTAGATCTACACTAACCCACCAGTTCCGATGCCGTTGCCAAGTTTACCACAACGTCTGAAAGTGAACCCGATGCAATGTTTGCTGTCACAGATGAGGTTTCTGCATCCATACGTTTGGTTCGTGGAAGCAATTCTGGGTCCAAATATCTAGCAAATAGTGTCGTCTGCTTCCAATACTAGGAGAATGCGACGCACCCGTGACGTCGTTTTCTATCCCGTTTTGTTCAAACGGTGGTGGATCGGGACAAGACTGTATAACCAGACACAAATTCAGCAGGAAGACAGCCGTTCCTTTTTACATTATGTTAGTTATTTTGTATACGACAATAATATGCAGGTTGGTTTCATCTAGTATGATAAAAGATCCAATTTCCTTGCTGATCGTTAAGCTGTAATCCTTATACAAGTGTTTTCTTAATATACGAGACAAATATTCATAAAATTCTATGCAAATCCTTGCTACAAGTAAACGGTATTTTATCGAACAGTATATGATATTAAAGAAAAATACTGTATGTATGAATGATTGAAATACTTTAAGAAAAGACAAACATGCCGATCACAAGTTGTTCTTCAGTGCAGGTTCCTGACACATATTCGTTCTCCATTTCAGTCAGATGAACAATGGCCTGTTGTGTATGTACTCGAGGGGGGAGAGCATAATGGCCCGGTGTGTGGAAGGGGAGGAAGTAGAGGAAGTGGAGGGGTTGAAAGCTGCCTATCTGTTGGCTCTCCTCGCATATGCTCCCCCAGGATTCATCTATAACATCACCTACATAACCGATGTCACTGACAGACATTAGACATCACCTACATAACCAACGTCACTGACAGACATTAGACATCACCAACATAACCAATGTCACTGACAGACATTACACATCACCTACATAACCGATGTCACTGACAGACATTAGACGTCACCTACATAACCGACGTCACTGACAGACATTAGACATCACGTACATAACCAACGTCACTGACAGACATTAGACATCACCTACATAGCCGACGTCACTGACAGACATTAGACATCACCTACATAACCAACGTCACTGACAGACATTAGACATCACCTACATAACCGATGTCACTGACAGACATTAGACATCACCTCCATAACCAACGTCACTGACAGACATTAGACGTCACCTACATAACCAACGTCATTGACAGACATTAGACATCACCTACATAACCGATGTCACTGACAGATATTAGACATCACCTACATAACCAACGTCACTGACAGACATTAGACGTCACCTACATAACCAACGTCACTGACAGACATTAGACATCACCTACATAACCAACGTCAAAGACAGACATTAGATGTCACCTACATAACCAACGTCACTGACAGACATTAGACATCACCTACATAAACGACATCACTGACAGACATTAGACATCACCTACATAACCAACGTCACTGACAGACATTAGACATCACGTACATAACCAACGTCACTGACAGACATTAGACGTCACCTACATAACCAACGTCACTGACAGACATTAGACATCACCTACATAACCGACGTCACTGACAGACATTAGACATCACCTACATACCCGATGTCACTGACAGACATTAGACATCACCTACATAACCAACGTCACTGACAGACATTAGACATCACCTACATAACCAACGTCACTGACAGACATTAGACATCACCTACATAACCGATGTCACTGACAGACATTAGACGTCACCTACATAACCGACGTCACTGACAGACATTAGACATCACCTACATAACCAACGTCACTGACAGACATTAGACATCACCAACATAACCGATGTCACTGACAGACATTAGACGTCACCTACATAACCGACGTCACTGACAGACATTAGACACCACGTACATAACCAACGTCACTGACAGACATTAGACATCACCTATATAACCAACGTCACTGACAGACATTAGACATCACCAACATAACCAACGTCACTGACAGACATTAGACATCACCTACATAACCAACGTCACTGACAGACATTAGACATCACGTACATAACCAACGTCACTGACAGACATTAGACATCACCTACATAACCAACGTCACTGACAGACATTAGACATCACCTACATAACCAACGTCACTGACAGACATTAGACGTCACCTACATAACCAACGTCACTGACAGACATTAGACATCACCTACATAACCGACGTCACTGACAGACATTAGACATCACCTACATAACCGATGTCACTGACAGACATTAGACATCACCTACATAACCGATGTCACTGACAGACATTAGACGTCACCTACATAACCGACGTCACTGACAGACATTAGACATCACCTACATAACCAACGTCACTGACAGACATTAGACATCACCTACATAACCAACGTCACTGACAGACATTAGACGTCACCTACATAACCAACGTCACTGACAGACATTAGACATCACCTACATAACCAACGTCACTGACAGACATTAGACATCACCTACATAACCAACGTCACTGACAGACATTAGACATCACCTACATAACCAACGTCACTGACAGACATTAGACATCACCTACATAACCAACGTCACTGACAGACATTAGACATCACCTACATAACCAACGTCACTGACAGACATTAGACATCACCTACATAACCAACGTCACTGACAGACATTAGACATCACCTATATAACCAACGTCACTGACAGACATTAGACATCACCTACATAACCAACGTCACTGACAGACATTAGACATCACCTACATAACCGATGTCACTGACAGACATTAGACGTCACCTACATAACCGACGTCACTGACAGACATTAGACATCACCTACATAACCAACGTCACTGACAGACATTAGACATCACCTATATAACCGACGTCACTGACAGACATTAGACATCACGTACATAACCAACGTCACTGACAGACATTAGACATCACCTACATAACCAACGTCACTGACAGACATTAGACATCACCTACATAACCAACGTCACTGACAGACATTAGACATCACCTACATAACCAGTCTCACTAACAGACATTACACATCACCTACATAACCAACGTCACTGAAAGGCGAAGGACTGATGTTCAAGGCGGTCGCCTTCAGTCGAGACAAGTGTCGCCATATTAACCGTCCTTTTTGCGGCCGAGTACCTGTACACTGGCTGAATATGCTCATAATAAATAAATATGCTGAATGATACCAAACGCTTTTGTTTTGTTTCTGGATGTGTCAGGTGAACGTTTCCGGATGCCTGTGACATCGAGTACTGGACTTTGGAGCATCGCGTGAGTGAATCCATAGTTTAGTTTCAATAAATCAGGAAATACACCATTCACCAGACTTTCTGGTCACGTGATTGTCTGGCTTGTTTACAAGTCTCAGTGGCATATTAGGTCCACTGCTGTGCACAAGCAAACAGTACAAGCCTTTATGGAAAAATGGGTGAGTGGGTGTGTTACCTCTGGGGCAGGGCATGCTCACCCTCGTCAGGAACACCTGTTATCATCACTGGTGGGAAATAACCCGGGTGTGTTTGTTTTAACTCTAATGATTGTACCGAAGACGAAACCCATGTGTTACTGTCCTCTCTGCAATGATTTTCGACAGGTTTGACTACAGAGATGTGCTGAAATGGAGTCCGACTGTAACACTGCTGATGACATCACCCAAAACAGCATGCAGATTGGTCAGTTTGACACCTTATATAATAAAACAATAAATTCGAGATTTCCTTAAACTGTGAGATATTTACCCGTCTTGTACATCTCACATATGGAAAGAAAAATACACTTAAAAGCGGCGACTGTTTTGCTCCAAAACACAGAGCGACGATGAGAGGTATCAGAGTGGGGGTATCCTCCGACCCATTACGCAGACAGACAGTTCGCAGACGCCTTAAAACAACAACATTTACGGTTCAATTAACAAATTAGCTACTATCTGTTGTTGTTGTTTTTTTGTGTTTTTTTGTTTGTTTTTTCCCCATTACATATAGTTTTTTTTAGGTTTTTTTTATTGTTCCCAATGTGATGAGTACAAAAACATGATGAGTACAAGCATATAGAGGAATGTGTGCACATACAAGCTAGTGGGCTCAATAGCGATATAGTACACTTAGTGCATTGAATATCAATGTTAGTGATATGTTCTTTGTTTAATAGTCATTCAGGGTTAAATTCAGGGATGAGAGGAAACCATTTGACTAAAAAGCTTTAAAAAGCTTTTAACTGTTACCTATACATTATAATTGAATAATCCAAAGAAAAACACAAGAAAAATATTTCATGCCAAGTATATATTTATTGATGACAAGAATGACATAATATTTTTTTCAAATAACAATGTATAATGATAGCACAGTAGCTTCTAGTAGATATATCTTTTTCATAGAAATATTTTATCTATATATATAGATAGAGTGGGGTATGTTACAACATCGCTTGAAGCGTATCTTATATGTTTACATAACTATTAATTCATCTCGCTCATACATACGACACTGCTTGTGCGAAGCTCACTGGGCATGGTACAGCACTCCATGACCCGCTGGTCAAACAGCACACTAAATATGTAATTCTAACAGATAATAAACGAAATACTAAAAAGAATCTACAAGCCTTAGGCGAAAAGGTAGAGTTCAAAAGTATTAAAACTGACAAAGTAAATACCAAGATTCAAATTCTACACAAAAACATCTACTCAAAAAAACCTCAAATACTACAAGTCTACATAAATCTGAAATATTGACAGGGAGATAACCAAATTACAAACATGCCACACAAAATTAATTCTCATATACATAAAATTTGAAAAAACAACAACAACAAACAAACGGGCAAATGCACGCACTGCAACGAAGCATATATCATCGAACATGTCCCTCTACTCTGCATGCACTACCAACAACACGGAATAGTGCTCAAGAGTTCACTGAATACTAACAAACACCTATCACTACAGACCCGTGAAGGTCCTTGTTAGAATATTGGTCTTAAGTCACCCATGCTTGTCGTAAGAGGCGACTAACGGGATCGTATGGTCAGGCTTGGTTGACACATGTCATCGGTTCCCAATTGCGCAGATCGATGCTCATGTTGTTGATCACTGGATTGTCTGGTCCAGACTCGATTATTTACATACCGCCGCCATATAGCTGGAATATTGCTGAGTGCGGCGTATAGCTAAACGCACTCACTCACACTAACACTACAAATACTCCTACGCCCACTAAATAACACCCAAATCTTCAAAGCCTTGGGTATATTTTTAATAGAACTTGTCTTCCAGGTCGCATAAAATCCCACATAACCAACTAGTACGAATATTTAAAATATACAAACCACATAACCTGAAAAAGAACAAAAAGCATTTACCAACCAAACTGTCTCACGTATATGTCTAGTTTACGTCTAATATTTACCTGAAGAGTGTGTATGTGTCTTAATGGTGATGTGATGTGATGTGAAATGGGATTAACGTCGTACTGTTTTCATAAAACCCCCAAAAGGTGACATCCACTAACAAGTGGGCTTATGTTGCATTATTGAATTCATTGACGTCAATGATTTCATACTGTTGTGTACACTTTTGGGGTTTACGATATAGGCAGTCTGTGATTTTTTTGTATTTTTGCATAATTTATGAAAGTATAAATTTAAGAACATGTGGGTACACTTTGCATAAAATTACCGTGCACAGTATTTATCTCAATATGTTTGCTGTTTATGGAGTAATTAATGTTGAAAAACAATATGCTCTGCAATTTAATCATGTTTACAACACAAAAAATATATTGAAGTCAAATTCCTAAACTGACTAATTAAGTGAGCTGTTATTGTGCTTATAAATTCTTCAAGGAGGTGAGGTGAAATGGGGTTTAACGTCATATATTTCGCTTATATGACGACGTGCATGTGTGTGTATGGGTGGCTGCTTGTATTAGCCCAGACTTAAGTTGGTTTTATAGTGATAGCTCACTGAGATACCATGCCGAAGTTAAGCATGAATACCCCACTCAGACACATTATACTTTCGTCTGTAGTAAGTAAGTCGAGGATCGACCCGCGACTTTCCGGTCTGAATGGTGAACGTGTATGGAGTATGTCTAATATTCACGTGAAGGATGACTAACGTATCTGTCTAGTTTACGTCTTATGTGTCTGAAGGATATCTTATTTGCCTTAAGTGAGCGAGTGAGTGAGTTTAGTTTTAAGCCGCTTTTAGTAATATTCCAGCAATATCACGGCGGGGATACCAGAAATGGGCTTCACACACTGTACCCATATGGGGAATCGAACCCGGGACTTCGGCATGACGCTACCCAACCGCCCCTATTTGCTTTAAGGATTTGCAAAGTATGTCTATTGTCTATAATTGCAGTAAAATGTGCGTTTTGACAAGTCTGATTTTTTCTGGAACCGCTAAAGTATGTTTCTTCCGCCGTCATGGCAAACGTTCCCTCACGTCGTTATAAGCCACGAGTTTAGGTAGAGAATGCCTTTGTTTCTTCAGAATGTCTACAGCCAGCTTTAATGCTTGTTCACTGGACGTGGCCATCAGCGCCGTGGTCAAGCCTTTCGTCCACGTCTCGTGAAATGACGTCAGTTTACGTGCAGGATTGTCCAGCATGACGTGGGGGATGCCGCACAGAATGGAGAGGATGTGTCCATGCAGGCGGTCAGTAATGACCACCCGGCCTCGCTGAAGAAACATGGCTCCGGTGCTGGTGTGAAGAAAGGCATTCTCCATGGACGTTTCGCCTTTTGGCGTGATGAAGGTCGTCCAGTCTGCCACGTGTACAGTGTAATTCGCTATCAATGACGGGATAGTGTAATTGGGTGTTTCGTTATCACTCCGTTTCAGCCACAGTATGTCATATATTGGAGACATAAACCTAGGGATAGATCCAATTTGGAACACGATATCTGGCACCAAGAGCAGCTTTTGCCCCGGAAAGAGCTCTCGTCCTATCGCAAGGGACTTCCGGTCTCTCATGAGAAATGTAATATTTGGATACTTTCGATAAATTTCCTTCACGTGAACCATTCGGTTTGCTGGTAGACGGCCTCCTTTGAGCCATATGCTTTGTGGAAACATCAAAACGTTAAAATGTTCATAGAACCGGCTTAGAATCTGGTTCCGGAGAGCGTCATTTAGTAAATAGCCAATGAGATTGCCTCCTCCATGGAGCAACACAATAGTGTTCTCTCTGCTGTAGTTTTTGCTTAACGAGAGGGCTTTATCTAGAATTCCACCTTCCAGACACACAAACGTGTTACAGTAGTACACGAGCTGAATACCCAGTCGTCTCAAGGTATAAACTTCACCTACCGTGATGGCAGGATCTCCTTTGTTCTCAAAGGCGTTTATGTCAAACAGAAATGCATATGTATAGTTTCCTATAAGAGTTTGGAAAATGCTGATTTGCACACGCTGCATCTCCGTGATAAGATCATTATTTGTGGTTATGAAAGGCAGGTAGAAATCTGTCTGGTATGGATGATCCACTAAATTCCATTTGTAATAGGCTCTGGAAGCATTAGGAGATGGTGGTAGACTTGGACGGACATGTGTGATGCTGTCTAGTCTGTTGAGGACAGACGTCCACTGAGAAGCATTTATTGCCAGCTTTTCATACGGCTCCCGTCTGTCAGGTGGAGCAGGTCCATCTGTCAGTGATCTTGTCGTATACATGTATATGCCACAATTGAATACCAGCAGTAGGAACAGTATTTGCTTTGCATACTTGGTACCTGAAAGTGTCAATGAAAAGAAACGTAACAACAGTAACAATGAAATAAATATAGCCATCTCTGATATCTTTATTTTGAAAATCAAAACTCGATTTTACGTATGCTGTCCGTTCGCTGATATTTGATCATTTCCTTGACAAGCTGAATCCCTGTATTAATATAAAAAAACCGTCATACTCGTGCATTTGGATCTTTTGTAGAACTCGTGGTTTCTCTGCTCCCATGACATCTCGTTCAATACAAAACATCCAAATGCACGAGTATGACATTCTATATATTTACAGTATTAGGGTGTCTATTTCCTAAAATGGCCCAGGTTGGTATTCTCTATTGGGCTAAATAAACTAACGCCCAAAAGAAACTTGGCAACTAAAAAATTAAATTGTTCAAAGACAGATACTTTCACCTAAGCGTAACCAAGCCAAATCCAATACCCAAACCATACAGAATACGAATTCGTGTAAAGACAGTAGTGTTTTGAACGGATGTTTTGAAAAAAGTGATTTTTTACAAAAAGCACGTGATTTACGTGATAAGAAATTGCATATGCACACAAGGTATAAAAAGTGTTCAGTTCACATGTTAGAGATGCAGTATTAAGAAAATCCACAAAAGAAATGCCTAGTTTAACACAAGAACAGCGTGAGCGAACCATAGCAATGCTACAAATGACCCACCACAGACCCATGTTGCAAGGGCATTGAACAGCTTCCGTAATACTGTAGGCAACTTAGTCCAGCAATTCAGAAAAACAACCAGGTCGGGTGACAGACAGGCCAAAAACAGGCAGATCAAGGGTGACCACACACCCCTTGACGATCGCTGCCTGCGCACCTTGCACCTGCGCAACGAAGAGGAGAACGTACTGCCCGTTGTTGCGTACAATAGGTCGTACCATTTGTGGGTAGCAGTGTCACTGCGTGGGAAGGCATTTGTGGTGACGAGAGGACGCCATTGGTCATCATTGATGGTAACTTGAATTTCGTACGCTACAGAGATGAGGTCCTACGACATGCCGTGCTTCCATTCCTTCGTCAACAGCCACTGGGTATTGTGTTACAACACGGCAAATCTAGGTCTCACACTGCTAACGTCGTGCAAAACGTCAACGTCAACAACGTTCACGTGTTACCCTGGACATCTCGCACTCCAGACCTAATCCCATGGAGCACATTTGGGATATCATGGACCGACAAATTCGACGGCGACAATTATTAACCTGCAAATACCGGTAATGAACTCATTGCGGACCTGCATAAAGATTGGCGACGCATTCCACGTGACGTCATCAGGGGACTGACGAATTAAGAGCGTAGGACAGTGTTTGCCTGCATTCAAGCCACTGGAGGTCAGACACACTACTAGGGTGGCACATAACACCACCTATGGTCATGTTGTGCCGAGCTGACCATTTGGACATGTATTGAAAAACTGTTTTGTGTTACCCAAATGGACATTACCAACTATATTTATCTCATTGTTCATGGTATTGTTATGACTGTTTGCACAAGGTTTTAGCACACATTGATGTTTACAATTACGTTTATGTTGATCATTTATGATTTGTTTGTTTTTTCGCCATCGAGCTTCAAAACGACTGCCAAGTGTCATTTGGGAAGTAGTTTAGTACTGTATGATATCTCATGACTGATGTATTTCTTTCAAAGGCTTACCTGCTTCCACCGCTACACCTTGTGATGTAACCTTCCCCATGGTATAAATCCCTAGGCCCAAAGCTGCTAAAGCAAGTCCAGCAAGGTTCCACATCGTCAGGGACCTCGTCCCAGCCAGCACCAGAAACATCACAACTGCGAGCCGCTTCAGATTGTTCAGGATGGCATGGGTGACGACAGACACTGCCTTCAGCACCACACACGTCGACAAAGACGAGTACAAGACGTGAAACTCACTTGATGAAAACAGGAGGAACACAATATGTGTAACACGCCCGAAATGATGAATATCCAAAATGGCCGCCGACGTAAATGCTAAGATACTAAAGATGAGTACAGGATGTGAACGCATTTTGATTTGAGATTCGCCTTTATATTTCATGGCCGTGTTCCTCAAACCAAAACCTAAATTTGACAAAAGTGCAAGCATGATCCCCGACACGTGGTTGATGTTTTTCAAGGACTGACCAGTAAAGATGATACATCCTATCACGACCAATGGTAGGCTGGTTTGCACCGACACCGGAAGTGACGTTCTGCATACCAAAGCATATAGCAGGGCTGTTGTGATTGGTTCCATGAGTCTCATAGCAATGGTTGAGGAAGCCTCTAGGAATGTCATGCTATAGATACTACAGAATGTACCAAGGAGGTGACCGAGGGCCGGCAGGTGGCGCCATACCATCCCGATGGCGACGTTATCTTTGGCAGCCGGTTTCATCAGAATGAGACAGAGACCCATCTGTGCTGATGTAGCAAGACACGCCCAAGCGAGACCGGGGACCCAGGGGATATGTTCTTGGGAGCTGGTCAGGAAACATTTCGTGGATAGGTGACACAAATATGATGTTGTTGCCCAGGCCAAGTAGGCCGAGGTGCTTGTGACGATTTTCTGAAACACGAAAAACTGTTTTGAAATTTAATGTTGCCCCTCTCAGAAACCATACATCGGTAAATGGTCTCTTCCCCACTTTAGACTAGATACGTTTCATTTATGTCAAAATAAAAGACATGTTATCTACTGTGAGACTAATTAAAATTAGAAGATTGATGAGTCTATCTGTAAAGCCATATTCTCCTTCCAAGATTTTCATGCACCAAGCAATGCATGTGCTCACGTTCACAACAGCCTGTGCGTATATATTATCTGTACAGTACTAATTCAACCCTGTCGTGTTATCATTAGGTCCATTCCATTGTTGTCCTGATGTCATCATGTCTAGGCTAAAGGCCGCTCATCGCATTGTTGTCCTGTTGTCATCAGGTCTAGGCTAACGGCCACTCAGCACATTGTTGTCCTGTTGTCATCAGGTCTAGGCTAACGGTCGCTCAGCACACTGTTGTCCTGTTGTCATCAGGTCTAGGCTAACGGCCTCTCAGCACATTGTTGTCTTGCTGTCATCAGGTCTAGGCTAACGGTCGCTCAGCACACTGTTGTCCTGTTGTCATCAGGTCTAGGCTAACGGCCTCTCAGCACATTGTTGTCTTGTTGTCATCAGGTCTAGGCTAACGGCCGCTCAGCACATTGTTGTCTTGTTGTCATCAGGTCTAGGCTAACGGCCACTCAGCACATTGTTGTCTTGTTGTCATCAGGTCTAGGCTAACGGCCACTCAGCACATTGTTGTCTTGTTGCCATCAGGTCTAGGCTAACGGTCGCTCAGCACATTGTTGTCTTGTTGCCAGTAGGTCTAGGATAACGGCCACTCAGCGCATTGTTGTCCTGTTGTCATCAGGCCTAGGCTAACGGCCGCTCAGCACATTGTTGTCTTGTTGTCATCAGGTCTAGGCTAACGGCCACTCAGCACATTGTTGACTTGTTGTCATCAGGTCTAGGCTAACGGCCGCTCAGCACATTGTTGTCTTGTTACCAGTAGGTCTAGGATAACGGCCACTCAGCACATTGTTGTCCTGTTGTCATCAGGTCTAGGCTAACGGCCGCTCAGCACATTGTTGTCTTGTTGCAAGTAGGTCTCGGCTAACGGCCGCTCAGCACATTGTTGTCCTGTTGTCATCAGGTCTAAGCTCACGGCCACTCAGCGCATTGTTGTCCTGTTGTCATCAGGCCTAGGCTAACGGCCGCTCAGCACATTGTTGTCTTGTTGCAAGTAGGTCTAGGCTAACGGCCACTCAGCACATTGTTGTCCTGTTGTCATCAGGTCTAGGCTAACGGCCACTCAGCACATTGCTGTTCCGTTGTCGTCCGAGATGTGACACTGTCAGTGAGTTATCTTTTGAATGCAATAGACAACCCATTGTAATGACTGTTGTATAAGAGTCATTCTCAAAATCCGTGGATATTTCACGAAAATTGTAAATTGTGTTTGCTTGTTTTACCTTGAAATGTTGATTACGTTTGTAGTATTCTGAATATACAAAACATAAATTATGCAAGCTTAGCGACATTTCATTTATCATATTTTACCATTTTTATAAGAAATTTCATGAAATTGCGTCATTTTGAAAAGGAAAAATAAAAGCTGAAATCATTTAATGAACATAGATATTAGAATATCTAGTTTTACAATATAACACAGCTAATGAGTTTTTCAAATTTTATATTTAATGCTTAAAAGGGGCCAACTAGCCAAACATTTCCTTTCACTTCTGAATTGCAATTATAAAGTAATGTGTAACAAAAACAAAATGAGAATATGAATTATATTATGTTTACTTGAAGCTCTGCTACCAAACATACTTGCACTAAACATTTTGGACACGAAGAGATAAATCAATTTTAATTAAATGAGGAAAATGATAATGTTATAGCATGGCCAGAGGCATTTGTTGTTACGGTAGTGACACAATAACGATAGCAACATTGTTAATAATAGCCAGTTTTATATGTTTACTTTAACAGCTGATTTCATTAAATTTGTTACTCAGATATTTCAGAATGTTTGAAGAATATGCAATAGGCAAAATATTTACTTAGATGTCCCTGTTACGTAAAAAAACAGGTAAAGACTGTATGTTACGGCAGTGACATTGTTACGGTATATACTGTCACTACCGTAACAGCCCTGTCACAGCCATTTTCTTCTTTGTCACAGCCGTTACCCTGTCCTTACCGTCACAGAATATCACACTTATATGATGTACCCATGGTCCCTAGTATGGTGATCTACCTACAGTCGTTGGCAATCTATGTCCTGTTTTTATATTGAATTGTCAGTTATAGGTGACATATTTTAGATTTAGTTACTAGTTTTAAATGGATATTTGTGATACACTAGTAGTTTTACTGTTCTTCGTCAACAGGTTTTTAATTTCTAACTTTATTGATCTTTGATATAATTATAAATTGTTCTCGTCACGATATGGCTGAAATATTGCCGATGTGACGATATAAATATTAACTCACTCACTTATTGATGTATTAATTTGATACTAAAGTTTTCTGTTAAATAAGATTACAAAACATCTGATGTCTTTGAATTGAAAAAAAATATTAGATACTAACAATATTCAATTAGAAAAATGACACTGCCGTCACAAAATCTGTCCTTACCGCAACAAAACGGCAGTGATCATATGGTTTCAAATGATTTCCCCTACTGCCTAAGGTACTTGGCGTTGTTTGCCTTCACAAAATTAATTGGTTTCAGTCCTAGCTACCGTAACGGTTAGGGCATGCGAAAAATTCTCAGATATCATTTGTACACGCCTTTTTCGCGATAAACTTCAGAAAAATGAAGTTTTTGTGTGTCATGATAGTCATGATATCTTTATTCATGAAGAATGTAGGCCTCCGGCCCATGTTCATACATACATGTGGTCAGTCAGCATATAATGTATATGACGATATATATAGAGAGAGAGAGAAAGAGAGAATAATAATTAATCAGCAGGTTATTCTGAAACAGTTTGCATAATAGATATACATGACCAGCTTTCTAACGACATTAACATCAGTTGATCCCAAGAGCATGTTAAATTTATCACGCGTAGGGTATGATATAAATTTAGTAGGTATATACCTCTCACGCAGTGTTTTATACCGAACACAAACCATCAAAAAATCATACTCATCTTCGATGTAGCCTTCATTACACACAGTGCACACCCTTTTATCTACAGGAGTATTAACATATCTGCCTGTTTCTATTTTGAGTCCATGGGAACTGCAACGAAATTGTGCCATGGCCACGCGGAAATTTGCAATTGTTAGTCTTTTGAGATATAACTCCGTTCCAAAGGTACGTTTAAAGAAAGTATAATTTCTAGTTTTAGAACTGCTGAAAAGAGAGGAGTGCCAGTCCTGTTCAAACGAACATTTTAATCTTGCCATAACTTCCGCAATAAAGGGTTCTTTACTAATTATTGCTTGTGACTCCCATATATAGCCAAATCCAAGTCGAAACAATAAGTACTTCAATTTGGAAACCCAATTATTTTTACCATTATTAGCTGCTTGTAAAAACATGTTATAATACTTCTTTAGATATCTTACATTAGGCATATATAACAATCTAATCCGAAATTTTATGGAACGTTCAAATGCAAAAATATACAAAGGGTATCTGCCACATTCACCCAGTACTGTGTAAGTTGGTGTCGATTTCTTCACTCCAAGGAAGCTTTTACACGCAAACATATGAATGGTTTCTATATTTGTTACACTATCTAACCACCAAACCTCAGACCCATAGAGTAAAATAGGCATATTTTTGGTGTCAAATATCCTGAAAAATAATTCAAACGGAATTGGTTTAAATCTAAATAATGTCTTAATATGCCTAACAGAAATTTTCTAGCCTGGGCAGCTGCACTTTTAGTATGTTTATCCCACGACAATGTTTTAGTAAAAGTAATACCCAAATATTTATAGAATGGCACGCACTCGAGACGTTTTCCTCTATAATACCATCTTTCCCTTCTCGAGAGAATACCCCCATTCTTGAAAACAACCACTTTAGTCTTATCCAAATTAACTGTTAACTGGTAATTGTTGCAATATGATTCCAGAATGTCTATTCTTTATTCATGTCATGTTTCCTCACGGCTATGGCTTGAAAACAGGAAGTAGGAAGTAGATTAGCAGACAGTCCAGGGAGTAATCATTATTGCAATTTATTTTTAGGGACATCAAACCTTCTGATAAAGTTTGACCTCAGCATGTAGCTGTAACATCATTAATTATGATACGTTAAAAAATTCTTTTGAAAAACATGAAAAAGACACAAAAATTCAAATTGCACATCGGCCACTTGAGTTGTGACACATGAAAATGAGTAAATTTGGGTGTGTGTTTTGGGGGGTTAAAATAAATATAAATTGTTTTCCCCAAGTCTGTTCCTGTAAAGTGTAGAATAAACTGAGATCGGTTTACATAAATGTTTTTATTGATTTTGACTTAAGTTTGTCCTGTACAAACATACGACATAACATGCATGAATTTTGACTGGTCACGCACCTGTCGAGGGTGAGTGCTTATAAACAGACATAATCCCCACGTCTACAGAACATAGAAATACAAAGTGACCGTAAGTTCAGTAGTGAATGACAACAGATACAATAAAACAACGATGTGTCTCTGCTAATTGGGTCAATATAACGCCTCTCCTATAATTCATGCTGATAATAAGTACATGTCAGTTAGAACACGTTCATGAGTTGTGTGATCACAGGTTTTAACACCAGTCCTCTGAGAAACAAACAGATGGTACTACTGGAGTAACTAGTTGAGACAGGAGACCCTACAGTTTGGACGACATGCATGATATTGTCATATCTAAATGAGAAGATTAAAAAATTACCAGACCATTGGGCTGGCTGTAAATTTAGACCTTTCGTCAGAAATCTAGACCGTCTCGGGCGATCGGACGGGCCTTATTTCATACACTGAATTAATACTTTTACAAATGCATCTGAGCTGAACTAACATATACGTATTATTTAAGTCTGAAATACACAACATCACAATGCTTCCCCAACACCTTGTCACTAATTCACGGTGATCTTCTCTATTGAATATATATTTGTTGTTACGGTAGTGACACAATAACGATAGTAACATTTTTAATAATAGACAGTTTTATATGTTTACTTTAACAGCTGATTTCATTAAATTTGTTAGTCAGATATTTCAGAATTTTTGAAGAATATGCAATAGGCAAAAGATTTACTTAGATGTCCCTGTCACGTAAAAAAAAACAGGTAAAGACTGTATGTTACACTGAATTAATACTTTTACAAATGCATCTGAGCTGAACTAACATATACGTATTATTTAAGTCTAAAATACACTACATCACAATGCTTCCCCAACACCTTGTCACTTATTCACGGTGATCTTCTCTATTGAATATATGTATGATTTCACTGCAGCTCCACCTCAAAGGAATGTGTCTCCGCAGATAATCAAACGGGATATTCTCTGGCGTGGATGTTATTTATTTAATTCGCAATGTGACGTGCAAACATGCTATACTTATCTTCTTTTATGCTGTAAGTAGTAAGTAGTGTGGTTTACTTACACGGGATGGTGTAGAAAAGGAATACATTGGTAGGTTCCACACGCTTCGCTGGCTAGACATGTGATTAACGTGATGTGCTCGACTAGTTTGTCCTGAGAACAGTCACAACTTGAATCACAATAGTACGAGGTATCTATCAATGTGCGTCGCGACTTTGCCGTAGATAACATTCCAGCCCGCGATATCATGTCGTGCAACGATAACCTTGTAGCGATAGTTGACGATGCTTAGTCAGACAGACAGACAGACAGGTTTATTCGGTAATGTAGGCCCAAGGCCCATAATACATGCATTTGGCAAAAGTAAATACATACTGAGTAAAGCTAAGTAAAGTTTAGTATTGTTTTGTTTCTGTCGATGTTTAGTTATGTAACTGGATCGATGGATGAAATGGAGGAATTTTGTTTTAGGCTATGAGCTTTTCAGAACGGACAAAATGTGGGATGTATACATTCTTTCGCATTCAGTGTCCTCCCGTATCATTGATTAATCAACCCGGGATGAGGACAATAAGTGAGATTAGAAGAATTCATTTATGTCAATATTATTTTCCATTTTGTTTGAGGATATGATAAGTTGTTAAGGTACGAGGGTGGGTAAAAAGCTCTAAAAGTCGATGACACACAAGGACGTTTTATTTGAAAGCACTTGCCAGGAGGCACCATCACGTCTACCGACAGACCCATCACTAGCGCATGCACAAATTCTTAAACTTTCCGCCCTGGTAGTCGTTGCCAAGGAAACGTTACTCGCGTTCCCTTTGTAAACCAACGTGGCTTCAGAAAATATATATTTGAGAATGCGTTAAGGGGAACAGACGTTTGCAGCTAAATCTTGGTACTGGCATTAAGATGAAATCACGTGACAAGCAAAAGCAATCTGATTTGTAGTTTACATGCAGATAAGTAACAAAATATACAATGATCTTTCTGGGTGCGCAAATGTCGTCTTGGAATAGACCAGCGTATAGCCCTCGCAAAGAGATGCTGAGGTGAAAATGAAGTCGTAACGGCGAGGCAAATCAAATGTGTGCTTTCAGTTGGAAGATGTCTAACTGAAATTACCTCGAATGTCATCCGCTTAAACTGAGAAAAATATTTCTGTGGACATTACATCATAGGGGTATGTCCGCTGCAAACTTGCTTTGAGAAGTCAGCAGCATAAACATGGGTGTTTGACCGTTTGGGCAGATTCAGGAAACATGCGATAGTACATTTATACTCATGCCAATAATGGTTGTCACCCCCTTCAATTTTTTTAATTGGAGAGGGGTGTGGGTTGGGGTGTGAGTGTGTGGGGGTGGGGTGGGGAGGGGGTGACAACCATTATTGGCATGAGTATATTATTCTGTTCTATTACTGATGCCATCGTGCCATTCCATCAATATCAAGTAATCAGAAAAAATACCCGTGTGTTATTGTTGCATTAATAGTTAATGTTATTACCTTGATCAAACAACCTTTAAGCAATAGTGATATGAGGCTCGACTGTAACTGAAGGTGGCGAAATGTGAACACCAAAGGGTCGAGTTACTGGAGTATTGCTCGACATTAAGGTAAAGGTGATTATTGGAAAATCAAATCATCCCTTTTCAATAAGGATATATACTCGGCGTCGTTAATGAAGGGTCAAGCTATTGGTAATACTATTTCTTAAAAGTTGTAAAATCTTCGTTTTTGTTTGAAATATATACAACTGAATGTGTTACAAACGTTCTTAACAGTATGGAAAAACACATCAGGCCGTTGAAATGTCATTATTACGTTCTTTGACGTCCGATACATTCTGTTACAAATTGCACATTTTGTATTCAAATTGTCAATATGGAAATCCACCTGCCACTTAATGTCAATACGTGCAAGTCGCTCTATCCATGGAATGTGGAGGACAATACACATGCATTGATGCTTTTCTTCACTGTCGTTCACTGTTCAGGTACCTGTTTGAAATCGCAGCTGAAAATGAGACGTTTTTTTACACTTGCTGAAGGGGGTCAGGCTATAGGCCTTTTGGAATCTGGTCAAAATCAGTGGCAGGTTGCTGTCCGCTTTAATGTGAGTCAGAGTGCCATTAGTAGACTGTGACAGAAATTTCAAGCCAATGGGTCCGTGGGATATGCACGTCGACCAGGTCGCCCCAGAGTCACAACAGTCCGAGATGATAGGCACATGATTAATACTGCGTTGCGTAACAGATTCCTTAAGGCAGCAGATCTTCAGACAGAACACTTCAATGTTAACAATGTAAGGATGTCCAGGAGCAGCGTTCGTCGACCTTTAACGACAGTCGGACTCCGCTGTAGGCGACCTGCAGTTCGTCCACCACTAACACCACGTCACAGGCAGGCGCGTTTGAGATGTAGTGGACATCATGGCCGCTGGAATCAACGTCAATGGTCTCGTGTGCTCTTCACAGATGAAAGCAGATTCAGTTTGTCCGTCCATGATGGTCAGCATAGGATTTATCGTCGCAATGGATTGCGAATCACAGATGCAACTGTGGTCATGCATAACCGATTTGGCGGAGGGTCGGTCATGATTTTGGTAGGGATAACTCCTACTGGACGTACTCCACTGCACGTAGTCGACGGTAATCTTACCGGACAGCGTTATCGGGACGAAATTCTGGCTCCTACAGCAGAACCATTCCTGCAAGCTATGCATGGCTTTTATGGTCGACCCTCTTTACTGCAAGACGACAACGCTTGGCCTCATAGGCCCAGGGCTGTCACAGACTTCCTTAGGATGTAGGGTGTAGAGCGGATGGAGAGGCCAGCATGCTCGCCAGACCTCAACCCAATTGAGCATGCCTGGGATGTGTACACACGTCACCCAGCAAAAGTGGATCTCCCAGGACTCCGCAGAGCTCTAGTAGATGAATGGAATGCGATTCCGCAAGCTTTCTTTATGAACTTGATAAGGAGCATGAGAACAAGGTGGATCTGTGTCTTGGACACGCGAGGAGGGTACACAAGATATTGAATATCTAAGTGCTTCATGTCATTTTCATTTTTAGGGGGTTGGTCTATACAACTGATGTTTGCTGTAGCTGTTTGAACGTTTTGTCTGTATGTCACGTTTGCCAACACATTAAACATTATGATGACACTCTTTGTTCTATTATTTCTGAGAAACTTTTCTTGACATGTGCTATATATCATTTGGCCCTTTATTAATGACGCCGAGTATACTTTTGCAGGAATAAAACTTGGCAGTTGTGGGATGATTGACTTTCAGTAGGGTAATCTTGCTACTGAATTAAAATAAGAATGAAAAATACCCTCTGGCCCTGGTATTTAGGTTTATGGAGTAAATGGTTTCATAATACGAACAGTTCCACTGATGTGCTTTGGTTACAGGTAAACGGCAGAGAATTCCCCAAATACACGACACACCGTGTTCAACAAACACTAAACAAAGGGTAATGCACAGGTAGGATTTCATTCATCCAATCATCCAAACCTCATTCCCACCACAGGGGCGTGTCAAGCTTAGAAACAGCGTTAGAAAGACATATAGGTATATAGACCCTACCCTAGTACTATATATATAGGTAGGGTCTATGTACCTATATGTCTTTCTAACGCTGTTTCTAAGCGTGACACGCCCCTGTGATTCCCACATCAATGGAAGTAAATGTTAACATCAGAATAATCAGATTAGAAACATGCATCTGCCACCTTTAGTGCCACACATTCATCCTTATTCCAAGCTGCCACCAAAACCGTCACTAGAACATACAGCCTATACATTTCCAGCACATATACTCAAAGATGCTTCGATGTCCATGTAGAAAAAGACAACAAGAAGCTCCACACAAGTGTCTATAGGAAACCAACCCACACGGACCAATATCTTCACTTCTCATCTTACCACCCACTACAAGTCAAGAGAGATATAATCTCAACCCTAGCCAGAAGAGCAAAGAACATCAGTTAGACGACCCAAACCCTTGACGTCGAGTTAGAACACCTTCGTCATGTCTTCAGAAACCTTAATCAGTACCCACCTAATCTAGTCAACAAAACCATCAAGGCCAACCTCAAATCAAAAGACAAACCACCACGTCAGCAATCAGCCAAGTTCATCAGCAGCATACCATACGTCATACCAGCCACCATATCCGCAGACTACTAAAAAAGCAAGCCAACATAGACGTCATGTTCTAGAGGGGCACATCAAATCAGCGTATCCTACAAGCCAACGGTAAACCAGCTATAAGCAACAAAGAAGATCCTTCGGTCGTTGTCTACCACATTCAATGTGAATTTGGTGACTCGTACGCAAAGCATACGAAAACATACAGCACGAAGTGGACACAGTCACAGACATACGAAAAAACACATACAGAAGCGTAAGCGGTCACAGGCATACGAAAACGTGCAACTAATATGCCAATGAACAAAACAAAAATATTTTGGCACCATTCATAACATATTGTTTATTGCGTCCACAATTACAGCTAATCCGTAAACAAGAAGCAGTTCCTCTGGCGGCACTGGTCCCACCTGTAGGCGAGCTTCGTGGACACCGTTTGTCAGTGACGTCAGTTATGTCGGTGATAATGTATGTGGGTGAGTGACAATGATTCTGTACGTGACGTCTGATGAGTGTCAGTGACAATGATTCTGTACGTGACGTCTGATGAGTGCCAGTGACATTGATTCTGTACGTGACGTCTAATGAGTGTCAGTGACATTGATTCTGTACGTGACGTCTAATGAGTGTCAGTGACAATGATTCTGTACGTGACGTCTGATGAGTGTCAGTGACAATGATTATGTACGTGACGTCTAATGAGTGTCAGTGACAATGATTCTGTACGTGACGTCTAATGAGTGTCAGTGACATTGAGTCTGTACGTGACGTCTAATGAGTGTCAGTGACATTAAATCTGTAAGTGACGGCTAATGAGTATCAGTGATATTTAATCTGTACGTGACGTCTAATGAGTGTCAGTGACATTAAATTTGTACATGACGTCTAATGAGCGTCAGTGACATTAAATCTGTAAGTGACGGCTAATGAGTGTCAGTGATATTTAATCTGTACGTGACGGCTAATGAGTGTCAGTGACATTAAATTTGTACATGACGTCTAATGAGCGTCAATGACATTAAATCTGTACGTGACGTCTAATGAGCGTCAGTGACATTGGTTATGTAGGAGAGGTCATAAATGAATCCCGGCGGAGCGTGTGGCAAGACAAGACAAGAGTATGGCAGCCTTCATCCCCTCCACTCCACCCTCCCCCATCACGCCTCGGGCCAGTCTGCGCTCCGACATGGAGTACGCGCATCGGGCACCCATGTTCATCGAGCTGAAACCAAGGAGCAGTATTACAGAATCTTACATTATGTTCAGGAATCAACACTTGTGAGAGGCGATATTGTTCATATTTCACTTGTGTGTCTTCTTAAAACATTTCACTCATTCAAACTATTGTGTCTTATTAATACAGGCTGGAGCAGAGACCGGTTTCACAAACCAATCTGATCGCAAGCCGATGATGAAGTACTAGAGCTGCGATTACCGCAGAGGTCGCTTTGAGGAACGGGATCTTTGGGCTTGCTTAAAGTTTTTAGCATATGTGGACATGTTTTTATCATATGAGTTGACATGAATGCAATCTTTTTGGTATGTGTGCAAATAGCTAACATGGTGTAAAAAACCCTACCTATCTTCCTGACGAATCTATATTTTGTTACAGTATGTATTGTGAATAATACACGTTTTGAAAAACGACGTCCATCCAGCATCATTTTAATGTACAAAACGTGCGAATAAGGAAACCTTATCTATGATAGCGAAAAGTAGCACTGGGTCAACTGTCAGCACAGTAATTTAGAAACCGAATCGCGGACTGTGGGATAGTCCAGAGGTTAAAGTGTTCGTTCGTCATACCGAAGGTTCGGGTTCGATTCCCCACAACTGAAGACACGAGTATGTTACACCCTCCGTGAAACGACTTAAATAAAAGGCACCTGAAAACTTATGCTAAACCCTATTCACCCATATTGAACAAGATTCATAACTCTTTTTACACAACTCGACTATCGCCACCACACTGTGTTAGTTATTTTACAAACAATACCTACGTCTGGTGATGCTGATAAATGTCAGCCTCCGTCATGGTACTGTTGTAGCCAAAGGCTGCTCTCCACGCTATCAGTTCCACGCAACGATCAACAGTTGAAGACAAATCCCCCCACAGACAGGAAGCGTTCACTCGGGGAGGGAGGGACGCCAGGACTAGCACAGAAAAAGAAAACATAGAATGCAAGCTTTACTAATCTTAACTTTTTTCACAGTATTAGAGGCGAGAGACATACATTAACGGTTAGAAATTATGATGATAATGATGATGATGGTGGTGATGATGATGATGATGATGATAGTGATGATGATGATGATGATAGTGATGATGATGGTGATGATGATGATGATGATGATGATGATGATGATGATGGTGGTGGTGGTGGTGATGATGATGATGATGATGATGATGACGATGATGATGATGATGATGATGATGATGATGATGATGAAGGTGATGACGACGACGACGACTTACGCTGCTGAGCATACTGGGAGGGGTGGTCGTCGGTGCAGATGCCGTTGACAGCAGCATAGCTGCGGAGGATGTCGCGGTTGTGACAGACCGACGTCGCTCCTCAGTCACTTCACTGGAAGGAAACAGCCAAGTAAATATTAGATATGAAAACGCGGGAGTTGCTGGTGGAATCTGAACGCCGACGGATTTGGGGCGATATTGTGTTTTAAGTAGTTTTGTTTTATCACCAGATTTTGAACAGTGAAAAGAGATCATTTTGTATTATTTTAACTATCAGGACATGTCCGTTAGATACGACGTAAGTCGAAGGAGGTGAAACCAAACAGTGAAAACGGCATACGTTATTGACTCCACCAAGAACACACTGACGGCATACGTGCATGTGTTTAACAGCTGTGCTTAATAAAGAATAATGACAATTATTATGGATATACAACTTCTTTTATTCTGTGGAGGCGACGTTTCGACATAGATTCTAATGTCGTTGTCAAGCAAGTGGTTAATAGTTTGACACCAAAACAGGGTCCAGGTAAGTCCAAACAATTGGCATTGTTCGGGGTTCCGTTTGGATTATATTTTATATTTATTGAATCACACGATATTTCTGGGACTAAAATATAATGTTAGTGTAATATATGCTTGAACCCATTCGCCACCATGAGTTCATCGTCATCAACATCCCTATGTTTGCCAGCTGAGCACAGAAGGTCTCTTGCTGACAAGTGCAATGTGACTGGACGACTATCATTTCAGACCATGCTGTGGCACCAGCTCGGTACAATGTATTGACGATACTGGAATCGAGACGTATTGCCCCAAATAGCGGAAGATGTGCAAGGTTTACCTGCACACGGCGTTGAGTGTGTTGTGGATGTCTTGCCGTGTCAGAACACCGTCGAAGGTGACGTAATATCTCAGTAGTGTCATGTGACAGACGTCGTTCATGTACCACAAGAAGCTGATAAGCTTGCATCTTTCTGCAGTCATAGTATGACTCTTAAAATTGTCACAATGAAATGGAAGGGTATCAAACACTGAGCCTCCTTTTTAACTGAATTTTTCGGTTCGAATGATTTTGTAAAAGACAATTCATATATGAATATATGTTATCACCTGTCACGAAGCATTCATTTATTCTGTTGAGACAATTTTAATTAAAGTTTAATTTTAGAAAACTTTGAACGACACTGAGTCATACAAGAATAGTCCCAGTTATGAATTTTGGGACCACATGAACTAATTATCAAATGAACATAAATGATGGCATTTTGGTCTCTTTTATTCATTATCGCCATATATAGTTATACATGTAGTTATATCAGTTACGTGTGATTAAGTGTCTATATTTGACTGCGAAATTCCTTAGGAGAAAACAATATCTAGACTGTGTTCACCCATACCCTGTGGTTGGGACATCACCAACCCCAGAAGCAGGAGAGCCACAAACTTCATTCTTTAGAGTAGTCCACAAAACACCTGCAAACAATATAAGAACATAATATACTGCGAACAGGATGACAGCATACCTAAATATGACAGTATGCTAAACAGTATGACAGTATGCTAAAACACCTACAAACAACATGACAGCATGCTGAAATACCTGCAAACAACATGACAGCATACCAAATTACGTGCAAAAAACATGAAAGCATACAAAATTACGTGCAAAAAACATGACATAATGCAAAAACCCTGCAAACAACATGACAGCATACCAAAATACGTGCAAAAACATGACATAATGCAAAAACCCTGCAAACAACATGACAGCATACCAAATCACTTGCAAACAACATGACAGCATACAAAAATACCTGCAAACAACATGACAGCATACAAAAATACCCGCAAACAACATGACAGTATACCAAAATACCTGCAAACAACATGACAGCATACCAAAATACCTGCAAACAACATGACAGTATACCAAATACCTGCAAACAACATGACAGCAAACCAAAACACGTGCAAACAACATGACAGCACACCAAAACACATAAAAACAGCAAGGCAGTATGTTAAAACACCTGCAAACAACATGACAGCATACCTAAACACCTGCAAACAACATGACATATTGCAAAAAAACCTGCAAACAACATGACAGCATACCAAAACACCGGCAAACAACAAGTTGGTATACCTAAACACCTGAAATCACCATGAGAACGTAACATTAATTGGGTATCTTTATACACCTTTAAATAAAGTTAAGCATCCCTGAATATGTTGAACCTAACAAAACCATGTTCAAGTTCAGCGTTTGTTGGATGAGACGTGTGATAACAATGTTCATTTAAGGAAGTTAGATGAGACGTGTGATAACAATGTTCATTTAAGGAAGTTAGATGAGACGTGTAATAACAATGTTCATTTAAGGAAGTACTTGGTGGAAGGTGTCTCCCAAACACACCCTGTGGAGCATGTCCAGAAGCAACCCATGCATTCCGCGGTATTAAAACGTTGAAGGAAGTCCCTGTTTGTGCATTCTTGTAGTTAAGACATGCTATTATTCCCAACACTACTACAGACCCGTGCAGACAGGGGTTATAATTAATCTTCGTAATTTAATGAAGTCTGCAACATTAAACACAACACAACAATTGATATTCAGTAAGCCATGCTTGACTAACGGGATCGGGTGGTCAGGCTCGCTGACTTGGATGACGCACTTCATCGCATCACAAATGTATAGATTAATTCTCGGTATGTTGATCACTGGATTGTCTTGTCCAGATTCGATTATTTACAGACCGCCGCCACGTAGCGGAAATATTTGCTGAGTGAGGCAAACAACAAGCAAGCAAACGTATGCTACATGCGTTGATATATGCAAGCTACATGTTGAATGTTACATTCTGTTCCTTTACAAGCTGCAGAAACATCATAAAACAATTACAAGTCCAATACCTTCGTCCTGTATGTAGTCTGCAGAAAATGCGTCGTTTTCACTGTGATGTTCAGTCACTAATGTAATAACCTTTAGACTGGATTGGAGTGTCTCGTGCATACACTTAGATACACAAGTGGGTTTATGTCAAAGGTTAAACTACAGGGCAGAAATGAGGGGGTCCAATAGTTGGACACCGAAATATTAGCTTGAATGAGTGAATAGTGTTTTACGGCACATCAACATCTTGCCTCTGTTCGATGTGATACGTTCATGGAATGTTAGGGAGTGAAGAGTGTTTTACGAAGCATCAACATCTTGCCTCTATTCAATGTGATACGTTAATGTAGTGTTAGTGAGTTAACAGTGTTTTACGACGCATCAACATCTTGCCTCTATTCGGTGTGATACGTACATGTAGCGTTAGTGAGTGAATAGTGTTTTACGACGCATCAACGATCTTTTCTCTATTCGATGTGATACGTACATGTAGCGTTAGTGAGAGAATAGTGTTTTACGAAGCATCAACAATCTTGCCTCTATTCGATGTGATACGTTAATGTAGCGTTAGTGAGTGAATAGTGTTTTACGACGCATCAACATCTTGCCTCTATTCAATGTGATACGTTAATGTAGTGTTAGTGACTGAACAGTGTTTTACGACGCATCAACAATCTTGCCTCTATTCGGTGTGATACGTACATGTAGCGTTAGTGAGTGAAGAGTGTTTTACGACGCATCAACAATCTTGCCTCTATTCGATGTGATACGTTAATGTAGTGTTAGTGACTGAACAGTGTTTTACGACGCATCAACAATCTTGCCTCTATTCGGTGTGATACGTACATGTAGCGTTAGTGAGTGAATAGTGTTTTACGACGCATCAACGATCTTGCCTCTATTCGATGTGATACGTTAATGTAGTGTTAGTGACTGAACAGTGTTTTACGACGCATCAACAATCTTGCCTCTATTCGGTGTGATACGTACATGTAGCGTTAGTGAGTGAATAGTGTTTTACGACGCATCAACAATCTTGCCTCTATTCGATGTGATACGTTAATGTAGCGTTAGTGACTGAACAGTGTTTTACGACGCATCAACGATCTTGCCTCTATTCGATGTGATACGTACATGTAGTGTTAGTGACTGAACAGTGTTTTACGAAGCATCAACAATCTTGCCTCTATTCGATGTGATACGTTAATGTAGTGTTTGTGACTGAACAGTGTTTTACGAAGCATCAACAATCTTGCCTCTATTCGATGTGATACGTTAATGTAGTGTTAGTGAGTTAACAGTGTTTTACGACGCATCAACAATCTTGCCTCTATTCGGTGTGATACGTACATGTAGCGTTAGTGAGTGAATAGTGTTTTACGACGCATCAACGATCTTGCCTCTATTCGATGTGATACGTTAATGTAGTGTTAGTGACTGAATAGTGTTTTACGACGCATCAACAATCTTGCCTCTATTCGATGTGATACGTACATGTAGTGTTAGTGACTGAACAGTGTTTTACGAAGCATCAACAATCTTGCCTCTATTCGATGTGATACGTTAATGTAGTGTTTGTGAGTGAATAGTGTTTTACGACGCATCAACAATCTTGTCTCTATTCGGTGTGATACGTGCATGTAGTGTTAGTGAGTGAATAGTGTTTTACGACGCATCAACAATCTTGCCTCTGTTCGATGTGATACGTACATGTATCGTTAGAGACTGAACAGTGTTTTACGACGCATCAACAATCTTGCCTCTATTCGATGTGATACGTACATGTAGCGTTAGTGAGTGAACAGTGTTTTACGACGCATCAACAATCCTGTCTCTATTCGATGTGATACGTACATGTAGCGTTAGTGAGTGGACAGTGTTTTACGACGCATCAACAATCTTGTGTCTATCCGATGTGATACGTACATGTAGCGTTAGTGAGTGAACAGTGTTTTACGACGCATCAACAATCTTGCCTCTATTCGGTGTAATACGTACATGTATCGTTAGTGAGTGAATAGTGTTTTACGACGCATCAACAATCTTGCCTCTATTCGGTGTGATACGTACATGTGTCGTTAGTGAGTGAACAGTGTTATACGACGCATCAACAATCTTGCCTCTATTCGATGTGATACGTTAATGTAGTGTTAGTGGGTGGACAGTGTTTTACGACGCATCAACAATCTTGCCTCTATTCGATGTGATACGTACATGTAGCGTTAGTGAGTGAACAGTGTTTTACGACACATCAACAATCTTGCCTCTATTCGATGTGATACGTACATGTAGCGTTAGTGAGTGAAGAGTGTTTTACGACGCATCAACAATCTTGCCTCTATTCGATGTGATACGCACATGTTGTGTTAGAGATTGAACAGCGTTTTACAACACCGTTTTATTCTATGGGATGAGTGCGCGCAGTTTGAGTGAATACTACATTGCCAAATATTAGCAATCTTGCCGCTATTTGATTATTTGATGATTACATGTAGAAGGACTGGGGAAATACAGAGGCATATACATGTACAACTTTTAGCTTGATAACGGTGTGCGCATCTACATCGAAACGTTGCTTGGTGCAGTAAACATGACATTATTACCTAAATGGACGTTCCCTTACATGTATTTCACATTCTAAGATGCCTAGCGGTTAGAACAATCGAAAAAAAAACACATTATCAGACAATAAAGGTACAGTTTTTTGATGACGTAACAATTGAATGACGTTATCCCGTCATTGCGCCATTCTAGTGTGCCCCCTCGTAATCGAACCATTTTACATTACGTCACAATGTAAGCGACGTCACGATGCATGTCAGTTGTCATTGCCTCGTACGGCCTCCTACAGTAAACTACACCGTTGCATCCAGTTTCTTGGTTTGCTGTTGCTTCACGCAGCTAACATCACTGGTGGAAACATTACGTTTATGTTTTACGACGGTTAAAATGTGTCATCTCGACTCACAAGTTTTCAGCGACACGGTAACGTTCGTAATGTTTACATTCCCACAATGCAATTGTGGAATGTCGCTTGACTACTCAACTTCCTCTGGATGTACTGATCTAAACTTACGCTGGTAGTAGAAATGCAACGTTCATATTGCCCCATATGGTTTACGTTAATGACAGATGTAATTAAAATAATTCAGAGAAGATATTTAATCCGAAAGTAAACCGTCATCAAACTGTTATCATTTGTTTTTTTCTGGTAACGTTCGTCTTAACGTAGGGGGCAGACACATCAATAGAACAGCGCGCCAGTTAGCCCTGTGCGAGGATTCTAAATTTTGGTCACCGACACCGTCGTTTGTTTTCTGCCTTAAATTAATCGTAATTATCTTTAGAAAGTATTAAATTTGGCATCTTAGAAAAGAAATACACTTCGCCCTACCACCATGTATAGTGTAATAAAACACACTTTCGCCCTGAACTATTATAACGTTAAAGCACTCGGACGCAAGCGTAGAGCGAAGTGTATTTCTTAATTAAACAGCATGCCATCATGGCTTGATAACCAACTAAAGACGTCAAATTGGCCAAAAGAAAGATAGCTGATAAGTCATGTTATTCTACATCCGGGGAAGCCGATGTGCTCCGGCCCTGCGGGTTTTTTGTTCATTATATTGATCACACTGAAGTGAACAGCAGTGATGTAAAGGTGTGATGTGGCTATTACGGTGAGTTTTAACGCTGCTCTAAGCAATATTCCAGGAACAAGTTGGCAGGGAACACAAGAAATGAGCTTAACACATAGTACAAATGTGGGGAATCGAACCGATGCTAAACCACCGCACTTGCAGATATTACACCTGTTGTCCAGTTCTTCACAGGTTGTGCCGTGAAACAAGACACTTCAATGACTGCTTTATTGAGGTAAAAGGGAGCAGAGTGCCACATCCGGATGACACAAAAGTCACTATCCACTTTCTAATGCCCATACTGGTTTCTTGGGTATTCGGGCGGTGGGGTAGCCTAGTGCATGGTTAAAGCGTTCGCTCGTCACGCAGAAGACCCAAGTTCGATTCCCCACATGGGTACAATGTGTTAAGCCCATTTCTGGTGTCCCCGCCGTGATATTGCTGGAGTTTTACTAACTCGCACATATGATATACTGAGTCAAAAAAGAAACTTCACAAAATGTAATTTGAAAAATAATGAATAATCTTTCTCTGATGATACATCTATGTATCCGAAATGGGATCCCTATCTTTCGACTCTAGAAAAACGTTAGCAAAACCCACTCAAACCCATTCATTCGTCGTGCAAATGACGTTAGTGCCAAATCAGGTTGTGCACGTGCAGTCGATCACGTGATCTTCGCATCGAAGTTTTCTTCATATGCACGTGTTTGCATTGGCCTCAAGAATTGAAAAAAACACTTTTAAACCACAGTTCTAACGGTACTTGAAATGCCACGATTGTCAAATGTGCAACGCGAACGTGCCGTTGGCATGTTGCAAGCGGGAAGATCAGTTATTGACGTCGCAAGAGCAATGGGATGCAGCCGTCGTACTGTGTATGACTTGCGAGGTCGTCTACAACAAACTGGCACCACTCCTGATCGCCCAAGGTCGGGTCGTCCACGTGTGACGTCACGAGCAGAAGACCGTCAAATCGTCCTACGTCACCTACGTGACAGATTTCTGCCGGCTGCTGTTTAGAGGTCGACTGTCCTCACAGACCATTCGAAATCGGTTGCGGGCTGCCAATCTCCATTCTCGACGTCCATATCGTGGGCCAATATTGACGCCGTTTCATCAACGTCAACGTCTGCTGTGGGCCCAACGTCACCTCCGATGGACCCAGAGAGACTGGAATCGAGTCGACTTTAGCGATGAATCCAGGTTTACATTCAGATTCGCGGACGGCAGGCACTGAGTCTGGAGACGACGTCGTGAATGGTATGCCAAATGTTGTGTACAGGAAGTCGACAGATTCGGGGGCGGAAGTTGCATGGTGTGGGGTGCTTTCTGTGGGAACAACCGTTCCCGACTTCTTGTCATCCGTGGAAACCTCACAGCTGCTGCTTACCGAGACCAGGTGCTCACCCCTGAACTCGTTCCTTTCATGGCGGCTCATGGCCCAGGTCTACAGTTCCAGCATGATAATGCTCGGCCGCATATCGCGATGTTGACATGAAATTTCCTTCAAAACGCTGGAATCAACGTCATGGACTGGCCATCGAGGTCCCCTGACCTGTATCCAATAGAGCACGTTTGGGATGCACTTGGGAGAAGGCTTCGTGGTCTTAGGAACCAACCTCAGAATTTGCAGGAACTTGGCGCTGCCTTGCAAGAGCAATGGCGCAGAATCCCCAACCAAGTGTTCACAAGCATCAGGCAGTCGATGAGGAGACGGTGTTTGGCAGTGGTGAATGCGCGGGGCGGCCATACACGATATTGAACTGAGAAATTTCGCATTTTTATTCTTGTGACTTGACATTCTGTATACCCATGTTTTGGAACGGCGGTGTAGCCTAATGGAACTGATTATGGCACTGTCAGTGTATCGAGTACATCACACAGATCTCAGCAATGAAATAATAACAATTTAACCATCTTACCATCTCTTGTTCTTTTATAGTGCCCTGAAGAAAGAATGTGAAGTTTCTTTTTTGACTCAGTATATTATCAAACTTGCCTGGTCGTTTACAGCCCTTCGTCTACAGCGTGCGTGCATGCGTGCGAGCGAGATGATGATTTTCATGGAGGAGCATGTACAATGTCAATGCCCCCACACACACACCACCACCCCCACCCCACCCCAAATTTTATGTACAAAGTAAGTCCCCAACCCCACCCAGCCATAAATTATGAACGGTCCCTTAAGGATAATGTTTCTAAATACTGTAAAACCAGGACATGGAATGGGTTCAAAATGTATAACCTCAGTCACTTGGCATAGATCACATCAATAGTGTCAAGTGAGTGAGTGAGTTTGGTTTTTACGTCGCACTCAGCAATATTCAAGCTATATGGCGGCATTCTGTACATAATCGAGTTTGGACCAGACAATCTAATGATCAACAGCATGAGCATCAATCTACGCAGTTGGGATACAATAGCATGTTACAACCAAGTCAGGGAGCCCGACCACCTGATCCAGTTAGTCGCCTCTTACGACAAGCATGTGTTACTGAGGATCAATTCTAACCCGGATATTCTTCCCCGGTTAACAGTATAAAACCACACAACATTCACTCCTAATGACTCATATTTATCAGTCATTTTTTCTGTAGGACTTCACAAAAGAGTCGTGTCTCTCTCGCTATCTTGACAAGTGAGAAATGTCACAACCCCGTTTAGAACACTTGATACTGACGATCCCGGACATGCCTCTAGATAACTATGTGCATGGACAGGATCAGAATTTCACCTCAGGTTTATGGTATTAACATGGCTACAGCAGCTGTTGCACACTATGCCAGGTTCCAGATAATAAGAAATGGAACTGCTTTTCTTGTCAAATGATTCCTGTCTGAATTATCAATATTTCAGGACATATTGTTGAAGACAAGTTTAGCATTTGCATTAACAAGGGGACTGATAGATTAAATTGTGTTACTTGTCAGTTTATAAAATTCAAAAAGTTTGAAAAATTCATAAATTTTATAACCAATTTTTTCAAAGCGTTAAGGCCTTTGTCCTATGCTCTTTAGCCTACTGCATACTGCTTGAAATCTTTGTCTAAGAATTTACTGAAGCTACATGAATAAATTTATCAAAGTTCTCTAAAACATACCTGACAATACCAAGCTGAAAATGTTACCACAAGTGATTTTATTGTACAGTTATGGCCCCGTACCCATGTCATTTTACTGCACAGTTACAAATATTCTCAGGAAACTGAACTTACATGAAAGGTCTCCATGCTTAGGTAAGAAATACTTGTCTGAATCAATTAAAAAATTGGCGAGGTTTCATTCTTCCAGAGTTACATGCCTTCCTACTTGTTTTCACATTCTGTGCATCATGTCTTCAGTGGAGACACATTTCATGAGAAGCTGTCTGAGACACATATTCTACAGTTTACGTTAATTTCAATATTTCTCACTACTATACGAACAAAAAACTATTTCAAACCATTTTTAAGCCTTTGTTCCAGCCAACATTTGTTTGAGGAAGGTTTCATATGATAGTGCTCCGCTGCAGAATCACAAAAGAAAACCTTTGATTCACCTTCTGCGAAAATACAATTCCCGACTCAGCTAACCTGGACAGATAATTGCATTTAAAACATGACAAACAACAAATGTACTGAATTATTTTCTTTTAAAAAACAACATACACATTCATGAAACTTCATCAACCTTTCTCTAACATCTCATCATCTTCAGCAACTTGTGAGACTGACATCTTGTTCATATCTGTGGTAGCCTGACTTAAATCAGGCTCTGCCTCGTAACTCATATAGTCCTTGATTTCCCCATCATCAACTGGCTGTAAGCTTCCGGCCAGTCTAGGGGAATCGGTTCTCAGTGGGGAGTCAACTGTAAATGGCTCCTCACCATCGAAGTATCTCTCCTCCTCATCCTTCCCTAAGGTGTCCAGGGAATCATAGTCAGCGTTCTTGTCTACCTGGCTGAAAAGTCAAACAAAAAGTCAGCATTATTGTCTACCTGACTGATGAGTCAAACAACAAAGTCAGTGTTCCTGTCTACCTGACTGAAAAGTCAAACAACAAAGTCAGTGTTCTTGTCTACCTGGCTATTCCCCACATGGGCACAATGTGTTAAGCCCATTTCTGGTGTCCCCCGCCGTGATATTGCTGGAATATTGCTAAAAGCGGCGTAAAACTCAACTCAGTCAGTCAGTCAGTCTACCTGGCTGAAGAGTCAAACAACAAAGTCAGTATTCCTGTCTACCTGGCTGAAGAGTCAAACAACAAAGTCAGTGTTCTTGTCTACCTGTCTGAAGAGTCAAACAACAAAGTCAATGTTCCTGTCTACCTGGCTGAAGAGTCAAACAACAAAGTCAGTGTTCTTGTCTACCTGTCTGAAGAGTCAAACAACAAAGTCAGTGTTCTTGTCTACCTGTCTGAAGAGTCAAACAACAAAGTCAGTGTTCCTGTCTACCTGGCTGAAGAGTCAAACAACAAAGCCAGTGTTCCCGTCTACCTGGCTGAAAAGTCAAACAACAAAGTCAGTGTTCTTGTCTACCTGTCTGAAGAGTCAAACAACAAAGTCAGTGTTCTTGTCTACCTGTCTGAAGAGTCAAACAACAAAGTCAGTGTTCCTGTCTACCTGGCTGAAGAGTCAAACAACAAAGCCAGTGTTTTACATGGTGAGTATCAAAGAACATGGTTGTTTAACAGGGAATACAATTTCCAATGTCCACATCTACCTGATTGGCACATTAAATAGGGGAGCAGAGAATGTTATTCATGTTGCATTCGTGCAAAGCATACATACATCGATTCGTTACAGAACCTGTTCCGGAAAACAACTCTTCTGAAAAAACCCAAATCATATTTTAATTGAATTGTTTATACAGTTATGTGCTATCTAGTTTGGTGTACTTACTTTACAACGTACAGATCTAGACGTCAGTTACTTTCACAATCTGGTTCACTCTCGCTATCACTCTCTACCATCTGTAGCTTCTTTTTTAAAGAAAGTTAAAGTTCGACACTGAGATGTCAAATGACGACCTGTCTCGGCTGTTCAGACAATGTTGACAATCAACTGAGAAAGGTGCACCCCTCACAATAATAGACCCAACCAGTTGTGACACGGTCACGCAGTTCATTAGTATTCACTTGATCAGGTCAAGCTGAATAAGCTGTAGTCAACTATGGTATGAAACTGTTCTTGCGTTATTCTTTTTCCAAATATGGGTCAGGTTTACCTGTAAAACAAATAAGATCCCTTTTCTTAATTATCACTTAAATTTAAATGTGTTAGCCATTGCTCCTGGTGCATATTGGACTGGTGTATTCTACGTATGACAACTATGAACAGACAGCAACTTAAATCATATAAAATACACAAGCTAAAAGAATTATACACTTTCATGATGAACTGTTATTATGCCTATTCTGTTTCTTCTACAAAATGTTCTTCAAAAGATTATATAACCTTTAATAATGTTCTACAGCTTGTTCAACTTGACCTGATCAAGTGAATACTAATGAATTGCATGACCGTGTCACAACTGGTTGGGTCTATTATTGTGAAGGGGTGCACCTTTGTCATTTGATTGTCAACATGTCCGAACAGCCGAGACAAGGTCGCCGTTTCACATCTCAGTGTCGAGAAATCGTCAGCAATATCCTAACTTTCTCTAAAACTGAAGCTACAAACATATTCCAGTTGAACATGAAATAGAAAAAGTGATAATTGAACTGATGTAGAGAGTGAGAACGCGAGTGGAACGGATTGTGAAAGTAACTGACGTCTGTACGTTGTAAAGTTAGTAAACCAAACTAGATAGCATATGACTGTATAAACAATTCAATTAAAACATGAAATGATTGTTTTTCAGAAGTGTTGTTTTCCGGGACAAGTTCTGTAACGAATCCATGCACGCATGTTTTGCACAAACGCAACATAAATAACATTCTTTGCTCCCCTATTTAATGAAGTTAACTTGACCTGCCGTTTGTGCCATTTGACCTCCCGGGCCATGCATATTTAAAGTAGCTCAGGTCAAGCTGTACGAACTGTACCTGTAGTCAAAGTCCTTGTCTTTCCCTGACATGAACCTCTCCTGCATAATCTGCAGAAACTCTGACTTCAGCATCTGTTTCTCAACATCAGAGATCTTTGGTTTCTTTTCTCCCCTCTGGCCCGAAACCTGCATCTTCATCTTCCCCACTACTCTCCATCTCTGTAATACAACACGATAAATCAGGTCTTGTAACCATGGTAACAGGGTTGTCATTTCATCAATCTAAATTCATCTTGACAACTGAACTGGTTTATCATGCTTATTATTGTCATGACTACACAACAAATGTTTAAAAACAATTCTGACAAAAAATGTGAATAACAATAATTAATTAAGGTGAAAGGCCCAATTTCTGGATCCATTACTAATCTCAAACCCACCATACCTATCCTTGTGTAAAAGGTATGAGAAATGTTTGATCAATATTTGGCTGGCACACATTGGTGATAAAAATATTTTTAGTAAGATCTCAAAACTAAGCATGGATGTTGTTTTTAAAATGCTGTTGCCTTATTTGTGAAATGTGAAATTCAGAAAGACAGCAAAAAGGCTCTGTAGCTCCCCTGCTTATTCTAGATTATATGCATTCACTGACAAATGGTGTAATTAGGAAGGAATATACAAAAAACATTGCACATTCTAGATGTTTAAACATTAAATGACACATTAAGCATGTTCAGACATAAATGACCTTGCTAAGCATAGGGCTAAAAAGAAACATTTTCAACAAGGTTCACCTTTGCCACAGCAACCACATCATGTTCAATACTCATAGTAACAATTCTAACTATCCTACCTATCAAAGGTTTAGACTCACTGGTGTAAATATAGCCACTTACTTCAGTCAACTGTTCTAAACTAGATTTTGCAAAATACTCCATACTGTTTGAAGGCACTGTTTACACATGAAATGATGTATTGTAAAACAAATTTGTAATGTTGAAAAGATTATTATCGTCAATATATGATAAAACTCAGTAAAAATAGGCAAATTATTAACAAAACTTTACACCAAAACGCAACTGTTGATATGCACGATATTTGCACATGCTTTTCAGCAATTTGATGCATGATCCTCGTGCAATTCATCTGCATAGTGTTTGCAGTTGGTTCACCCAAGTTAGAGGAGAAATTCATCTTCGATGTAACCATATATGCATACATAACATATCGTGAGTGCTTTAAGTGAGTCTAAACTTTTGATGGGTAGTATACATGTTTGGATCCTGAGATCATGTCAGTGATTCTCACCTTCTTCCTCCTCACTGTCTTCTTCCTCTTCTTCCTGACATTCCTGAAATGAGACACTGAGTGTCAATACAACATAGTGATGGTGACCATGACAAAAACACAATTGATCATTATGATGTGTTTATCAAAGAAATCGAAAACTTTCTATCCTTACAGGTATGTAGAGGCAACATGAATAGTGATGTAATATGATGAAGGCAAAAACACATGTCACCGATAACATCATCCTAACAATTTAAACATGTTTTAAATTGGTAAAATATATCTGAATGTACCTTCAAGATGTGCAACATTCTAAATCATGTCAACAATAATATGAATAAGGATGATGTAGAACATATTTCATGATGCATTGACATATTGCTTGTCAACATATCAAATAATGAAATTAGTTCACACATTCATGCAAATAATCCACATGAAACCAAGTTAATAAACTGTGAAACTTCATTACAACCATAACCATGATAACCAAAATGCTACCAAAGTAATTAATTTTACATTAATGTTGTAACATCCACTAATAAGTGGGCTTATGTTGCATAACAGCATTCATTGTCGTTAATGATTTCATACTGTTGTGTACACTTTTTTGTGTTTACAATATATGCAGTCTGTGAAAATGTTTATTTTTGCATAATTTATGAAAGTATAAATTTAAGAACATGTTCGTACACTTTGCATAAAATCACTGTGCACAGTATTTATCAATAAGAATTTCCTTCAATATGTTTGCTGTTTATGGAGTAATAAATGTTGAAAAACAGTATGTTCTACAATTTAATTACGTTTACAACAGAAAAGATATATTGAAGTCAAATTCCTATAAATGACTAATTAAGTGAGCATTTATTATGCTTATAAATTCCTCAAGGTATGTGTGGCTGCTTGTGCTAGCCCAGACTTAAGCTGGTTTTATAGTGCAAGCTCATTGAGATACCATGCCACAGTTAAGTATGAATACCCTACTCAGACACATTATACTGACTCAGAGCTGATCAATCCTTGTTGGACCCGTTAATGCTGAGCGCCAGGCAGGGACCAACAAGTACCATATTTTAAGTCTTTTGGTATCACGCGGCCGGGGATTGAACCTGGGACCTTCCACTCTCCAGATGGACGCTCTAACCACTACACCACATAGGCGGTCTGAATTCCTCAAGGAATGAAACATGTTAACTAATCAGTATATACCTCTGCTTCCTTCTGTCTGGCATACAGTGCATTCTCCTCTATCTGGTCGATGTGTTTCAGCAGGATGTTCGAGAACCTCAGATCAGTTTTATCCACTTTACTCTGTATTTCTTCTTCAGTCAAGAAGTTGCCGACCATCTGTTCATACAACAGTGGGTCCCGCCACTTCATTTCCTCCTCACTAAAGTAATCTCCCTGACTAAGCAATTCCTGCATTGCCGCATATCGCCTATTTTTTACCACTTTTTGGCTGTGAACTTTGTCTTGTTGTTTCAAAATTTCTTTCAGGTAGAAATCAACCTCATAATCTTCTTTAAAGTCAACAAAATAATCTACATCCTCTATTGCAAGAAACTGTCCAAATCGGGCCAAGAACCTCCCTGGACCTTTTGAAAGAACTTCAGTTGCAATTTGTACTTTTTCTTCATATGATAAATCCGGATCACCTCTTTGCTGGTGTTTGAAATGAGCCTCTGACTTAGCAACACGTGAGATCATATTAAATTTCAATTGATCAAACTTATCTCCACATTTATCACCTTCAACAGTATCAGCATTAGTTGGGTCAGTGATATGATCATGAAATCCTTCATTTGTTTCCCCAGTTGTCATCGCATCAGCACATGCAGCAGAACTGTCATCAACATCCATTTTCAATTGGCTGTAACAAACTATTAACAACAGATACAAGAACAATACTTAGCAATGCTGTCATTCAAGCTTATACGTCTTAACTACATTCTACTTTCTTCCACAAATTCAACAAAAACATAAAGGTCGCCATGTTTGATATCCTTAAAATCCGGACACTTAAAAAGATTTACTTAAAGCTGAAATAAGGAAACGGAAAGAGAGTAAATCCCTCCTTGACCACCGAGTTTTGCTTCATAATCGTTAAAACTTCCTGGCGGAAATTATAATATGTTTTTCTGTTTGAATTTAAGTCGAAATACGGTAGTAAATATAAATAGCTATTATTAATAAATCGTAATTCGTTGCAAGTTTATAAAATGACTACATGTTTTGATACTCACTCAATTTTATCCTGGTTAAAGGTATAGATCTATTTTAGCCAATGACAGTCAATTTTACAAATGTGACGGCCCAATTAAAGTAGAGTTTACTTCACCCGCATTTACGTAAACAATGTGCTTTCCAAGACCGGTAGCATGACATTATTATATCGTTGAACTGGGTATTGTAAACCGAATGTTGGTTCTGTTTTTCAAACAGCGAAAAAATAGTCATGGCAGAAAACAAGGAAAGTGTCACATTAGTAGATGACAAAGAGGAGAAGAAACGGGAGGTGAGTTATCACTAGATTCTACCAGTTCATTACAGGGGTTACATTGCTGTTTTCACCTCACCTGTTCACCTTCAAAACTGATAGACCAGTTGTCTGTCGGACAGTGTGTTCATATCAATAGCTCAGGCGGCAGTGATCAGAACTAACTGGTTAGTAAACTCTTACCAACATTTCTTCACACAGATTACTCTGACAGAATGTTTCCAGTACTCAATAAAGATCATCACATGCTAGACTCAGATTACGCTGACAGAATGTCTCCAGTGCTCAATATACATTAAAATACACTGACGTCTCATTCTCTCCTAACTTATCAAAGACACCTTTATCTGAAACACGAGTCATGATACAAGTATTTACAAGGTCTGCACAATGATACCCACCTCGGTCAAACAAGAATGAACCCAGCCATCAAGAAACGTAGGACATAAAACACACAAACTGATAATATTATATATTATTCACTGATACAAAAATGTTTCAACTGTTAGGATGATCATAGTTCAGGAATAACATGAGATGGCAGGAAGTCTAAGCAACAGTACATGAAAGGTTTTGAGTGAGTGAGTATGGTTTTACGTCGCTTTTAGCAATATTCCAGTAATATCATGGTGGGGAACTCCAGCAATGGGCTTCACATTGTACCCATGAAGGGAATCGAACCCGGTTCTTCAGCATTGTGTTCAGCTTGACAAGCAACAGCTTTAACCATTTGGCTACCCCACCACCCCTCAAAGGTTCTGAAGCATTGTTTGTGAACAATACCCTCAAGCTAACTCAGCTTTTGTTTCTTGTCCTGGAGTGACCACACTATGGGAGTAGGTTCATCATGCAAATGACCTCTTTCTTGTTTGTACTCTGCACAGCTGCACTTAGTCTATTGGATAGGTATGCACATAGAAATAGTTGTTTACATTTAACAATATTTTCTCAGTAAAATTTAATCATTTCCTAGTGTGTGTTTATCAAGGTGTGTAGACTTGTCTAAAGTGAAACAGATTAATGACATATAAATTGGCTTTATCTCCAGAGTAACCTGCCCCTACGACAGTACAGTTCATCCTGCATAAGAAACTGATTCTTGGCACTTTATTTTGTAATAAATCAAATGCTTTCCATGATCTTGAATACATGACTCGTTTTATGGATTTTACTTTAGTCAAAGTCCATATTAAACATGATGTCTTTTTTAATTATTGCAGTCCCTGTTGGTGTTTGGGAACAACATAGCTGAGATCCCCTGTTTCCGGAAATCGTTCCTTGTTGGTATATCAAGTGGCCTTGGAGGGGGCATCATATACTTCCTATTGACAAGTAAGTGTTAGTTTTAACTGATTAAGTTGCTTTGTCATTTGGTATGATCACACTGATGTGTGTGACTCTTGCTTAAAGACCTGACTAGTTTTGTCTTCTGTAGAACAAAAACATGATGAACAAACATCTAAAAAATATCGAAGATACTATATACATGGCTATTAAATGACCCAAGTACAAAGTCATATATGTAAAGGGATATGAGTGACCTTACGGTCCATCAGGCCACAATTTGCTGGGCATAGTTGCTTCGTTTAGCCATACCAGGATCTGATAAACAGGAAATCAAAAGTCATGGTGATGATGATGATGATGATGATTTGACGTTTTACGTCGGCTTCTGGCTGTAGCCAATGTCGCCAACGGGGAAGGGGAAGATAATAATTAATAAGTTTATAATAAGGAATAAACCACCTTACCCCAAAAAAATGTAAATGATGGGGCATACCCATGTTCCTGGTTTTCACTAGTAACTTCCCTCGGTGGCATTGTCTCTGTCACACATCATTGATTTCATAGCCACAGAGGGAAATTGAGTAAAGGCCACGTGCCACAGAGGTACGGGTGACCAGTTTCAATTAACAAGGTGTGAATGGCTCAAGGTTGTTAGTGCATAATTAACTAGTTGTTAACGGGGTATAATTAATTAATTGCTAAATCGCTACTGTGGTATTGTGGTAGTCTCTGCTGCTCGCCTGCCGATCGCTACTGATGGCATTGTGGTAATCTCTTCTGCTCGCATGCCTATTATACTTTTTACCCTTTTTAAGAAATTGAGAAGGAAACAGGAAATGGTCTCCTACGTTTTAGACTTGGAGAAGGATTGAGAAGGAAATGGGTTGGTATATAATATCAGTTACCAACTATCATGTCACTTATCAAAGTTTCGAATTCACCATAGAGATAAGAGGGGAGACTGTAGACAGCAGACAGGGAGGACAAGATATTCTATTACAGGGTTTCAACACAGGAGCATGTCATGCATAGAAACAGAGAAAATGAGCAATAAATGGTCACAATCGGATCATTATTTCAAAAGTTATATTCCACGACTCACCAAAAACAGCTACCTTCGCAATTCCAAGCCAAAATCATGGATCAGCCAAGAGAGCGAAAACTCACCTTTTAAATTAGTTTATTAATTCCAGCCACGTCGACAGCACCTATGTAGGGCTAGATTCGATCGGCAGAGGCATTCCACAGGTCTAAAAACTTATTGCAACATCTACAAATCATTTCCTCGACAGTAAGCAGGAATTTTCTCCAAAACCATCGGCAATCATACTCACATGTCGGCCATAGATGGCCTTGACATGTAAGTGACCCGAGCAGTAATTTGGTAAGAATTATTTTCGAGGTTAAATATCTGTAAATATAATATCCTAAAAATGAATCAATATCAAATGCGTTTTTCCAACCTCTAAAATTATTCTTAACAATTTACTGTTCCGTACATCATCCAAACTAGAAGGAATATTGCAAAGTTCATATTTCGAACCCATTAGCAAACAGGCAAAATCATACAGTATATTATATTTTCCACCAATCAGATGGCCCAATTCAGTTTCTGCGGATCTGCTCAGATCACTTGAATGTTTTGCTCTTTCATGTAAAGTCTTTAAGGTCACATGCAACCCAAAAAACAATCATAATTAAAACACAGTGATCACTTATTCATGACATAATATACAATGCTGATTATGAAAAAACAAATATCCAAAATTATAAGCATACAATCGCAAACCAAAAGTGCAATATTTTGTACTTGGGTTTACTTCCCTCGAAACGAAGCAGCCGGGATACCGAACCCAGTCAGAGCGGGTGGGTGTGCACTTAAGTGTAACAAAGGCTTTCATTGGCAGGTTCATTTGGGGATACACTCTTTGTGTGTGTATAGAGATGTTGGGTTTTGTAAATACATGCTCATTTTTTGTGTATAGCATTTTTGCAATCAACAGACACCATAACATGTCATGTGTACAAGTATCACACCTGCTTGTCTGTGTAATTACATAATGTGACAGAGACAGAGCTCGGGTGCATGGGCCATAAATCAATGCGTTTTGTTTATGGTGTATAGCCTGATAGGTGTTCAGTTCAAATTGCATGTGGTCAGTGATCGCAGTTGTGTATTGAATATTGTCATTAGCAGACAGGCAGGCAGACACATAGATGTCAATAAAACAGACATTGAGTTTTGTGACAGAGGCATATCTATATCACAGTTAGAAATTGTGACAATGTTTAACATTGATGTTGATGTTAAGTATCGAACTGAGAAAGTGACTCGGTAAGAAGAACGTGTGGTGAAATAGTTAAATGAAATTATATAAACAGTTAAATCGGTAATCTCCTGTCCTAACATATAAAGAAGCTCGCGACTGTGAAATATCAACAAAACATCAACAAATAGCTCACATCAAAGCCTACTCCAAGTACTCACCGCCAGCGAAGGTTTTCCCACCTTGAAATGTCAAACGCCTCACTGGTTGACACATATCTGAGTAGATCTAGATCCTTAACAAGGTTCTTTTATGTAACAAGTAGATTATTTACTGTTTGTTGTTTGTGTACACAACCAAGATTAGACTACTCCTGCACGACCTTATAATCCGGACATCCCGCTTCCAACGTGCGCTTCCAACACCACTCTTTCAAAATTTCTATTTTTTTGTTTCCCCCTCATTTCTTAGTAAGTGTACTACCCCGTCGCTGAAATACCTTAGTTGTGCGTGCGATGCTAAATAAAGCAAATAACTAACTAACTCCAAGCTGCACGAACCTATTCACTGCACATGCGCCATGAGCGCAGTGCAGTGCAGCAAAGCTGCTGAAACCACTTTTCACCCCAGCTGGGTTGAATTTTGTGAATCGTTAGAACTCCGGGGGTTTTATTTGGTTTTTTTGTTTTGTTTTGTTTTTTTGTTTTGGGTTGTTGGGGTTTTTTTTGTTTGTTTTTTTGTTTGTTTGGATTTTTTTTTTGATTTTTTTGTGCGTGTGTGTGCGCGCGCGTGCGTGCGTGTGTGTGTGTGTCGTTATTTTTCAACTTTTATAAGTTGAATTTGCATTTTGGATCATTTGTTACTGGAAGTCCATACCGAATCTGCAAAGTTGTGTTTTACGTTGCATGTGACCTTTTAGAAATCTCCACAGTGTTAGACTGTTCTGAAAGTTCACCTTAAGGTTCTACTATGGTGTCTTCATGTCTTTACAGGGGCGGTGGGGTAGCCTAGTGGTTAAAGCGTTGGCTTGTCACGCCGAAGACCTGGGTTCAATTCCCCACATGGGTACAATGTGTTAAGCCCCTTTCTGGTGTCCCCCGCCGTGATATTGCTGGAATATTGCTAAAAGCGGCGTAAAACCACACTCACTCACTCACTCATGTCTTCACACAGGGAGGTATCATATCAGAGATTTTGACACCATTTTTTATGACAGTATGCTAATATAGTTCATGATACTGGTATATTCATGTTTCAAACATTCTTGTACCATTTTGATTCACAGGCAATACCAGGAAAGCACCACATGTAGCTTTTGGAACATATTTCCTGGGAACCCTTGGAACATGGTGAGAATCTTGACACATTGGGATGCTTTATATATTACTTGCAAAATATAAGTTCTGTCATTTTGCTGTGTCACTGAATCAACATTCTTGTTAAAAGTTCCATTCGTACAAAGCACGTATTGATGTAAAAACATTATTTGAATTCAGTTGAAAATGTCAGTCACGAAGGGGTCATGTTTGAATTGTCATCCATGTCTGTCCTGAATCTGTGCTCCTAAAACTGCAGACCCAGTGTTTCAGAATAAATCCTCAGCTCCCAACTCTTGCGTAAAGAACTAATTAAACAAAAAAAAATGTAGGTGCTAGTAACCACCTGAGAATCAAACCATGGACGTTCTGATCCAAGGTTGGGCGCTATGTCCGCATGATCAAAGAGGTTAATCCACTCAGCATGGTCTGATTTGTTGGGTGACACCCTGCCCGCTTACTCCAGCTGTATTACTGCATGTATTTCCAGGGCCTACTGCAGGTACAATTGGTCAGCCACTCGATTCAAACAGCGCCAGCTGCAGAAAGGCCTGGAGATGAAGGTTATGTATGAGGGAACTGATCTTGAGAGGAAAATGCTGTCAAATGCTGACAGTAAGGAAGTATGACAGAGGCAACATATAGTTTTATCAATGAAGACTGAATGTATTAAGTTCATGACACATCATGGAGGGCCTGGATGCTTCGATGACAGCAGTAAACTAGTTTCAGCAATGAGTGTGTCAAGAATTACACAGACTTTGTGTCAAACCCATGATTCAACTGGATTTGATTACACTACCCGATGTGAAATGTATGTTCTGTTAGTTGGTTATTCAAGCTGAGAAGTAAATTTACTCTTAAGAATTGAAAATAGATGCTAATGTCAACTGCAAATCCTTTTGGATACAAAAGAGTTATCATTGTTATAGCTGTCTGAATTATTAAAAAGTAATGCATTTTTACCATTCGTGTTGAAGGTTTCAGGCTGCTAAGATTTCTGTACTGATAAGAAATGTAAGAAAAGCATTCAAAGGTCAGAGTGCACCTTGGAAAGTGTCAAGTTTATTTCGAACAGTCATCACCAGTTAGACTTAGCAAAGCGCATTGAAGCAAGTGTGATGTTATTACCGTACTTTTGGAAGTCAAGTGTGCTTCCTTGTAAACATCAAACAAGCAGCCTGGGACACTCACAATCCTAAGGATTGCAAAAAGAGCAATGTAAAAACAGTGTTGTTTAGAGGTGTGACGATACAGAAATTTCACGATACGATATGTATTGCGATACGATTCGATTCGATGCATATCACGATATGCTATCTTTAGTTATGTTCTTTAAAAAATCTTATTTTAATAGCAAGTGACAGTGTAAATTTTGACATAACCGTCAATATCTAAAAACAATTAACAATTTTAAGGTCAACGATACATATCACGATACGAAAAAACGTATCGATATATTTATCGTTAGATAAAGTATCACGATTATCGATATATCGTCACAGCCCTAGTGTTGTTACATGTACCTATGTAATCCCTGGGAAATATATGGGCCGTTTCTTTCATGTTTCATTCTTGATACATGTACATTGGTAGAATATTTGGAGTCATGCTACTCTGATATAATTGTTTTCTAATCATATGGAGATTGTCATATTTTGTTAATATATGTGTGAATGAACTACATTACAGAAATATACATGTAGCAATAATGTTAATGCACTACATGGTATATTGTGATAAAGCCAAGCACAAATATTCTGTTTGTGATTTTCATAAGAATATATCTTTTCTTCAAATGTTTATAGATTAGGAAAATCCATCTTGGATGTATGACAAGGTGCCAACTATCCTCATTAAAAAGCCACCCCAATATTACCCCTTAGGGACATTTGAAATTAAGTTAATAGTAAAAACAAATTTACTCTGATACATACCCAGCATTACATTTTAGGTGGCAATTTTCATAGGGAATTATTTTTCCAGGATGATTTCCCAAGAATTATATGACAAGACTTTTGAGATAAATTAGTGAATATCTTGATACATTCAGTATTTTGAATAATTTGTTCAGTAGTGAGAGGGTAGAAACCACCTGGTACAGACAACATGAGTCTTGTGTGGGCAGTGCAGTGTGTGCTTGTTGGAATCTGTTAGGGTACTAGTACATATATTTCCCATAGCCAAAGACTACCAGTCCAGCCGAAGAATTGTACTGTGTGAAAAAATCAGTTTTATGTTTTGTTGAAATAATAAACAAGGAAGTTTCAACCATGTATTGTTTATTTCATGTCTGCATTTTCACTCCACGCTCATACACAGGCACACATACTCATCCACTTATTGACACAGTAAAACATTGCAGCGACACAAACCTCCATTCACACACACCACAACATGACATCTTGCTTGTCATACCCACACAGGCTAGTGTCTTTATATCTAGACGTCTTGCATGCCATACTGACATGGACAAAATACTGTGTAAAGACACAGTGATCTGAGTTAAAACTACTGTGAACAGTATTTCAGTTAGGTCAGATAATTCTGGGAACAAATGAAGAAAACCAGAACCGATTACTACTATCATTGTCTGACAGTCAGGAGACAAGATCCGTAATGAGGGCACATCTTGCTGAAAACCCTGAACCAGTTGGGTCTGGTATCAAGGGACACAACCCTGCACAGGGTGTTGCAGTGTCATAGACCAATGAGTGAGTGAGTAAACATTGCTTAACACTGCATGAGAAATCTTACAGGTATTTATGAACCCACATATCACAAGGCCACTCATGCCCACTGTTGTTCAGTATGTAGACAGGTTTTCTCACAATGTGAACCAACTGACATTTATTGGATGTTAGATTAGCAAATATATGAAAAGTGCTTGTGGTTTTCATTAACTAATGATTAGTGCTGCTTTCTGTCATTCTCTTCTTTAATGTAACCTATGAATCCTTGAAGTCCACAGAAAAAACTTGTGTGCAGTAGGACATGCAGTCATCCAGCAGATAGCATCCTACTGCATCATGTAAAACAAAGCCCCATCATTTCAGACATAGCATGACAAGGTCTCAGTCATCATGAGCTTCTGCTGTGGCACCAGGGCAGTTGGATGCTAGATCGGCAGCATCTGTAACATTGTATTAAAATAATGTTCACACTGAACTTTGGAAGTTTACAAACTTCAATGAAAAGCCTTAAAGCTGATTACAGTGGGATAGGGCAAGTACAAAATGTTATCTTTATTGACAGCCATGAAAGTTTTGATTGCAGACCCTTGTCTTAATAAACATTACTATGCCAAATGAATTGTTTTAGGTTTTGCACAGAAACTGAGCATGACAATGCTCATAAACCTTTGTGACTCGAGTGACATTGAGGGTAAATCAACATACCATTATATCTAGTTCCACACCAGACACAGTACTTATAGGTTTTCCTAAGGTACAATGTTAAAATCTCCAACATCTCTGCAGCCTGAAAATAAAAAACAATGAAATTTATGAACTACTGAAGCAGTGTATCAATACAGTGAGACCCAAACACTACAATCTTCAGTAAGCGTACCTATATAGTGCTACTTCTTAACATTCTCAAACTTTGCATTCAAGGCAATCTTGCTTGAAATCTGTTCACTACTATGAATTAAGACATAATTTTACATAACCTGGGGGCGGTGGGGTAGCCAAGTATCTAAAACGTTCACTCTCCACACTGAAGGCTATTACTTATGTAGTTCATAGGGCTGCGCAATATAACCGGTTCAGACATGAAAACGATACTTATTGCGATACGCTGATCGAAAACCGGTATTTTTGACTTGCATTCGGAAAACTTCGTAACACTCGGAAATCTTCGGATATTTCCTTTTTTCATTTGTGCCAAATATTATTCACATTTTTATTTTTAATCATGAATAAAAGTTGTTATTAAAGCTTAATGAAGCATAGTGATTTTGCTGTGTATTTGCTCTATAAATCAAGCATTACCTCGATTATAAGTAGTTTTTTGTTTAAAAATACTTCATGCAATATATTGCAATACATATCGCAAAACATGTTTTCGCATCACAATATATCGCAATATGAAAATTCTCTGCAATACCCATCCCTAGTAGTTCACATATCTAGACAAAATAATTGCATAGCACTGGCAGCCACAACATTCCACAGTAGAATGGGGATTTCTGTCCTTGTAATAAGTGAAGCTAATTGATAAATCCGTCACATCAGCTTAATAATAGCCATACGATCAAACTGCTTACAGTAAACAACTCCATCTTTTCTTCATCTTCCTCTTCTTCCTCGTCCTTATCATCTTCATCATCATCTAGAACCGAGTCGTAACCTCCAGCCATGTCAGATAATCCTTGGTTCAGTCTGTCATTCTCAGCTTTTAATTCCTTGTTTTTAGGATGGAATTCTGCTGGCCAAAAGAAATACTCTGATGGCTTGGTAAGACCCTGAAACGAATCAAAAGCTTTGAAGTGAAAAGCAATGTTTCCTATATTGCATAAACAAACATACAGATGAACCATTTTTATCCCCCTCAACGCGTTTTGCGGGGGGTATTAAAATGGACTCCGTCCATCCGTCCGTCTGTCCGTGCACATTTGTCTTTTCCGGAGCAGAACTCTAAAACCGTTCAATATTTCTTCACCAAACTTGGCACATACATGGATCTGGCGGTGTACTGGTGCCTTTTGGTAGTTTTGGAATTCTGAATAAAATATTTTTGGCATTTCCATGGCAACAACAAATTTGACTAAAACTGAAATTGGTAGGAGTGCTCTTTTCCGGAGCAGAACTCTAAAACCGTTCAATGGTTCTTCACCAAACTTGGCACATACATAGATCTGGTGGTGTACTGGTGCCTTTTGGTAGTTTGGATTTCTGAATAAAATATTTTTGGCATTTCCATGGCAACAAGTTTGACTTAGACTGAAATTGGTGATGGTGCTCCTTTCTGGAGCAGAACTTTAAAAACCTTTCAATTCTCTCCTTCCACTTTTCTATATACACGCCTAAATATTTGACAGAATCATAACTCGTAGACATAATCATGAAGAGTATATTGCCATTGCGGGGGATATTGATGACTTTGTCTTCTTGTTACTTCACAGTTTTAACTGTACAAAAGTACTGGTATACTACTCAAATGATGTCAAAGAACATCCGTTTTTTACACAGGATTATAGTTAACATGATCTGTGATACAGTCATTGTTCTTTAAAGGCACAATTTGACACATTTTCGACAATATTTTAGCCTGTATATAATATATATATTTATATATATTGGGGTATATCCACTTACTTTAGCTTCCTATTGATGAAAAATCCCGCCTTATTATCCCTTATGACTTGCCTGAAATCGATACTTAAAACTTCGAGGCAAACAGCTTCCAAACAGATACTCTTGCCATATATGGAATGTAAACAATTGCTCTGTACATCGAAAACTGTTGCACACATTGTTGCTGAACTGGTTTCAATCACAAGCTGCACGTATGTTTTTGTGCCAGACATTGCAACATTGCATTAATTCATTTGAACTCTTCAATTTAACATTGGAATCTAAATATGTAACTTTGTTTGGACTAAATTATATATGGTAACTTCCCTGAGGGCTGATAGTTAGTATTATTGAGTAAATGCATTATTTATTGTTGAAGATGTGTGGTGTGAAATAGTGCCTTTAACTTCCTTTGAGTAGTTTACCAGTACTATATATTACACCATATTATTATTCCCTCGGCATGTAATGCGGGAGGATATAGTCGACGCCTCGTCCGTCCGTCTGTAATCTTTTTGTTTCCGGAGCATAACTCAAAAACCGCTGAATATTTTTTAACAAAAATTGGTAGATGTATCAAACAGAACCTGAGGTGGTGCCTTTTGCTATTTACAGATTTTTGTCATTTATATTTTTCTCGGTTTCCATGGAAACGTTTTGGACTTAGTCTTAAAGGGAGGGTGGGCTTCGTTTCCGGAGCACAACTCAAAAACTTCTTAATATCTTTCAGCAAAACTTGGCAGATATATGAGACAGATCTTGAAGTGGTGCCTTTTGGTATTTACAGATTTTTGTCATTTTTATTTTTTTCAGTTTCCATGGAAACAATTCAGACTTAGTCTCAAAAGGGAGGGGTGGGTTTCGTTTCTGGAGCACAACTCGAAAACTTCTTAATATCTTTCAGCAAAACTTGGCAGATATGTAAGGGAGATGTGAAAGTGGTGCCTTTTGCTATTTGCAGATTTATGTGATCTATTATTTTCTCGGTTTCCATGGAAACGTTTCAGCTAAAAAGGGAGGGGTGGGTTTCGTTTCCGGAGCACAACTCGAAAACTTCTTAATATCTTTCAGCAAAACTTGGCAGATATGTGAGGCAGATGCCAAAGTGGTGCCTTTTGCTATTTGGCGGACATTTTTGGCATATTTATTTTTCCCGGTTTCCATGGAAACGATTTGGACGTAGTCTAAAAAAAGTCAAGCTGGACTTTAAGTAACTGTCAGATGATTTGTTCTTTCAAATATGTGGGGGCTGGGGGGATATGTCATCTTCTGGTGACTCTTGTTGTATTTGGCAATCTTCACCTTGCAATTATTTGTATGTAGTTGGCCAAAAGCTGCCTTCAAAGGTTGATGTTCTGTATGTTCAGGCTGTGTGAGGACATCCAAATGTTAGCTGGGTTGTTGGCATCAGCAATGGTGAAACCCACAAGCATGGATACGGTGATGACAGACAAGCATCACAATCAGTTCTTATCGAGGATAACATTTAAAACCATGACCAGCAGTTTGGGGACAAAATCAGAGGAGAGGGATTTGCAGACACTACTTGACACGGTTACACATTAGAAGACCTTAATTCAAAGATTAAGAGCTTCTAAAAGGTAAACATCAATACAATGCCAACTGAAACAAGGTCAGTCACCTATAAACTTACAGCTTCAGCATCAAGCTGTTCACAGACTTTCTGACTTTTTCTGAGATCTCCATCTGCTCTTTTTTCTGCAAAGCGACCTCCCATCCTCTGGACAAACTCTGTCCGCTGTTTGCTGTCCCTCTTCTGTCTCTTGGCAAACATGCTGGCTCTCATGAGCCTCTGCTCTTCCTGCTTCCTCTTCTGATGAGCTTCTTGACCCAGGCCACCACGGCCAAACTTCAGCTGAATGGGGACTGGCTCTTTCCTACCAGAACCTGGTAAAGGAGCAAAATACTGTACATAATTCAAAACTCTTTGTATGTTTGATTAGAAATATTTTTCCTGTAAGAATGAATTCTTTTTCATGTCAGAGTTTGTTTACAAGCTATATTTTATCTGTAAATACTTGGGTCCACACCAGACAGAACAGCGATTGACAACACAATGAAAAATACCAATCTTCACACCACAATCATAACTCTCTGTGTAAACATGTTGACAGTTATATCAACATTGCCAGCATCTTTGACTATCTGAATCATGTGGCCATAACCAAACACTGGTATAATACCTGCTTTGCCAATTGCCATGCCAGGTTTGTAGCCCATCTTCTGCAGCATAGCAAAGCCCTTGTTGTCGCTGCCAATGTTCACCTTCAGACCCTCCTCTCTCTTCTCCTTCTCTAAGGTTGCACGAGGCTTGTACATCTGTCTATGCACACTGTTCAGCGCTTTCTTCTTTTTGTCTTTCTCAAACTTCTTGGCAACGCGTTCTGGCAGCAACCCTGGTCTTGTGTCGCTGCTTTATGAACATGATAAAAAGAATTTAATCAGGGTTTTATAGTTTTCAGTAACTTCTGGGTCATTGAAAATAAATTGGTTAGCATTATTTTTCAGATTTATGTATTCAGGTTGTTTTTGCAGTTAGGAATAATGTGGTTTTAAGGAGGGGGGGAGGTGTTAGTGGAAAATGATGCAACTTGCTACTTTAAAGTGATGACTAATACATCGTGAACATAAACTTCCTGGAGTCTTCAAGAATTATCCAGTCATGACTTTTCAGTAAGTGAAGTGAGTTTTCTAAGAATTTAACACATTTTCAGGACTTCTAAGATATGTTCCATTGTCAAGTGTTTCAAACACTAACCAGTAGTTGCAAAATCGTTTGTGTTCGATTATGATCAAATGGGATCGAATGCTTGGTCGTTTGGTCATTGCGTAATCAGATCATATCATATTTGCCTGTTGTCTTTTTCAAGCAACATTTAAGATATCACAATTGTCTGGATCAGCAATGTTCAGCTGGTCCGTGGAAGACTCTTTAATGATAATTTTTCTAAGATTAATATTCTCGAAATCTTTGTTATATAATTTCACGTTTCAGATGTGCATTTTATCTTTCCTCAAATACACAACCTAGACGGACGTTGTTGAGCATGTAGACAGGTTGAAATGTACTGCACCCGCTGTCTAAACATGTCCTAAATACTTTCGAGTAGTATACTTTCGCAATGTGAAGGACTGATTTCACATAGAAATTATCAACATAGTATTGTGTCATATTTATACCTATAACACCGGTACTGGGTTGGTTATAACTTGTGTATCATGATTTGATGTTTGAGTCCGATTGATGTTAGTACCACTACCAATATCACAAAGTAAACATACCATTGTTTAAGAAATGCGTCTGACATATAATCATCTTCGTCATCATCGACATTTGACATTTTTTAGAGTGGTTAAGTTGAGCGAGCAATGACAAAATCGTAGTTTTGTGTGAGTTGTCAAATGTTACAACCAACTCGTACGAAAATGTTTACATGGTGAGTTATTTCCCCTTGAAATCTAAGGGAGATAATAATACCAAAACGACAAAATCATCCCACTAACAAACAAGTAAAAGCTATTTCTGTTAGACTGTTGCCATCAGTCGCTAGACTCTTCTAAGGCACTGCATAGCCGCATCGCTATCCCTTTTCTCCCCAACCACACTCCCACCTCATACCCCCTTCTTTTTAAAAAATATTCCTGGATCCGCCTATGAAATATGTAGGCATATACAGTGGATACATCATTTTCAGTGACTTAAATTAGGGACGGTTCTTTTAACATTTCTATGTATATATGACATTAGTTCCTATTACAACGAAATCGGGTAAGTGACTGGCGTAAATCAGGAAGCATGCTTCAGTCTGTTATCTCCCCCAAGCTGTTTTCATGCTAGTTGTTCATGTAGATAATGGGTGGTGGGGTAGCCTAATGGTTGAAACGTTCGCTCGTCACGCTGAAGACCCGGGTTCGATTCCCCTCATGGGTACAATGTGTGAAGCTCATTTCCGGTGTCCTCGCCGAGCTATTGCTGGAATATTGCTAAAAGCGGCGTAAAACCATACTCAGTCGCTCTCTCATGTAGATTATGATGTGCATTATGATGTAATGAGACACAAGGTCTCTTGATTCAATTCAATTCTTTTATTCTCATAAACCACCTTGGTGGTACAAGAGCATATATTGTAAACATATATACAAATACAATTCAAATTCAAGATGGAAGTAAACAACATATTAACATTTTTTTCTGACAAGAGATGATAGACGTAGGATATATTTTGATAGATTTACTATGTCTCGAGATGTTTTTACAGATAATATTTTCGTGAACTTTGTTTCATTGGGAAAAGAGGTTAGATGGGAGGGTAAATATTGTTTCCTCAATGTATCTAATGCTTTAAAATGAAAAATATAGTGGTATTCATCTGCGATGCTTTTAGAAGTGCATAGTTGACACGTTGTCTCGTCCCTTGGAATATTATACCAGAGGCCCGTGAATGTAGTGGCATCTCTCCCCACCAGAACATCACTGGTGGGGAGAGATTATATCCATGCATGAGTCACATTCTATTCAACTCTTAAATTCGTGATTTAATTTTGAATCATTTTGCTGTTAGTGTATATAGAGTTTCATGACCATAAACGACCAAACCGAGTTCATGCATAAATACTATCTCGGTCGCGTTCCTGCATCAATACTATCTCGGATGAGATGTAAAAAGAGCCAGAAGGATAGTTGAGGAAAATGAATTGATATATACTTTCTTTTATTGTCCTGACGGGATCGGGTGTACGGTCAGGATCGCTGACTTGGTTGACACATGTCACCGGTTCCCAATTGCGCAGATCGATGCTCATGCTTTTGATCACTGGATTGTCTGGTCCAGACTCGATTATTCACAGACCGCCGCCATATAGCTGTTGAGTGCGGCGTAAAACAAAACTCACTCACTCTTTTATTGGCTTCATTGTCATCAGTACAAATACATGTGATGGGAACGAGGACGATGTCAATATTACCTCATTGCATAACGGCCACTTGACATTGTGTTAGCCTATGCAGGTAATGATGTCGTGTCGGAGAACAAGGTGAAGGTCACCTAGTTTAATACTATCTCAAGATACGCCCAGGTAAGTGGAAATCTCTCTCTCTCTCTCTCTCTCTCTCTCTCTCTCTCTCTCTCTCTCTCTCTCTCTCTCTCTCTCTCTCTCTCTCTCTCTCTCCTCCCTCCTCCCTCCTCCTCTCCCTCCCTCTCTCTCTCTCTCTCTCTCTCTCTCTCTCTCTCTCTCTCTCTCTCTCTCTCTCTCTCTCTCTCTCTCTCCCTCCTCCCTCCCTCCTCCTCTCTCTCCCTCTCTCTCTCTCTCTCTCCTATTTAACCTTAATACTTGATAATAATATACAAATGACATGTGCAGTGGGATAGCTGACATTGACGGTCACGTTATTATCTGTATTAATTATATAAACAACGTTGTAGAGCGCTTACAATGATTACTACATGTACTATACTCTCAGTATCGTGACACGTGGATAAGGGATAGATTGAGTGACAGTTATCGGATGTTATACATGCTGTACATATTATGGGCAGATGGCTATATCAAATGTCTGAGGTCCACTGTATATATTGTAAAGGGTATTGTATGGGCTAGTATTTCAGTCCGGTTTTATTGAAAGAATCTCAGAATTTGTGAATTCCCAGAATGGAGGAGGAATCTTACAATAGTATAAGATAAACCCCAGGGATTCGATTGTTCAAGTTCTACTTAGTTTGAAACGTATTGTACATAGTGAGTGAGTGAGTTTAGCTATATGCCGCTTTTAGCAATATTCAAGCTATATCACGGCGGGGACACCAGACATCGGTTTCAGACCTTGTACCCATGTGGGGAATCGAACCCGGGCCTTCGGCATGACGAGCGAACGCTTAACCACTAGGCTACCCCAGCGCCCGTATTGTACATAAAAAAGCATCAGATACTAACGTTTCATACGCAAATATTATGTTGGGCTCTTGTCAATAACTCTTCCCAAACTGTTAAAGATTTGACCCATTTAAGTAAGTAAGGCTGTATGGTATTGAAAGCTGAAAATATGTCTTTTTGATGCGTATTTCATCAGAACCCCATTTTTAGTCGCATAAAGCAAGAATTCATCAGAAAATATGGAAGACTGTCACCCTCCGTTAAGACATTTAAGATATATATCTTGCACAGAAAGTGCACAATCATACCATTTGTTATTTGTGAGTAAAAGAGTTTAGTTTTACGCCGCTGTTAGCAATAATCCAGCGATATCACTGCAGGGGACACCAGAAATGGGCTTCACACATTGTACCCATGTGGGGAATCGAACCCGGGTCTTCGGCGTGATGAACGAACTAGGCTACCTAACCCCATGTGCTACGAAGATGATGCACATACCAGTGCAACATCGCATCTTTCTTTTCAGTTTTCATACCATACAAGTTCACTTAGGATGATAGGGCACTTTGGTTTCTTTTTAGAATACTTGGCAATGGCAATACTGTCGAGACGCCTTAAACAATGTCTTGCCAATGCAGTTGTGTGTGCAATGCCTTGTGTGTATTAGACTATTAATCACAGCAAATGGAAGGAGGGCTTGTACTGATGTACCTTGATCGATGGCCAAACACTGGATGGGAGGGTTGGAGGGAGGGAGGGTAGGGGATATCAGAGGGTTGGAGTGCACCTTTGAGATACACCGCCACAACTTCTCGTGAAGATGGTCTCTGCCATAGGGCACATGTCTCAAAGACATGCAGCCAGTTTCGGGAGGAATCTGGCAGTTAACTGAATCTACCCCCACTCTCTTCAACTACGAATGTACCTGTTCAGGCCTGTTCAGGGTAGGCATGGTGACCCGTTCACTGGTTTCCGCCCATATCACCCGGACACAAGCCCTGTACAACAAACAAACATATCTACTTTGTGACCGGTGAGAATGTATTGGTAGTTCTTATTATTGTTGATATTTACTTATCCTATTTACATATTTTCGCGTACGTGCGTGCGTGTGTGTGTATGTGAAGAAGATGGATGATAAATGGTATGACTTTCAAGAGTACTGAAGTCTGTAGTCTACTGACTACTCACCCAAAAGACGAACTATTTTAGCGATTTGATACATATTGTTTTTTTCTGAGGATAGCCACCGGCTTACAACTAATACTCATGTGCACTTAATTGTGTTGCCATGCCATGATGATGGAAACCAGATTAGATTTGAAGAACAACCCTAAAAAGTTTCAACCTTGACGTACGTTCACAGACCTGGAATTCTACGTCATATGTAGGTTTGATAACAGTTATCTGACCCACAGTTGAGGAAGAAAATAAACTACATTTTAAGTTATCGCGAAAATGTCATAGTGACACATACTGTTCTACTTTTCGGCAAGTGGGATAACATTCCAGTGTGAAGTGTGCACTTGTCTGCATAATAATGTCATGGTCAAAACGTTGTTTATTTCAATGCTTGCTGCTCAGATATGTGGATAGGTCGCGCACTGTCTTTCACTTTATGTTTTATAGTAAACTATGTATTCGTATCTGTCATTATTACTGTCTACGAAAATAAGGTATCATTTCGTCTCATGGCTTTGAGATCGACATTAACACCAGTCACACAAGGCGACATCTCTGATAAAATAGTTTTAACCCTTTGTTCAAATTAACATCAGAATGATCATTTGAATTAGGCCACATCCATTTGGTAAAGTTTAATGCAACATGATACAATCAGGTGGCAACTGAATACTTTATTCAACTAATATGCCATCATCTTTTTAAAATATATATTGAAGGTCTTTTGTTTTTAATACAAATGTAATTTCAGATTCAAACTAACGGATAATTTGTGGTTTTTTTTTGCACAAATTGTATGAAGTCGTTGCTCTCTTATTAGTCCAGTATAGAAGGTCTGACATTCTCTTTAGTCTAAGCTTCCATCAAGACGGCATCCAGCTCCACCGTGACCTGTGTTGGATAGTGTTTTGTTTGTTTGTTGTTAAACACCACACTCAGCAATATTCAAGCTGCATGGTGGTGAAGTGGAAACTACATCATTATGTTCCACAATACCCATTTTGTCCCAACTGAGACAAAAAAAACCAGCTCTATGGAAACATGCACCAATATAAACGGATTGGTGAATCACCTACCACGCCTCCAAGCAAAGACAAACATTATGCACAATTGATGTTTCCTTGCTTGGTCACTGAGGTGATGAAATTTCACCATTTGAAAACTTGTAACACTAGTATTGTGCAACAATTTGCCTTCAAGGTACATTCTGTAACCCTGTTTTAATATATCTGCCTTAAGACAACAGGGAGAAATACTTTCTGTCAATTTAGATGTTTCGAACATTGATTTCATACAGTATATTTCACTGAAAATCATTTATTAAATGATCATATGATAGTGTGTATCCTATGTTTTATATACACATTTAGCAGAGAAGAACACGATTTTTGTAACCTATGTTTAAGTAATTAGTATGAGTAGGATCAAATTATCTGATCGAGCAAATAACAGTAGCTTCAAGGGTACTTAATATGGCATCTGTCATTACACTGTTAAAACCAATAGAATCAATGTCGTACAAAGTTACTGTTATATATTCCTTGTCTCAAATCTCTGCCTTAAAGCACTTGTATAAGTACTTTATAACATTATGTGTCACTGTATATGTTGTCCATTGGGCTGATGCCAAACACCAATGTACCGAAATAAAGAACTATGACCTTAAAAAGCATGAAAGACATATGTATAGATCTTTGTATTTACTGCTGGACAGTGAATGTGATCATTCAGGAGTGTCTGGTAATAAATTTCAACCCTTTTGCCAACCGTGTGCTTTAGTATTTGGGTATTTTGCAGTACATCATTCAGATTTAAGTGAAGGAGATTTGTTCGTCAACTGCACTGATTTCATATTTTCCATGATTTATTTTTTTGTCTGTTGCACATGGGATATGGAGCACTTATGTAGCTACCATCAGTTAAACATCTTCTTGCTTATCATTGTAAAATAGTATATACTTTGCAGGTTTGGGCCCTCTCAGCTGACACAAAATGGCCGTTTTGAAATGTGGCAGACGACAGTTTGATCTCAATCTCATAACAGTCGAACCGGTTTTGTTTCTTTACATGATCGGATCCTTTCTGACGTACCCAACTTTCCAGGCATTTGTGTTCGACAAGATCTGCATTGGCAGCTACAACGACACTTTCTGTAGCAATCTGCAGAACAAGACGTTCCAAGATGACCACAAAACGGAAGAGGATTTTGTCCAGTCTCAGACGTCACACTGGATTTTGAAGAAAAATGTTGTGGAACTTGTTATATCTTGTTTCATGGTTGTGTTCATCCTGGGACCATGGGGTGATCGATTTAGTCGGAAACCACCAGTAATAGTTCCATGTTGTGGTGCAATGCTGGCTTCCATTACCTACCTGATCATGTCGATTTTTCCATCAATCAAAAAAGAATACATGTATATTGGGTTTGCGCTTAACGGCCTGTCCGGGGCTTACACAGCTCTATTGATGTCCGTGTACAGCTACGTGACTCACATCGCTGATCCCAGCACTAAAACAATGCGAGTGGGAATCCTTGAGTCCATGTCATTCCTTGCTGGAACGGTTGGGGTCTTCATATCAGGAGTCATGTTGGACAATACAAGCTTCATATTCGTCTTCGCCTTCATAAGTGGAAGCTTCTTCTTGGGAATGCTGTACGCTATCATACGTCTGGAGAACATCACAGCCAACACAATACCCGAGGGTGAAGGTGTCTGTGCTTGCTGGTTTCTGGCATCCATCAAGGAGTCTGCTCGTTGTGTGATGAAGAAGAGGCAGGAGAAGAGAACTCGCTATATCGTCTTACTGCTTGTTGTCTTCATCGTACTTAATCTTGGAACATCGTGTGAGTCCGTGGTTCTAATTATTGAAAACGAACCGAAATATTTCGAATTGAATTTGTTATCGTTTAAAATACACAATCTATTCATTTGACCATTAAACGACATAACATGAACTGATTATTCAGATTTGTGTGTGCTCATTACAATGGATATCGTGAGAAGGAAGTAGGTGTTCATGTAGTATGTCGGGCTATTCTTCAGGTGAAATTGATGTCCTGTTCCTGTACACAAGGCGGGCACCCCTCAGCTGGTCCTCAACAATGTTTGGTTACTATAAGGGTCTGGAGAACTTCACTCGCAGCATAATCCTGGTCACTGTTCTGCCCCTGTGTAGGAAGATGAGGGACACCACTCTGGGACTATGGGGCCTGGCGTCCAAGATCATCGGCCTTGTTATTATTGGTGTCAGTCAGTGGACATGGCTCCTATTTCTAGGTGACTCCAACGGTTTGCAACACGTATCTTTCCTAATTGTGACAATGTTCTGATTTTATTAACGTGATTTTTGTCAGTAAGTATCAACATCAATAATCAGTTTTAGTTAATATGTATTCAGGTTTCACCAAACATCATGAATGTATGTTTCAGTGGCGATATTTGCCATGTTCCAAGGCTTTCCAGCAGCTGTTGTTCGGTCACTCTTGTCCAGCATGGTCAGCCAGGCTGAACAGGGTAAGATCAGATCTGACATATCATTTCTATTGTAGTCAAGGATGCATTTAGATGATAGGATATGTATATAGCGCACATATCCACGCAACTAGTACATGCTCAAGGCGCTTGAGTGTTCCCTTGATCAACGGATGTCCTTTTTCTGGCATTCTTTTAACCAACTCAACTCCCTGGGGAGAATTCAACTCATGCGGTCTGTTAGTCGCAGCGAGGTATCACACAGCCTCATCCTCACAAGGCACCCATCTGCAGCTGGGAGAACTGGGACACATAGTCACAGTATTTTGTCCAATGAAACTGCACGTTACTATACCCGCAACTAGATTTAGCCAGTCATATACTAGGCATGATGTGAATAGTCAGAGAGAAAGGAGTGAGGCTCAGGTTATGCCTTTCCAGATTTGAAGTCTTGGCGACACAAATTATGTAATTCCTCAATTTGACTAGAACTACTGTCTTTTTTAGGTGAGCAATTGACTTACCTTTGCATATGATTATAAACGGTCCATTCCTACTTATTCCAACGTATACAGGCTGTTCTTTAACCCAAAATGGCGAAGCAGAAGCAAGTAATGAAATGTGCCACCTGTCTAACGAATGACCAGATAACTCATCCATCATTGTCCTGAAAAGGAACAATAGCTCAACACTTTCAGATCAGTTCTATAAAGAGAGCAGTGGCGAGGATCAGCGATCGTCCTCTTCCTGTCTGCTGCAGACGTTATGACGACAGCAAGACTTGCTAGACTGGTCAATCAGTCAGATTATATACGGGAATCGAACATCAAGGGGCATGAACTCGGTCAGCGTGTTCGGTCAGATCAGATCAATGGTTCAAGAACTTCAGAGTTCCACTGACCTACCGCTTGTGTTTATTCACAGACCTCAAACCTACATACTTCAAGCTTGCATCGCCGACTAAGGCAGTGACACTCGATATGAACTACACACATCCCTGTTGTCATTTGACGTTTTTGTGACGTCATATGCACGTTATGATTTACCGTCTCTGCGCAGGTTCTGTTGCACTTCCTCTGCCTCTGATATGATTGAATCCTTCTACGTGCGTTCAGCTATATATCACTTTCAGTTTTCTTTGTCTTATCATCATATGTAAGCATTTGGCTATTTATGACTGTCTTCTTGACTGTCACCAGGACGACTGTTTGGAGTGGTAGCTGCTGTGGAGAGCATTGGAAGCTTGTTGGCATCCCTCCTCTTCAATGAACTCTACCCAGTATCCCTTTCTTTCTTCCCGGGATTCAGCTTCCTGCTGGCCGCTGGTATATGTGTCATTGGGGCAGCCATCATGCTGTAAGTGGACTATGTACTTCCTGGTTCAAGACTAATGAACATGATATTGTACCCACATTTATCTATGATGCGTATTTAGCTGTAACAAATAAACATAATTATTTCCACTATGTAATAACAAATCTGCGTTATTTTAGGTGGCTACATTTTGAACTCCCAACCATGGTGTACTGTGATATACAGCAAGAAGAAACGGAAGAAACGTCACCGACAGACAACACAACTATCAATAAAGGTGCACATATATAGTAGATTTACAGACTGATGAAATGATTATGGCACATATAGTCATGGTATATTACAGCGGTTAATAAATCGTGGAGCCAGGCTATCCATTGGTTGAAAACATGAGCAACGACCTACGGTTTCATGGAACGATGTCACAAAATCAGCCGAGTTCCACATGTAACCACCCTCTGTTTTCCTCACCCACACATACTTCAGCGGGCAGTGGAAATTACCATTCTAACAAGTGAAGATCAAATGTGATACAGCAGTTCTTATGTTCTGTTTCAGGGGACCTGCAGACAGACCAAGTTGTGGCCCACATGTAATGGAAGTCTCTTTCATGATGTACCTGAGGTTTTCCTACTGACAAGCTGCATCACAGATGTTCAGATAGTTTAATATATATATACTATTAACTCCTTACCTTTTCCTAACGTCATTGCTTTAAGTGAATACACAATGCCATTTAGAAAGTAGTTAATGGTATTTGGGATTTCATTTTCTGTGTTGGCGATTTGGAGCCTGACTACGAGAATGTGGGTTCGAACTCAGCCCAACAAAATTACTAGATTCTGTACTTTACTGAGAAAGTGTAATCCCAAATATAACATGTGTTACGTTGTCACTGCTGTACCTATATATTACATATATTAAAACATTAATGTTGATTCTAACAAAATCACAGCAATCGCACACAATAGAATGTTTAGGAGCGACCAGAGTGCATTTGAGTAAGCGTAATAGTATGCTGTACGCTCGCTATGGACAGAGAAGTTTTACCTACAGCACAGCTGTAGAGTGGAACAACCTCCCAGTACATGTGAAAGACTCATCTTCTCTTCAGTCATTCCGTAGAACAAATACACTTATTATTATTATTATTATTGTACTTAAAGTGATGTTCATTCATTCATTCATTCGATTCTTTCATTGCCATATATTTCTTAATACTGGATTCAGTAATTATGTATTGTTTGTTATTTGATTTGACAGTGTTGTTGTTCGATGGATGATAATAACACCATGCGTTGTATTTAATACAAAAAGGGTATATCTGCATACATGCAAGGCTACCGGGGATTCCCGTATTTACGCCCGGCCTTCAAAATAGCACCTTCACATTTAAACTATAAGTCCGCAATCACGTCAACAGCAGCCACAGCGGCTCCACAGATGGCACAAACACTGCAGGAAGAGCGGGTGAATATTCCCCAAGCCACAATTCACCAGGCAGTACTGGGCCTTCACATAGGGGCTGTTTGACTGTAGACAAGAAGGGATAGCCTCCCCGTTGCCATTCGATTGTTTGACAGACCTCCCTCAGTGACAATGCCTTGTGCCACATTGGGCAATTTATTATGATCTTTTGATTATTTATATAATAAAAAATACATCTGAAATTCACTTTTGCGTTTCTTCAGAGAGCACAAAGTCATATCCAAAGCACTACTTCAGCTTAAACGCGTGAAGCTCCGGGTTAGAACTGGTTAAGCAAACCATGTTTGTCATAAGATGCGACTAACGGCATGGGCGGGTGGGGTGGGTGGGTGGGTGTTTCAGGGATTTGAACACCCCACTACCCTTTGCCTTTGAAAAAAGACTTAAGGCCACATTGAAGATTTTTTTGCGTTGGCGGAGCCAAGGGGATTCAGGAGGTACGAACCCCCACCCCCACCCCCTTTTTCAAAATTCCTGGATCCGCCCATGAACGGGATCGGGTGGTCAGGCTCGCTGACTTGGTTGACAGATGTCATCGTATCGCAACTGGATAGTCACTGTATTGCCTGGTCCAGGCTCTATTATTGACAGAACGCCGCCATATAGCTGGAATATTGCTGAGTGTGACGTTAAACAACAAACAAATTTACAGAGATGGTGTAAGGGCGCTTCAAACACTACTTCAGCTTATAAAAGGGGGATGATGAAAGGGTGCTTCAAATACAACTTTATGACTCCACGATTATCGACTTTGGTTCCAATCATCTGAACCCCTGGATTAAGGGGTTGACTACAACAAGAAACTCATAGCTGTCTAATATAGGCCAGGGTCTAGATTTTCGAAGCTCTCATAGCGCTAAGATAGTCGTAAGTTAATGTTAGTGTATGGCAGTTACGACTATCTTAGCGCTAAGAGAGCTTCGAAAATCTAGGCCCAGGAAGCTATATTGTGTGAACAATGACAAGAGTTTATATCTTATGGTGCGGTCCCAGTGGCGACCTCGCAAACTACTCGACCGGTCTCGATCTGGGGGTATCTCGACTTCACAAAGACCTCAAAACGACCTCATAACGACCTCGTAAGGACCTTTACGACCTTAGTTCGATTTTAGTTCGACTTCAGTCGACCTACCTCGACTTAGGTCGGCTAAGTTGAGAAGACCTATACTCGACCAGCTAGACCTGTATATCGACCTAATTTCGAATTAATTTCGTCCTAAGTCGACCGGCCCGACCTCACCGCGACCTGTGTTCAACCGGAGCGACTGGTTCTCGACGGAAATTCCATTTTTCTGCCGAGTAGACCCTTGGTTTCCTAATTGTATAAATTACAGGGTGCATTTTCACCAGGTACCCATGCAATTAGAGGACTGCAAAGTAGTAACATCACCATCAGGAACCTTAACGTAAACCTGGTGAGCCCCGAGAAGCGAAGACTGCTTACCCTTTGGGTGCAGATAGCCTGGCACCTGCTTGAACGGGTGGATGACCTGGAGAATGCCAACCCTCCTCCAAAGCCAAAGCCTCAGCCATAAGCACATCAATCCTATCCTTGACGCCTTCAAAGCTGAGTATCGGTCAGATGAGTGGGATCAGAGTAGATGGAATACTGTAGCCCGTGATTTCAAGGAAAAGTGGCAGTTTCCATATTACACCGGTGCGTTTGATGGCAAGCACATACGTATCAAGAAGCCTCCCAAAAGCGGGTTCCTCTTCTACCACTACAAGAACTTCTTCTCTATCGTCTTGCTGGCACTCGCGGATGCCGACTACAAGTTCCCGATGGTCAACGTCGGGGCCAATGGATCAGCATCAGACGCTGATGGTCTTCAACCATTCACGAGATCGTATGGAGGGCGATGACCTTGTATTCCCCGTATGGTGTGCCATCCTTCATCATCGGAGACGATGCCTTTCCACTCCGCCCCTGGATGAAGTCCTTTTCCATGCATCAGATGGACCCCGATCAGCAGATCTTCAACTGCAGGTAATTATTCTTTTCAATAAATACCTAAATCAAATTATAACTTAGTATCTTTGGGTGTATGCAATATTATATCAAAGGTTTTTAATTTTGAATACATTTGACTTAAATATGTTTAATTTGTGACTTGCAGACTGTCTCGGGCCAGACGAGTGGTGGAGAATCCTTCTGGATATGAGGTTCCAGATCCTCCTCGGCTCCCTAAATAGCACTGCAGACAGAGCTGAACAGATAACCCAGGCCTGCGTCACTTTACACAACATGCTGAGAACGAGGAACCGGAACAGTCAGATGAACCTCATAGACCGGGAAATTGGGGACTGTTCACTCACCCCAGGCGAGTGGCGCTCCTGCACACAGCTGCTTGATGGGGATAACCGGGGTGCGAGGAACGTTACCCCACTAGATGGTGCCAACCAAAGAAACTATTTGAAGGACTATTTCGTGGGCCCAGGAGCTGTTCATTGGCAAGAGAAAATGATATCCAAATGACTTTAAAGTGTACTCTATTATTTAGGACTACTTCATTTACAAAGGAACTATTGTTTGTTTTTTATTTACACTATTTACAATTGGTAAATGCGAAAAAAACACACAATGAAAACTAACTATATACATGATGAACAAAACAAACTTTATTACAATCGTACAAGATGTATTTACATTTACACTTAGCAAAAAAAATACAAAAAGAATATCAGATAAAAAAGCTTTTAAATCTTGTATTGGAAACTCATTTAAATAATCTGAAGGTAACATTTCACATCAGTATAAAGTGCTCATGACAATATATGAGTATCAAGTTCTACTTCTCAGTTTCACTGTCCTTGCTGAGAGTCCTGAACATGTGACTGATCCTCTGAGGTGTGTGTAGATTCCAAGACACCGCTTGACAGGTACAGAGATATACCTACTGCAGCACTGGAGTCAAAGTTGGGGGAAGATACCAGCCTGATCCGCTGCTTTGCGGCGTGTTGCAGAGAATGATGTGCTCAGGGTGGACCTCTGGGTGGCAGCAGGTTGGTGTGGAGATGATGTGCTACCACTGGCTTCCGTTTGGCTTTTATGAAGCATCTGGGAAGATGGCGACCATTTATTCGGTCGGCGCGGACTCGATTAGGTCGAGCTGAGGTCGAGATAGGTTGACTTCAGGTCGAGTCGGTCGACTCCAGGTTGAGTCCAAGTCGAGTCCAGTTCGAGTTGGTCGACTCAAGGTCGAGTCGAGGTCGAGTCGAGGCCGAGTACAGATCGACTCTAAGACGAACACAGATCGGCATGTCAGGCCACCTCAAACTTCAACTCGACCAACTCGACCTAATGTCGACTTAAACTCGACCTTTTTTCGACCTACCTCGACCTACCTCGACCTATTCTCGACCTGGTCTCGACCCCATCTCGGACCGAAGGTCGAGGAGGAAGTCGGGGAAAATTTTTGACATGTCAAAAAAAATTCAAAAACTTGGTAGACCTGATTCGATCTCACTCGACCTAACTCGTTCTGAAACTCGACCCCCAACTCGACCTTCAGGTCGAGAAGGTCGAGTAGCGTGAGGTCGGCACTGGGACCGCACCATTAGGGTAAGTTGTTACTGAAGTCTACATACAAACGGACGGGAGAACACAGATGAAACTACATAAGACCCAGGTAAAGAGCGGTAATCGTACGATTAGATATAATCGACTGGTGAGGAGTTTGGTGATTATGTACCGTTTGTTTCTGCCATTAGTACTCAACTACTTTCTGACCAAACTCATACACATGAAAGGACATTCATCACTGTGAACTTCTGAATGCATTATCGGCACTGATGGGCGCTTGAAATAATTAGTCTATATCTACGCGTATTGACTTGGTGCTGATAAAGTACGTACCTTGCACACGTTTCTACATTATATCGTCACAAGACCGCCAACACTTAACCCGGTAGTAATCAGAACTCAATGATGAAGTTTATCGCTTGCGAAATAGATTTTTTTTTTAAAGCTCAATTTGCATTTATTTTATTTTTTGCATTACTGTAAATAGTGTTCGCTATTTTCCCCTCTATAAGTATTTTCTATTTGTATGCCTTTTGGGGGGCGGTGGTTAAAGCGTTCGATCGTCACGCCTAAGACCAAGGTTCTATTCCCCACGTGGATACAATATGTGAAGCCCATTTACGGTGTTCCCCGTCATTGCTGGAATATATTGCTGAAAGCGGCGTAAAGCTATAATCTCACTCACTCATTCCCTTCTCACATGCTCGCTCCTCACTGTTTCCGCTTGTTGCCATTTGGGAAACATTTCAATAACATATAGTTTCTCATCCTATTCCAGAAAGAAAAATACTTATGACTAAAGCTTTGATTAAAAATAAAATATATACTCTCCCAAAAAAGAAACGCATATAGGAATTTCAACTGTATTTTTATGTGTATTTTGAAACATCTTGTAGGCTTTATGAGTCAATGAAATAGAGCGAAATTGCACACTGGGAATGCAGACTTATCCGTCTTTGGCACCAACTCGAGGAAAGTCAGTTTGAGTGTCACATGGAGACGTGTGGTGGCGCTGAAGTCAATACCTCGTGTGACCACCGTGGGCATCCAGAACTGCACGGCATCGCCTCGGCATCGAACAAATAAGTCTCAGAATCTCGTGTTGCCCAATCGCAGCCCACTCTGCCTGTAGTGCCTGTGCGAGTTGCTGAAGTGTCTGTGGATGAGGGTCGCACCCGTCTGTCCAGGGCATCCCGTAGATGTTCGATCGGGTTTAAGTCCGGTGATCTTGAGGGCCAGGGGAGCACATTGATGTTGTGGTTCTGGAGGAAGTCTCTACTGTGACGTGCTGTGTGGGGCCTGGCATTGTCCTGTTGAAACAACTCCCTCTGGCGACCAATGATTGGAAAGACGTGTGGGCGTAGGATTTCGTCACAGTACCGTTGATCTGACAGGTTGCCCTGGATCATCACAAAATCACTTCTCCTACGGCAGGTGATCGCTCCCCACATCATAACACCTCCCCGGCCGATTCTGTCCACCTGGGGAACGTAAGCGTCGGCGAAACGTTCACGTCGACGTCTGTACACCCGCATTCTTCCATCGCGTCGTTCCAATAGAAATCGTGACTCATCACTGAACCAGATTCTACGCCAATTCGGTAGGTTCCATGCCTGAACGTAGGTGCACCATTGAACTCGATGTCGACGATGTTGTTGTCGAAGCACAGGGCTAAAATAAGGTCTTCTGGCACGTAAACCAGCCTCACTCAACCTGTTCCTGACGGTCTGTGCAGAAAGCCTCCTCAATCCGGGTATTTGTCGAGCGGTACTGGTCGCCGTAGCTGTTCGATGACGCAGGTGATGTACCCGGATGTAGCGATCTTGCGCCGCAGTGGTCGCTCGAGGTCGCCCACTACGAGGGGCATCTGCTACCGAATTCTGCCGGCGATATCTCTCCCAGAGCCGTGAAATGGTGCTTTGGTGAACATTCATGCGTCGGGCAACTGCAAGTTGAGACTGGCCAGCTTCAAGCAAACCAATGGCGATATGACGGTTGGCTTCACTTAGACGTGGCATTTTGCGTTCGTCAACAATATTCCAAATACAGTGAATAATCGACAGACAGCGATCAACCTTTTATACCCATCAATGAGACTATCTGATCCCCAACTTTCACGTGCATTACATGTGAATTGTGTATTCTGTGACACTACACGCCGAAATTGAAAATCATGCTGTTAAATACGGGTATTTTACGAATGGTGCGTTTTGTTGTGATGTTTCAAAACATTAACACCATAGGACTCATAAACAGAGCAAAACCTTTTGTAAAAGGAATCACGTTTTAATTCATTGCTACATGAAATTGCTATTTTCATGATGCGTTTCTTTTTTGGGAGAGTATATATATTGATTGGCAAAATCATTTAAATATTTGTCAGGATATACATTACAGATGATTCAGAATAAATATCGCACCTCTGCTGTCTAATGTCTTGGCATGCGCTTAATAAATTACCACGTCCGGCAACATAGTCGAGTGCCATTTCGAAATATTGAGGTTCAACGACTTTATTAATTATTAAATATAATCTGTGTGAGACAGGAATGTTCTCAGATGTTCAAATAATTCTGGTGGTTTAAATAATCCACCAGTCTAAATACACACGATTCTGTCGTGAACATGTAGGCTTGTATCATTATCATGAAACACTTGTTTTGAGAGAGAGAAAACCCGCACGCAGTTTTCCAAAACTTCCGTGTGAAAACTTCTAAAGCCTTGTTTACATGCACCACTTTCACCCCCATGGGTATTTTGCCCCTGGGGGTAAATTTACCCGCAGGGGCAAATGGCAAAATTGTGCCTGCGTTTACATGGTGGGAGGTATTGTTATTTCTTGTCACTTCTCTATAACCATGGATAAATATAGACATTTGTCCAAATCTAGAAAACGGAGAGATTCGTTCAAACTTTGTGCGTGGCTTCATCACTAGAGAACGCCTTGTTTTGGAAAAGGAAAGGAGTAGATATTGGTGGGAAGTAACTGTACCACGTTTTGATGAAACTCGGTGTAAAGAAAACGTCAGAATGTCAAGGGACATGTTCCAGCGCCTCTGTGAAAAGTTCCATCTTCACATTCAAAAAGATTCGAGTAGCAGTGGCAATATACTACTTGGCCACAACAGTAGAATATCGCATTGTTGGTAATCTGTTTGGGATTCACAGGTCATGAAGTGTGTTATGCCACTTGTACACACGTGTTTCCAGATTTTGTGAAGTTTCCTATAGGCGAGGAAAGCTTCAAAGCTTCAGCAGATGGTGTCCCGTCTTACCACAGTCCCCAGAGTGGAAGAAAAGAGTGGGTACTGCTAACAATGATGGTGACATGCCTTCATCATTGCAGATCCGGCCTATCATATGTCTCACTAGCTCTTAACACCTTACGGCAACGGAGGAACCCAATCAGATGAGAAGTCATACTTCAACTTCCGTTTTAGCAGTGCCCGGATGGTCATTGAAAATACATTTGGACGCTTCAAAGGAAGATGTAGGCGCATAACATGTGTGAATCAGACCACATGTTCAACCCTGACTGGCTGGATGAGTTTGAGATACATGGTGGCGACCAAGGACCACAAGGTCAAGTTGATACCACTGGACAAGAATGTTGGACATTTGATGGATGATGGATTGGCATATGATTGATGAGTGTTCATGATGAACTGTAGCATACGCAATTGGTGTTCTCTGTCAGAAGCTTTCTGTCTTTCTCCTTTATCAAGTTTCCTAAGTGCAAGCTCTCTATTTTCTTTCTCTCGTCATTTTTCTCATTTCCAGCTCAATTTGTTTCTTTTCCAACTCGATCTGCCTTGCTTCAATATCTTCATTAGGTTTAGCAAACTAGTCCATGACAGTTTTCAAAGTTGTTTGCAGTTTGGGTTTTCTTTGTTTTCCGTTTTGTTTCTTTTCATATGAGCATTTTGTTGGCCATTGTTAACATATTCATAATCTCCTGGCTCAGCAAGTTCGACATCATCAGCAATATTGTCGGTAACATGATCATCAGTAACCTCAAGATCAGATATGTCTGTATCTGATGCAACTGACTGCTAGAGACTTTGAATGCCCTTTCCGGGTGATGTCGCAAAATTTCATTTAGCTGTTCATAAAATGTGCAAAGTTTTCGGGGCTGTCCACTCCTCTTAAGTGAATCCCTACACTGTCCATATGATTTTTAAGTGTTTTCGTTCGTTCTGTGCATTGTATGGCCGTTTTCTCAAAGCCCAGTTCATGCATTACTTTGTTCACCTTTGAATAAACAGCTGTATCAGCTTTTGAGGGGCTGTCCAGAAGGAACTGGATGGGCATGTCTCCGCAGATACTGAGCAGACCCTTTGTCTCATCATCTGTCCAGAAGGAACTGGATGGGCATGTCTCCGCAGATACTGAGCAGGCCCTTTGTCTCATCATCTGTCCAGAAGGAACTGGATGGGCGGGTCTCCGCAGATACTGAGCAGACCCTTTGTCTCATCATCTGTCCAGAAGGGATTGGATGGGCATGTCTCTGCAGATACTAAACAGACCCTTTGTCTCATCATCTGTCCAGGCTTAACCACGCTGTAAGCCCTTGTTTATGGGAGGCATGTTGTTTCCAGTGTTGAGCTACAGATTAATGACAGGGTGGGTAGTGCATACCAACAACATACATACCAACAAAATGCATGTCTAGATTTCCTGGAAAACCATTCCATTATAAGCAGGAATGGATGGTTCTACAAATGTACCCCTGGTTGTATTTAGCTTTATAGACCGTTTACATGACACTTTTACCCCAAGGGGGTAGAATACCCCCGGGGGTAACTGAATTTGCTCCACCTCTTGACCAGGGGCAGAATACCCCTCTTGGGGTATAATTTACCCCCCTGTTAGACCCGTTTATACGACAAAATTTGCCTCTCAGAGGTATTTTAACTCCATGGGGTATTTTACCCCCGGGGGCAAAGGGGTGCATGTAAACAAGGCTTAAGATATCAGATATTTGATATTTTGAAGCTTAATTGCTCATGAGAAAGGTTTTATTCATAATTGTCTACACCTGTACTACAGGCATATCGGGACACTTTCACAACTGAAAGTTGTTCGCGACAGAGTTATCTCCCCTTCTGCATGTTATCCCCATGTCCGTTACCAAAAGCAGTAACTTCTGATGGTTAATGGCAAATAACATTTTAACAAGATACAGGTTACTCCGATGCACCTAACCTGACATTTACAGTTATTAGCTTACAATAAACAACTAATCATTTCCCATGTTCATCGATATTTTCAACCGTCAAACATCACGAATAAAATTTTAATAACCTTTTCAGTAGCATTGAGTTCAGCTCCATTTAGACTTTCGTGCTCGCAAAACTTCGTTTTCCACAGGTCATTTATTCATAGAGTTTCCATTGCGAGCTGGTGTAGTTAGATGAATTCTCCAGCTACCTAATACGATATTTTAATTACCGCTAACATAAATATTTAAACCGTCTTTTTACGGAAAATTGCAAATATAACATAACCGGTGTTCATGCAATTTGTTACCCTTAAGAATCATTCATGTAAAGTTTCTCTTAAAACTGAATAAACAGGTTTCATGCCTTTACACGTTGCTTTTCATAATGCTAATGTAGCTGTCATCACCAACACTGTTTAACTCGGGTAAATCAGGTTCAAACAGGTAAAAATAAAACACAAGGATATGTTTGCGATTCCTTTTATTGTATTAATTCATCCAACATAAATGCACTCCATGCTGCTACATATATTTATATGTCATTTCCTGATGACAGATTGGTAAACCAAACAACTTACCATATTAAAACGGCGCTACGGGCTCTGCAGAAAGTGAATTATGCTGTGTAGCCTGCTGGCGATCAACTTTAATATCTAATACAAACACCATCAGCTTACTACTCATGGGCAACACTGACGAAGATAAAGTACGTGGAACATGTAAAGTGTGAGCTTCGGGTCTCTTGTTGTTTGGAGGAAGAGGATATCTCAAACAATCCACACAAATACATAGGCGTAAAGATCATAGCAAGGTCAAATATGCAAATTAGATATGACCCATGCACTCAGTTGTTAGAGCAGACGGATGACCGGACGCCGGATTGCGTGCCATGCCACACGCCTATCGGGCCTTTCAGGCCTGTGGAGCTAAAAATTAAATAACATGAACCATAAAATGAAATTTCCAATCCCATTAGTGACTTAACTTTATTCACCGAACCTTAAACTCATTCAAGAAGCGATTTTTATCTATGTGTTGAGCATTTAATTAAAAAAAACCCATGTAATTATTGCCTACAAAATTTTAACAAACTCATTTCTTATGGAAACATAGGAGGCTAATGACTTCATTGTATTTTACCTTAACCAGGAAGCTAAATTGAAAACACTAAACTGATCGATGTTCCCTACAAACATGAAAAAGTTCGAAAAGCAAGATCAGCTACCTTTTAGCTCTCAAAACTTAATGTAAATACAGTAAGGCGAACCAGAAATGGTTTAACTTTTTGTTTCCGTTATGTTAACGGAAAAAAATCAAGTTTTTGTCTTTGTCAAACTGTAAACATTTAAAAATAAACCTAACGCTATCATTCACAATGTTATTTTCGACATGGGACATTGCTATTCATTCACAGCAATAGGAAACATGTACGCATACATTATTTGAAAGCACACTCGTATACAGACTAGATTTTGATGTGCTCCAAACATAATAACATTCTCAAATCAAATAACGGTTTCCTCAAAAGGAGAGGACATACAGACGCACGGTGATATACTGATATTTTATCTCAATCACTTTACATCTTGGTTTCTAAACAACATCCGAATGATATTAAACGTTCATCCAAACATGAGTTTACTCAACCTTGCACACAGCAATCACAAGCTGAAACTATCATACCTCATCCTTAGGTATATTTCATGACAAAAGATAATAATAAATTTATTTTTCATGTGGTGAAAATTATCATCTAAACCAAAAGCAAGCATAAGCACGGCTTCTTTGCATTCAGCTCTCCTACCCAACCGACATCAACACGGAATTGCTTGCTTGAACAAAAAATAAGTCTTAAAACAAGACAATATAATTGCATTAAATAGGCAAACTCAATTAGATGTCAAAAACATTGACAGAGCATATCTACCCCTCCAAAGAATAAAACTGTTAACCATAAAGACAAGAATACAAAGAAGCAAACTACCTGCAGTAGTACAAATTCTTTTACTTTCGTGGTTGAATGATGCGAGTCTCAAACCCACATCTTCGCCACCAGGGCTCACTGTGGTCATAGTTAAAGTCGAGGTTAAAGTGTTGTAAGGCTGAGTTCTGGCGTGAGGTGTCTTACTGAGTTTTAGCCCTCCTCGAATACAACCACTAAAGTACAGGAATTTGTACTCTTGCAGACAGTGTAATCCAGAAGTCGGCTCCTGTGCATTTGTTCCATTAAAAGAGGAGAAAAGTTTTGATATTATGTATGCCAATAAAGAAACTTGACTGTCGGCAAAGAGTGCTATATCATGTAGCATATCGCGGCGAGGAAACATCAGACTTTTAACATAATTCTTACTAGTTAAACTTCCTCCTCTGCATGTTAAACACTTCTGTGAGGTGAGACCACTCAGTCTACGTCACTCGAACTAGCTAGTAGTTAACTGTGTGCCAGTTTTCATTTTGACCCTTTATAATTCTCCAGCAAGGTGATTCGGTTTTGCTTCTGGAGTATTTGTTTCAAGGACGTTTTTCCATGATTACTTGCTCTGAAATACTGTTTAGTTACGATATCGTTAAGTTTTTCTAGCCCCTGCTGTGTAAATCCAATCAAATTTCCATGAATTCCAATCAGTTCAGGAACATGATGCTGAAGGATGTGAATATACGGGGTAACATCACATCTCTGATACGCATCTACATACAGCTTGATCCATGAATTAATCTCAGAAGACACTTCATTCACATTTGGTGCACTTGATTTCACTAAATCGTTTATGGAGTGAAACCCATCCCAGACGGATTGTATAACGCCTGCCCTCTCTTCATCGTCAAGTAATTCAGAGGCTTTAAATACCTTTGAGAGTTTCAATTTCTCGGGACCTTGCAAATCACGAAACTCTATTTTCCGTGTATCTTTGTTGATAAAAAATTCAAAGTTTATCCCTGCTTCTTTTAATTGTTTCTCCAGTCTAGACATGTGTTTAAGCTTATTTCTATCAAGGCCAGCTTTGAAACAAGTGTTTGTCTTTACATTGTCCAACAGTCTCAATTCACACACAAGAAGACTGAACAGCTTATATGTAACCCTCAGAAAGAGATGCAGTTGGTCAATCACCACGTTTCTTAGAGGTATGTTAGGAAACAAAGGATCGTTTGATAAAGAATAATCAGTTTTTGTTTTTCTCTGCATTTTGTCACTATTCGATGCCTTATAATCAATTCGCGCCCCTTTGTTTGGATCCGACATTGACCATTTTTCTTCGACACGATAACGTTCCTGTTTTGAACACTTGCAGTATATACATGTGTGTTGAGATGCAATAGAACTTATTCCTACAGCAATGAGTAAGAACTTATAATCTCCACCTAGATAAAGAGTAAGTTTCAATTGTACACCAGCTATGGAGATCCACGTTCCATTTAATTCATCTGTTTCCTTCCTTAAATTGGAAAGGGCCTGAGTAAGTTCATAGTGTCGTTCCCTAGTGCATACAATGGCTAGAGGGTAATTTCCCAGCGCAGAACCACATTTACTATCGTTAAGGATAGTAAAAGCCACGTTTATCACATGTAAGTGTTTCCCGATCCGTGTCCCATCTGCCGACTTTAAGACATGTCCCGTCAATATAAGCATCTGGGTCATTTGCGATCAAATTTGGCACAACAGCATGTAACCGCTCTCGGAAGTGACTGTTCATATCCTAATCCGTCTGGAGTTTCCTTTATGATAAAGTTACTGTTTAACTGCGAATATGTCTCTTTAATTTTGTGAGATCTGGGAAGATTTTTGAACAGCATAGTAAGTTCATGATAAGCATTGTTGCTTACATTAAACACATCTAATACATACAAGAGTCTATTCAAGCTGTCTTCCCTTATTTCTTTGTCTTTTTCAAGGATAATTTCATCGTGTTTGCCACCCTTTTCTATTAGTATTGACAAAACCTTGGTGTTGTCCTCTTCAACAAAAGATAGTGCATCCTTACACTGCTCAATTTTCCTTTTCTTTGCATAAGAGTGAGTACAGTCAGCTAGTATTTTCCTTTTCCGATCTCTGTCCTGGACCGTCTGGGAGCCTTTACTTTTCAGTTTACATTCGGGTTTTAGTGCTTCCACTAGTTTAGTTTCTAACTGCTGGTTTTCATGTTTTAAATTATCAATGATGCACTCCAAGTTTTGTTTTATTTCATTAACTTTTAATTCACTGCGATGTCCATCTATACTTACATTCCACTTGTATTCTTTTTTAGAAAGATTGGCTAAAAAAATGTCTGAACTGCCTTCCACCTTTCCTTTTACACGTTGCTGCTTGTTTTCTGAGTCTGAATAATTCTGATTTCATATTGTCCTTTTCCCTTTCGCTGACAATATAAGACACACCAATTTCGTCCTCTAACTTGCTAATGAAAGATTCCATGTTTTCTTTGGTCAACTGATTTTCCCAAAAGTTACTCTGCAATATGTTAAATAACGTCAGTTTTGAAATGACTACCATGATGAGACGTAAAACTGTAACTTTCATGCTGGACTCTTGCCTATATGACTATAAACTGGTGGCATTGAGGAGATCTTTCAGTCGGGACACGTTTCCTGGGGCTTTGACAAAGGTGAATGAAAGTTGATAGCCTCTATCGAGGAAACACTCCTCTACGTGGTCTGGAAAGACTGTGAAATCAACCAGTGACCTCCGCTTACCAAACCAAAACTTGACTGTGTCAGTTTTGACAAAAAGTTATCACCTTGAGCATTGATGACTCTGTAATCCCACCCGACTCCCAGTATGGGCTCTAAACATTGTCTGGAGGAGATCACGTACACTGTTCTGTCTCTCCTGGTCTGGTAAACCTCACCAATCTGTTTAATTACCTCGAAATCATCACTGGTTATAGGTACTCGAATAAACAACTTGCTGTCTGTGTGTGAGTTATTCAGTGCTTCTTTTATTTCAATCTGTAGTTGTCTAAGTGGTAGTCTGTCTGGTGGAGTAGTGTCAACGATGTCCTCAACCTTAATTACTTCGTCATATGAAGTGCTCCATCCTGAAAAAGTAAATCTCTTAAGTTTTGTGTAAGAAAATATTTTGTGATTTTTTTATTGTGATTTTAAAAAAATACTAAACACAAAGGCCCATTTTGGGCGCAGAAATTCAGTTTCAGAAACACAGTTTACAAATATCTGTCGGATAAAGTACGTTTTAGAAGTTCCAAACATCTTCAAACAAAATACAGTGGAATCTGTCATATTCGGACCTTGGGTAATTCGGTTTTCTTTACAGTTCGGACCTTAGTGCTGGTCCCAGCAGAACTTAGTTAAACTATCATTACACAAACGCTGAATAAATCGGTACTAGTGTTTTGTAGAAATTCTACACTTTACCACTAACCACTAGGTTATGTCATTCAATTAGATACCAATGTAATGAACCCGGCAAAATCCTGTCCTTGGTCGGTCGATAATTCTAATGGGATACAACCCAGGTGTCCATGTTTCTTTTTGACTGGAGGTACTGGCCTTACCACAAGTCTACGCCCATCAGCCAAGTCTCTGTAAATGATAAATCTGTCAATCAGGATCTGGATGTAAAGGAAGAATGTTTTTAAATAACGTTTAATCTCATGTGTAGTAATGATACAAAAATAAATTGAAGATGTATTTTCCCCAACTAAAATTAAATAAGTTGAAACTACTTTACTAAGTTTCACGGGGTACAAATTCAGGCGTCACCGGTGAGTTTGCAACGTGCCGTCCCACGTGGAATCTTTATTAACGTTTCTACCAAATAATGCTTATATCAGAGTAAAACATCAATTAAAACAAAACGTAGGTTGTTGTTAGATGTTAAGCTTATTTACCTGTAAGAATTGACTTTTGATCCGTCGATATTTATAATTTGTCTTTGACGCAGACGTCTGCTTATTTCTTTCGCCGCCATATTTGTCAGGAGCGACCGAGGGGAGATAACTCTCATCCATGTGACATAATTTTTCATCTCTGTCTCAATATGATGTACCTAGCTAAAATCAGAATACACAAACGTACTCGGAACTGTCATATTCACGATATTGTATGAGATGCATTCAAATGCGTTGTATAAGAAATGAGCATCTTCACACAATGACGAATATTTCGCCATGCATATTATACTAGCAGAGCGCTCTATCACTCGTAAACAGGCGAACGGGAACTATAACATGAAATGGTTATATATAGTAGAGGAATATCAACTCGTCTCTCGCTTAGGGTACCGAGTACGTTAATGTACTCTGACTTTGTTTATGGTACCCTCTATAGTCCGTTTGGCTCAAAAGCGGACCGATGAATTGCAATCTAACTCGAAAACTAATAAACATAACATAGAAACGCTGATCATAATCAAAACATCATACCAACTCTGTGAGGTTTTTGCAGAATTTTTGTCCCAAAAATAATAAAGTTGTTGAACAAACTATCATTAAAATATTGACACAGTTCACTGTTTGTTACGAGGGGAGGAGTGCAGAGAAAGGGACAGCCAGGTGTTCGAGAAGCACGTTCACAGACAAAGTTATTTATTCATTAACCTGTGCTGTGCCATCTCCATCCGTTCTCGAACACCTGTCTGTCCCTTTCTCTGCACTCCTCCCTCGTAACAAATAGTGAACTGTGTCAATATTTTAATTATAGATTGTTAAACAACTTTTTTATTTTTAGGACAAAACTTCTGCAAAATCCTCACAGAGTTGGTATGATGTTTTGATTATGATCAGCGTTTCATTGAGTATTTTATGTTTATTAGTTTGAGTTAGATTGCAATTCATCGGTCCGCGCTTGAGCCAAACGGACTGTATACAGAAACGTATCTGTGGTACACATCTGGGTCCACACATCTGCCGTATCCGTGTCGACAACGACCTCCTACGGCGGCACTTGCGGTCACCTGGAGTTGTCTTCCCTTTAATCATGGCGAACCCAGGAGGCCACGCTCACACGAGCTCCGAATCAAAGTGAGTAGATATCAGTTTCTAAATTTTGACAAGCTGGCATATTTGTTCAGGACCTTTATAAGATGCAGACGCATCGATGTGAGCAGTTTCAAGCGGGTGTTGTCAGTATTTATTTAGAAAATATTTTTAGAATATCTCCCTGTTATGAATGGACTTGCCTCCCTTGCACTTGCACTAGTTTCAGTAAGGTGAATCTGTATAAAAACAGAATTGTACAACATGCTCAGTACTTTGCATCACATTTAGTTTACTGTATTAACAATGAAATGTATTAGACATCTTTTTTGTGTGATAACAATCTAAATGTTGAGGAGATTGAATAGTTTGTATTTATATTTTGTTGCACTGAAATAGCTTATTTTGTTTTAAGATTTAAAGGGCAGATCACTGAAATATAAATTATATATACTATTATGAAATTATGTAAATATTATAATACATATGTAATGGATAAATGCAGTTATTATGAATCAAATGGTGGCCTGTGAAGAACCATTGAAGATGTTATTTTCTTACGTTTTTAATTTAAAAACATGTAAATAGGCCTATATTTTCTTTTTACAGATATAGTTTTGATATAGTGTTCCTCAAACGATTCCTGCGACTGTTTCGTCTTATGTTCCCAAGATGGCTGAGTGTCACATCTCTGCTGAGTTTCTTTCTTCTTCTGCTGTCTCTTCTGGGTAAGTCTAGTTCAGCCAGCTAAACGTCGGTGTATACCTGGATAGGATAGGCTGAACTTGGGTAAGTCAAGAGGCGGTGGGGTAGCCTTGTGGTTATAACGTTCACTCGCCAAGCTGAAGGGATCAATTTCCCACAGGGGTACAATGTGATATTGCTGGAATATTGCTCGAAGTGTCATCTCACTCACTCCACTCACTCACTCACTCACATTATATCTTAGTACCTAGGTGATCAGAACTCCCACACGTTAGCATGGACTTATTACAGTCATGGCTCTAAGATTTATGAGCATATTGTTTGTACTTGCAGAGCAAGTGATCATCTACAACATTGGACTCATCCCCAGCAAATACTACGTGGTACTGGGAGACAAGGACATGGACGGTTTTCGTTCCAAAACAATGACGGCAGTTTTGCTGATTCTCGCTGAAGCTTTTGTAAGATATTTTGTCATTTACTTTCTTTGATTAAGCCAAGATTTTGAAGCAATGTTAATTCACTTGTGTCCAACCCGGTACTAAAACATTTGCAGTGTATGTTAATACCCTTCATGTGTTGAGGCACATGCTGCATTTTGCTAGCCAGATACTGCCCCTTCACACATGACTTACAGGGATTCTGAAGGAAAACATCGGCTGTATTTTGGGTTGACTATCAATATATAAAAAAAAAAGATTGATAATCATTAACTGAATACCATTATTGATAAATATCAGACAATCAAATTTCAGCCATTTCATGGGCAGGGCTAAATACTACCCAGGTTCAATTCTCATGATGACTATGTATCAAGCCCATTTCTGGTAACCCCCACGATGATATTGCAGGGATATTGCTTAAATGTACAATGTCACACCACACTTCTCTCAAACAATAATAATGCATTTCTCTCAATGACACTAGCTAACAGCCCTCAGGGAAGCTACCATATAATTTATTAAAAAATAAATTTGCGTATTTAGATTACAATATTAAATAAAAAAAGTTCAAATGAATTAATTCAACATTGCATTAAATCGACTCTCGACCCCTCTACCGGCTGAACATTATTTCAAGCAAGCCCCACAGAGTTATGGCCCTTGGAATGCTCTTTATGAATATCCTATGCACGACTTGTGATTAAAACCAGTTCAGCCAACACAGACAACACGTCGTGCAACAATTTTCGATGTACGGAGCAATCGTTTACATTCCATATATGGTTTAAACATATTTTATTCTATTCAAGAAAAAGGAAAAGGATTGCCAAACAAGCCTAAATGGCTTATGTTAATGCCGCTCCATAATACATGTGAAGGTTCACATTTGTGCATAATGTTGTACATATTTATAGTAGTTATATCAAGTTATCTCTGAATGATAACAATCATGAATATCAACAATTTATCTTGGTTTTGTTTCGTGGCCAGTTGATACAAATAAAAATAAGAGAAGCTACAGAACTTTATGAATCAAAACGTTTTGATGTAATAATGAATTGATGGACTGACCGTAGAATATCCATATTCGTCTGATGAGATACTGAGTTGTTGCCATTTAGCACATCCCGCAGGGAGAAACCTTTCACATAGAAATACAATTCGTATAGAATGGTATTATATTTAGGACACATGAAAAATAGTGGAATACATCCTCATAATCTTGTGAGCAGGAACAAGAAGCATTATCAGAAATGAAGCGATTATACTTATCACTGTTTAAGTCACTGCATCCCAATCTAAAGGCGACAGTGTATTATTTGACAAAATCGACTACCAAAATTTAGATCGAACATTGTGTTGGTATTAACTTCATTGGTGTGATTGAATTCTTAAACTGTCCAACAGAGGAAGCGTTTGTAGCATTTGTAGGTAGGTCATTCCACAGTTTAATTGTATCAGGCAAACACGATTTGGCATAATTAGTAGATTTGCATCTTAGAGTCTGATAATTTTCATTATTCCTAAGATTGTAGTTACTGTTATCAGAAACATTCCCTGGAGCAAGTTCACAAAGATAGTCAGGAACCATATGGTTTACCATTTTGTAAAATAATGTTAATTTAGAAGTTTCTCTCCATTTAGATAAAGGAAGTCAGGTTTGTCTCATGATATAGTTTCGCATGGCTCGTACCTCTAACTGCAATGCATATGTAATCGTAAGGCATCTAAGTGAAGGTTTTCTAGTGACAAGGATTGTTAGTTTGTACAATTGTCCCAGAGATGACAGCAATAGTCAAATAGAGGTAAGATAAAAGATTTATACATTGTTTGAGAGTTTTAGCGTGATAGTCTATATTTAAAACTACGAAGGCAATTAATCATAGGGCTACTTTTCCTTATCATTTCATTAATGTGGGAATGCCAAAGGAGGTTTTCCTGAAAAATAATGCCTAAGTGTTTATGAATCTGCACTTCATTTATAGGGGTACCATTCATCGAGAGGGGAGGTTTCGTAGAAGGTTTCGTTTTGTGTGAAAACTGGATAGTTTCAGTTTTGTTTGGATTAAATTTTACTTGCCAGGTTTACGCCCATTTAGATATTCTGTCTAAATCTGAGTTAAGAATAAATGCACTTGTATGGGTATCGTCGATTATTACATAAAGTGATGTGTCGTCTGCGAAAAGGCGTATATTACTTTCGATTCCATCAACTATGTCGTTTATGTGTATGAAGAATAAAAGAGGTCCAAGGACTGATCCTTGGGGCACTCCGGTTTTAATTCTGATTTGTAACCTTGGATAACTACTCTTTGCATTCTATTTTGCAAATAACTTCCAAACCATTTCAATAACTTCCCATCTATCCCACATGATTTTTAGTTTATGGATAATCCCTTTGTGCCAAACTTTATCAAATGCCTTGCTTATATGCATGAAAAATACAGCTCTTACTTCTTTTCCGTTGTTGATAGCTTTAGCAATAAAATTATGCAAATCATTGAGTTGGTAAGCTGTTGAATCTCCTGGCATGAATCAGATTGTAAATTTGAGAGGCAAGTGTTATCTCTCATGAAGTTAAAGACATATTTAAATATACATTTTCAAAGACCTTGGATAAACAAGATGTTAAAGGCAGCGGGTCTATAGTTGAACAGTCGTTAATATTACCTTTCTTGTGGATTGGTATGACTGATGATTCTTTCCATATGTCTGGGAAAACTGATGTTTGAAGTGACGTGTTAAAGAGGTTAGTTAATGCTAGTGACAAGGAGGGGGATACCAAACGTAGGAGGCGGTTTCCAATACCATCTGGTCCACTCGCTTTGGTAATGTTTAACGATGATAGAACATCTTCAACATCCTGCTTTGTAAGATATAAATTCCTCATATATTTACTATCATTGTTTAAGGTCATATTTGGAAGATCCTTATTAGGGTCAGCAGTTGCCTGGTCAATAAAATAATTATTTAAAACGTTTGCTATTGATTCTGGTTCTTGATAGACTTCGTTATTGTGGGTAATAGGAGGAAAGGAGGTACTTTCAGATTTTTTGTTCATATAGTTTTTAACTAAACGCCACCATAGTTTAGTGCTATGATTATTGTTTATTTGAGTGTCTAATTTTGTTGTATAATCTTTCTTGGCTTTTCTAACTGCAGAAATCACTTGATTTCTTAATGATCTTAAAGTAGCCCAGTCATTTTCACCATTTTTTTGTTTCGCTATTTTATGTTGTCGATTTCGTTTCTGCATGAGTTTGCGAATGTTATTATTCATCCAGGGTGTATCTTTACATATTATTGTAACAATTTTGTTTGATATATTGGAATCGCAGATATGAGATAAGGTTTTCACAAAACCACCTGTGCTCACATTTATGTCAGGTGATGACAGTACCTTTTCCCAATCAGTATTATCAACGTGGAAGCAGATATCGTCCTTGTTTACCAGTGTGTGATCGTAAACTTTTCTCAGAAATATTTTCGTTGACTTCATACATTCTTTTATTGTTACGGATACTGGACAATGATCGCTACAAAAAGGTTCTAAAACATTTGACTCTTTTACCATATCGAGACGAGAAACAAATATCAAACCAATAAGGGTTCTACTGTTTTTGGTGACTCTGGTTGGTGAGTTTATAAGTTGATGCAAACCGTTAGCCACCATAAGATTGTTTATTTTAGCGTCTAATTTGTTGTAAATATCAATGTTAAAATCTCCAACAGTGATTGTATCTAAATCCATATCCATTGCATCTCCAATCGATTGATCTAACAGGTTCCAATACTGCTCACTTTTGTCTGCTCTGTAAAATACACCCACTAGATACTTCCTGTTTTTGTAGCGGAGCTCTATCCATAATGCTTCCAGACCAATCTTATCTAAGGTTTCTACTCGTTTGGCGATGAATGTGTTCTTAACATAGACAGCGACCCCACCACCCCATGTACGTCTATCGTTTCTAAAGGGACACTGAAAGCCTGGAATAAGAGTATTACTATGTAAAATACCTTCATGGAGCCAGGTTTCTGTCAAACAGATAACGTCATATTCGTTCAGTTCTAGACCTATGAGTTCAATTTTATCTTTAACACTACAGGCATTTAAATGGATAATTTTAAGATCAGTATAACACGTTGGTCCTGGGTTGGGATGGATATCACCACAAAGTAATAGCAATAAGGTTAGGAGTAGAGATATTCTAGCATCGTAAAGGCACGTCATCATTACTACAAACTTTCGAAAGTTTAATAAATGTGTTTTTTTCAGAAGAGATTTTTAGAGAGAACGAACCCATCGATTTCCTGTATTGAGAAATGTTAACTGGCATTATCGGTCGTTATGAGATCAAATGGATGTCGACAATGGTGGGGATACAAACTAGAACTGGTATAAACTTACCACGAAACAAAATTTATGTCACGTCTGCAAAAATGTTAACAATCAATTACATTCTGAATACAAAATATAACATTTAGAAACATACATTCACTGAGTGAACTCATTTGTCATGAAGGGGAAAGTCACGAACAGTAATTGTTGTAAAGAACAATGAAGGTAAAAAGTAAGAAGGCAGATTATAACCATGAGCTGCCGGTTAGAGAACGGGAAAAAGGACATTCATGGAGTTTACAAGAAAACGACTCTTAAATTTAGAAACACCAACTGTGAAAAGAAATTGTAAACCCGTTTTCGAGATGTAAACCTGCATACTAAAACACATGCAATCAAAAAAGACATATATTTGTAGTATAATGTTGATGAACTTCAATAACATGAAAGTGAATGGGAAAAACACACACAAGAGACCAACAGAAAATCCCCAATACAATCAAGCTAACACAATGAAAAAGAAACTTACACGTGAATCACGTCGCACCATGTCAATACCGCATGCTTTTCTCGTGCATATCTGTTTTCATGCTTTTTCATATCATGTCGAGCATGATTAAAGCGTGCATCAAGCAGGATTAACTGTTTCTACAAGTTTATAAGCGTTATGGCTGATTTGTAATACCGAGATGCATTGCATAATATTGTTCTGAATGACATTATTCCTTCATTAACTCCTATTTCGTTTCCTTGTACTGAATCATTTTCCACTCGTCAGTTGCAGTTTTAAATGCTTCGATTCCTAATTTTCCATGTAACCAAAACTTCCTGCCTGTCCATGCTCACTACGAGAACGTTACCTGTACCGGGAGAATGAATAAGAACATTCTCGTCAGTAACCCATGCTTGTCAGATGTGAAGTGAATAAAACAATTTGCCAAGTAACCTTATCTTCAATATTGTGATGTAACTCGGTTGCACAGTTTAAAAACATTAGGAAAATATCTACAACAGGATATTAAGAAATATGATAGGATTGCAACGTTGAATGAAGTAAATTTAACCACAGCATCATCAATGCACTCTTCTCCACGGCGGTATCCTGTTTTCATGCTAGTACAAACCGTAACATACATGAGTAAGTCGGGAAACAAGATTTACTCATTTGCAAAACATCACTGAGATGACTCGTAAATATAGAAACACATAATGTTTGTATTCTCCGTTATGTAATAACATTATCAAGGTAATAAGTCATTCAGAGTGAGTGCATACTAAAACACATGCAATCAAAGAAGACATATATATTTGTAGTATAATGTTGGTTAACTTCAATAACATGAAAGTGAATGGGAAAAACACACACAAAAGACCAACAGAAAATCCCCAATACAATCAAGCTAACATAATGAAAAAGAAACTTACACGTGAATCACGTCGCGTCATGTCAATATCGCATGCTTTTCTCGTGTATATCTCGGCGTGACGCTTAAACCGCTAGGCTACCTTCACCACCCCCAAGTCATTGGGAAGTGTGTAAGGGTTTTGAATAGTATTGCAGGAGCACATTGGGATGTGTCATTGACAAGTTAACGGGATGCATGATGTGTACATGCTATTTTCCGTACATTAATGTTCAAGGTTAAATCGGATAGCAATCAATACACTTGTTTTCTGTTTCCTTAAAAACAAATATAAAAATACATGTATGTTATTGTGATACCAGTAAAGTATATTTTGACTGAATGTATTTGTTAATTATTAGTCATTTCCTTTGTAGAATAACCTGGAGAAATATTCAGACATTTAATATTTGTGTTGTCCGTTTTGTAGTGACATTAGTTAGGTAATAAGACATTCAGAGTGAGTGAGTATGGTTTTACACGCTAAAAGTTTCAGCGCTATTCCATCAATATGACGGCTAGGGGCGCCAGAAATGGGCTTCACATATTGTACCCATGTGGGAAAACGAACCCGGGTCTTCGGCATCTCTCTTTTCATATATGGCTAGGGCTGCGCAATATAACCGGTTTACAGGTATTTACCGGTTCAGACATTTAAAACGATACGTATTGCGATACGCTGATCGAAAACCGGTATTTTGACTTGCATTCAGAAAACGTCGTAACACTTGGAAAACTTCGGGTATTTCCTTGTTTCATTTGTGCCAAATATTATTCACATTTTTATTGTATCATGATTAAAATTTGTTATTAAAGCTTAATTAAACATAGTGATTGTGTTGTGTTTTTGCTCTTTAAATCAATCAGTAACTCGATTATAGTAGTTTTTTTGTTTAGAAATACTTCATGCAATATATTGCAATACATATCGCAATACATGCTTTCACATCGCAATATATCGCAATATGAATATTCTCTGCAATACCCACCCCCTATATATGGCAAGTGTTCTCTGTTTGGAAGCTGTTCGCCTATATAATATAGGCCAAAATATTGTCAAAAATGTGTGACATTGTGCCTTTTAAGCAGCATAAAACCTTCACTCACTCATAATGTCTCTAGATTTTGTGTCAAAATGAAGAAATAAGTACTGTGTGAAGTTTTATTATTCACAATATTATTTGTATCAGTATTGTAAATATTAAGGGGGCAACAATACACTGGTACACCGGTGCATCACGATCTATGGCCTACGATACGATATGCGATACATTATTGCCCGTGAATCGATATGGCTATAGGTGAATTCGTAGACCAGACTGGTTTGTAGACGAGGAAATCCGGTGGATTCGGAAGCGGATTGAGCGGTGGATTCGTAGACGTTAGTAAAATGGGAAAAGTTCAACCTCAATGATGATGAAAATCGATATTATGACTTAAATGTAACCGAAAAGTGTTTGCATTTTGTGAAATAAATAAAATATATCAGGTAAGTATGATCGGCGATGAAAATATGCTTATAATAATAAAATATGCTTCACAGCGGTCCACGTCCGACAAATTCCGACAAATCATAGGCCGCTAATATATTAAATTCAGTTGTGTAAAATTAAAAGATATGTATTAGGCAAGTATCGTCATTCAACATTCAACTATGCAGACCAGCAGAGAAGTAGCAGAAAACACTTCTTAAGAAAACACTTACATCTCCTACACACAGTATTTCGCAATCAAAACAACTCACCACTTCCTAACTAACATTCACAACAACCCAGTGAAATCTGTTAATCCACATTCACAACAACTCAGTGAAACCTGTTAATCCACCCACAACAATGAAAACAGATGGGAAATTATGATGAGTAGACTAATTTTGTCTGATCCGCCGACAAAGTCTACCTGTACAAACACTTATTCTACCATGACTTCAGTAAACACTGGATTGTTATTGGTTATCAATACACATTCTCTGTTGGACCGGCGGCGTCAACCCAATGTGCGTTGACGTCGCGCATACAACACAAATAATAAAAATTGTTGTGGGTTAATGGTCATGAGCGTGGCGGTTCTTGGAGGGGCCCTAACTTAATAACTATGGAAGAGGAGTTAAAACGGGCGACTACGGAGTAGACACCAGCAGCAGGATATAGCATTGGCAAACGAAGTTGCAGCAGCAGGATATAGCATTGGCAAACGAAGTTGCAGCAGCAGCAAAATGATAGGTAAAGATATACGTCCGCTGAGAAGCAGGAATTTATTTATATGCCAAAATAGTCCCCACCACTGATAAGTGGAGGGAAAATAAGATCCAACTGAAAAGTAGGACCCCTAAATTTAGAACATTGTTATAATATGTTTAAGCCTCCAAGAATCCCGCCACACCAATAACATTTTTATTCAGGAGCATTTACAGCGCGACTGAAATGATTTAAATAAGAATTCACATGGCAAAATATATATAACAAGGCAAGCTAGGGTGGGAAGGGCGGGGATTTTACCGAATGGTGTTGATGGCACGATAAGATCGGCGCGAATGACATTCAGAAAGTGACGCAATAGGGCCCGTAAGTCTCGCGAGGCGCTACTTCCGCTACTAGATTTCCGGTGACAAGCGAATACGCAAGAACCAGTTGTGGTGCCAAATTGCGCGACCGCCTAATATGAACTTACTAGACCGGACCAAGTGTACTACCATGCTTGGCTGTCACAGCTGGTGACAGTCGTAATAATTGGATCATTTGGGGACGATAAGATCGAAAAATTATTATTCCTTCAAGGATTATCGGTTCCTTACTGACAACCGACAACCATGAGTCAATTCGAAACCATATGAGTACCTTTCTTTAGCTATAATATATTTTTGACAACCAGTGCAGTTCTATCGCTAAACGTGTTTCTTTTCAGTATCGCGGACAGTGTTTGTCACAAAACATATTTCGGGAATCAATGACATGGTTAACGTAAAATGCATTTGAGTAATATGTATTTATATTGAATTAATAAAACTATTAATTAATATACTGCAATTCATAAAGCAGCCATGTGTTACCAACTTTATCAAGTTGATGTTCTATTCATATTTGGCCACATTGACTCTGTCATTTCCTTTTCAATAAAAGTATGTAATTCCAAATTAGAATATTTTTGTTTGTTTAATTTGTTATTTATTTTCTAAATACATTTGTTCTGCTTCAGCACTATTTTGTTACTACTCCAAATTAAATACTATTTTGTACATATTCAATATATTTATATTTGTTAGGGAAATAGTTTCTAACAAATATCAATATTGATATGTACAAAATAGTTTTAATTGGAATAGTCTAAAATATTCAATAGCGACAATTGGCTTTATGCAATGTAAAATGCATGTGTATAAATACTTGAGGTACTAATATAAATACTTTGTAAACTAGTTGGTAGGCTTAATAATTTTACTCTTTCCAAGTCCAAGGGATGACTTTATGCCAGTTCAGGTGACAGAATGACTCAAAGATACATGAAATAAATTGTTTGTTGTTTTGCAAATGTGAAAGAAAATGCATTATAAATTTTACTTTGGATAGATGACAGGGATCTGCATGTGTCAAATTGTTTCTTTGCCATGCTGTAAATATACTGATAATGATATATTGAATACAGGGATTGGGATGGAGACCTTCGACATTTTCAGGATTATTAGCCATTTTCTGAATTTAGAATGGGCCACTGCCCTTGTATCAATAGTAAACTTCAAAATTTTAATGGGGCATTTTTATTCTAATGTTCAAAATGGCCACTGTCTTTCCCAATGCCTGGTATAAATAGCAGTTCTTGTAACATTATAATTTTTTTTATATGAACTTTCCCATTTATGGTGACGTTTTGATTCACACAAGAAGTCATAGTGTCACAAATCAATCAACAGCTCGACAAAATAACCTTGATGGCATGGTTACAATTATTTCGGTTACTACTGTCAGATATTCAAAAGAAAAATGTGAAAACCCTCAGGCATATGAATATTCATCATGAAGCAATTATTTATCAAATTATGTAAACATTATTATAGAAGTGATTTATAAAAAACTGGTTGTTGCACAATATTTATTACACTTTGTACTGGATGTCTTGGAGTGAGTGTACAATGTACTATGATCTAAAGTACATGAGTGTTACTTAGTTCTTGGTTATGCAGGGGTGAGGTTCTGCTATGCTGTAAGCAAAATATGAAGCAGCACACAGCACCTTCAAGTCACAATTGGCAAAAATGCAAGACCAAATACACTCAAAATTTGGAGTAATCACTCAAAGACATTTCCTGTATTGTAAAATATACTGATCAATACATGGGGAAACTAAATGTGCATATATACTATGTCATGACTGTAGATTCTGCAGACACTGGCTGATAGCAGCATGAGTATGACTACTTGTCATGTAATATAGTGTTTTTCACCCATATTTAGTAACTTACATATTCCAAATATTCTGCCAATGAGGCCAAGGTTGGTAACTGGCATTCCATATTTTCCACTATACAGTTAGACCAATATGTTTTAAAATAATGGAAAAGAATAATGTGTACTGGTTATTGTGCTATGAACCAGTGTTGCAATCTTACAGCAAATAAAAACAAAGAATTTCATATTTCAACAAAATTCCATGTCATGTAGAATCACATGCCTATGCCATTGATTAAGTTTAACTTTTCATTTGAAACCATGTTTTTTCATGGAAACTGGAGTAGTAGGGTAACCTAGTGGTTAAACTGTTGACACTCGTCACACTGAAGGCCCGGGTTTGATTCCCCACATGTGTGCAAAGTGTGAAGCCCATTGCTGCTCTCCCAAGCATTATGTTGCTGGAATATTGCTAAAAGTAGTGTAAAACCCAACTCTCTCACTTGGAAACCTTTGCTATATACACTGAAAATCTAATCTCCTACATCCATCGTTGTATATTTACTGTCAAATCAATATCATGGCTAAAAGCAGAAATCTTCCAAACCATTAAATTTGTGCTTGCTTTATCCACACTTAAAAAACAATAAACAAGTTTTAGAACTATTCTGCAAGTTTATTCCAAAGACATAATTACTCATAACATATCAAACATTCTTTGCATTTCCCAGATGCTAAACCTGAAAAAATACTGTAACAGTATCATCTGGAATACAAATGTTCTTTCATGGTCACTCATCTAAATTCTCACTGAATTATCTGAGAGTCCCAAGATGTCACAAAACTTTCCAAAACACCTTGCTGGTTACAAGCATTTCCTGTTCCAGCAAGTTTCCAAAGGATGATCGCGTGGGGCTTTAATATGTTTTATAACTGTACATACAACATTTCAATGACTTGCTGTTTCTTCATTGCAATGTATATTGCTTGACCACCAGATGTTAAAGAAATCTGAAGATCTGTTTCAGTTTGTGTTGCTCTTGATGTCAATGGTAATTGTGGTGATAAAGAAATCTATTCCTCCTTCTTTCTCCTCTTAAAGATGTGCATCTGTTCCAACTGAAAAAAATACATAACACACGTTAGACCAAGTATGATATACTTAATAAAATGTAAACACTAAAACAGTTCCTTACAATGTTGACATCAAGATATTATTGATAAATTAAGCATGTGGATGTTATGTTTAACTGAACATGCTGCACCATAACCAAATGCTAAATAGGGTTCTAATAATATATTAATCAAGCTCATATTACAGAATACATTTGTGAGAGACACCTATTCAGAGCTATTGGTATCAATCAAAGTGTGGATATAATCATCATTGTTTACGCACTATTAAATAATTATTTAATTCATTACATTTATTTTTTTAGAATTACACCTGGATTTTCATTGCACATTAAGTTATCTTCTGGATAATTCCAACTGCAAGATACTTTATTTATTAACACAGTTTTTTGGGTACACATGCATTATACCGGATACATGCCTGTCATATTTTATTAGGTCCCCTCTCCGGGGGACAATAAAATCCCACTGAAAGATATCAAATGCAATCAAACGATTAACTAATGCATTTAGTGTCAATCACTAAATGTAATTATCAATACACATTCTCTGTTGGACCGGCGGCGTCAACCCAATGTGCGTTGACGTCGCGCATACAACACAAATAATAAAAATTGTTGTGGGTTAATGGTCATGAGCGTGGCGGTTCTTGGAGGGGCCCTAACTTAATAACTATGGAAGAGGAGTTAAAACGGGCGACTACGGAGTAGACACCAGCAGCAGGATATAGCATTGGCAAACGAAGTTGCAGCAGCAGGATATAGCATTGGCAAACGAAGTTGCAGCAGCAGCAAAATGATAGGTAAAGATATACGTCCGCTGAGAAGCAGGAATTTATTTATATGCCAAAATAGTCCCCACCACTGATAAGTGGAGGGAAAATAAGATCCAACTGAAAAGTAGGACCCCTAAATTTAGAACATTGTTATAATATGTTTAAGCCTCCAAGAATCCCGCCAAAGCACGCATGTGCCGAGCCACACAAATGACCATTAACTCACCCGGTTGTTTCCCACCATAGCTTGCCTTAACAAGGTACCTGTGTTTAAGGGGATTTCACAGCAGCCAGCACAGCACAGTTAATGTTTTCGATAAATACTTGCAGCCCACGCGGGGAAAGGTGGACGCCGTCCCATGAAAACATGGAACTGTCAGCACTTTCAATGTCATGCCTTATTTGCACTCCCCCCAGCTCCCTCACGCGGTTCCCAACCCGCCTGTTGAGGGTCTTGCGGGCCCCCTCGATGGCCGAAAACGAGGCGGCACCGCTCCAGTGGCGACGGGGTAGCATGTTGGACCACAAGATCCTCGTGTTGGGCAGCAGTAGCTGCACCCGCAGCAGCGACTCCAAGATGTCGAGGTACAGCAGGCTGGTCTTGGTCTGTACCATATCATTAGAGGTGGATTACGAGCACCGCGGGATGGGGTCGAACGACGCATTCCTTCTCGATGATTAAGACCAGTTCCCTCCATCTCATCCCCCCTCGAACGAACCAAGTACCACGTCGAAGCGTCCCAGACGAACGTTGAGCTCTGGCCATATAGGATGACCCAATCAGCCACACTGAAAAGAGTGAGACAAGTGAAAGGAAATATATCTGTCAGATTGTGCTAAATGATTACTGGCAAACGAATGTAGGATTCATATGCATCGGACCCCCATCTACCATATTTTTTAATTATGTGTGGGCTAACGCCGTTTGCTGCAGCCGTAGTTGCAGCCCCAATCCTAAAAGAATGGGAAGAAAACGCTGAGGTGTCGACATCGCTGTGCGCTAATGCTTTTAAGCACGGCCTGGAACTGATATCTTGTGAGAGGGGAGTGGTCAAAGTGGATAAAGGCTTGCTGTGGACCACTTGGGCGAATGTTAAGGTAAGAATGGACAGCTGTCACGGGACACAAGGGGTTGGAGGGGATGGAGGAAATGGCAACAAGCACGCCTTTGTTCAGCCTATCAGTCTTGGAGCGTCTCAAAGTAAATTGTACTCGCCCGGCAGATTTGTCCAGCTTCACGTCATTGGTGGCAATGCCTGGCTGATCAACCGAGGTTTGTACGAGCTCCCCCACCCTGAAAAATCCAAAGAATGCGGCACAGAAAACAGCTTTGAAAAGACATTGCTCATATACGTTGCTGCACACCGCTGGAAGATTACGGATTATTAACTTTAACAAATCAACAGTTATTGGTTTACGTGTGTCACGTCGCGACTGGTCACGTGACATGCCAGCAAGTAACTTAGAAACCAAGAAGTGATCGGTGCAATCCTGCCACCCATTTAACTTATGAAAGGATGATAGTGCAGAGATGTATGTTTTAGCTGTACTGCTGGAGTAATGGTTAACCGACAGATACGAAATGAAATGCACAACCTGATCAATCGGGGCCGGCCAAAGTGGTGACAGCTCATGGGCTCGTCTGAAGGTGTGGAACGTCTGCAAGCTCGTTTGGTATGTCGACCAGGTGTTCGACGACATGGACTTGTGTAGCAGTCGCTGGACCTCCCGATCTAGAGGTCCCAGATCCCGTCCGGTAGGGGTGTTGGTGTCCGGTCCGCTGCTGGCGCACATTTGCGGAACTGGTCCCACTGAAATCTCGACAGAGAGTCAGCTATAACATTGTCATGGGTACTAATGTATACAGCTTTGAATGTGATATTGTACTGCAAGCAATATAGAACGAAGCGTCTCACAAGAGACATAGTACGAGGGACGCGACAAGACTGCTTATTGATGATATGAACGACCGCTTGATTGTCGCAATTAAACAGAATTCGTCTGTTGGCCAACGACTCGCCCCAAATTTGGACAGACAATACAATAGGGAACAATTCCAACAGCGTCATATCCCTCGTCACGCCCTCCCGCACCCATTGCTGTGGCCAACGCCCACATGTCCATTTGCCCTGGTTGTAAGCACCAAAACCTGCACCGCCTGCTGCGTCAGTAAAGAGCTGAATGACTGTGTTTGACGTCCACGCAGGACTCTGAAAAACTGATATGCCATTAAAATGTTCTAGAAATTGTAACCACAATACCAAGTCATCCTTGATGCCCTTTGTGAGCCGACATCTGTGAAATGGAGACTTTAACTTGCACATCTCGTCGATGAGACGTCGACAAAATGCCCGTCCCATGGGAATGGCACGACATATGAAATTGAGTTTACCCACAAGAGACTGGAGTTCGCGTTTGGTTACCTTCCTACGATCAGCACTCAGCCACCCTCTGATCTGCGCAGTCGTCTCAACAATTTTGTCTTGTGGGATTCGAACGTGCCCGGCAACTGTGTCTAGCTCAAGGCCCAGGAAAGTAATTTTTGTTGTAGGTTGAACAGTTTTCTCAGGTGCCACTGGGACATTGAAGTGATTCAGTACATGCATACAAGATTGTAAATTATAATCACAGTCACTGGTACCGGCAACGCCCCCCTGTGAGGAAGTCATCCAGGTAATGCATTAACTGCATATTTGGGAGACTGCGGAGAATGCACCATTGCAAAAAACGTGCTGAATCTTTCGAAAATAGCGCATGAAATAGAGCATCCGAATGGTAAACATTTATCAAAATAGTACTTGCCGTTAAACTGAATGCCGAGCAACTCGAAGTCATGGGGATGGACTGGTATGATGCGGAACGCTGATTTGATGTCAAACTTTGCAAGGAGGGCGCCCGCTCCCAACTGTTGTACCATCTCCACAGCTTCGTCAAAGCGTGAATATGAAACAGAACAGTCTTGTTGGTTAATGTTATCATTAATAGAGTCACCCTGCGGATATGATAAATGGTGAATCAAACGAAAATTATCAGAGAGCTTACTGACCGACCCACCGTCTATTTTCTTCGGAACAAGTCCGATTGGTGATACTTGTAATGCAGGAAGCGGTGGATCATCAAAAGGACCTGCCATTCTACCTAGGGTGACCTCTTTGTTCAGCTTTTCAACAACAACCTCCGCACCCACAGCATCTGTCGCTGATGACAGATTTTTTGACATTCTGAAGACGCGGGTACCCTGAAACTTAAGCTTAAAACCGTGCAGAAAGCCATAATACAATGAGTGTGCATCCGAAGGGTTAACCAGTGAATACGAGTGAAGAGACTCCAACATGTTACTTACGCTGACCGGAGTTGGTGCTCGAGACATTTCGTCTATACTGCTGGGGTGTATTTGCACCGGTGGCAGCTGACGCTCCGACGGACGCATGGGGACGAAAACAGCTCTGGATGTTGTGACTAGACTCTCCACAGTTTCCGCACTTGTGTGGGTATTTACAGGATTGACGTTGACAGTTCCCCTTGTTGAAGTCCCAACAAATATTAAATGGTAATTCGCGATGATTATTTTTTTGAGACACTTACCCCAGTATTGGTACGTGGCTTGATCTGTTGGGGTGTCAGCATGTGCTGCAACCAGAGCTCACCGTCGACACGTCCCCACTGACGAGTGGGATCCCTTGCCATTCTGTGACGGAATTGTTGATCATACACCCTCCATCCATCTCCGCCGAAGCGCCAGGCAGCATTGCGTATGGATTCGGAGTATGACAACATTCCCTGTAACACACTAGGTGAAAAAATGTTTTGACATGTAAATCGACATAAAAATATGAAATGCCGATGTCCATGCACCAAGAGTGATTGGCTTACCCTGCGATTGCTGGCGGGTGACGAGAGAGACACTACCGTCTCTATCAGCGATCAGTTCCATTTTCGCTTGGTTATCGATACCCGAATTCACATTAGGAAGTAAGGTTGAAAGATCAACGTACTCACCGTTGTAGATTTTGTCACGGGTGGCCTGCTTCACGTGAGCACCAATTTCCTGAGCGTCATACGTTAATGGCGATGGGGCGGAAGAGGGAACTGAAATGTCAGACACGACGGGGAGGGAGACAACCGGGTTCTGAAGATTACCTTGGTTTGAAAGCAATTTTAGAATTGCTTCAAGCTGTCCCGAAATACTGGGAATTGCTCTTGGCGCCGGGGATGTGAAATCGGAAATTTCAACCGATGCAGATGGGGGCGATGGATTAATATAATTATTGCAGGACTCACCATTCTCAGAAATGTTACCGCCTGTAACGACTGCGACAGCCGGCGTCTTCTTTGGCTGCTTTGGGCCCTTCCCCGTCCTCACGAGCCGGTGGTTGATAGCTGCCTTCCTTTTCCCGGGCATGACGAAATGAAGAACAGATCGATTTTACCGAATGGTGTTGATGGCACGATAAGATCGGCGCGAATGACATTCAGAAAGTGACGCAATCGGCACGCGTTTAATACATGACGTCACTGGTAACTAAGTGACGTAACTATGGCGGCAGATAACAGAATGCGGAAGTAAACACGAGAACGCGGAAGCAAATGCGAAGGATGCAAGAGAATGGTTTTGATAACCGCATTTAGTGTCAATCACTAAATGTAATTATCATCGCATTATCAATCTCAACTCCCTGGGGAGTATACAACTCTTGCAGCCACTAGGCGCACCGAGTTATTGTGGCTTTCTCATCCTAACGAGGCTAATACTATGCTGGCTTGCCGCATGGAACTCTGGGTAGGAGAGTGTATTTGTCTCTGTTGTGCAAGTTAGATCGACGTTTGGCACAAAACTGCTGTAATCGCTCAAATGTTTTTACTAGATCTAGACGTTCCGAAAATATTCAGCCTTTTTTTCAGTAACAAAACGTTTATGATCATAAATATTTTCCATCAAACGATAAAGCATACCTATCATCTGAATATACTACTTTTCATAGCAATCAATAAAGCTTGTGTTATTAATAATTTGACAAAAATTGTTAATGATAAAATGTTCTGCATGAAACCATGACTCGAAACACTTCACACAAACACGCCTCTCCATGAAAACGAAAGTACACAGCCATGCTGTTTGCTCATTGGTGGCCAGTAAAATGAATGACCAATCAGATCGCATTACTGCGAATGTCAAGCTCAAGTTCACTGTCAGATGCCATGTGCTTTTTGAGCTGTCAAAACAATGGTTGATGACGGACTGGTAAGCAGCGAAATCAAATGTGAAGTCGGAAGAAAACCCGGCTTCATTCAAATCTTCTGTTTGGCAAGCATTTGGTTTTCCAATTGAATACATTGACGGTAAGAAACTTGTTAAAAAAGATGAGACCGTCTGTCGTGTTACCTGCGAATCAAGTACACGGGGAGCACAACTAATATATGTCCACACATCTTCGGCGACATCACCCCGATATTGATTGCAATGATTATGGACAATCAAAATGTTCAAAACCTTTGAACATTTCTGACGATAAGAAACGCACATCGTTAGCAGGTCAATTTAGACTTAGTGAGGCTTTCAAGACCAAACTGTCGTCTCGTTCGACACGGGCGCAAGCAATAAATAACAAAATGGAATTGGTACATTCATTGCGATGGACATGCGACCTTTTTCAAATATTCAGTTGTAGAGAACATCGGTTTCAAGTACTATGTTACCATCACGGCTCACTATGTGAACGAAGACTGGCAACTTGAAAATCCGGTACTTCAAACACGAACATTACAAGAGAGCCACACTGGGGCAAACCTGGCTAATGTCCTGGAATTAGCTGTTGACGAATGGAACTTACGCAAATTTTCTCAGATTGCCATTAGCACAGACAATGCTAGCAATATTGTTAGTGCTGTAAAGCAGTCGAAATTTGCACCTCACATAAGGTGCTTTGCGCACACAATTAACATAGCAAGCCAAAAAGCCATGCAGGTGCCGCAGATGTCCAGAATTTTGGGGAGAGTGAGAAGAATAGTTTCATTCTTTCACAGAAGCTCACATGCTGCATCTGTTCTCAGGTCAAAACAGTTACTTCTTGAACTGCCCAATCACAAACTGATCCAAGATGTTTCTACGAGATGGAATTCTAGCTACGACGTGCTTCAGCGTGTCTCGAGCAGCAAGCTGCAATCTTTGCCACTCTCACAGTGAAAGATATCAGGAAAAATGCAGACACCCTTGTTACTCTGTCAGAGGAAGATGTCAGCGCAGTAGAAGATGCGGTAAATGTTCTTCGACCATTGAAGACAATAACAACAATCCTCTGTTCAGAGAAAGTGCCCCCAGTTTCCTTGATTCTACCATTAAAGGAGCTTATTCTGAAATCCATGGCTGTCACTGAAAGTGATTCTGGCCTTGTCAAGTCTGTGAAGTCGGCAATTGTCAAAGATCTGAAGACCAGATATACTGAGCCTGACATCAACAAATTTCTACAGGAAGCAACTGCCCTTGACCCCAGGTTTCGATCACTACCCTACCACAATGAAGCCAACCGGCTTCTTGTATTCAGTGCCCTGACCATGAATGCGATCAAGATGGCAGAAGCAAACAAGGTAAATAAACAGTTCAACAATTGAATAATTAAAATGCTGTTAATGTAATTAATAAATTAATTAATTAATGCTTTAAAAATTTAAAACAAAAATTCCACAGAAAAAGGTGTTTCAGACAACAAAACTTCATCTTAATTTGTTTCTGAATATTTATTATTTGTATGACATAAAATGATTGAAATTCAAAATGGTAAAAGTAGTAAAAACGTTTCAACAGTGTATCAGTGCTCTGAAAATGAAGAAGGTCTCAGGGCTCCTTTTCATTATATTTAATATTTTTTTACTATGAACTTTTTTCAGTAAAATATGTTCATTTCAGAGACTAGTTGTTAGTCTAAGACTTGCACTGCAGACGCTGTTTCTGACTCTGAGACACCAGACCCATCACAACCTAAGAAAACCAAAAGTGCAATTGAGGAGATATTTGGGGGGGTGTGTGTTCATTACACATGTGCAAGAGGCAAAGCCACTTTCTGCTTCCATTGAGGAAGAGGTGCAGAAATACAATAAGCTTGAGGAATGTATTCCATTAACTGAAAACCCCCTGCTTTGGTGGAAGATGAACGCAGTCAGATTCCCAGCCCTTGCCCGTCTTGTGAAGCAGTACCTAGGAGTGTGTGCTACTTCAGTCCCCAGCGAGAGAGTATTTTCCTCAGCTGGGGATATTGTCACTGCTCAACGTGCTTCACTTTCAGCTGAAAATGTTGATGTTCTGATTTTCCTAAAAAGAAATATGTAACTGTAATTGTAACAGAATTATGATGCATGAAGCACACTGAAAAAGAGTATGTAACCATTTGTCTGTTTGACAATGTTGTGTTAGTCTGATTTTCAGACACCTTGAAAGTGTCAAAGTTTATTTCAGAATATCCGGATTGCTGACTGCTGTTAAAGTAACAGATTTGTTTAGTGTTTACTTTTAATTTTAAAACAAAAGTAATTGTTTTCAGGTACAAGAGACTTGGTACAGATTACTAACTCTGATTTCTTCTTCAATTCAAATAAAAGTTGTATGCTTATATTTTGTTATTCTTTTTATTTTGTGTATCACGATTCGTATCGAATCGTGGCAGCAGTATCGAGATACGTATCGTATCGTGGCCCACCTGCATGGTTGCACCCCTAATACATTGTGCACCTCTGTGTCATTTCCACCATTATCATAAACAAGCTGATTAAAATGGGACTGTTGTACAAACTGTATCACCTTCTGGTGTTCTTTATTGTCATATTGTCAGTTAGTGTTTCATTTAGTGATTCAATAAAGATTTATGACGTAAGTAAACAGACATTTGGTAACATATAGTTTGGGTACAAAATGGGGAAAAGTATACACTAATAATCTTTTGTTATGAGTAAAGTATTAAATGTCACCAATTATGGTCACAGCTAGCCAATTAAACTCGGACTGTTGTACGCATTGCAGCGCCATCTGCTGTACTTCATTGGGAATAATTTGTGGAATGGATTTTTAAAGTCCTAATTTTGTGCACTTACTTTCTTTCTTTAGTACATGTTCGTATTGCACCTATTTGTTTTGTATTGTGACCTTCATTATTTGCCTTTATTTCTTTTTGGATAATTTTTTATTTTTATTGCGTACATTTGACCTTTATTGACAGTTGATGAACTATTGACCTATATTTCAACTGATGTAGTCTCTGACCAAATGGCCACGCATAGTTTACCAGTGTTATTACCAGACAGCTCCAAAATGCCAAATAAAATAGCCTAAAATTCTGTTGTCTCATGGCGAAATTGGAAAACTTTTATTCAGAGAACCTTTAGGTTTCAAGTGGCAGTTCATTGCAACCATGTGTTACTATCTCACACTCTCTCCTTAAAAGGGCCCACTTACACAAAGTCATCTGTGAGTTAAATTGTCACAAGTCAAGGCTAGAATATCTGTGTAGTAGTAAGATTGCATTGCACAAGTGGACCTGGCCTGTCTCAAGGATCAGATAAAGACTTTCTGTTCAGAATATACTCTAGACTATAATCTAATTGAAGTAGCTGTATCTCTTTATTTGTATATATAATAAATTTATTGTGATGCTTTGATTATGCACATAGTGTACATGGAATTTGGAATTAGTGTAGTGGATATAGAATTATTCTTATTGCTGCTGCTGTTGCTGCTGCTACTACAACTACTACTACTACTACTACTACTACTACTACTACTTAGTATTTATTTTTCCATCAATACTAGTCTAAAGTGCAGGAAATTGCTCACAATAAAGGTTTTTTCCCCAAGAATTCCCTGTGGGAGGCACCCCAGAAGCCCACCTTTGAGAGGGGGTAATGTCCTCCCTCGAGCTTGCCCCCTCTCAAACGCGGCACGAGGATCTGGGCTTCACCGAGGCATTACTCCTCTTTGGGTTCTTTAAAGGTTGGCACCTCTGCTACAACTACTAAGAAATGCCAGTGAAACAACTCACATATGAATGGTCTGGATGATCATGGTAAATAGGAATTCAAGATATGATATCTAGTTGGTCTTCGATTATTTTCATTTGCGATTATTTGTTGTAGCAGTTTACTATCTGGATATTCATTGCCATTAAATTCTCCAAAATGAGGGATCTTAAAGATGCAGTGTGTTATTATGTTTTAAGCAAGACACTACTATGACCCTAGGAACCTGCAATAACGTATTTGAAATTTTCCTTGTATGTTCAGATGAAGAGCACCATCTTGTTTGTTTCATCGGTACTGTATGTGACGTGGAGGAGCTTGTTGACTGTTGCTCTACATCGTCGTTACTTCTACGACGTCATCTACTACCGACTCAATGTGCTGGACAAAGCTGTAGATAACCCGTATGTACTTTGTTGTTTCTTGTTGCTTCCATGGTTATAATGAAGTGTGAAACTCACTTAATGTGTGTTGTTGATAATTATTTTAAAACAAAAGACATTTTGAAAAGTCTGAAAAGCATGTAAAATGGTTCCTTGCCACATTAATTCCACACTGTAAAAATGATTGCCTGAGAACACAATGCAAATGATCATTCGCATTTTTCTTTTTTAAAGAATATTTTATGATTTTGAATCACCTTTGAATTCACCACACGACCATGTCTCAATAACCTAGCTCCAAAGTATCTATCTGACCTGATCACCAGATATCAGCCCCACCAAAGTCTCCGATCTGAAAATCTTGGTCTTCTTGTTGTCCCACACTTTAGGTCCAGTACCAGGTTTGGGGATCGATCATTTCAGGTGGCAGGACCCACTCTCTGGAATCAACTTCCACTGGAGTTAAGGACAATAAACAACCTGAAGATTTTCAAATCCAAACTGAAGACATACCTTTTTAAGAAAACATACAGTGTCTAACTTTTCATTCTTGAGTTGTTCATAGAGCACTACTGAGCAGTACTTTTGGACTGGTATTGGCGCTATATAAATGTTTTCATGATGATGATGATGATGATGATGACATGGGAAGTATAATCTTTACTATGTGTAGACTGCACATTCCTTTGATTTTGACTGGTATCTCCTTTTGATAGCACTGACTTTTCCGTAGAGATAACCACAAAACATTGTATCTACTGTTTTTTATATATTGCAGGGATCAGAGAATCACGCAGGATGTGGACAAACTATGCAATTCCTTTAGTTTGATAATTGCCCCACTGATTATCTCCCCTTTCACCATTGGTTACTATGTAAAACAAGCTGCAGATGGGTAAGTGCACTTTATTATCATCAGCTTATAAAGGATTCTCTTTTTGTAGTATAGATCACTTCTGCTGATAGAACATCCACCCAGAAAGTAGAAGGCCAATAGTTCAATCCCCACCTGTCGTACTTAAAGACATTAAAAGATGGTACTTGTTGCAGCCCTGCCTCATGCTTTGCATTGAGGGGATAAAACAAGGACAGGTTGGCTCAGAGTCATGAACTGTACTTTAGTTGGAGATCAATGTTAAACTGGTATCTCTATGTTGTGGTGCAATAAAACAGGCCTTAGTTCAGACCAGTACAATAGATGAGGTCATCTGTTGGATCGTTCCACACAAAGTATGTTTGTCCAATGAGTGTGGATTCTATAGATGCAGTTATCTGTTTGATGTTGCAGTACCGGTATGTTTGTCCAATGAGTGTGGATTCTATTGATGAATTTATCTCTTTGATATTTCAGCACTGGGTACCTGGGTCCAGTGAGTGTGGTGGTGTTCTTCATCTTAGCGACAATCATCAACAAGTTCCTCATGTCCCCGGTGGTCAGGTTTGTCTTCCAGCAGGAGAGGAGAGAGGGGGACTTTAGGTGAGTTTCACCTTCATACACCCCCAATTGCTATGTTACAGCATTTAACATTTCTTTTTAACCAATTTATGCATATCGTCCCTTTTTGGGGACGGGTACTCCAAAAAAGCATTTCTCTCCTATTGTTGAAGATAGAAACCTGCAGTATAGATGTGAATGAAGCTGAGGAAATTGTTTAGTGGTTGAACCATTTACATTACTTGTAGAGTTTAAGTTCTTTTAAGCATGGCCACTTCCAGTGGCAAGGCAGGTCCCCTGCCAATTCGACGAAGTGTGAGGTAAGATGATTTTTTTATTGGTCCCTATTTTAACTACTAGTATGTAAGTTCATTAGAATGTGTTTAAAACTTTAGTTGTTCAAACAGAAAAATAGAATGAAAATGGTTTGCATTTTTTCCATACTCAATTTTCCGCCAAAGTACCGTCCCATAAATGGGACAATATGCAGATAAGTGAACTTAAATTAGGTAATATATTAGGCTTTGGTGGGGGAGATCAACCTCTTTAAAAATTGACTCTTTTCATTTGAAAGCTTTCATGGAATAAAACCAAACTGGCTTTTATAAGAAACTATGTGTATTAACAAATTGAAAACTGAACATTTCACGGGCATTCTTGATCCCATAAAATGTTTTCTGATGAACTAAACATCACAGTTTTGTGAGCATCCAAGTTATGCATTTCTGCTTATTTTATCAGTTGTATAAGTGTAAAGCAGTGTAACATGAATGGAACAAAAGTTATATTTTTTAATTTTAACTTCAAATATTTTGATCATTCTTCTACATAGCAAAAACCACATCATATATTATTGATACTATGTATTCGAAATCAAATCAGTTCTAAACAATGTGATGGCTAAATGCACAATCTGTACAAGGTGTCCTCTTCTCTTGTGATGCAGGTTCAAGCACATGCAGATACGAGTAAATGCTGAGTCAGCAGCTTTCTACAGGTCAGGGGCCATTGAGGAGAAGAAAACCAACCAGAAACTCCATGATCTTATCAAAGTCCAGCATAAATTGATCCGCAGACAGTACGCTCTTAACTGTGAGTCTAAGAAATGCATGTAACATATTCTTGGTTTAGATTGTGTTCTCATGAAGGTGATTTCAGGTGAATAGTGGAAAAAGTTAGTGAGGCTGGTAGATCCCTGACTTACTGTGCTGGCCATTAGGTGCCTGACTCTGAAAGTGTGTGTTCAAATCCCAGATAGGACTCAACCCCACAAAAGTTGCAAGAATCTGTATTTTACTGGGAAAGTGCCATCCCAAATATAACATGTGTTACACTGTTGGTTTTTGTCCATAGATATGTCACTGGAATAGTGCTAAAATTGTATAAAATTATATTTGAGAAGAAGGCTGCCTTGTATTCCAGTTTCCATCAAGGCTGCAGACTACCTGGGCAGTATTCTAAGCTACATCGCTATTGCTGTGCCCATCTTTGCTGGGAACTATGACTCCTTGTCAGCAGCGGAACTGTCTGCTCTCATCAGTAAGGTATGTCTTTTATGAACATCAATGTGCAAACACCCAATATCTTCCGTTCATTTTTTAAGAAATGAAGAATTATAGTATTATGAATTTTGGGTTCACATGATCATGTTCATGGATTCAGTAAGTGCAGTTACAGTCATTACATGAATGCTGCCATTCATCCAGTTAATGTCTTCTTGCCAGTCTAAGTAAACTTAGGCTCAATATTATTCGTTACACTGCTATACTGCGTCTAACAAACCCTAGTAGAAGGTCGCGTCAGCTAACCTTTTAGAATGACCGATCAGAACACAGCTTACCAAATCGCGAAGGTTAACATTTGCACATACCGTTTGAACTTTTACCTCAAAAACTTCAACGATTCCGAATGCTATTTTCCGCGCGATCGCTTCCGTGTGATACACATATGGAGGACGCAATGAGTAAACAGTCGCTAAAAAAAGCGTTTTTGTCAAAATTCAAGTATGTCATCTTGCAGAAATATAAGCTGTTAGTAACCATGTCATTCGAAACCCCTAAGCGTATATACTGCAGGTTAAATATCTGTGTTTTATACAGATTTTCGTTAGTTGATAGATCAGTGTCACCGGCCAGGGAAGAGAAAATCCAAAACCGTTTTGTAAGTCCCGCCAAACCCTAACAAGTAGTCGTTGCCTGATTGGTTAAATCTGTTCGGACGTCTCGCGTTTGATTGGAAGGTCATAGGCTGCTCAAGAAGCCATACCTTTGAAATTCAAAACAAATACAAACAAGACACTGTGTATTGGTAGTTGGGTGAATAACAGCATTTGGTTTTCACAGAAAACTTATCTTCTCCCTCTTGACCATTTCACCTTCCAGGGTGCCATTGTACTAAGCGATCTTAGCGCTAAGGTGACCATAACTCCCATACTTTAACATAGACTTTAGGTAGTCTTAGCGCTAAGGTGACCGTAAATCCCATACCTTAACATAGACTTAAGGTAGTCTTAGCTCTAAGGTGACCGTAAATCCCATACCTTAACATAGACTTTAGGTAGTCTTAGCACTAAGGTTGCTTGTACAATGGCACCCAGAGCATTAGACTAACAACTAGTCTCTGAAATGAACATATTTTACTGAAAAAAGTTCATAGTAAAAAGATATAAAATATAATGAAAAGGAGCCCTGAGACCTTCTTCCTGAAGCTGAGGAAATCTAGACTTGCCACATTTTCTAGACTTGTGTGGGCTTTCTTGGATATATTTGCTTCAGGGTCTGTACGAGAGACTACCAGAGCATCAATAGCAGGTTATGCCAAGTATTGATGACTGATATGATACCGGCCCTGTGAAACATGACTGACTTTATTGGTACACTTTCTTAACGGACACTTGCATTCTTTCATAAATTTCATCATTGAGTATATGTTTATTGACATAGATTGATTGTTGTAAGCAATCCAGTTTTGAGTTCTAGTACTTACACTCTATGTTTATGTGTTGTTAAGTCACACTTGCTGTCTCCGTTCACCAGAATGCATTTGTGACCATCTACCTCATCAGCTGTTTCACCAAGCTGATCGACCTGTCCTCTCAGGTCACCAACATGGCTGGCAATGCTCACAGGTAAGTAGGTTCTACGTGGTTCAGTATGTCATGTCACAGCAAGTGCATCATCTTTCATATCGTCATGTTCCCAATGTTTTGACAATCCCTGCCCTAGGAATCGGTTACAGCAGCAAATCAGCATTTGTGTTTATTCCACTATTCAGGTGGGAATTTCAATGTCCTTGTTATTGTTAATGGTGTTTGTGTGTTTATTAAGCATCCTATTTGTGAAACACTCATTGTGCAATGACTGCAGTTATTTCATTTTTATTGTTCAGTGTATTTTTAAGGTACCATGAAGAAAGAGGGACTGATATTTGTTACTTTGTTTGTAAAGGAACCCCTAGTTTTTAAAGTGAGTGAGTTTGTATTATGGCGCACTCAGCAATATTCCAGCCATATGGCGGCGGTCTGTAAGTAATCGAGTCTGGACCAAACAATCCAGTGATCAACAGCATGAAGTTCGATCCTAGTGGTTAAAACATTTGCTCGTCTCACCAAAGACCCAGTTTTGATTTCCCCACATGGGTACAATGTGTCAAGCCCATTTCTGGTGTCCCCCGCCATGATGTTGTTGGAATACTGCTAATAGCAGAGTAAAACTAACCTCACTGTAATGAACCTTCACAAACAGTTTTTAGAAGAAACCACCGAACCATGTACACTGAACACAAACATTTATTGAGGAGAGAGTTTGAAAAATGAAAGCTTTTTATTGTCTGTTGGCTATAGAGTTGTTGTGTTGTTTGTGTGTGTGTGTCCTCTCTACCAGTATGTACATTATAGGGTTGGTGAATTGTTTGAAGTGCTGGGTCGGCTGAAGGATGCACAGTCGGAGGACTACAGTTTTCTGGATGAAACCACTCCCGCGGGTGAGTACAATGGCTGTCAGTTTCTGCAACTGTCCTAATTTGGGGGATCTTTTTTTGTTTTGTTTTAATGCTGCACTCATCAATGTTTCACCCCGCCGTGACAGATAACAACTTTTGCGTTTTCAATGATGATAGCTTCTTTAACAACTTTTTTGGTGGAGTCCGGAAAATTTTCACATATAAGAAAGCTGTTGGGTATTAGTAAATGATCAACATGTGTACTATTTATATTTATGTGGCAATTTCATACAATGATAAAATTTGCAATTCATCGGTCCGTTTCTGACTCAAACGGACTGTGGTCTCTCTCCTTTCCCTAGAGACAGCTTTCTACGTGACCCCCTTATCACCCCCATCTGGTACCCACTGACTGCTGGCAGTGTGCGAGGCATTGACCCAGGTCTCGTCCAAGTACCCTGGCTCGAACCCTTCCTCACGCTTCTTCTTTATAACCCTGAGAAAATTATTTCTCAAGCGAATGATATCAGGGCGTTCACAGAGTACTGACCTATTCTCTCCCGAAATTTTCTTATAACGATCCCCGAAAGAGTGTAAGAGTCGCCAGAGTGTGTTCTTTTATACTCTGAGGTTGTGTTCTTGCTTCAAATGCTTTTTTAAAATTTTCAGCGACATGTATTTGTTTTCAGAATAGAGCTTGTTGATAGACTGCCTTACAAGGTTCTTTTGAAAGTTGTCCAAATGTTTTAATTTGTGTGATTTTGACACAACCCTTACCTGCTTCAAGATCACCCTCACAATGTTTGTGTTCCAGAACATTTGTCAGTACCCTTGCTGATACTCCTAAAGCTTTTTCTGCCCGCTTACGGAATTTATTAATGGCATAAAATGGTTTGCCCCTTTGGCACGGAAAAAATCGTTACATTTTAATCATCAACTTATTCACGCCAGCATTCAACTTCATTTTTCATCAGGCATGTGTATCCCGTGCACGACGAGATAGTGGCTGTTCCGTTTCTGCGGTTTCACCCCGCCGCGACCGATAACAACTTTTGCGTTTTCAATGATGATAGTTTCTTAAACAACTTTTTTGGTGGAGTCCGGAAAATTTTCAAATATAAGAAAGCTGTTGGGTATTAGTAAATGATAAACATGTGTACTATTTATATTTATGTGGCAATTTTGTACAATGATAACTTTTGCAATTCATCGGTCCGTTGCTGACTCAAACGGACTGTAATTACAGTTTATTATATGCAAATACAAAACCGGTATGAACCAATTCATGAGTAGTACCATATGAAACAAAAAACAGTGTGCATTATAGAACATCAGTGCAGACTCATGTATTTTTAACAAAAGCCAGCCATATCCCTCCCTTGTCTGTCTTGCACCTATCATCTGCTCCAGTTCTGATCTGGTGCCTCTCTGTGACGTTAACCTTGACTCTGACAGAGACTTCCGGGATGATTCAGCGGACACAGCATCCCAGACAAACATGGCGCTCAAGCTGCAGGATGTCACATATGGTCCACCAAAGTCAGCCCGAATATTGTGTAGAAGTAAGTTCTAGATGAGTGCCTGGAGAGCGCAAGGTTGATGACTTCATCCTTGGCCCTGTTTTACCACAAGATGTTGAAAGATGGTATATGTTGTTGCACTACGGCAATGCAACTGTATGGTTATAGGTTGGAAGGTAGCCAGTATACCCAGTCATGGGTGTGAATGGGAAACTGTACTTTTAGTCAAAACCATCATATTCCTGGACATGCTGCTATACACACACACAACACAATATATGTGCAGTAATCTTAAATGTGGCATTATATCCCATTCCACCTCGACCCACCTCTCCAGAAGGTGAATACAGAATGGTCTAGAATTTATGTTACTTAAAGCTCAGCCCCAGCCTTCCTACCGTCCTCCCTGCCTCCGGCCCAACCCACCCACATGAATAGTAATTCATTGCAGTGCCATATGTGAAACAGTCGTTGGGAAACATGTGAGACTTTGTAGCTCTTTTAGTACATTCATTAAATGCCAGATTCTTCCATTGATGAGACTGCCAACTGCCTGGCGCAAGTTCCCTTTTAATGTATCCTGTGTCCTTTATGTGTCCTTTTTGTGTCCTTTATGTCTTTGATTTCATTATTCCCCGCCTATATGGACCATGTCTTTATGCAAATTAGTGTGCGATGATATTATATTACAAAGGACAAATTTTTCCTTATCCTGACTCATGCTTATTGCTTGTCTTCTTCTTCTTTGCGAACATAGTGGAACACGTGTATTTCCCTATTGAAGTTCCCTTCAATAAAAAATCACTAATTAGAACTCACCACGAGTTACCTCCCTTCCACAAGCGCGGGAACGAGGGCGCCACCTCCACCCATGTGCCTCACTCTCTCCTTCTTCGCCCAGTGAGCAAGACGTGAGAGCACCTGTGTCTCCCTGCACACTATATCCTTTATTTATATTTAGTTTGTTACCTCTTATATTCATCTATAGAGGTGTAACTAGTATCCTTATTCAACATGCATTGATAATTATTCGTGTTTCTGCTGCTTGATTCACGGTTCGCCGCGGTTTGCTCAGCAGTTTATGCTTAATAAAAATCTGCACTGTTTGTAAATTACGCTACTCTGCTACCGATTAGCATTTAAGATGCCCTAGTTGCATATCTCCATGCTCTATTGTTTCACGCTGTAAATTATGTATTAATTTGTCTAATTCTGCCTTTAATAAATATTTATATTCCGTCTTGTGACGGATGGCAGATAGATCTCGAAACAATCTTCAGTCATGGCTAATAGATCGGAGTCAGATATATCCTGGGTTACCTTCGGGGGATAAGCGTGGACGCAGTCCGCTATATCCTAGAAGGGCCTGCATCCCAGGATGTTCCTTCATCACAATCTAAGACTAGAAGAGCTTCCACGCCGTCTCAACGTGAACTCCGAACCCCCAGGTCTACAGCTTCGGCAAACCACGAAGGCTACAAAAAAACAAACTTTGCTTCTGATATTCAGAATTATGTTTATATGATGATGACATTCCGATTATCATTCCAGATGTATGCGCTATAAGAAGTGACCGGTATCGGCTACTGTCACTTCAGCGCAGATCAACATGCAACCAGAGATGCCTACGCTGACGCCGAGATTATAACTGAGGGTCCTGCCACTATCACAGAGAGGACACCCTCAATGCCAGCGCAGACCATCCCAGACGCACCTGGTCAACCAAATCATGAGACTGATGGAGGACCGTTACGGTTTACAGAGGCCCCAGAGCCACGGGCCCCAGAGCCCAACCCATAATAAGTCATACAGGGCCCCAGAGCCCGCCTTTGATTTGTGAGGGGCCCCAGAGCCCACAAACGCCCCGCTGGGGGCAATCCAGCCCGTAGCTTAACACTCCACTAAGGAAGTCCCAGGCGCCTCAGCGAAGGAGCTAGAGCCTCACCAGTTGCGAGGGACTTCAAGGGAGGAGGAGCGCCGCCACGAGCCCACACCCTGTAGAACACAGAGGTCGTTCGCGAAGCAAGCGCTCATATATTGATCGGACTCTAGACACTTCGCTAAGGAAGTCCCAGGCCGCCTCAGCTCAAGGAGCTAGAGCCTCACCAGTTGCGAGGGACATCGGCGGAGAGGAGCTTCAGCCTAGCCCACACCCTGTAGAAAACAGGTCGCTCGTGAAGCAAGCGCTCATATATTGATCGGACTCTGACTAGATACTTTCGCTAAGGTCGCTGAAGGCTAAGTGACTCCAAGTCTACTTCACCCAGAAGATCTAGAAGGGATACTTCGAGAGCTTCACAAGTCCCGGCGTTCACCGAAGAAGTCTCCTCCAAGGTCTCCATATACTAGCCACTTTCGTCATATATAGCCACTGCCAGTCCGTTCAAGACATCGCATGAGTTGTCTATCAACTGTATGCCATATGCCGTCTACAAGCCTACGCGAAGACAATTGCACAGGCTATTTACAACACAGAACGCCGCTGTATTATTTTATCAACAGATGAAGAGCCTAATTAAGGATCTTCAAGCCGACTACCTACATCAAGGGCATCAACGACGCTTCAGAGATCTTCACAGGAATCAACTTTCCGTGATAGATTGCTAGGTATGCAATCCCGGACTACGATACGATTATCTACATGCGTGACCATTACGCAGATCTGCAGACAATTCAATAACGAAATTGAACAGCAGCCTTGTTACAGCGAGTATAACTCATAATCGTCAACGATTTCTGAGAAGAAATATGTACAACAAGTTCAGCTTTAATTCTACAATTATGACGATACATTCATGTATACAGTCTACAAGCTGACAACTTGCAAGTTTTATTGAACCTTTATATAAGGAAGTCGGAATTATCTTCAAGACTGAAGTTACTTTCCGCGACAGCCAGGAAAATAACCTACCCAGCATTAATATTACAGAGCGAGGTATTTCGGCGGAGGTTCGCTATAAGTTTACCATTAACCCTCGAAACACGTGGTCACTCGGGTAACTTCGAAGCTACGGTAAAGACCGACGATTGTTCTAATATCAACGACGCACTATATTATACAAGGTTCCTTTTCCTGCTACACCGGTGACATCACAGCTGGGTACTCTACAGAATCAAAATGCCTTGTTCTGATTGGACCACGATTGACAACGCCCTCTACGCAGAGGCTCGATCATAGTTCACAGTTCAAGACTTAGGTTGCAAGTGACAACAATATATCAGTGAACGAGAGCAAGCCTCCTTACAGTCCAGCTAATCTGAACCTTCATGATTGGGCTGCCTTCTTGAGGTTAGAGACCTCCCCTGTCAAGTAAGGACGAGGGCACGCAGTCAGGCGATTTTTTTTTACATAAAGTTCAACGATGGCAGTCACACCTGGTTGTGCACCTACATCGCCAAGGACTTCGCGAGCTTTAATTTACCTAGACGACCGGATACAAGTGGATCCAAATCCACAGCGCCTCAGACTGCAGTTGAATTTCATCATCAAGCTACTAACACAACTAGATGGTTAGTAAACCTACCTAAGTTGGACCTAGAACCTTCGCAAGATCTGCTAATTCTAGGTTTTGATTTGTAACGGCGCAGAATCGTGATAATTGTACCGAGGACCATGGATCAAGATCCAACAGTCAATTCCACAAGCCTTACTCTCTCGCTACCACTACGACAGTGGCAGAGCCTGTTGGGGTTACGCACACAGGCAGAGGCAGACTACAATTACATCTGTTACAAGTCATCATCAATTCGCATCTAGACGAATCTCTACCGCTCAATTACCGGGTTCAGGTCAAACCTCATCTACTATGGTGGACCAAGAGATCGAATGTTTGAATAGGCGCCTCGCTAATAGAGCTGGAATCGATAACACTTCTACGAGATGTGTCACTACAAGGTTGGGGAGCCCATGTTGCCAACAGGACGGCATCAGGGCTATGAGCAATCAAGAGAGCAAATTACACATAAATCTGCTAGAGATGCAAGCAGTGTTAAACGCCTTTAATGCACTGGAGCAACTTACTACAGTATACCCAGTGGATGATTCACACAGTCAATTCGACAGTGACGCTTTTATGTGAACAAACTAAGCTCAACCAGGTCCCCTCAACCTATCGACTCTATGTTTTCAATTGTTCGATTTAATCGACAATCTCAACATACATGTCAGAGCATATCACATTCCAGGAGCAAAGAATGTGATAGCAGACGCTTCTCTCGCCACACATACCATCGCTGACAGAATGAATGCTCCATACAGAGATATTCATTCAAATTATCAAGGAAATAGGAACTCAACTAATAGACCTATTTGCCACTCGATTCAACAAACAACTGACACATTCAGATCGCCAGTTCCAGACCCACTAGCATTGGCAACAGACGCTAAGCATATCGTGGAAGGACTCAACGCCAGACGCTTTTCCGCCACCAGCGCTAATCTCACAAGTTTACTCAAAATCTGTCAAACGCAGAGCCTCCATCTGAATTTGGTCGCTGCCTACTGACCAGCTTAGAACGTGGTTTCCAACTCTTATTCAAGAAATCGACAACCAATACTACATCTTACAGAGTGCTCGAATCTGTTAATACATCCGCATCGAAAGCCAGAAATATTCCAACTTCACGTATGGATTGTATCATATGCGGTCTGAATAACAGGTTATTCAGCCAGAGCTGCAAAGCAGTCTAGCTTGCCCTCGTAACTCAACTTGCAACTTATACGATGACAAATGGCACAGTTTTGTCAATTATGCTGCAAAGAAAGGATTTACAGCTAGATATGCTACTCATCCTCAAGTGGCTGACTACTTATGTTATCTACGTCAGACTAAGATTTTAAAAGGCTCAACTTGTCCACCTATCTTGCAGCAATAGCTCTGTCATAACTGAGAAGGGGCGCCAAGTTAACCTTAACCCAGTTACTCGCCTTGCTACGAGCTTTCGATTGGAGGATTAAAACGGAAGTTTCACGCTCCAACTTGGGATCTGAATATAGTGCTCCAACACCTCACAAGTGAGGTTTATGAACACGCTTTGATGATATACTTGGACCCCATGATACGATGAATCTATCACGATGGCCAGTAAGAGCACTGAAAATATATCTCCACCGAGCCAAACAGGAGGGAAAAATTCAAGAGATTTATTTCCTCTATCAACAAGTTACGCAGACTGAAGTCTCACGTACTACTATCTCCTTTGGATCAGAACTGTCATACTCACGCGCCTACAAGACTGCAGGACTCGACCCTCCAAGAGCTTCTAATCCTCATGATATTAGAGCTAACTTCTACACTTGATCTACAAGGCAAGTGCTATTGAAATACCATAATGGAGGGTTATTTCTGGAGATCCGATATGGTGTTTGCCAACCACTATCTGAGAGATATCACCACCGAGGACGCCTCAGGTATCCACCAATTCGGGTCCCATGGTACTCGCACATCAGTTGACAGTTCCTCGAGAAGATAAGTCAATCTTACAGATTTCTACTTATCTTATAACAGTACTAAATAGCTACATGCTATATATATTTTGCTTAAGTTCTTTTATTATCTTAAGCTCAGTACTATGGTTATTATATCATACAATATATAAGCTAACAACTCTACGGAGTTTGTTATTATATATTTAGCTTAAGTTAATCATATCTTAAGCTCAGTACTATGGTTACATTATAAATGTATTAGCTAACAAACTCTACAGAGTTTTTGCTATTATATATGTAGCTTAAGTTTATTCATATCTTAAGCTCAGTACTATGTTTATATCATATAAGTATATTAGCTAACAAACTCTAAAGAGTTTTTTGCTATTATATATTTAGCTTAAGTTTCATCATATCTTAAGCATTATGGTTACATTATAAAATGTATTAGCTAACAAACTCTACGGAGTTTTTGCTATTATATATATAGCTTAAGTTTAATCATATCTTAAGCTCAGTACTATGTTTATATCATAAAAGTATATTAGCTAATAAACTCTAAGGAGTTTTTGCTATTATATATTTAGCTTAAGTTTAATCATATCTTAAGCTCAGTACTATGTTTATATCATAAAAGTATTTTAGCTAACAAACTCTAAGGAGTTTATGCTATCATATTAACAAGCTTAAGTCTATTAGTCTTAAGCATTGTATTAATGTTATATATACTTTTATCATAATAAGTAAATTGTAATAACCTTTATATGGCAGCTGATAAGTTAGCAGCAGGAATTTATCAGTTCAGTGCCTTTATGAAGTTCCCATAGGGTTATTACAATTATCACAGTTCAAATCACTAATTATTAAAATCCAAAGTATTATATATTCCCACCTCCTTTTCCTCAATCGGATTCTACAAGCAATAAGCATGAGTCAGGATAAGGAAAAATATGTAATTTTTAGAGTAAAATTGATATTTTATACTTATCCTGACTCATGAGGTAAGCCCTCCCATCCTCCCCACATAACAATTTGGATTTCCTGAAAATTCAAATGTTGGGCTCAGTATATGAGGAGAGAGTGAGGCACATGGGTGGAGGTGGCCCCTCGCCCCACACTTGTGGAAGGGAGGTAACTCGTGGTGAGTTCTAATTAGTGATTTTTATTGAAGGAACTTCAATAGGGAAATACACGGTTCCACTATGTTCGCAAAGAAGAAGAAGACAAGCAATAAGCATGAGTCAGGATAAGTATAAAATATCAATTTTACTCTAAAAATTACATTTTTTATATGTCCATTTTGAAATTAAACTTAGCTTCATTATAAACGATAGCTGACGTAAAAAATAATAACTTTAAAACTGAAACTATGAAGGATGTAGCTACTATGGAGTCTCGGTATCACTATAAAAAGAAACAGGTAGGAGGGGTCGTCTCAAAAGCAAATCCAGGACGGATGTCGCAGACGGTGGTTGGGGTCGGGCTGGGGGATAGGGATATAAGCTGAGATAACAGATGCCTTTAGGGGAAGCAAACGTCATGTCATAACAATTTACAAATAATATCCAGTCCTGTTGATCTTTGGGTGGTCATGCCACCTATATATTTTGAGACATTTAATACGATGGCTGATTTAAGCTTTTCCATGGGTATCATACCCTTTTACATATCTCAACATAAACGTTATGAAAGAAAGACACGGGGGATATAGTATTAGGCTCCGGCCGCTCCGTCCGTCCAATCCGTCCGTCCGTCCGTACATACGAATGTGGAATGTGTTGACGGGTCATGTTTTTGTTGACATTTAACTTCATCTTAAATTATGACCTTCACTTTCATTACTTTTTAAGTTTGATTTGATAATTTGCGGCGGGGGATTATGTCGCCTTAGTGACAATGCTTGTTTTCTTGCAGTTGGTTATGAAGGTAAATGATATAAACCATACATATCATCTGCAACATTTTGTTGTTGGATGTCCTCTTATTGATTACAGAAAGCACAACGAGTCATGTGGTCTGTTTTCAAGCTTGTCCTCTTGGTTGTGTTTAGATCTGAATTTCCAGCTGGAGAGTGGGATAAACATCCTGGTTACGGGGGACAGCGGTTGTGGGAAGAGCTCACTGCTTCGGGTCATCAATGGCCTGTGGTCAAGCATTACTGGTACAGTTTTCTTTAATATCCCTTGCCTTGAAAAGTTCAGGCAGATATATGGAAATACAAGTTAACATTTAATAATAAGTTTAGTGGACCATTTCTGTGATTGTCCGGTGTCAAAAATAATATTTGTATATGACTTGTCAGTGGCATACTCTTGTTTATGGTGTTGTCAAGTAGATACATGTCTATTATCTGTGAATGGTACCGGCAACAAAATGATGATGATGATGATGATGAAACCCTATTATATGTCTTGCAGGACATGTATCCAAAGGACCTAAAGCTGTTTTCTACCTACCACAGAGGCCTTACTTCACTGACGGGACTCTCAGGGAACAGGTGTGTGTTTTTGAGTATCAAAGTATTGATTCTGATGATGAAAGTATAGAAGGTTGTAGTAGAAAGTAAGGAAGACCATTCTTTCCTTAAAGATATCTGACAAGAAATGGAAATCTGCCCTATCTCTGTCATTTATCATTATGTTTTCTTTGTGGTGCAATTATGTATTACATTGCAAGCTTTCATTAGACAAGAATTCATCTTGAATTTGAATTTTTATGTTATAGGTGAAAATATTTTAAAAGTTCAAGTTTAACATTTGAAGTACTATTGACAAGTTTCTCTTCTGAGTTTGCAAATGTTAATTCTTTCTTCTAGATCATATATCCATTGAGGACCGAGGAAAGTGTTCAGTGTGAGTAATGAGAGTTTTTTTCTGGAACATTAAATGTCAGAGACCCCCTTGTAATACAAACCAATAATAGCGATTTGAAACTATGATTGTTTGTTAAACACCTTTTATCCTAAGTTGAATAAAATTCTGAGATTTTAATGCTCAATTGGCAAGGTAAAATTATGAGGATTCGCAATCTTAATTTCACTTTATTTGATTTTTTCTTTTTTTTAAAAATGAAATGCATCGGTACATTTTCACTGCAAACAGACTATAACTGTGTGTTCTTATGCAGTCCACTCTGACTTCAGGACGAGAAGACCGGTGTTAATATGGTCTGTAGGACTGAATCAGACCAAATACCATTTCGTTATGTACATGTAATATTTATTTCTTTGTATTACATGCAGACCTTTATGATTAATATGGTGATGTTATATGTAAACAAATTGTTGAGCTGAACATACCAGTAAGCAAAATAGCTATAAATAGGGATTTAAGATTGTTTTGTGGATGAAGGAGGGTACAGTGTGAATGTTGCTGAAGGGACAAGATGCCAGCATTTAGATAGTTACGGCCCTCTGCCGTGAGAAGGCAGATGGGCAAAGTGAGGGGAATTTTTTTAAATCCTCAGGTAGGCAGGAACCCTTGGGGGTTGCACTATTTAGGGAGGGTGAGAGGGAAATTTTGTAGAAAACGCGAAGCAGAAAAAATGTTGGCCTGGAGTTGCAATATTATCATAGGAGATGACATCATTCTTTGAATAGAATGTGGAAGTAATGGACTTTTGCCCAGAGTGCTACATGTGGATGGTTGTAGTTTGAAGTTTGAGTATATATTTATGGTGCTAGTGTTTGATGCAAGGGGATTGTAAATGCTGCGCACAAACACAATTAGCGAATTAATACTAAATGTTAATACAGATGTAAGCAAATATCCCTAATTCCTCTCAAGGTTCCATTCAACTAGGGTCCATGCAGGTAGCAAAGGTACTGTAAGTCACAATGGTCCCTAGTATGGTGATCTACCTTCAGTTGTTGGCGATCTATAGCCTGTTTTTATATTGTATCGTCCTCTATAGTTAAAGTATTTTAGATTTAATTACTAGTTTTAAATATATTTCTTTGATAGTCTAGTTGGTTTTACTGTCCATTGTCGACAGATATTTTAAATTGATTACCTTGTTTTCATCGCTATATGGCTGTAATATTGCCGATGTGATGTAAAATGTTAACTCACTCACTCACTCACTCACTCACTCTCACTCACTCTCCAGGTTTCTGTTGACTTATTAGAGACATCGTGTCACAGGACTGCTTTAAGCATTGTTAATTTTCTGTGAAATATTGCCACCACCAGTGATTTTTGTAAGGACTGCTAAAGATTATTGTCATCAAAAACTTTTCTTACATAGAGTTCTCAGAAATGGACCTGAGACAGCGCTGCCTCTGTTGCAACTAAATGCTAACAATTCCAGTCGTTCCTCATTGGTTGTGAGAGATGACTCGCAATAGGCTGATGAATAGTGACTCGCAATGGCTGATGGACATACATATACCTCGGAAGACTTCTGGTATACATCATTCAGCTGTAATCTGTCTGATTGTGTTTCCTCATAGCTCGGAGGTATAGCATGTGAAGCCCCATTCTGGGGTTTTTTCAGCTGTTACATTTTTGGAATATTGCTAAACACAGCATAAAACCATACTCACTCATCCATCATACCTCATGATGTCCAGCAGAGGGCATGCTAACTCACATAACTGTGCCTACTACCATGGTAAAACACCACTTGTTTGCATGCTCGCTTGCCTATATCCTCCTGTCTTAATCTAGGCATGTGAGGAGTGCAAAGCTGCCGGGTGTATATATGATACTTAACTATGGCAGTGCATGTTGAGCACAACCAGTACACATGATACTTAACTTTACAGCCACAAAAGGAATTAAATCTGGTCTAGTTGTTGACAAACTTGTTACAGAAGGAATATAAAAGCTTGATCTATATAGATTTTATCTATACTGAACAAATAGTTAGGGATATATGTAAATTTTGATATTATGAGTAGTAATCTATTTATTCATTGACACAGTGATAAAATATCAATCATAAAAATACTAATATCCCTAACTTATTTTGTCCAGTATATTTATAAAACCTAAACGAATGGCAGATGGCAATGAACATAAATTGGTAAGTGAATAGGACATCAGTTTATATGTGCCTGGAAAGACACAACAATGTAGCTGTTTACTATTTGTCCCTGAAAATACTGTAAGAATACTGTGTCCTTACACTTTACAGAAGAATCAAATCTTACACTGGACATTGCTCTACATTTTAAACAGCTGTGTTTGGTGGTTTTCACTTTTCTTTGGTGTTTTCTGTGGAAAAACCTCCCTGAATTTGTTTCAAGGTTTTCATCAAGCATCTCCGACCTGCATCTTTTCAGGCTTACCTCCAGCATCCAAATAACACACCATGTTCATTGTTAACACTACTGTTCAAAGCGTTAAATCAAAATCTTTGACTCTTACCATTCCAAGATTTGTATGTTGCAGATATTATGGTATTTGTCCTCTCAATAAAATATGTTCTATAAAGCACAATGTCCACATATTATTATATTTCCATTATGAAATCCAGAAAATTAGCAGAAAATGATTGATATTGATATTGAGGGTGATGTTCATGTTCCTAATCAAGAGTTGCCTCCTTGAAACAGATGCACTTGAAGCAAGTTTAACCATTAGTTAACTTTTCCAAAACCCTGGTTCGACCCGTGAGATATATGCCAGTTTGAATAATTGTTATACATCTGTTGTATTTATTTCACGGTTTAGGTCATGTACACTAGATTTTTAATTGTTAATGAAGGTATTAAAGTTTTAGGTACGAAGGTTGTTTGTATTTAATTCACCTTTCACCTTTGTTTAAGAATGTCACTTTTCAGGTTTATTTCACCAGTACCTTTGAAAATACGATTGTGAAGTTTGAGCCTGTATTGCAGATGATGACAAGATGTACCAGTATCTAGATGTGGTGGGTCTGCGATGCCTTGTTGACAGGATTGGGGGGCTTGATGTTGCTGTAGACTGGAACTGGTGAGTGCCACTGAAAACACCAAAACAATATACTTCCATCCTCGCCCAAAACAATATACTTCCATCCTCGCCCAAAACAATATACTTCCATCCTCGCCCAAAACAGTATACTTCCATCCTCGCCCAAAACAGTATACTTCCATCCTCGCCAAAACAGTATACTTCCATCCTCGCCCAAAACAGTATACAGTAGAACACGGATATAACGAACACGGATATAGCGCACAAACGGATATAGCGAACAAATTTAAAAGTCCCTCAACAGTCCTTTATAATATCATTAAAATTATACGCGAATAACGAACTTCGTGGAGTAGCGAATTAACGGCTATAGCGAACTGATTTATTACCCCAAAGCCCAACTAACGGCGTGATTAGCGAACTCACTCAGTGTCAGCTCAGTGTCAGCTCAGCCACTTAGCGGTATACCTCAACCTTGTTGGCAGCGAATCAACATTGTTTGATGGTCATTAACGTGTTTATCAAAACAAACATGTCGTGTTTAAAAAGCTTGACTGGTATACAGGTCTTCAGTGCACTCTCGTCACTATGGCAGGCAAACGTAAAGCCATCACTTTTGACACCAAGCTTCAGATAATTCAGGCTGTAGATTCAGGTGTGAAATCTAAGACAAACATCGCTTACGACTTTGGCATTCCAAAATCCACTCTCAGTTCCATCATTAAGAATCGCTGAATCGATTCTTGCAAAATCTGTGTTAACTGATTATGGCCCGCCCTCAAAAGTTGAGAGCTGCCAATCACCAAGACGTAGAAGATGCTCTCTACAAATGGTTTCAAGGGGCTAGAAGTGAGAACATTCCCTTAAATGGTCCCATGTTGCAGACTAAGGCAAATGAATTGGCATCCAAGTTAGGTCATTTAGATTTTAATTGCAGTAGTGCTTGGATTGACAGATTCAAACAGAGGCGTGGCATCGTATGTAAATCAAGTCACGGGGGAAAGTGCATCTGTTGACCCGACCTCGTCAATGATGGGCTGAAAACTCGCCTGCCTGGCTATCTTGAAGAGTACAAGCCTGATAACATTTTCAATGCTGACAAGAAACTGGCCCCTCTACAAAATGAAACCAAACAGAACTCTTCACTTTAAATCTGAAAAATGCAGTGGTGGAAAAATTCTAAAGAGAGAATAAAATTGTTGGTAGCGGCAAACATGTCCGGGAGTGAAAACTTCAGTTGTTAGTGATCGGGGAAGGCAGCAAAGCCTAGATGCTTCAAAATGTACGCAGTTTGCCAGTAACTTACAGATCAAATACCAAGGCCTGGATGACAGGTGAATTATTCACAGAGTGGATCAAAACCTGGAAAGAGTATGACGAGACAAAAACGTAAGATCCTGATGTTTGTAGACAATTGTCCTGCCCATCCTGTTGTGAAACACCTGACACACGTCAAACTTGTCTTCCTTCCACCCGAACACTACGAGTGAGATTCAATCCATGGACCAGGGTATAATAGCAAACCTGAAACAACTGTACAAGGGCCAGGTAATGAGGAAAATGCTGACTGCCTATGATCAGAAGAAAGAACATCAAATCACTCTCCTTGATGCCATCCAGATGATTCATGCGGCTTGGAGACAGGTCAAATCTAACACGATCGCCAACTGCTATCGGAGGGAGGCTTTGTCCTTCCTGAGCGAGATGAAGGTTTAGATCAGACGATGAGACAGACAACATGGTTCTTTCCGACCTCAGAGTTATGTGGAATGAACTGTCAGAAAAAGCAGAAGAAATCCCAGCAGATGTCACGTTGGGCGACTTCATCAATGCTGACAATCAAGTTGTTACAGCCCGAGCAGCCCTACTGAAGGCGAGATTGTGACGTCAGTAGCCCAGCAGTTTGCCAGCCCCACTGTCACACCCGCTCCCAACTCTGATAGTGAAGATGATGAACCTCACCCGAAGCCATCCTTTGCTGAGGCCAATGCAGCATTAGAGACACTCGTCATCTACTTGTTTGTGAAGGTACAGATAGTTCTATCTTCGACTCTCTTGCAGATGTCTGTGATGCAGTCGACAAAATGAAGTCTGCAAGGCGTGGTGTGCAGACCAAAATTGTGGACTTTGTTAAAGCGTAATTAAGTTATATACATGTATTGTTGAGATTGTTGTGATTGTTAAACATGTTCTAGCTAATGTCTGTGAATGATAAATTCAGAATTTTAGTGTTATGTCAATGTACATGTACAAGAATAAATATTTGTAGCCTCAGCGTGCATATCGTCTCTACATCTCTACAATCCAAGATGGCGGTCAAATGTGAATAACGAACACGGATATAGCAAACTAAATTTCGTGGTCCCTTGGAGTTAAGTTATATCCGTGTTCTACTGTATTTAATTATTTTCACATTTGTTATCTCCCTTTGTACTGTTGTGTATATGCTCCTCACAAAGCTAGTCACTTACAGACCCCTCTAATATACTATCAGTGCCTCAGTCACAACTCCTTACTGTGACAGGCAGACACAACCAAGCATGGCGTTGAACCATGCTGACAGCCCATTGTTTGAAAATAATGGGTTAATACTCTTCCTCAATCTAAATGAAATTACCTCCCTTTGTACTGTTGTGTAGCCATCTGTGCACGAGATGACATATTCAAGCATAAAAGGAGGAAATTTATGTATATCAACTTCTGTTTTAAGAGGAACACGACTTTTCTGAGTATGTTACCCCTTCATCAGGTGCTGACTTCTAAATGCCATTCAAAGATTTCATTCAAACACTTTCATCTCTGTAGTTTTCATACATATAAGTTATATTTGATTTATGGTATGTGCAAGTGATAACACATGTATAATTCTCAATCATGCCCTGCTTTGTTGGGTTTGCAGGTACATGTGGTTCTGAGTAACTAGACCGCCTCCGTGGTGTAGTGGTTAGAGCGTCCGCCTGGAGAGCGGAAGGTCGCGGGGTTCGATCCCCGGCCGCATCATACCAAAATGCGTTAAAATATGATACTTGTTGGTCCCTGCCTGGCGCTCGGCATTAGTGGGTACAACAAGGACTGGTCGGCTCGGAGTCAGTATAATGTGTCTGAGTGGGATATTCATGCTTCACTGCGACATGGTATCTCAGTGGGCTAGCACTATAAAACCAGCTTAAGTCTGGGCTAGTACAAGCAGCCGCACATACACATACACACGCATGCACGTCGTCATATGAGCGAAATATTCTCAAGCTCGACGTTAAACCCAATTTCACCTCACCTCACCTCACCTCACTCCTTACCTCACCACTGAGTAACTTATTGTTTGTCGTAAGCATCAACTGCAGTGGGTTCGTGGTCCAACTTGTTGGATCATTGTCCATGCGTTAGTTACTTGTTTCAGCGGTGGATACATAAAAATATTCCTATTAAACTTGATGTATACAAGATATACCCCTTCATTAACTCCAAGGTCTCAAATCTATTTATGTGTTGACCTATTGGGAAATACAGACTTTAGTCACCAGAGGTAAATATGTATGCGCAGCGATTGTTTTTGACATAAGGAGTTTCAACAGCATGTGAACTTCTAACCAGATGTTTAAAAAGTATTATCAAAGTGTTTTCACCTTCCTCCAGATGATTTGAAGTGGTATTTAGTTCACATTTGTCATCTTGGTGTCCACCAGGTACGATGAGCTGTCTCCGGGAGAGATGCAGAGGCTGGCCTTTGTCAGACTGTTTTATCATCAGCCTCCATTTGCAGGTGAGATTAATATTCTTACAGTTTCACCATTTGTTTGTTGTCAGAAGTTCCTATGCTTTCATTCCTTCTCACTCACTGAAAATGGTTGCAAACTACTGATGTGAAAGAAACTCAATGTGACTCCAAACTGACAGTACTTGTAGGGGGCTGAATTGTAACACATCCCCTGAGCCCTGAGACTGATGTTGGTGCCAGGGTGTCATGCAGACAGGGTGGATTGTTCATGTAATCAACGTTGCCTGGACACACCAGATCAGTTCAGTACCAGATTGTGTCTACATTATTTAGTACCAGTATACAGAAATCTTTTCCATGACCAAGGGTTGAAATGAATGGACGCTAATATGCTAAATGAGTTTTAAAAATTCATACTGCCATTCAATCTTTTAATAAGGCTGACTTTTTTAGCGGCCAATGTTTTTGTTGATTTAAATCAGAAATATTATGAAAATGGTGGCATATTCGGTTTGGAGTTACTTCCCTTTATTCATCGAACACAATTAAAAAAGGATTCCGTATTTAAAATCCACGGAACTTATAGCCAATCACATGCTTAGTATAACATAGGGATTTGATTCAATGATGGCAGACGTTAGCAACCGTGTGAATTGGTCAAATTTGGCATTTATGATAAAACATTAATGCAAATAATCTGATAGCAAACTACTTAAAATGGATGTCTGAAGGGGAAGGTGGTGATGAATTGAGACAAAAAGACAACTGACAGCGGTCACACCGAGAAATTTAGTAAAGCAGTAGGCAGTGAAGGTGTTACGTGTCAAAATTACATTATTAAGTTATTAATTTAGGGATTATTTTTATGTGTTTGCTTATTGAAATTTTATTTAGCTAGTAGCTTAAAAAGTCACACAGTCTTTTGCTTGTGCTTTAAAAAGTTAAGTTCTAACCCTGATGACATCATTTCATATCAGCCCTGCAAACAAACTAAACTGCTGTCCTTAATGTACTTTGATGTGATTGTTTTTCTTGTGTAATGTTTGTATGACAACTCCTCTCAATGGGTGTTTATGTTTTCAGCGTTAGATGAATCCACGAGTCAGATAGGTGTGAATCTTGAGGAGCAGCTGTATCGGCAGTGCAGCGAGCTGAACATCACTGTAATGAGTGTTGGACACAGAGATAGTGTGCGGAAATTCCATGACATGGAGCTGCACTTGGATGGACAAGGAAGCTGGACCATGACTCCGATCGGGCATGATGTCATTAACTCATGATGGTGAATATTGGTAGGTGTTTCTTGGGAATATTTTTGGGTAGAAAATGTCCATGACAACCCATGTATGTTGCATGAATCTGCTATAATGATGGGCGAGAGTTTGCAATAACTTGTGTCCAGTTCTACAGAGCTAGGGGCTGTGGGGTAGCCTAGTGGTTAAAGCGTTGGCTTGTCATTCCGAAGAGCCGGGTTCGATTTCCCACATGGGTTAATTGTGTGAAACCTATTTCTGGTGTCCCCCATTGTGATAGTGCTGGCATATTGCTAAAAGCGGCATAAAACTGAACTCACTCACACTCCACTGAGCAGTCGAAGGTGAATCTAGCCTCTAACAAAGACTTACGACAGTCGTACACACACTTTGTGTAACAGGAACCTATCTGATTGTAGAGCATCATATGTCATGGATATCAGCTCAAATCGTGATTCACACTTTGTTTACATGCCTCCATGCAGAGACCATATAATCATATTATCTTATAGATTCTGCTCCATGTTGAGCTGGAAAACTGTACATGTTCAAGCGGGGATTCTTTTTTACCTGTTTTGACCATGCTCTTAAATTCACTTAAAATTCATACTTGGCTCTTCGAACTTGTCATTAGACATGCAAGGCTGAGGGTGATGACATGTGTTGACCAAATGTGGAAATTATTAACTCTTAGTATCCATTTTGTCTTATGAACAAGGTATTTGAATATCACTGCTGTACAAGTACAATTTAAATCTTCGTGTTGAGTTATGTTATATTGCAAATGTTTTGGGTTTTTTACTTTCCATATTGCTAAAGAAAATCTTCTTTATTTGTAGTAAAGGTTTATTCTTACCTCAACAGAGTTTGTGTAGGGGGAGGTAACGCTGGTCAGTCACAAGGGATTCATATATCCAGAAACTTATTTATCTGGACAATATTTGAGAAAATGCTAGTCTTGATTCTTCTATGGGTCAATAACAACAGTATAATAGTGGTAGTGGTACTGTGAATGATTCAAACAGCTTGTCTTTGTTTGCCTTCAGAATGCCAGGAAACAACAGCCCCAAGGAAACAATTCCAGCCAGACGTCTTTCAAGACCAGACACTTGAGAATTATTATTTTAACAAAGTATAGTTGACAATCACATCTTCATTGTATGTTCTTTTGTCTTAAATGTTTGTTTTGTTGAAACATTAATTTAATTTATTAAATATTAGATTTGATCTGAATTAAATGTTAGTATTGTTTCTCAAAAAGTGCTATAAATGTGTTTGTTGTCATTAGTTTGGTTGTGTTTGTATTTCTCGATCTGTCATTTATTCCAAGGGCATAATAACTCGTATAGCAGACCAGATCACTTCATTATCCACAAACTTCATGGATAACTTCTTTTATTTCGTGATTGTGACGTTTCAATACAGATTCTTGTCCACTGTGCTGTTTGACGGTACAAGAATCTGTATCGAAACGGTGCACTCAAGAATTGTAACAAGTTGTAATATATACGTTTGTCAGTATTGTACATCTTGACTTCTAAAATTTCACTCAAAGAAACAGATCACTTCAATAGAGATATCCCCTGGCAAAGCGTACTACCTTCTATTTTGGAGACAACAATGATAACTCCATTTTTATTAAGAATTTAAGTTCATAAATGTATGATCATTTATGTGAAATATGTTGTCAGTATATCACGTAACTGATGAAATAAGAATATTTGATAGTTGCTGGTCTGACAGAAATGTTAATATACGACTCAGAAAAGACAATTCAATTATTTCACATAACTGAATTTCATCTGCCATGACAGATTAATTATGGTGATATTAAAGAATCAGAAGATCCTTAATATTGTTTCATCAGTATATGTGAAAAACATATCAGGAAGATAATTCAAGTGAGGCATTACGAGTATTTTTCATTATGTATTTTGTCCTTGTTTGTTTATCAGATTGTTAGGGAGGAAGATGCCATTTTGTTATTGAGAAATGTGTTCTAGTCGAGTGTGAGAAATTGTGAAACTGAGTCAAATATCTATTTTTCTTCATGATAAACTTCCCCCACATGGGTACAATATGTGAAGCCCATTTCTGGTGTCCTCCGTCGTGATATTGCTGGAATATTGCTAAAAAGCGGCGTAAAACCATACTCACTCACTCACTCATGATAAACAAGGCATGGAATGAATGATGTTACTGGTGCAAGCACTTCTGAGAACAAAGACCATCCGGTCCTAGAATGGACCAAGTTGCAGGAACTGACCAAACAGTGTTTCAGAGCTCCAGATAAGATTAAGCTCATGTGGGTACTGTACCCACTGTATTTTTTTGGAGTGGGTAATATGAATGTTGAGTGGGTATTTCATTTTCCGTTACCCACTGCTTTCAAATATGTGCGTATTTCAGTCATTTTACTCACCTAAGTATTATGTCATTGAGTAAGTTTACAAAGCAGGTATGTTCTGCCTTATGTGATACCTAATCAAAACCAACTTAAATATAATGGAAATGGTTTCATAAAAATCACTCATCCTATACTGACAGTACAACATTTGTCCTATACTAACAGTATAACTTGATTATCTTTTTCATGGCGATATTATCTGGACTTGAGGTACCCTGACATTTTAAATGCGTGGTAACAATTGTTTTGAGTTTATATCGTATTTGACCGGATACTTGTATTCCTCTGGTGTTTGTTGTTTGTTCAGGTCAGACTTTCTTCGATTAGTATTTATCAGATCTTGTCTGCTATTCACCTTTTATTTGAAATGTGCAAGTCCCAACAGATATTGTTATCGTATTATCTGGACAGTCCCTGAGCGTATAGTGTATTTTAAATCAAATACAGAAGCTTCATTAGTGAAAGCAGACTTTGATGGAAATTGTTTGATGTTTAGACTGTTTCCAAGACAATCTACAATATATTTTTTGTCAGAGAGCGATTTGTTTTAGTTTGGGTAATGTGACGGTTCTCTTCTAGAGCTGGCAGCTTGGACTGTATACTCCCCAGGGTGTTGAGAAAGATAATATAGTGCACACTGATCTCTTGACTGGGCTGATAATAATGTGGATTTTTCATTGTAAGTGGAATCTTAGAAATTTAGGTTTGATATTTGTATTATTTTGATGTATGGCATTCATCACAAGCCACTTAGCTGACATAAAAATCTGTATTACTACTCGTCTCTACCCATGGGTGTGAATTTCATTTCTTCAAAGTTGTGTTTGACTCTTGCGTTGATGTAAAGAGCAGTGGGGTAGCCTATAGGTTAAAGTGGTCGCTTATCATGCTGAAGACCCGTGTTCGTTTACCAACATGGGTACAATGTTTGAAGCCCGTTTCTGGTGTCCCCAGCCATGATATTGTTATCCCCCACAACACGTTTTGCGGGGGGTATTAAAATGGAATCCGTCCGTCTATCCGTCCGTCCGTCCGTCCGTGCTCATTTGTCTTTTCCGGAGCAGAACTCTAAAACCGTTCACTATTTCTTCACCAAACTTGGCACATATATAGATCTGGTGGTGTACTGGTGCCTTTTGGTAGTTTTGGAATTCTGAATAAAATATTTTGGCATTTCCATGGCAACAAGTTTGACATAGACTGAAATTGGTGATAGTGCTCCTTTCTGGAGCAGAACTTTAAAAACCTTTCAATACTCTATTTCCACTTTTCTATATACACACCTAAATATTTGACATAAGCATAACTCGTAGACATAATCATGAAGAGTATTTTGCCATTGTGGGGGATATTGATGACTTTGTCTTCTTGTTGGAATATTACTAAAAGCGGCATAAAGCTATGCTCACTCACTGATGTAAAGATGTGCCTTGATGTAAAGATGACAAAAATCACTTGTCTCAAAAAAATATTTTTTCCCACACCACCACCTCCTTCTTTCCTCCACTTCCCCTCCCCTCTTCTCTTTTCCCCTCCCCTCTTCTCTTTTCCTCCCCTCTTCCTCTCTCTTCCCTTCTCCTCTTCTCCCATCTTCCCTCCCTCTCTTTCTTCTCCCCTCTTCCCCTCCCCTCTTCTCCTCCCCTCTTCTCCTCCCCATGTTACCTTGCTTTATTGCATGTGTATGGGGTATGTCAGAATTTTATATCTATATGCTGCTTGATTTAAAATGCATGAAATAATCCAGATTTTCTCTCTCCCAACCTTCATTTATGTTGTTTTCTTGTATTCTTATTTCTCATCAGTCTATATCTGAGTGGCTTGATCTGCTCAGTATTATTTGTCTCTGTGTACATAGCCTGTGTATCTTGCTCATGTGTGTTTAGTGCTCAGATACAGTACAAAACCTGACCTCCTGTTGAATGGTCTCTTTGCATACTCCCCAGGAAGTTATTCGTTGATGTATTGTCATTATGATTTTAACAGCAATTTCATAATTCCAATTACCAAAGGTAACTGTAATACTGGTAAGCAGACCATCTTGTGAAAATCTGCAGATCCAGTACTAAATGTTGATAATAATCTGACAAATTATTAGACCGGTTTTGAAAACAGGTAAGTAGTGTAGGCTGAAGTATCTACATCCATTCTGCCCTTACATTCAGCTATCAGTGTGTCTGAATTATCTAATATTACATTGTAATGACAAGGATCGAATTAAGGAAATGATTGCACCACATGCAATCATGTTGCACCAGATAAAAACAGGTCGCACCAGACAAAAACAGGTCGCACCTGCTGCTCAATATAAAAATATATATTTATAAATGCAAAAGTTTTGGTACTGATGATTTAGAAGATTATGACAATATGTTAAGCTTGGTCCCTTCAACTTTGATGTATCAAACTTATGGCTCTCAGGAATAAGAGCTTGGTCAATGTGTATTCCTTATTTAGTCCTAAGTTTGCAGTTCTGTTATTAAATCTTTACTTCAGAAAATATTCTCAGTTATTTTGGTTCAACCTTGTCTAGAATCAGGCTGACTGAAATGGACAATATCTCTATGCGCTGTTGACGATACACTTGCTTTTTGAAACTTGGAGTCTACTTTTTAGTTTTAATCTATACAGTTGTAACTTGGTTTCTTTTGTTATTTAATGAATTTTTGTGTAATTACTGGCCCTGTTCCTCAAGGCAATTGCTGTCACAAGTCCATGAAAACGTGAGGGTTTATGATTGTTTTAGTGATGGGATGGCTTTGTGAAACAGGGCCCTGGTTTTGTTATTTTTCTGTGTGATCAACTTCCTAGTTGTTGACATGCCCGTGACAGTCATTGCTGTGTTTGCGACATTGTTTATTCTTTCATATTATGTCTGTACATGTCTTCTATATTTTAGCCCACATGTACGTTTAAGTGCTATCCGTACTCTCGGTGGGTTCTTGATCTGGCAGTCAGTGACCGTGAGAATTGTGTTCACTGTTTGTCATCTCTGTTTGTTGTGCAGGATGAGTTGATCTGTTTGCACTGTAACACTTGTCTGCAGAGGCAAGGGAGTTGACTATAAAGTTGTAACCAGCCTTTTCAGCTTTATAATCACAAAGATAGCTCTTGAATCCAGGTGAATCACACAAAGTCTGATTAAAAACTGTCAATGACAGTCAGAACATACTCAGAAACTCAATGCACCTCAGAACAGAAATTTTGTCAACCACGGGATAGTAAGTAAGCAGCTATTTTTGAGACTGCATATGATTAACAGAATTGACCAATCAGATTCCACTTTTCATAAGACATGCATTTGCTTCAAAAAAATGGATGATTTCATCAAAGATTTAATTCTGTGTGCGAAATGCTGATTATTTCGGAAAGTGCGTGTTAAACCTCCAAATCTCTAAATCATCATCATCAAAGAATTAATAAAAAATAAAATTTTGCCTTCCTTGTCTCAGACAGGACACGATGTACATATGAATTGTAGCACAATGCTTTAGCATGTTGATCAAAAACCTGAAAAGATTTGGAAAATATCTCTATGCGCTGTTGACGATACACTTGCTTTTTGAAACTTGGAGTCTACCATGTGGTTTGTGAACTGAATATTTATTTCTTTACATGATTTCAATTTGAGTGTTGCACTTATTAGTCCAGCCTAAACAAGACTGAGATATTCCTGTGTCTTTATGATCTGGTAACTCCCTTACCTCGGGGAAATGTTTAACACTGTGAAAAGATCTTCCGCCCATTACAGAACATTATATATTGAGTGATCTATTTTAGTCTTGTCTGCTGGTACAATAATGTGTTCAGATTTGAAATTAGTTGATGATAGTGATGTGGTTGGGAAGATGGCGGTGAATGGATGTCACCCCACATCAGTGGGTGATGCATTAGGTTAGTCTACACTGAATACTCTGTGTACATCAAATACTCACTCTCAGAATTCATGCAACATTCTGTGCACAAGGGTCATTACATGAGGAGTTAGAAGGTCAGGGTGAAGGTCACACATTGCCCACAACTCCAAATAAGGCCACTCTGTGCAATAATTTGGGAACAATTCGGTATTGGTAGCCATTGACACAGGATGAACTTGGTGCTGATCAGATTCTTGTGCCAATATATTCCAGATTCATTAAAGAACTATGTGCAAATTTGCCAACAGCATGTTCTTTGTTCTTTCAGTTGTCCCATATTCTCACCAAGTGTGTTCAACTTAACATTCCAAATGAATTTCCTATTTTATTTCATGTTTTACAAATGAGCCTGCCTTCATCTAAAACCCAACAGATTAGTGTATCCCATCAAATCTAAGGGTATTTTTATGATCTCACACCAATTCAGGGGAATATGGAATATATGTATCTGTATGAAAACAAAGATGAATATCCTGAATTCTGATGTTGTATGAATGTTAAAATAATTCATACGTCTGTACATCTGACAATCAATTATTGACAGGTGTTGCATTTTGAAATGAATTCAGTCACACTGATACCCATGTACGTTTTGTTTAAACAGTATACTTCTCATTCTACCATAAGTATTATTCATTATTGGTAGAAGTGTTGGGCAAACAGTGTATTTTAAAGTATACTGTTCATCTTTTGGTTGGGATAATAAGATATGTTCAAGATTCATCATACAATTGTCATTACTCATAACATATAATAATCTGTTGTTTAGCACCTCATTCAGCAATATTCCAGCTGTAGGACAGCATTCTGTAAATCATCTAGTGTAGACCAGACAATCTAGTGATTGAACTCATAAGCATTGATCTACACTTAGGAAACGGTTGTAGTATATCAGTATTTTTATGAAGAGTTGAGAAGTGTAGTGTCACCATATGCTGTGTAACTCATATATTTGAAGTATATGCTTTGTAAAGTGCAAACGCTTAAGAGGCTAAACACTTGCCATGATGTAAGGGCATTAGAACTATTTAGATAGTAGATGCAGTGACACTGTATCCGTAATAGTGTTGCACTGGTACTACTGTCCTGAGGTCTAGATTTCCATTTTGTGACATGACCAAGCCTGACATATCCCTGATTTCTGGGCTATGTATTAGGTTAAGCTGAAAGCTAGGGAGGTGCTAGTGTAGTGGAGGAGGCCGAACTACATCCATTGGTCATGACACAACTCTATTGTGGAACTACTTCTCCAGGTTTGTCAGCACCGTAAATGTCGAGACCTGGGCCCCGTTTCAAGAAGCTCTCATAAGCCTAAGTTCTCGTAACCTTTCACGTAGCGTCGTACCTCCTATGTTTCAGTATAGGAGGTACGAATGCTACGAGGAAATTTACGAGATCTTAGGCTTACGAGAGCTTTGTGAAACCGGGCCCTGCATTACTTCAAGCTTTCCTCCCACTATAAGCTAACGTCCCAGGATGCAACATAAATTCTGTTAAAAGTGGTTTGCTTATCCATTGTGAACAAGTTTAGAAGGTGAGCCAAATACCTCTGTAGTGCTTCCATAGTTTATTTCTACAGTTGACACAGTTATCGCAGGGCTATGATTGTTAGCCCGTTAAGTATGGAAGTGATCATCTAAGCCAGTGCTGGGACCAATTATCCAAGGAATGGATACATTAAACATCAGCTGAAGCCTAACAGAATGTGTTTTTTGAGTTAATGTTTTGTTAGGTGAGAGTCACAGTGCAAGAGCTTATGCTTTGTTATTGATATTGAAAAGGGAAATGTGTCCAAGGGTTAAGTTTTGTTCATTTCCTTAAACATATCGGGCTGGTTTGATTTAACCATACCATTATATTTGTTTCATGTCTATCCAAGGTCTGTAGATCAATGCTCATGCTGATGATCACTGGATTGTCTGGTCCAGACTCGATTATTTACAGACGGACCATATAGATGGAATATTGGAATGTGGTGTTGAACGAAAACCCAACCAACCCAACCATTCCTAGGTCTAGTGCCAAAGACTGATTTTGTGCTGCAAGTAAACAGACTGTGTGTGTCCATGTGTGCTTCTTGTTGCTGCAGTTGACAGCCATAAGGCAGCAGCCTGTAGATGATTTAGTCTTAACAAGACAATGCAGTGAGTGACATTGTGAGCATGGATCCACTGATTCAAGGTAGGATGATACCCATCATCCAAGTCACCAGCCTCAACATCCATTTAGTCTCCTTGGCAAAGGTAGCAGGGACCAACTCAAACCTTGAATCAAGGCGTCAGTATATGGCTGGAATAATGCCAATGTGACCTAAAGCCCAACTCAACTAACTTCAATCAAGGGGGCAAAGAGAAGCCCACTCTGGCATGCAAGTTTTTTGTTTGTTTTATGAAAGCTGCTGTGTTTTGTGAAGGATGTTCTTATCTGTAGATGGTTCTATTTTAGCTGAAAGGTTGTCTTGTATGCTGTGTTTTGTGAAGGATGCACATATCTGTAGATGGTTCTGTTTTAGCTGAAAGCATGTCTTGTATGCTGTGTTTGGGATCAAGTGGTAGAAGGATGACATATTTACACAGTGTCATATTTTGCAAAGGCGTGCTTTGTACACTATTAGTGAAATAAATTGTTTTGATATACTAAATGTGTATTTGTTTTTCTTTAGTCCTTTATCATTCTTTACTCACACCATTATAGCAGTAAGAAGTGTTGAGTATTATTCTTCACCAAGACCAATAAGTACATCTTAAAGTTCCAGTTTTTAACATCATGCTGTTGAAGAGATGTATAATAAGTCCCTCCCTCACATATTCTTCACAAGCGATATACAGAAGTTTTAAGAAGGAATTTTTACTTTCTTAGTGGTTTTAGCAGCAGTAGTAGTAGTTGTAGCAGCAGCAGAAGTAGTTTTAGTTTTAGCAGCTGCAGTTATAGTTTCTCCAGTAGTAGTAGTAGCAGTAGTAGTAGTTGCAGTAGTAGTTGTATCAGCAGTAGTAGTAGTTGCAGCAGCAGCAGTATTTTTAATTTCTCCAGTAGTAGTAGCAGTTTCTCAAGCTGGAGATTCAACTGGTGTGCCATGTAGGTCAATGATAGGGGCCATGTGCCACCCGCCCTGACCGTCCAGATGAAGCTCCATCTGGTGGTACTTCCTAACGCTAGGCCGGTGAGCCACACTGACCACTGTGATTCCCATCCGGCTGCATGTTTCATACATCATGTCCTCGTCACGGCCACTCAGCTGACTTGTGGACTCATCCAACACTGGAACAAACAAAGACCCTGGATGATAACAGCTCTTGCCCTCCACTCTCTTACTGCATTACTGCCACTACAAAATCACTTCACCAAGTGGCAGCCTCGTGTCCCAGGAAGGGTCGGAGCAATGCAGTTCCTGAGGGGCACCACCTTGGTGAAGCTCGTTGATGACGCTGACAAACGACAGGTTATTATCTGGGCGATGCTCGGATTTAAATATACGATCACTGGATCCTGGCACGACTGAGGGACGTGACTCTGCGTCCTCGAGGAACTGGACCAATAGGTCCAATGCCTCATTTGTCTTGAAGGATTCTAGATTGCAACTCAATCTGTTCACGTGACTATGAAATGAAACAAATGGGGGGTTTATTGACCCTGAGCTCTCGAAAACAAAGGAAATACATTATGCAATTCCTTTAAAAGCTTACAACAACCTGGTCCAAACAATGTGTTACGTTTCAGGACCTGGTAGTACACTAACATCATTTCGCGTATTGTCAGGGGATGGTGAGATATGTGGTTACAACTTAAGAAGCCCATTTCTAGTGTCGTCCCACAGTGATATTGCTGTAATGTTCTTGAAAGCGATGTAACACACTCACTCGCATATTGTGATATCACTACTGCTGTAAGCGACGAACTAGATCTTATGGTTAGGCGACTTGGCTGGTGTATGACATTGTATCTCAGTTGTGTGGATTGATGTTCACGACGGAAACACCAGGACCAGCAGTAAGTGACTGGCGATGTGATAGGCAATGATGGGTCCATCGAGCCTTGGCGTACTAGGTCTGCTGTATGTTGTGGTGATTAAGGTGTGACCTTAAATTCAGTGGTCTCTCAGACAAGACATTAAGCTGACACGATAGAAAGATTCTGCAATACTGTTCCAAGCGATGTTTTTTCTAACTTGCTCTCTCGCACATCTACCCAACCACCACACATTCACTCAAAAAGCAATCACGTACTCACGTGCAAACGCTGGCTCATGATAAAACAATTTTGCGAATGCCAGTTTCTGCATTTCTCCCTGAGAAAGTTCATCGTACCTGTAAAAAAACAAACAGTTCGACGTTACATTAATGCTCATTCGTCTTACGGCAAGTGGGACTCCAGCTGTAACATACAACCATGCCATTGTATTCAGAGCACCCCGGCATCATGGGTCAGCACTCACGGCCACCAAAGGAAAGGTATGCTTAAAGCCGGAACTCTATTAAATGAAGCCAAACCTGTGGCGCGCTATTTTCCAAATTTCCACCTTCCCATTTTCTCATTGACCTAACTTCCCGTTGGACATCGGTTAGAATTGGTCCTGTCTGTTGCTGGATGTAATAAGCAACACAATTTGATGGAGTGGCCACACACAGTGACCCGACTGATTGGGTCAATGGGACGTTGTTCATAATGTCAACCACTGGTTTGTTGTCCCACAGTTGGTTTGTCCCACAGTTGGTTATTTTCAGACGCGGTGATATTGGTGGAATGTCGCTAACTGCAGTACAGGGCCTCGTTCCTCAAAGCGATCGTAGCGCTACGACTGTCGTAAGTCTATGTTAAAGTATGGGAGTTACGATCATCTAAGGGCTACGACCGTCGGAAGTCTATGTTAGAATATGGGAGTTACGATCATCTTAGCGCTACGACTGTCGTAAGTTTATGTTAAAGTATGGGAGTTACGATCATCTTAGCGCTACGACTGTCGTAAGTCTATGTTAGAATATGGGAGTTACGATCATCTTAGCGCTACGACTGTCGTAAGTCTATGTTAGAATATGGGAGTTACGATCATCTTAGTTTTACGACTGTCGTAAGTCTATGTTAAAGTATGGGAGTTACGATCGTCTTTGGGTTACGATCGCTTTGCGGAACGGGGCACAGAGTAAGAAACAAACATTTACTGGAACAAAACTCATCAGATTCTTTTCGACTTAAGACTACAGATTATGTTCGTCAGAATCTAGACCTGCCATATTGAGACAGAGATGAAAAATTATGTCACATGGATGAGAGTTATCTCCCCTCGGTCGCTCCTGACAAATATGGCGGCGAAAGAAATAAGCAGACGTCTGCGTCAAAGACAAATTATAAATATCGACGGATCAAAAGTCAATTCTTACAGGTAAATAAGCTTAACATCTAACAACAACCTACGTTTTGTTTTAATTGATGTTTTACCCTGATATAAGCATTATTTGGTAGAAACGTTAATAAAGATTCCACGTGGGACGGCACGTTGCAAACTCACCGGTGACGCCTGAATTTGTACCCCGTGAAACTTAGTAAAGTAGTTTCAACTTATTTAATTTTAGTTGGGGAAAAATACATCTTCAATTTATTTTTGTATCATTACTACACATGAGATTAAACGTTATTTAAAAACATTCTTCCTTTACATCCAGATCCTGATTGACAGATTTATCATTTACAGAGACTTGGCTGATGGGCGTAGACTTGTGGTAAGGCCAGTACCTCCAGTCAAAAAAGAAACATGGACACCTGGGTTGTATCCCATTAGAATTATCGACCGACCAAGGACAGGATTTTGCCGGGTTCATTACATTGGTATCTAATTGAATGACATAACCTAGTGGTTAGTGGTAAAGTGTAGAATTTCTACAAAACACTAGTACCGATTTATTCAGCGTTTGTGTAATGATAGTTTAACTAAGTTCTGCTGGGACCAGCACTAAGGTCCGAACTGTAAAGAAAACCGAATTACCCAAGGTCCGAATATGACAGATTCCACTGTATTTTGTTTGAAGATGTTTGGAACTTCTAAAACGTACTTTATCCGACAGATATTTGTAAACTGTGTTTCTGAAACTGAATTTCTGCGCCCAAAATGGGCCTTTGTGTTTAGTATTTTTTAAATCACAATAAAAAATCACAAAATATTTTCTTACACAAAACTTAAGAGATTTACTTTTCAGGATGGAGCACTTCATATGACGAAGTAATTAAGGTTGAGGACATCGTTGACACTACTCCACCAGACAGACTACCACTTAGACAACTACAGATTGAAATAAAAGAAGCACTGAATAACTCACACACAGACAGCAAGTTGTTTATTCGAGTACCTATAACCAGTGATGATTTCGAGGTAATTAAACAGATTGGTGAGGTTTACCAGACCAGGAGAGACAGAACAGTGTACGTGATCTCCTCCAGACAATGTTTAGAGCCCATACTGGGAGTCGGGTGGGATTACAGAGTCATCAATGCTCAAGGTGATAACTTTTTGTCAAAACTGACACAGTCAAGTTTTGGTTTGGTAAGCGGAGGTCACTGGTTGATTTCACAGTCTTTCCAGACCACGTAGAGTGTTTCCTCGATAGAGGCTATCAACTTTCATTCACCTTTGTCAAAGCCCCAGGAAACGTGTCCCGACTGAAAGATCTCCTCAATGCCACCAGTTTATAGTCATATAGGCAAGAGTCCAGCATGAAAGTTACAGTTTTACGTCTCATCATGGTAGTCATTTCAAAACTGACGTTATTTAACATATTGCAGAGTAACTTTTGGGAAAATCAGTTGACCAAAGAAAACATGGAATCTTTCATTATCAAGTTAGAGGACGAAATTGGTGTGTCTTATATTGTCAGCGAAAGGGAAAAAGGACAATATGAAATCAGAATTATTCAGACTCAGAAAACAAGCAGCAACGTGTAAAGGAAAGGTGGAAGGCAGTTCAGACATTTTTAGCCAATCTTTCTAAAAAGAATACAAGTGGAATGTAAGTATAGATGGACATCGCAGTGAATTAAAGTTAATGAAATAAAAACAAAACTTGGAGTGCATCATTGATAATTTAAAACATGAAAACCAGCAGTTAGAAACTAAACTAGTGGAAGCACTAAAACCCGAATGTAAACTGAAAAGTAAAGGCTCCCAGACGGTCCAGGACAGAGATCGGAAAAGGAAAATACTAGCTGACTGTACTCACTCTTATGCAAAGAAAGGAAAATTGAGCAGTGTAAGGATGCACTATCTTTTGTTGAAGAGGACAACACCAAGGTTTTGTCAATACTAATAGAAAAGGGTGGCAAACACGATGAAATTATCCTTGAAAAGACAAAGAAATAAGGGAAGACAGCTTGAATAGACTCTTGTATGTATTAGATGTGTTTAATGTAAGCAACAATGCTTATCATGAACTTACTATGCTGTTCAAAAATCTTCCCAGATCTCACAAAATTAAAGAGACATATTCGCAGTTAAACAGTAACTTTATCATAAAGGAAACTCCAGACGGATTAGGATATGAACAGTCACTCCGAGAGCGGTTACATGCTGTTGTGCCAAATTTGATCGCAAATGACCCAGATGCTTATATTGACGGGACATGTCTTAAAGTAAAATCTCGGCAGATGGGACACGGATCGGGAAACACTTACATGTGATAAACGTGGCTTTTACTATCCTTAACGATAGTAAATGTGGTTCTGCGCTGGGAAATTACCCTCTAGCCATTGTATGCACTAGGGAACGACACTATGAACTTACTCAGGCCCTTTCCAATTTAAGGAAGGAAACAGATGAATTAAATGGAACGTGGATCTCCATAGCTGGTGTACAATTGAAACTTACTCTTTATCTAGGTGGAGATTATAAGTTCTTACTCATTGCTGTAGGAATAAGTTCTATTGCATCTCAACACACATGTATATACTGCAAGTGTTCAAAACAGGAACGTTATCGTGTCGAAGAAAAATGGTCAATGTCGGATCCAAACAAAGGGCGCGAATTGATTATAAGGCATCGAATAGTGACAAAATGCAGAGAAAAACAAAACTGATTATTCTTTATCAAACGATCCTTTGTTTCCTAACATACCTCTAAGAAACGTGGTGATTGACCAACTGCATCTCTTTCTGAGGGTTACAGATAAGCTGTTCAGTCTTCTTGTGTGTGAATTGAGACTGTTGGACAATGTAAAGACAAACACTTGTTTCAAAGCTGGCCTTGATAGAAATAAGCTTAAACACATGTCTAGACTGGAGAAACAATTAAAAGAAGCAGGGATAAACTTTGAATTTTTTATCAACAAAGATACACGGAAAATAGAGTTTCGTGATTTGCAAGGTCCCGAGAAATTGAAACTCTCAAAGGTATTTAAAGCCTCTGAATTACTTGACGATGAAGAGAGGGCAGGCGTTATACAATCCGTCTGGGATGGGTTTCACTCCATAAACGATTTAGTGAAATCAAGTGCACCAAATGTGAATGAAGTGTCTTCTGAGATTAATTCATGGATCAAGCTGTATGTAGATGCGTATCAGAGATGTGATGTTACCCCGTATATTCACATCCTTCAGCATCATGTTCCTGAACTGATTGGAATTCATGGAAATTTGATTGGATTTACACAGCAGGGGCTAGAAAAACTTAACGATATCGTAACTAAACAGTATTTCAGAGCAAGTAATCATGGAAAACGTCCTTGAAACAAATACTCCAGAAGCAAAACCGAATCACCTTGCTGGAGAATTATAAAAGGGTCAAAATGAAAACTGGCACACAGTTAACTACTAGCTAGTTCGAGTGACGTAGACTGAGTGGTCTCACCTCACAGAAGTGTTTAACATGCAGAGGAGGAAGTTTAACTAGTAAGAATTATGTTAAAAGTCTGATGTTTCCTCGCCGCGATATGCTACATGATATAGCACTCTTTGCCGACAGTCAAGTTTCTTTATTGGCATACATAATATCAAAACTTTTCTCCTCTTTTAATGGAACAAATGCACAGGAGCCGACTTCTGGATTACACTGTCTGCAAGAGTACAAATTCCTGTACTTTAGTGGTTGTATTCGAGGAGGGGCTAAAACTCAGTAAGACACCTCACGCCAGAACTCAGCCTTACAACACTTTAACCTCGACTTTAACTATGACCACAGTGAGCCCTGGTGGCGAAGATGTGGGTTTGAGACTCGCATCATTCAACCACGAAAGTAAAAGAATTTGTACTACTGCAGGTAGTTTGCTTCTTTGTATTCTTGTCTTTATGGTTAACAGTTTTATTCTTTGGAGGGGTAGATATGCTCTGTCAATGTTTTTGACATCTAATTGAGTTTGCCTATTTAATGCAATTATATTGTCTTGTTTTAAGACTTATTTTTTGTTCAAGCAAGCAATTCCGTGTTGATGTCGGTTGGGTAGGAGAGCTGAATGCAAAGAAGCCGTGCTTATGCTTGCTTTTGGTTTAGATGATAATTTTCACCACATGAAAAATAAATTTATTATTATCTTTTGTTATGAAATATACCTAAGGATGAGGTATGATAGTTTCAGCTTGTGATTGCTGTGTGCAAGGTTGAGTAAACTCATGTTTGGATGAACGTTTAATATCATTCGGATGTTGTTTAGAAACCAAGATGTAAAGTGATTGAGATAAAATATCAGTATATCACCGTGCGTCTGTATGTCCTCTCCTTTTGAGGAAACCGTTTTTGATTTGAGAATGTTATTATGTTTGGAGCACATCAAAATCTAGTCTGTATACGAGTGTGCTTTCAAATAATGTATGCGTACATGTTTCCTATTGCTGTGAATGAATAGCAATGTCCCATGTCGAAAATAACATTGTGAATGATAGCGTTAGGTTTATTTTTAAATGTTTACAGTTTGACAAAGACAAAAACTTGATTTTTTTCCGTTAACATAACGGAAACAAAAAGTTAAACCATTTCTGGTTCGCCTTACTGTATTTACATTAAGTTTTGAGAGCTAAAAGGTAGCTGATCTTGCTTTTCGAACTTTTTTCATGTTTGTAGGGAACATCGATCAGTTTAGTGTTTTCAATTTAGCTTCCTGGTTAAGGTAAAATACAATGAAGTCATTAGCCTCCTATGTTTCCATAAGAAATGAGTTTGTTAAAATTTTGTTTTTTTTTAATTAAATGCTCAACACATAGATAAAAAAAACGCTTCTTGAATGAGTTTAAGGTTCGGTGAATAAAGTTAAGTCACTAATGGGATTGGAAATTTCATTTTATGGTTCATGTTATTTAATTTTTAGCTCCACAGGCCTGAAAGGCCCGATAGGCGTGTGGCATGGCACGCAATCCGGCGTCCGGTCATCCGTCTGCTCTAACAACTGAGTGCATGGGTCATATCTAATTTGCATATTTGACCTTGCTATGATCTTTACGCCTATGTATTTGTGTGGATTGTTTGAGATATCCTCTTCCTCCAAACAACAAGAGACCCGAAGCTCACACTTTACATGTTCCACGTACTTTATCTTCGTCAGTGTTGCCCATGAGTAGTAAGCTAATGGTGTTTGTATTAGATATTAAAGTTGATCGCCAGCAGGCTACACAGCATAATTCACTTTCTGCAGAGCCCGTAGCGCCGTTTTAATATGGTAAGTTGTTTGGTTTACCAATCTGTCATCAGGAAATGACATATAAATATATGTAGCAGCATGGAGTGCATTTATGTTGGATGAATTAATACAATAAAAGGAATCGCAAACATATCCTTGTGTTTTATTTTTACCTGTTTGAACCTGATTTACCCGAGTTAAACAGTGTTGGTGATGACAGCTACATTAGCATTATGAAAAGCAACGTGTAAAGGCATGAAACCTGTTTATTCAGTTTTAAGAGAAACTTTACATGAATGATTCTTAAGGGTAACAAATTGCATGAACACCGGTTATGTTATATTTGCAATTTTCCGTAAAAAGACGGTTTAAATATTTATGTTAGCGGTAATTAAAATATCGTATTAGGTAGCTGGAGAATTCATCTAACTACACCAGCTCGCAATGGAAACTCTATGAATAAATGACCTGTGGAAAACGAAGTTTTGCGAGCACGAAAGTCTAAATGGAGCTGAACTCAATGCTACTGAAAAGGTTATTAAAATTTTATTCGTGATGTTTGACGGTTGAAAATATCGATGAACATGGGAAATGATTAGTTGTTTATTGTAAGCTAATAACTGTAAATGTCAGGTTAGGTGCATCGGAGTAACCTGTATCTTGTTAAAATGTTATTTGCCATTAACCATCAGAAGTTACTGCTTTTGGTAACGGACATGGGGATAACATGCAGAAGGGGAGATAACTCTGTCGCGAACAACTTTCAGTTGTGAAAGTGTCCCGATATGCTGTTGTCACTTCATCCTTGTTCATAGTAGTTTAATTTAATCAGATAGAACCCAACACAATCAGAATAATTAGATCAATGCAATCTGTAACATGTTTCTCACCAGTTCCACTCCGGGTCTGTATCCAGACCCCCTGCCCTTTCCAGCAGACCCGTCAGACCCACCAGGGACAACAGACCATTCATTCTCTCAACACCTGCAACGAGACGTCCCTATAATCTACTCATGTATTTCGACACATCGATCAATATTTTATTATAACCTTTATTTCATGCCATTAACATTACCTTGTTCAAGCTTCGAAAAGTGTTTATATGTATCTTCCGAAGTCAGCTTTATATCTAATTGAAAACGTATAGGGACATTATTTGAATATTTCGTATACAGTATTTATAACATGGACCAAATCGTTGACAAAGTCGATCATATTATCGAAGGGCGATGGGGTAGCATAGTAGTTAAAGCGTTGGCTCGTCATACTGAAGACCCGGGTTCGATTCCCCACATGGGTTCAATGTGTGAAGCCCATTTCTGGTGTCCCCCGCCGTGACGTTGCCGGAATATTGCTAAAAGCGGCGTAAAACCAAACTCACTAACTCACTCTCATCGAAACCAAGAGCACTTGTATTTTCATACCTACAAATCCCTCATCTTCAGTTGACGGATGAACTATCTGAAAATAGGAACCGACAGTGACGTCATCTGTTGTTTCAGTGGCTTCTTATATTTCTTTAACTTCTCACACTAGTCTTATTGACCAGGAATATAGGCTTACATCGTGTACAAATTTAATGACTTGTCAGGTTTCTGTTGTTACAGGGCCGGTGGGGTAGCCTAAAGGTTAAAGAACCACTAAACTTTGTTTTTTGTTACTCTTTTAACCATTACATATGAAAGATTTGTGGTTAGTCTTATGCGGAACACCAAATTTATTCTTTAAAAACTTGTGGTTAATTAATACCGAGCGATTAAAAGTGGCCAAAAAGTCGCCTGCTTCCCTCTCGCCCGCCAACGAAACCACAGACAGGTTACGTAACTCTGTCGCCAGAGCACTGCAGTGACGTCATATGAGGAACGATTTTCAGTTAGTTGTATAGAAAGTGTGTAGCACGCTCATCATTTTGATGATTTCTCGACATGAACGACGACATGCCGAATCGTTGCTTTGTTGTCAATTGCTCCTAGGGGTCGGGTGATGGTGTCACCATGCACAGATTTCCACAGGATCCCGCAGTTCGTGCTAAATGGGTTATGTTTGTGAGTGCGAAGCGAGCGTTGAAGCCTGAAACGATATCTTACTTGTGTTCAGATCGCTTCACGGAAGTTAAAGAATCAAAACTACTTACTAGTTATAGTAAAATATGTATATGATTGATGACCATAAAGATTTTCCATAACACAACTTGTAACATAACGATTTCTTCCTCGGAAGTGAGGTTGTGGTCGAAGTAACAATAATATTGTAAGTAGTATTATATTGACACCCACCTCGCTGCCACGAGAGAAATTGTCATGTTATACGCTATGTCATGCAAAATCCTATTGGCCATCAATAAAATACATATTTTACTACCAGTAGAAAGTAGTTTTGATTTTGTAACTCGGTGAAAACAAACCTAAATAGCATTTATCCACAGACTGGCGGATGTTCCCGACAGGGCGCCGCCATTTTTGAAAATCGTAAAGTCTGTTAGAATTAATGAGATTATAGTTTGTTTTCATCAAGTTAGAAAATCAAAACTACTTTCTACTCGTAGTTAAATATGTATTGGAATCATAACCAAAAGGGTTTTGCATGACACAACTTATAACATAACGATTTCTTCCACGGAAGCGAGGTGAGGGTCGAAGTCACAATACTGCGCGATAAATTTCTTGCTACATTCACATGGTTAATGTCCACTCACCAGTATGTAGATACTAGTCAATGTGCGTCTTTATATTTGGTCTTATAATCCTAATTAGTTTATTATCATACTTTTATGCATTTTGAAACTAAATAAAAAGCTGACGATCTGCTGATACTTATAGTGAATTTATAACAGAACTGTAATATCTAGACATTTGATAGTTTGCCAATGTGAATCATAATTCGCACACACACCCTAGTGTATGTTGAATGCTACGACAAATGATTAAAAAAACAAAATGCAAATATTAAAATTAAAACAGATTAAAGTTATAGGAACAATATCAGGCCATTACCTTGTTTGAGGAATGTATCCATCAATATCCACAAAACTGTTCCAAATGATGTGTCTTTTAACAGTTTAATATACGAAAAAGTGATCAATCTTTTCAGGTATTGGTGTATAGTCTCATTGGTCACCCAAGATAGCACACCAAGCAACTAATTGCATAATGTCCGCCTTTCATTAAAAACAGTAATTTAGTTAGCCAATAATGGGCAATCAATCAATGTATTGCCGGTTAATCCTTTGAAAGAAGGACGTTGTTTTTACGCAGACACCGACACGGCAGAGTGTATTCAGTATAGATTAGTAAATCTACATACATAAACACTACCTTTTTGACAATTCCGCTGTGTGTAAGATAAAAGTAATTAATCAATCAGCGTGTTATCGGCTAATCCTTTGATCGATGTTTATAATGTTGAATATTAACTCCAGACACAAGAAATGCCAAATGGGAACCTTTGTCGGGTAATCTAAGTGTGTTACCACTAATTATACCTGTTATAAATTCATTAACTGACCATCAAGTGAATGATGACAAATAACATGTGTAGGTTTATACCACCTAACACGGGTTACAACAAGGGAGTATTAATTGCTGTATTGCATGTGAAAACTTATGGGCCGACACTGTTTTGAGAATACAAACAGATTTTTACATGACATGATTAAATATCGAGGTAAAAAAAACACAGAAATGGGATCAATTTGGATCAGTCATTATACAAATAGGGCCTAACGACACCAATCAATTGTGACAGAAGCGTCTATGAAAACAAGTTGTAACTCGGAAACTAGGCAAAGCAGGAGACAAAATTAAATGACAGTAGATTGTGAGAACATATAGCTTTCATTTTCCACAACAATTGTCACGATTTCAGGTTTATACAAGCCTGTAAACAAGATAATTTACCCCCTAAAATGTAGATGAAGATCCAGGGCCCCGTTCCTGAAAGCGATCGTAGCGCTAGGGTGATCGTAACTCCCATACTTTAACATAGACTTACGATAGTCGTAGCGCTACGATCGCTTTGAGGAACGGGACCCTGGTTCGATTCCCCACATTGGTACAATATGTGAAGTCCGTTTCTGGTGTCCTCTCCGTGACTTTATTTTGATGGAATATTGCTAAAAGTGGTGTAAAACCACACTCACTCACTCACTGACTGTTATAACATATTCATGTAATTCACAATCACTCTCTTCCAAAGGCGCAAGCTGCACTTCTTTTCTATGTAATAATAAATCTATATGGAGTGATAAATCGGTAAACACTGATTCAGTTGTTTGGTTGCTAATGCAATTAACGCTAAGGGTTACACGATGCTCTGGGGCCCGTTTCACAATTGACCGTAGCGCTACGACTGTCGTAAGTCTATGTTAAAGTAAACTTTGTGAAACGGGGCCCTGATCTTGTTGCCGACTTCCTTGCTGGAGTCGTAAGATAACCTAGTGGTTAAAACGTTCGCGCGTCACACCGAAGACCAGGTTTCGATTCCACACATGTATACAATGTGTGAAGCTGTTTTGGTATCCCCCCTCCATGATATTGTTGGAAATATTGTTAAAAGCGGAAAAGCCTCACTCACAAGCTAAAGATTAAACCTCACTCACTACTCACTACCCTTGCGTTAGATAAACGCACTGATATATATGATACTTTTAGGTGCCAAATGTGATACTATCAAATACAGTAATTTGAATTCTGATATAAATATATCTGACTCCAAAACATAAGGGGCGGGGTGGTAGCCTAGTGGTTAAAGCGTTCGCTCGTCACGCCGAAGACCCGGGTTCGATTCCGCACATAGGTACAATGTGTGAAGTCCATTTCTGGTGTCCCCCGTCGTGATATTGCGGGAATATTGCTAAAAGCGGCGTAAAACTAAACTCACTCACTCACTCATTCACTCACTCACTCACTCCAAAACATAAAACAGAACATTATATGTAAATCCCAACTTACGAAATAGAGGTCCCGCTTATACATAACTACAGAACTAAACACATTGTTTATTCATCACTCTTAACTATGCCGTTGTATCCACAGGCTATAGTTCTAGGGTAAGGTTTATATAGCTATATGTCTTTCTAACGCTGTTTCTAAGCGTGACACGCCCCTGTGGTTGTATCATCCCTCATGTGAAATGAGTGAGTGAGTGAGTCCAGTTTTACGCCGCACTCAGCAATATTTCAGCCATATGGCGGCGGTCTGTAAATAGTCCAATCTGGACAAGACAATCCAGTGATCAACAGCATGAGCATCGATCTACGCAATTGGAATACGGTGACATGTGTCAACCAAATCAGCGAGCCTGACCACCCGATCCCGTTAGTCGCCTCTTATTACAAGCAAGACCAATTCTAACCCGGATCTTCATGGGTTCCTCATATGAAAGGAAGACACTTTTTTACTGCACATCACTTTCCGTGCTTTGTCTGCGTGCAGTGTACATGTCAAACGCAAATGCAAACACGTTCGGACGCGAATTACACATAAATATGCATGGAAAAGAGGCTGAGACGATTCTCTTCTCCGTGTGCCTTCCACGTGGTCGTGTCCAGTCTGATATCTTTAGTGCAGTATAAAGCATGGCTAAGTAAATGTCGGATTAAATTCGTTCGTTTGTTATTTATTTATTTATTTATTTATTTATTTATTTATTTATTTATTTATTTATTTATTTATTTATTTATTTATTTATTTATTTATTTATTTATTTATTTATTTATTTATTTATTTATTTATTTACTTTCTTTCCTCCTTCTTTCCTCCTTCATTTATTCACTGAACTTGCCATGCGGTTCGTGCTAGTACGCACATTTGCATCTATGATGTATTTTGTTGACAGTATTTAATCTTAAAATGATCCACATGCATTCATACAACAAAATGTTTAACATGAATTAGTGTGCAGTTGAAGTGTTAATCCCTTATCTTGCACTATTTTTCTGTCTAGAGTAATAAATCGCTTGTAAACACGAGGAATGGGATAACATTAGTGAGGTGATGCTTGGTGCTCCACACTAAATCAGCCTGTAATGTGTCTCTCTTACTGTTTAATGTGTTTATCGTTACATAATCACAGATCTCCGACGTGCAATATGTCACCTGGTCTCTGATAGAACCGCTCGTGAAGTAGGGACGCTGGGGAAGATAAAAAATGCCATGTCGCCCGTCCTTGAGATACCGCTCCACGTGACCTGCATGAATAGGAAGCATCGACTTAAAAAACAACAGTTACTCACGAAAATAGATTAACAGCTTGTGTCTGAAATGAACATGTTTTACAGAAAAATAGTTTTAAAATTAAAATAAAATAAAATAAAAAGGAGCCCAGAGACTGAAACTGTGGAAATATAGAGCCGCCACACATTCTAGACTTGCGTGGGCTACATTGGGTATATTTGTTTCAGGGTCTGCACGACAGACTATCACGAAAACTGTATCACATGCAAGTGCAAACACTGAAATGTGTATCTCAACATCATCCCCACATCAGCATCTCTCACAGGAAAGCTGAGGCCATTTACCATCACGATTTCAGCACGACAGTCGTACGGCTATGGACAATTTGGAAAAGACATTAAACAAGCAACCACCGACAATGAATATTTGTTTTCACACTGACCCCGAGTGAAGGAATGGCATTCTTGTTCGAAGGACATATACTGTTAAACCCCGTTGTGTCGAACTCGTAGGGACCAGAGGAACAGTTCGACTTATCAGAGTGTTCGACACATCTGTCAGCATAGAAATAATGATAAATATAAGCAAATCGGCATGAACTGAGAGATGACTTCGACACAACCGATAATTCGTCTCAACCGAGTTCGAGACATTGGGGTTCGACTGTAATTTCTGGTGTCCCCCTGCCGTGATATTGCTGGAATATTGCTAAAAGCGGCGTAAAACCAAACTCAGTCAGTGAGTCGACTGTAATTAGAGTTTCACCCCTAGAGGACAACCTGTAGTTTGATGATGCAACACTGTCATTCGCGAAGTCTCGAAAAATGGAAAGCATTGCATCCTATTTCAGCTGCGGCCCCACAGGCAAGGTGGTCGTCTTTTCAGCCGTCAAAGGGAACCAGTTCATAAAGTTGATCTCAATTCTGCTGATTAACGATATATGATTGTTTCAACTGACCGATCTGCTTTGGCACCGTTAAAGTCTGTGGGAACGTGTTTACACACGTTGATTGAACCGACCTGTACACTGTGGGTCACCTACCTGTAGTGTGTGTCCACAAGCCATTCATGACTCGCAGGAGGGAGCTCTTCCCACATCCGCTCCTGCCGGTGATGAGGATGTTCACTCCACTTTCTAACTGGAAGCTTATATCTGTAAGACACCACGAATACATTAATGATTATGTATGTATGATACTGACGCTAAAGAGAGCAGTAGAAGAGATATCAAATATTAATCGGGATATGATCTTGTGTACGGGGAATGTGGGCTATAACATGGCAACCATTATCAAACCTTATACCAATCCATGTTTTCTATGTCCACACCACGCCAAGCCTAGCAACCACCAGCCCACCATACAATGCCCCAATAAACACTGCTTCACAACGGTTTCCCACTCCACGCCACACCCAGCCCCACCACACCACTTTTTCCGTGTCCCCACCACGCCACGTCCAGCACCGCCACACCACGGTTTACTGCACCCCGTCACTCCACGCCGCGCCGCGCCTTGCACCATCACGCCGCAGTTTACCACTCCACACCACACCACACTACGCCCAGCACCATCACACCATGGTTTACCACGCCACGCCACGCCACGTCACGCCACGCCACGCCACGCCACGCCACGCCACGCCACGCCACGCCACGCCACGCCACGCACCACCACACTACGGTTTTCCGCTCCACGCCATGACACGTTCAGCACCACCACGCCGCGCCACGCCGCTCCCAGCACCACCACGCCACGCCATGCCATGCCACGCCACGCCCAGCACCGCCACACCACGGTTTACCACGCCTCGCCATGACCAGCACCGCCACACCACGGTTTACCGCCCCACGCCACCCCCAGCACCGCCACACCACCGTTTACCACGCCACACATAACCACACAACGCCCAGCACCATCACACCACGGTTTACCACGCCACGCCACGCCACGCCACGCCATGCACCACCACACTACGGTTTTCCGCTCCACGCCATGACACGTTCAGCACCACCACGCCGCGCCACGCCGCTCCCAGCACCACCACGCCACGCCATGCCACGCCACGCCCAGCACCGCCACACCACGGTTTACCACGCCTCGCCATGACCAGCACCGCCACACCACGGTTTACCGCTCCACGCCACGCCCAGCACCGCCACACCACGGTTTACCACGCCTCGCCATGACCAGCACCGCCACACCACGGTTTACCACTCCACGCCACGCCACGCCAGGCCACGCCCAGCACTGCCACACCACGGTTTACCACGCCACGCCACGCCCAGCACCGCCACACCACGGTTTACCGCTCCACGCCACGCTACGCCACGCCCAGCACCGTCACACCACGGTTTACAACGCCTCGCCATGACCAGCACCGCCACACCACGGTTTACCGCTCCACGCCACGCCCAGCACCGCCACACCACGGTTTACCACTCCACGCCACGCCGCTCCCAGCACCACCACGCCACACCACGCCACGCCATTCCCAGCACCACCACACCACGGTTTACCACTCCACACCACATTCAGCCACCCGAAGTATAGCAGCTACCCCAGTACGTCTCACCCTGATAGACTGATGGACATCCCTGCATCAGAAATCGTGTATTATTGTTTGCATATCGATACCACATGTGAGAATATGCTTAGGAGAATATGATGAAATGCTATGATAACGTGCTCTTACTTTTACACAGCATGACACCGTTGGTAGGAGGTGCATACGTCACATCTTGACACTGCAAAGCTTGTTGTCCCCCTCTCCGTCTGCCTGCGTAATACATGTTTTTCATTCATTTCCTTGTTTGCTTAAATAGTATGCGCTATCACCCCGACAACACCAAAGCTATGTTCTCAGACAAGGCCTAGATTTTCGAAGCTCTCTTAGCGCTAAGATAGTCGTATCTTAATGTCAATGTATGGCACTTACGACTATCGTGTATCGTGGGTAATCCCACTGGTTTGGCAGTGGGATTACCTTGTAACAAACTGAAATTACGCAAAACGTTCAGAGCAGCGAACCTTGTTATACCAACGTAAGTCTATGCAATACAAACGTAAATGGTGAGTATTTGTTTGGAACATATTATATTGTCCAAGAAGACAAACAAATTGGGGACAACTGCACCACTTATTGTTGCGTACGATTTGAAGTAATGGTATTGGTGATACTGGTATGGATCCTCAGTATTGATATGGATCCTCGGTATTGATATGGATCCTCAGTATTGGTGTGGATCCTCGGTATTGGTATGGGTCCTCAGTATTTGTGTGGATCCTCGGTATTGATATGGATCCTGGGTATTGGTATGGATCCTCGGTATTGTAAGGATCCTCGGTATTGGTATGGATCTTCAGTATTGGTGTGGATCCTCGGTATTGTATGGATCATCGGTATTGATCCTCGGTATTGGTATGGATCCTCGGTATGGATCCTCAGTATTGGTATGAATCCTCGGTATGGATTTTCGGTATCGGTATGGATCCTCGGTATTGGTATGGATCCTCGGTATTGGTATGGATCCTCGGTATGGATAATGGGCATTGGCATGGATCCTCGGTATGGATAATGGGTATTGGTATGGATCCTGGGTACTGGTATGGATCTCGGTATTGGTATGGATCCTCGGTATTGGTATGGATCCTCGGTATGGATAATGGGCATTGGCATGGATCCTCGGTATGGATAATGGGTATTGGTATGGATCCTGGGTACTGGTATGGATCTCGGTATTGGTATGGATCCTAGGTATTGGTATGGATCCTCGGTATTGGTATGGATCCTCAGTATTGGTATCGATCCCCAGTCAGTAAGATATAGATAATAGACATCAATTATGTTGTCTGGCAATGTCTGCGATAGACTTAAATGAATTGTCCAGGATCATAGAAACCACTGACTTGCAATAAATGTGGGTTCTATGTTAGACTTGAATAATTCTTGCGGCATAACCGGTTCTAAATAATCGCTCTCTAACACAACTTCACCGCTTTTTGAAAGCACACATCCAATTCAAGTTTGGCAACAAGATGGGCAATAACATATAAACAAGCATCCTCTGCCTGAACAATCAATTAACACCCCATCAGTTACCACTAGCCCTTTTCCGTAGGCTTCAGGAAGACTTGCCGCCTGATGATGAATGTTATGTGTGAAAATACAAGGCAATCAGAAAGCGCGTAAGGATTGGGGTATTTTGACAAAAATAATCTCGCGTACTTACGTGAGTGAGTATGGATTTACGCCACTTTCAGCAATATTCCAGCAATATCATGGCGGGGGACACCAGAAATGGGCTTCACACATTGTAGCCATGTGGGGAATCGAACCCGAGTCTTCTGCGTGACGAGCGAACGCTTTAACCACGAGGTTACCCCACCGCCCCTCTCGGATACTTACGATAGTTATGTTATATTGCAAAATATTATTATCGTCGTTTTGACCTTACAAATATCATCTCTGAAAGACTTGAGTTGCATGAATAGAAGCTTGATGCATTATGATTCCAATGTTTCCTGACGATCTGTTTGGCTATCCGAATTATTGTCTTTTACTAAGAGGCGATTAATATATTTAAACAATCAAAATAGCTACGACTTTCAAAACAATATATATTCATATGTAACTAAACAACTTTCATCTTAAGCATTGCGCCAACATAACACTTGAGGATACTTTAGCATGACTTTTCTCATATTATTCAATATGTTTTCACTTTCAGAATCCAGCAGGGGTATGACAGTCAAGTTACTTGAAAGTTCAGACATCTGGGCCCCGTTCCTCAAGGCGATCGTAGCGCTACGACAGTCGTAAGTCTATGTTAAAGTATAGGAGTTGCGATCATCTTAGCGCTACGATCGCCTTGAGGAACGGGGCCCTGGACAACATGACTTTCCTCGAATTCGGCAGTTTAGTATATTTAAAAATGCCATTCTACGAAAGTCTTATTCCTAACGTTGATTTCGGATGTTGAATACAACCTATCCAGACTAGCCTATTTCAGATATCTAACGATTAAAGATAACAAGAAAAACATGAACATATTCCGGAGTTTTTGCTCAGGGTAAATCTGTACCCAGAGTTGCTTTGATTCACCAAACTATCTAATCAGAATTATCACACACAACTACTGAGGTTAGACATTAACTAAATGTATTAATGTACTTAATAAACCATCATATATCGAAGCTTCATAAACTGTGTATGAAAACAAAATAATCACCAAAAGTTGTTACAGTAAATAACAGTTGAAGAGGTCACTAGCCCTGATGCAATGAAATAGATGTATAACTGATGTTTTATTAACGTTACAGATAGCCATTAGATTGTGTAGATTCCTCCAGAGAACAATAGACTTTTAGACACGTCACTGGACAGTTCTGTCATGTCGACACCGTTAGCTGTCTCGTGTCAAAGGCTCGTGTCAAAGGTAAGGTGATGCATGAATCATCAACGTTCAACACCAACAGAACAACAACCAAAGAATATCATGGTCAACAATGAGCCCAGACCTTTCCCCAAATGAAAAGTCGGGGACATAATAGGATAACGTTAACGTCGCTGACCTAACTTGGACAGGCGCTGCAAGAAGAGTGGGACAGACTCACTCAAATTATCACACGAGTATACATACGCGGTATGCAATTTCGAGTACAAATGTTTACAAAGCGTGGATGTACGCACTATTGCACCCAAAACTTCAACTCTGTCATTCAGCATCTAAAAAAACTGACATCTCTCCCCATTTCGGACTATCTTCACCCCTTCCTAAGAGCATACATGGCCTGGCACCGCCTCGCACCTGCCAGTGGCGTTTGCATAAAAGCACTGTTAACATATCTAACGTGGGTTTATGATGTTATGAACGCCGCTGCACCAAAACATGATGCAAGATAAAAGATGACATAATGAGCATGTACAAAAGGTTCATGTATAAGCATGCTGTATTTCATGGCATCAAAGTCTGACACATGTCTTCAGATAACTGTCGTAAGTCTGATCTATGTTCGACGTAGGATAAGTAATTTTTTTTCAGATCGTATGAATGGTGTTAAATGCAGCATTACAATATGCATTGAGGTGTGCACTCGAAGATTTGAGTCCGGTGTCATATGATCGTCATATACGACAGAACGTGTACTACTTTGCATAAACTTCAGTTCAAAATATAGTAGGCATAAACTGGATATGACAAAACAATTACAATCGTTATCAGAACACCACTAGGCTGAAAACAGCTACCGTAACACTACAAACTTAAAGTTCAAAATATGGTGCCCATCTCCATGGAATAACAACTCCTAGTTTGGTTAATTTCAAGCCATCCTCAGATGTGGGTGTATACTTAGTTCGCCTGGTTGTGAAGCCCATTTCTGGTGTCCCCCCGTCGTGATATTGCTGGAATATTGCTAAAAGAGGCGTAAAGTCATACTCACTCACTCTTTCGCCTGGCAGTATACACTGGTGACCTTTTCATGATTAACCAGGGTTGGGCAAGTTAACGTTCTTTGTGTAATGTCTTTGAATGCCCTTTTCTGCTAATGTGTGACTTACCTAGTGTAGTCAGTTAGTTCGATACTCTCCGATCTGAAACATATAAGACATGCACTTCATACACATTTTCAGGATATTATTACATAAGTACAATAGACGTGTGGTATCGTTTCAGTGTCAGTATACAGTTTCATGTCGGTATATATTACTGAGCACTACACACATGTAGGTTTACGCTTTGATAACAAAAGAGAGAACTCTTTGTTTGATACTAATATTTATAACAACAACAAGCATGTTGTGCACTCTTATATAGCACTAATACTCATGCACGCTCAAAGTCCAAAATCATTTGTCATTGTCATCGGATCAGTTTGTCAGTTTTGTGTCCATTGGGCGTTTACAACCCAAGCTGTCTGTGAGGCGGTAGAAGGTGAACGGACACATTACCTTCTCATCCCATCGGGTACCCTTTCACTACTGGGCGAACAGAGACCCTTTTGGATCCAAGTTACTTGCCTAAGGATATATTATATGCTATATGCTCCATTAGCTGACCAGGCTGACAGTGCCAAACGCCGTCCCTGTATCTACCTATTAAGGTGGTGGCGGACCTGTGCAGTTGACCCTAGACCAGAATCACATAAAAAATAAAGCATCATAAATATGATAAGAACCTTCTATGAAATACCAGAATGTATTTGTACATTCCGTCCGCGTTAGCGTTTGTTTGTTCTTGTACTCCCACCTACAAATGCATTTTGAAGCAGAAATATATAATTCCACATGATTCCATTATTTCAGGATTTGTTATGGGATACGCAGATTCTGGTACCTCTCTGAAGCGGCAGGCATATCCTTCATCTGGTCAGGGTCAAGGTCTTCGATGGACTGGAGCTTTTCCGTAAGTTGCCCAATTCTGATGAAGGAGACAAGTATAAGATAAGGCGCCCTAGTAAGGACTGTCATACCAAATTGTTTATGAAAACTTGTGTGTTATACTGCATATTTAACTTTGCATGTTTCATACTTCAGCATATGATAAAGTGTGTTTCGTACTTCAGCATATGATAAAGTGTGTTTCGTACTTCAGCGTATGTTAAAGCATGTTCATACTTAAGCTTACGATTAAGTATGTTTCATATTTCAGCATATAATAAAGCGTGTTTTATACTTCAGCGTATGATGAAGCGTGTTTCGAGCTTGGGCGTATACTCCAGGGACTGATCAGTCTCTATCAAATATTGGAAGATATATGCGTAAAAAGGAAAATTGGATGTAAACAATTTACACATAGGTCAAATACACTATATACTTTACTGATACATTTGCCTCATCAAATTACAGTCATCATAACATCTCAATATAATTTTAAGGCACTATTCAGTGCTGACCTTTGGTGTGGACGATGCTATCCACATTGGCTCAGTAATGATATCCATACGTGGTGCAGTAGGTTCATGTAGGTCGTTACGAGAAGTGGTGCTGTTGAGGGCGTGATGTGTTTTTGCCCCACTCTTTTACAAAACCATGCAGACATGACAGCTGATTAACATTACATGTCAGAAAAACAAACTTTAAAGTAGAAAAATAAGGTAATTTCACGAGACGTATCCTCACAAATAACAAAAACAGTATAATTGATGGGAATCTTGAAGTTAGAAATGATTAATGATGCATCAACATATCATCTGATCCCCTGTCCAAAACTTCCCAACCTATAGTAACTCGAACTCGATATATATCTTGTGTGCATATATGATCAGCACGAGTTCATGTACTGCAAATCGTTTTGCGAGCATAGGTAACAATGATTCTTTTCAGAACTTGTTCAGTTAAAAATTCATTAAAAATGGTTTTCATCCCAAAATATCCTGACCTGAAAGTGTCAGCCGAATATGCACTAACGCTGACCTTGAATGAAACTTTTTAAAACTGCAAAACACGCCAGGTTTACACCACAGATATCCCACCGTTATGTACGTTTTGGTGTCACTTACGACCGGTTCGATGACTGCCAACTATCTATTATCTTGGCTATGATGTGTTTAAGCAACATACTTTGTCCTTACATTTGCATCTGCAGCCACCTTCTTCCATATCAAGTTATTGACTTGCATAAATTGTTATTATATCAAAACCGTTTATCTTATCTTATGTTATGTTAAAGCTTGATAATACGTTTGCAAATTACATGTGCAATGATGTGCAACCCTGCTTCAGATTCAACGACAAAAAATATTTCTTTAATCTTTTGTATAACTTTGAATTTGTGCAGTTGTGTTTGTAAAAGAATCTGTTGGCAACCCAAATTCAACAGTTTCAATGCATGAAGTCTTGTAACTTTATATTGCATATCACATTTTTATAACAATTCATTAATATCCGTTTCTACGCCCTTGGTTTAAACATAACTGAGATATGTCTGATGACAAAGATGTAGAATCACTTACTAAACTCCCTACCGTACTGACCGCCTCCGTGGTGTAGTGGTTAGAGCGTCCGCCCGGAGAGCGGAAGGTCGCGGGTTCGATCCCCGACCGCGTCATACCAAAAGACGTTAAAATATGGTACTTGTTGGTCCCTGCCTGGCGCTCGGCATTAATGGGTACAACAAGGACTGGTCGGCTCGGAGTCAGTATAATGTGTCTGAGTGGTGTATTCATGTTTCACTGCGGCATGGTATCTCAGTGGGCTAGCACAATAAAACCAGCTTAAGTCTGGGCTAGTACAAGCAGCCACACATACACATACACACACATGCACGTCGTCTTATGAGCGAAATATTCTCAAGCACGACGCTAAACCCAATTTCACCTTACCTCACCTCACCTCACCTCACCTCACCTCACCTTACCGTACTTTATCTGGTGCTATTGCTATGTAAAGTGTATCTCATTGTAGAATGAGTGAGGATGTTTTAACGGGGATAAGGCTCGGGCTTTTGGCGCGACGAGCGAAAGTTTCAACCACTAGGTAACCCACCGCCTATGCGTAATCTTACGTTTGATATTCAGAGTCGTACCTGTGTGTGACTCCCGCGAGATCCGCCATCTTGGACGAGATGTCAACAAGGCTCTGGAAGCTGCTGACCAAGTAACCAACGACAAAGGAATTCTAGAAATACGGAAACAAGCTTGTCCAAAATAAGAATTACATAAACTCAGAATAGCAAAGGTTGTCACTATAGTAATACTAATAAGGTAATAAACGATTCTCCAAAGAAAACATTTGTTAGCCATTTCTTGTGTCTCAGCTAAACAAAACAACTGCGACAAAAAATTAACCATGCATATTCATGAGACTACACATTGCAGATCAACCAAGATTATTACATGTAAATGTAATGGATAAACACTTTATTAAAGAGATTGTCTCGGGTGAGATAACCTGAAAGATCTTTACGTATGGACTGTACACCATAAACGATTTCTCTGTTGGACGTTCGTAAGCATGATACTGTGCAGTGTTAAATTTCTATAGATGTTTATAGGTGAATATTGAGGACACAAGAAGACGGCAGAATAGCACGTTTAATGTCCCTAACATTGACAATGCGGGCTGGGGGTCACAAACTCAATAACGGCGTGAGCATCGGGAACAGCAGTGCATCGACGATGCATAAAAATTGTGGAATGGTTTGCCATAATCCCTGTTCCACCGCTGCTAAGTCACGAACGTTTTCTGGGGATTTGTGCACAGCATAGACGTCTTTCTATTTAATTCCAGAGATGCTCTATACGGAAGAGATCCGTTAAAAATGTAGTACTTTAGGAACGATAATAATATATGGATCATCACTTGTTTGATAACAGTGTTAGAACCTGTATATTGTTATCCTTCCTTCCTACTCTAACTTCTTAATGCCTCTCAAAGCTGTACTTGATCATTGTGCTCTTTAAGAAAAGTCATGGCAACTATAAACGTTTTTGACATCGATGTACTCCACACAGTTTATTCACATGCATATGCATGTTTACACCTGTACACTGTATGTATTCTGTACAGTTGTGTACACATGTACTTACATTATATATTCGATTTCCTGTTTGCACAATATATCGTTGTGGCTTGCATATTTTCTAAGGGTTGTTACTGTGGAAATGTTCAGAGTGAGTGACTGTACCTGGCTGAACATCTTCGCATTCATCTGAGTGAAAATAGCGGAAGAATACACGGAATAAGGTCAACGCTGACATTCATTAGCCTCCAGACGTTACCAGTGAAATTAATTTTTACATCTCTATAAAATTCTGTCCCGTCGGTCGTTCTGACGTTTTCTACTTGTGATGATATGACGCACCGAGTGATATACTGGGGTAAAATGCCCATTACAAGATGTTCGGTGTGAACATGGGTCCACATGTACCAATACATGAGTGCAACATCGCAAGTCCAACTTGAGATTAATGGGGCCCTCACCACATGACTTTTCATACTACCACAAAATGAAATATAAGCGACAAATCAATTTACATACTCGCAACAAATCTCTGCTAAAAGATTTCATAATGCGATTGCGAATAAGGTATAAGCATGTGTTTATAAAGTATTCAAAATCCGATTTTATTCATCATAAGACATGGCCATTGTACCATTCTGATCATGTCCATGTGTGTATGAATCACTTTCAAATAATCACAAGATACTCGCAAAAGGGTATTCTGTCCCACAGGTGGAACTCGTCACAAACACATGCAAAGGCAAGGTAAATGGTCACCAGACAAAACAAGTGAGTGAGTGAGTATGGTTTTACGCCGCTTTTAGCTATATTCCAGCAATATCACGGCGGGGTACATCAGAAATGGGCTTCACGTATTGTACCCATGTGGGAACCGAAACCGGGTGTTCGGCATGACGAGCTAACGCTTTAACCACAAGGCTACCCCACTGCCCAGACAAAACAAGAGGACACGTGGTACAAATCAAAATATTGAATTGCATCGGACATCATGTTTGTCACGATGTCAAATTTGACGGCATTTTTTGAAAGGTTTGCTAAGGCAAATTGAGGATCTTTGACTTCTTCATGTAAAGTGCATCAAACGTAATGTTTAAAAAAATTACTGAAAGTTCTACCAAATACTGGAGGTGCTGGAATATTGCTCGAGTAAGTTGGCTATTGAAAAGTTTATATCAACTCCTTTGTCATACGGTCTTAAAGTGAATCTTTGTCACTCAATGTCTTTATGTTTGGATCTCAGTATGCAAGACTGACTGACTGAGTTTGGTTTTACGCCGCTTTTAGCAATATTCCAGCAACATCACGGCGGGGAACACCAGAAATGGGCTTCACACATTGTACGCATGTGGGGATTCGAACCCGGGTCTTCGGCGTGACGAGCCAACGCTTTAACCACTAGGCTACCCCACCGCCCCTCAATATGCAAGAGATGATAACAGGTATGATAACAATCTGTTTGTTTTGTTCTTTGTTGTTTAACGCCGCACTCAGCAATATTCCAGCTACATAGCGGCAGCCTGTAAATAATCCAGTCTGGACCAGATCATCCAGTGATCAACATTATGAGCATCGACCTACGCAACTATAATACAATGACATGTGTCAACCAAGTCGGCGAGCCTGAACACCTGATCCCGTGAGTTGCATTTTACAAGCTTGGGTTGCTGAAGACCAGAATCTTCACGGGTAGTATGGAACGGATGAGGTTACTTAACCATTAGCATGGTTGAACTTTAACAAATAATTCTCTTGGTTTGATTTTGAAAATCCTAAAATAAATCCGAAACCGAGCAGTAAGAAGGAAGCGACTAAATTACATTATGTTGTGAATTACCCACCTATGAAACGCATGGTCACAGAAAAAGCGTCCCCCCACCTTGCTAATGAAAGACGAGAGGTCGACGGCGGAGAGGTTGTCGTAGACGCCATGGTAGATGGGAAACCAGATGGTGATGTAGCTGAGGATGGTGGACAGGTACATGTTGTCGAAGATGGCGATAGGAACTGCAATGGTATTTATTGTTTGTGAAGTTTCACACAATAGGTTGGTAAATAGAAGCGACAAAAACTTTCCCGCATCCACAAGAAATGGCTGCTAAAATCAGAATCGATTGTACAATTTTCGACTGCATTATGAGCATGCGTTTGTCCGTTTGTTTGTTTGTTTATTTGTATGTTCTTAGGCAACAAGAATAATGATCTCTTTGAACGGCATTTAGAAGTGATACGCATAAAGGCAAGAATTTATGGATGTCAACTTCTATATTTTCAGGTTTCGGAGTATATTCTTACTCCTTCGTCAGGTGAATGAAAACAACCGCGGAAGCCGCAGTGGCTGAGCAGGTTAGGCAGCTGATTTTGTGTGCTGGCGATTAGGTGCCTGACTCTGAGGGTGTGGGTTCGAATCCCGACAAAAGTATAAAATCTGTACTTTACTAAGAAAGTGTGATCTCAAATATAACATATGTTGGGTTAAGGGCTACAGAACGTGTTCATTTAAACGATAATAAGAGCGCTCGAATCTACGACAACATCATCCAGATTCCGCCATAGTCTTAATCTACCGAAACGAACAACGGTTAAGAGCGTGTGTTCCGATTTCAGTGCCATGAGCACGTGCTGGCTTTACGAGGTTGGTTGGTTGGTTGGTTGGTTGGTTGGTTGTTTATGCCGCACTGTCCCAGCTGTATGGCATCGGTCTATAAATAATTCAGTGTGGACCAGACAATCCAGTCATCAAAAGCATGAGCATCGATCTACGCAATTGGAATCCGATGTCATGTGTCAACCAAGCCAGTGAGCCTGACTTGGGGTATCCAGGGAGAATTAGTGACTTGGGGTGAATGCTGTTTTATAATAATAATAATAATAAAGTTAGTTTTTATATAGCGCCTTTTCCCACAACTTTGTTCAGAGGCGCTTAGGCAAAGGCACTGTCAAAAAAGTGAGTTTCCAAGACACGTTTGAATTGTTCAAGGTCTTCAATGTTCTGGATGTTTGGTGGCATGTTATTCCACAGACACGGTCCTGCTTTAGAAAAAGCTCTGTCACCGAAATTCTTTTTTCTTGTCAGTGGAATCTCTACACTCGCGAGGAGTTGGGTCTCAGTGCTCTTCTGGGGTTGTAAAGTGAGATCAAGTCACTGATATATACTGGTGCCAGAAGGTGGAGAGAGTTGAACACAAAGATGAGAATCTTAAACATGACTCTGTATCTGATGGGGAGCCAGTGGAGAGTCTTAAGTACTGGACTGATGTGTTCTGTGCGTTTTGTCCCAGTTATGAGGCGAGCAGCACAGTTCTGGACTCTCTGTAATTTGTCTAGTGCTGTTTTAAACAGTATTTTAATCATTTTGGTGCAAAGGTGGCCATATTGAAAATCGGATTCGAACCTTGAAATTCAGATGTCACCCTCGATGTAAACATTTATGTGTGATTGTTTGTTGGGAGGCAATTCCCGACAACTAGCTATCAAGTCAGGTGAGATCAAAATCATAATCGGGGTGATATCTGACTGACTGGCTGAGTTTAGTTTTACGCCGCTTTTAGCAATATTCCAGCAACATCATGGCGGGGAACACCAGAAATGGGCTTCACACATTGTACGCATGTGGGGATTCGAACCCGGGTCTTCGGCGTGGCGAGCCAACGCTTTAACCACTAGGCTACCCCATCGCCCGGGTGATATCTGAGATTCGAACTGACGATCATAGGATCCTGTCAGACAAAAAACGATCGTCAACTATCACCGATTCCAACTCCTCAACCAAAATATTAGACTTGGCAAAAATCTACCTCATTCACTTTTGATTTTTTTGTCATGGGAGTATAGATATAAAATAATCGAATAATGTAAAGACTTATACTTTAACTAATGGTTCGTTTGTCACTGAAATCTCACATAGCTTCACCAACTTACCGTTGAGAGCATATTGCCTCCTTATGAGCGACCACTGGGTGTTCAGAAGTCGTCTCAGCCTTCTGTCAGCTCGCTCTCGCTCCAGCTTTCCACTTTTATAGAAGGCAATCTGTTCCGAGTTAACACGGATGTGCATATGCTTGAACCTGAAGAAATTAGACAAAACCAACATATTTGTATATAGCAAGAAAATGAGTAAACTCGATTTGCATCCGAGAAAGTTTTGATAACTAATTTAGGCCCAGTGACTTCAGATCCAACCTCAGCAAAATACTGTTCCTGAACTTGGATTCATATCACTGGAAGTCAGTCGGTTGGGTCCAGCGGTATAAATTGGTATTATGAGTACTTTGTTCATGAATTGCAAAAACATATGTGTAAGTCTGGGTTTTTAGATAGTCTTTGTGATAGGTAAGCTTAGTGACGGTGTATATTTCTGTTTCGATCTTCTCAAGTCTCATATCATACTGTGCACATCACCTGAGATCACCTTCACCATGTTTTGCTTTCTATGAACCTCATTTAGGTCGCAGTTTCCTTGTTTTAAATTATGTGTACTTCACCTGACGTCGCCTTCACATTGTTTTATCCCTGCCGATCTCACCTGAGGTCACCTTTACCTTGTTTTATCCCTGCCGATCTCACCTGAAGTGGCTCTCGCCTTGTGCTACTTACTGAGGTTCATTTCACCTTGTTTTATCTACTGTGCACCTCACCTGAGGTCGCCTTCACCTTGTTTTATCTACTGTGCATCTCACCTGAGGTCGCCTTCACCTTGTTTTATCTACTGTGCTCCTCACCTGAGGTCGCCTTCACCTTGTTTTACCTACTGTGCATCTCATCAGATGTCACCTATACCTTGTTTTATCTACTGTGCATCTCACCTGAGGTCGCCTTCACCTTGTTTTACCTACTGTGCATCTCATCAGATGTCGCCTTCACCTTGTTTTACCTACTGCGGCCTCACCTGAGGTCGCCTTCACCTTGTTTTACCTACTGTGCATCTCATCAGATGTCACCTTCACCTTGTTTTACCTACTGTGCATCTCACCTGAGATCACCTTTTCCCTGTTTTACCTACTGCGGCCTCACCTGAAGTCACCTTCTCGTTTCTCCCGCTTGTAGAAGAGGTTGACAATGGGGGTCATGAGGAAGTAGTTGACTGCCGTTGTTGCTGCAAACAGTATAATCACTCCCACTGGCCCACTGTACCCAGTACTGAAATGAACAAACAACTCATCTATAAATATTTTTGGGGTTAAAATATATAAATGAAAGCAGCAATGAGAATTCAGGTGATCCTGATGCAGTCATGGTGGTTAGACACATCATCAATTCAGGGGCTTTGCGAATGGGACTTCCCCCTTCTTTGTCGAACCCTCATCCCTCTTCAACCTTGCATGGTTCGGATGAAGAATGTATTTGTGAACTCCGCAAGACATGCTTATATCATTGTAAAGGATATTAGCATGGAGGCTGTCTGTGCCGATTCTCCTTTGGAAATAAGAACATTTGTTCATGTAAAGGAAGTAAGAGGTGTTTGGGATCTGTGCGAAGGAGGTGTAGATGATACCCCTTCCTCTTTATTACAGCGCATGTCTCATGGGTATACACAGCTGAAAAGAGAAATGGTTCAACTGTAGCGTTGTTACTGCAGATGTCGTTCTGCAAACTTTGAAAGTGGTGAATAAATAAGATTTGGGAATCGAAATACTGTTTGCAAATAAGATTTATTTTCACTGTGGTCTTATCTGTCAATTTAAAAGGTTGAAACGAAAACACAGCAGAGGCGGATCCTCGGTATGATAGAGGCTCCATATATGGTCTAGTTGGAAGAGCAGGGTCGGTGCCAGGGTATGATAGAGGCTCCATATATGGTCTAGTTGGAAGAGCAGGGGCGGTGCCAGGGTATGATAAAAGCTCCATATATGGTCTAGTTGGAAGAGCAGGGGCGGTGCCGGGGTATAATAAAAGCTACATATATGGTCTAGTTGGAAGAGCAGGGGCGGTGCCAGGGTATGATAAAAGCTACATATATGGTCTAGTTGGAAGAGCAGGGGCAGTGCCAGGGTATGATAAAAGCTACATATATGGTCTAGTTGGAAGAGCAGGGGCGGTGCCGGGGTATAATAAAAGCTACATATATGGTCTAGTTGGAGGAGCAGGGGCGGTGCCGGGGTATAATAAAAGCTACATATATGGTCTAGTTGGAAGAGCAGGGGCGGTGCCGGGGTATAATAAAAGCTACATATATTGTCTAGTTGGAAGAGCAGGGGCAGTGCCGGGGTATAATAAAAGCTACATATATGGTCTAGTTGGAGGAGCAGGGGCGGTGCCGGGGTATAATAAAAGCTACATATATGGTCTAGTTGGAAGAGCAGGGGCGGTGCCGGGGTATAATAAAAGCTACATATATGGTCTAGTTGGAAGAGCAGGGGCGGTGCCGGGGTATAATAAAAGCTACATATATGGTCTAGTTGGAAGAGCAGGGGCGGTGCCGGGGTATAATAAAAGCTACATATATGGTCTAGTTGGAAGTGGTGTTCTTCCTATCTGTCAATTCCAGAGGCTGAAACGAAACCACAATAGGAGCTGTGCCAGGGCATGGGTGCATTTTGACCTGAACTTCTTTTAAATGACCATTGAACTCGATGAAAACGCGTGAAAATCAACTGTGCACCCCCACCCCACCCCCATTCTGAACTGTGCACCACCCCCACGCCTTTCCTAAAAAGCTGTATCCACCCCTGACTGAAAGCCACATATAATGGTCTTGTTGGAAGAGATGCTCCGTTTGCACCCCGGCAAGCAAGCCCTCGTTTACGGTCAATGTCGACTGCACTTGGTGTCAGCAAAGCGGAGCTAGTCGTCACCTTTATTAACCTTTAGCAGAAGGGGACAAGGAGACATGAACTTGTAACTCATAAAAATTGCACTGAAGTTAAATACTGACATTCTCCTATTATATCCAGATTTACACAATGAACATCTGTACGCTATATCCTCCATCGTACCAAGGGGTGTATAGTACAATAATGGACTTCTCTTTCTTTCAAAACCGGACTCCGTGGTGTAGGGGTTAGAGCGTCCGCCCGGAGAGCGGAAGGTCGCGGGTTCGATCTCCGACCGCGTCATACCAAAAGACGTTAAAATATGGTACTTGTTGGTCCCTGCCTGGCGCTCGGCATTAATGGGTACAACAAGGACTGGTCGGCTCGGAGTCAGTATAATGTGTCTGAGTGGGGTATTCATGCTTCACTGCGGTATGGTATCTCAGTGGGCTAGCACTATAAAACCAGCTTCAGTCTGGGCTAGTACAAGCAGCCGCACATACACATACACACGCATGCACGTCGTCATATGAGCGAAATATTCTCAAGCACGACGTTAAACCAAATTACACCTCACCTCACCTCACCGCACCTCAAAACCGGAAATGTGACACAGACCCTGTATATCACAAACTGAGTTAAATATTGTGTAACAGATGTTCGAGACATTTCTTCAGCTGTATTCATTTGTTCGAGTTTTGGTCCCCATCGCATTTACACTGTATTTAAACTTCTCCTTTTAAAAAATACATGATATATTCCATTAAAAGAATTAAGCATCGTGAAAAACACCGCGAGCTAAAATCGTTCATAAGTCCGACATTAATGTCTCTGACAGTGACAGTAGTTATCGAGTTCCCATGGAATGTGACTGTGTCGTGAAAGACGGATCGGTGGTGATGAAGTGCAGGTTAAACCTATCGTTCTTGAACCTATGACCGACAATAGTGGGGAAGATAACAAGAAGAATTCTAACGTGGATCAAGTACAAGTAAACATTCATTAGTTTGTTTATTAGTATTCTCCAAATCACAACATCCTGTTGCAATTCTGAATCAGCAAACAAAGATGAATCTACATGTCTCAGACTCCGTGAACTGACGTCACTTGCTGACTTGTTGGTTACACTACATACACGGCTAAGTGATTTATGACACCTTGACTCACTGCTGACATATTTATATTATCTACTTATTTATAAGATGAAAATGACTGTAGTTGATACAATTACTTTTCTGTGAATTTAGGCTACAAAGATCAATCGATCTTTAGCTTTACAACGGCGCAGATTCAAAGGGCCTGGGGTGCACAACTTGCTACAAATTATGATAAATTGTTATTAAAATTATCAAAGAGATGTTAATGGTTACTTCATGCACCCCGCTAGCCATACTATTGACATCTATGACGTACACGGGCACATGGAGTACACGTCTTGATCGGCTGTCGCATGCATTTGGATCTGCTATCTATGTAATCTTGACTGTTTATTTTGTTCTACAAATACTGCATTGTTTTGTCTGATATACAGAAATCTGTACTGTTAAACACAAACGATAACATATGTTTTACAGTCGCTGAAACCCTATATAGCATTAATGTTTGTCTCGTTCAAAATATTGCGAATCTAGAGTCTCCAGAACCACTCATGATGGTTATGTCAAGTTTGTCAATATTCCATGGTCTAACACCACACTCAGCAATATTCAGTGATACACGATGTTTGGTAAGATGAGCATTACTCCATGTGGTCAGGGTATGATGGTACACTTTTAACCCTGTCACTAAACCCTTAGCATGTACATTCTATCTAGACCGCCTCCGTGGTGTAGTGGTTAGAGCGTCCGCCCGGAGTGCGGAAGGTCGCGGATTCGATCCCCGTCCGCGTCATACCAAAAGACGTTAAAATATGGTACTTGTTGGTCCCTGCCTGGCGCTCGGCATTAATGGGTACAACAAGGACTGGTCGGCTCGGAGTCAGTATTGGGGTATTCATGTTTCACTGCGGCATGGTATCTCAGTGGGCTAGCACTATAAAAGCAGCTTCAGTCTGGGCTAGTACAAGCAGCCGCACATACACATACACACGCATGCACGTCGTCATATGAGCGAAATATTCTTAAGCACGACGTTAAACCCAATTCCACCTCCACCACCACCACCACCACATTCTATCTATTCTATTCAAATCCGCCACCGAGGGGTTCACTTTACTTGGGTTAAACGGATTCCTAGAGTTTGACGTACAGGGCTATGTCAGACAGCGGGCCGGCGCCCAGGGCATCCAGTACCTATAGAAAAAGGTACAAAAGCGCCTGAGAGTGTTTATTGGTGAGACAATGAGGGTATAACAGACCTTCTGGCAGCGTCGTACGTGTAGTAGATGATGACGGCGGGGGTGATGACGATGTTGATGAAAATCTGACTGAAGAGGTTACAGAGACGGTCCGTGTCCTGGGCGAGACGCTGATCGCTACAAAACAGTTTATAAAACATAAACAGCCAGGAATGTTACAACTACATCACATTGACAGATACAGTATCATTATAGGAAATCCAGAAATGTATATATTACCCAACGTACATAGTTTAGGTCACTCGTTCATTATGGTCAACCCGGGGTCAACCGAGGTCCCCTGTTCAACATGCTGGGAATCACACATTTTCTGGTCCAGAATGGATTACCTGATCTATTCTAACAATCATACGATTGTCCTTGGTGGCTAATATGAAAAAAGACGCTCTTCTTCTCTCAAGTTCCACAGTATATTTTTAGGTTTTATTCTGATGCTTTATATAAAACACCTACGATTTGATATAAAAACTCAGCTCATCGATGAGAGACAGATTATGTTTCGCGCACTGCTTCAAGACCTGCTGACCTTCAAGGATGAGCTGAACCGGTCTGATCGGACGTAAAACACTTTTCCCATGATATCCGGTAAAAAAAAAACTTGTTTCAAAGCCGGGAACCAAATCAATTTTCATTCTGAAATGAAGAACCTTTCAAACCAATTCCAGCAGTTTGACGATTCAGGATCATACCCGGGTGTAATATATGATTCGAACATACTCATACTTTCAGCAATGGACGCAATGCCAGAAGGAACAGGGCGATCGTTCAGACCGATGTCACTTGCTAGGCGATGTTTGTTGTTTCACGCCGCACTCAGCAATATTCCAGCTATATGGCGGCAGGCCGTAAATAATCGAGTTGGACCAAACAATCCGGTAATCAATAGCATGAGCATCGATCTACGCAAATGGGATACGATGTCATCAGCGAACATGACCATCCGATCCAATTAGTCGCCTCTAACGACAACCATGGGTTGCTGAAGACCAATTCTAGCCCGGATCTTCATGGTACTAGAGGTAAATATTCTATACTGACTTTACAGTAGAGTGAGCAGAACATACGGGTTATCTATGAGCTTGGTCCCTATCCCCACGTGGTAGTATTTGGTGTCCTGAAAGTAGCGGTTGTGGAGGTAGCGGCCGATGAGTTCACGCCACGTGACGTACAGATACGAACCGACGAACGTCTTGCTACTGTAGATCTGCAATCAGTCAATATACGTCAATGCGTACTTAGAACTGCAGTGATATTAACTGAAATGTGAAGACTCTAACATATATAGTGTACAGTTTCACATGTTACGTGCTCGGATTGACGTAATTAGGCAGTATAGTCACAGGAAATTTGGCGATAAACATGAACAACAATTACAAGAGTACTCCTACATATAACATATGTTGCACGAACAACAATTAACAAATATCATATTATGAGTTATGAGTATTAATCTCTATGTTTACAACACTTCACTTTGAAAAATATCTCACTTTCACTTCGACAAAGTTCTCGATATCTGCAAAACTTCACTTTGAAAAATATATCTAAATGTACAGCAATTCAGTTTGACAACTATCTCGATATCTGCAACACTTCGTTTTGATAAATATCTCTATATGTGCAATACTTCACTTTAACTGATATCTCTAGATCTACGACAATTCGCTTTGATAAATCTCGATATCTGCCGAAGTTCACTTTCACATATAATTATCCCTATATACGTGCAACAATATACTATAGATCTACGACAATTCGCTTTGATAAATTTCGATATCTGCAGTAGTTCACTTTCACATATAATTATCCCTAAATACGTGCAACAATATACTATAACAAATATATCGATACATAGACAAGACTTTCTTTACTGTGTCACGTACCAGACATTCGGCCATGATGAAACCTACAGATTTGACTGTGGCTAACCAAAAGCCTCTGCTGTCTTTCTTTCCTAGAACTTCGTAGTATCCGCTAGCGATGAACCCAACCTTGTTGATGACGACTTGCTCTGGGCAGAAATATACATCCATGTAGAGATTATTAGATCAACGTGTTTGTGATTATAAAATGGCTTAAAATTGTACAAACCAGCTTCGGGAATTCTGCTCTTTGAAACACCAGGAGTATCGTTTAGAGTGAGCATATGTTCTTTTAGAGTGAGCATATGTTCTCACACTGTCATGTCCTTACCTAGAGCTGAAAGTACGAGCAGGATAACGGTCTTGCCATGTCCTTACCTAGACCTGAGAGTACGAGCAGGATAATGGTCCTGCCATGACCTTACCTAGAGCTGAGAGAACGAGCAGGATAACGGTCCTGCCATGTCCTTACCTAGAGCTGAGAGTACGAGCAGGATAACGGTCCTGCCATGTCCTAACCTAGACCTGAAAGTACGAGCAGGATAATGATCCTGCCATGACCTTACCTAGAGCTGAGGAGAGACGAGCAGGATACGAGCAGGATAACGGTCCTGCCATGTCCTTACCTAGAGCTGAGAGTACGAGCAGGATAACGGTCGTGTCATGTCCTTACCTAAAGCTGAGAGTACGAGCAGGATAACGGTCCTGCCATGTCCTTACCTAGACCTGAGAGTACGAGCAGGATAATGGTCCTGCCATGACCTTACCTAGAGCTGAGAGAACGAGCAGGATAACGGTCCTGCCATGTCCTTACCTAGAGCTGAGAGTACGAGCAGGATAATGGTCCTGCCATGTCCTTACCTAGAGCTGAGTGTACGAGCAGGATAACGGTCCTGCCATGTCCTTTCCTAGAGCTGAGAGTACGAGCAGGATGACGGTCCTGTCATGTCCTTACCTAGAGCTGAGAGTACGAGCAGGATAACGGTCCTGCCATGACCTTACCTAGAGCTGAGAGAACGAGCAGGATAACGGTCCTGCCATGTCCTTACCTAGACCTGAGAGAACGAGCAGGATAACGGTCCTGTCATGTTCTTACCTAGAGCTGAGAGTACGAGCAGAATAACGGTCGTGTCATGTCCTTACCTTCGAGCAGGATAACGGTCCTGCCATGTCCTTACCTAGAGCTGAGAGTACGAGCAGGATAACGGTCCTGCCATGACCTTACCTAGAGCTGAGAGTACGAGCAGGATGACGGCCCTGCCATGTCCTTACCTAGAGCTGAGAGAACGAGCAGGATAACGGTCCTGCCATGTCCTTACCTAGACCTGAGAGTACGAGCAGGATGACGATCCTGTCATGTCCTTACCTAGAGCTGAGAGAACGAGCAGGATAACGGTCCTGTCATGTCATTATCTAGACCTGAGAGTACGAGCAGGATAACGGTCCTGTGATGTTCTTACCTAGAGCTTAGAGTACGAGCAGGATAATGGTCCTGCCATGTCCTTACCTAGAGCTGAGAGTACGAGCAGGATAACGGTCCTGTGATGTTCTTACCTAGAGCTGAGAGTACGAGCAGGATAATGGTCCTGCCATGTCCTTACCTAGAGCTGAGAGTACGAGCAGGATAACGGTCAGTAGTGTGGTGATGTGTCTCCATGCTGGAAACATGACTTTCACAAGCCGCCATAGCCGCTTGACGAAGACTGTGTCCAACCTATACCTGTATCGGATAAAAAGGAAGCCATGCTTCAAAATAACAAGTGGGAAAGCTTAATGGATATACAACTTCTTTATCAATAATTTAAGCAACGTTTTGATGCTACCATCGTTATCAAGCAAGTTATGTACAATATTGCAGTAGTATAAACAGGAGTAAAGGTTGTTCAGTAACTTGTTTTATGCCTACACAATTGATAAGGTTCATGTACAAAGTGTTAATGGTTGCACAATAAATATAATTGTTACACGAGCAGAATTAACGAGGGAGAAATTAAGGGGGAAGCCAGTGATGTGATGGACACGAGAATAACTGCCTAGGGATGAGTTGATGTGGGAATCAGGAGCGGATACAGCTTTACACAGTTCATTTTCACCCGTTTTCACGAGAGTTTCAATGGTCATTTAATAATCTTTCAGGACAAAAGAGGGGGCACCCCTGCACGCACACGCACACGCACACGCACACGCACACACACACACACACACACACACACACACACACACACACACACACACACACACACACCACCACCACTACCACCCACCACCCACCACCACCACCACCACCCCCACACCCTCTGGATCCGCCTATGGAGATGTGTAAGCAGTGGGGATGTAATATCCTTGGTCTCTGTTTATGGCCGGTTGGAGCGTCTTTATGCTTCTCGTAGTTTTCTTATCTTGTGGTCGGTGCCATTGGTGGTGAGTACATTAATGCTGTTGGAAGGGTGTTGTGGTCTAAGTGAGCTTGGATGAGGTCAGAGATGGTGGGTTTAGAGTCTTTGTTCTTCACAGAGGTTTTTCCTTTACTTCTCACAGGGAGAGGTCTTGACTCACTATAAATTCTTATCGTAATAGAAATAGTGTTCAAATATTCACAATCCAGATGTCACAACATGGATTATGGTGTACCACAAGGTTCGGTTTTTGGACCGGTTCTGTTTACTTTGTACACCACTCAACTAGGCCATGTGATTGATAATAGTTCTGTCGATCATCACATGTATGCTGACGATACTCAGATGTCAGACTGTTTGAATCTTGATGACAGACAACCACTGGCTAAATTAGAATCATGCACCGTCCAGATCGCATCCTGGATGTCAACAAACAAATTAAAGTTGAATCAAGATAAAACGGAAGCTATGCTTATTGGTACGGATGCACTGGTGTTACGCACCTGTCTGTGTGTCACGAAAGTATACCATTTGTACCCTTGGTTAAGAATCTGGGTGTCTTGATGGAGTCCACATTGAGTATGGATTGTCATATACAAGAGCTATGTCGAAAATGCCATTTTCATTTAAGAAGCATCGGCAAAGTAAGGCATTTTATATCCGAGGAAGCTGCCGCTGCATTAGTTCGAACAAGGATATTCTCACGCCTGGACTATTACAATAGCCTACTGTGTGGTGTGTCACAAGAATCTCTTTCAAAGCTACAAAAAGTATAAAACACTGCAGCCCGAAATGTGTGTCTTGCTTCAAATTTTGCACATATACAGCCACTTCTATGATCCCTACACTCACAGCCCATCTCAGATAGAAGTTCTTGTACTCGCATACCAGTGCCTTAACGCTATCGCGCCATCCTATTTGTGTGAACTTGTAAGCCGGAATAATGCAACCAGAACTCTCAGATCCCAGCCCCAAGTTCTGTGCACAGTGCCTAGATACAGACTGAAACGATTTGGATTCAGATCATTTGCCTACCAATCAGCTCTTCTATGGAATTCTTTGCCTGAAGATTTCAAAACAACCCCAAGCCTGCTCTCCTTCAAAACTCTCCACAAAACGTTTTTATTTAAGAAGTACTTTGTCTAGACTCTCACCCAAATAACTTTACTTGTAGCGCCATGAGCATACGAGCTGGCGTGGAGTTTGGTGCTGTACAAATTCACTCATTATAATTCATTATTATTAAAAAGAATTCAAAGTTAAACCAATCTTCCTCCCTCACAATATTGCTTCACCTACTGCTTCAGATGCCGCTGCTGCTACATCTGCTGTCTCAGCTGCGACATAAACCACAGCTTTGACGTCTACCATTACAATGACAATGGCAACTCTGTTGGATACATTTAAGCAAGACATAAACCACAACTTTGGCGTCTACCATTACAATGACAATGGCAACTCTGTTGGATACATTGAAGTCAGACATAAACCACAACTTTGGCGTCTACCATTACAATGACAATGGCAAGTCTGTTGGATACATTGAAGTCTGACATAAACCACAACTTTGGCGTCTACCATTACAATGACAATGGCAACTCTGTTGGATACATTGAAGTCAGACATAAACCACAACTTTGGCGTCTACCATTACAATGACAATGGCAACTCTGTTGGATACATTGAAGCCAGACATAAACCACAACTTTGGCGTCTACCATTACAATGACAATGGCAACTCTGTTGGATACATTTAAGTCAAACATAAACCGCAGCTTTGGCGTCTACCATTACAATGACAATGGCAACTCTGTTGGATACATTGAAGTCAGACATAAACCACAACTTTGGCGTCTACCATTACAATGACAATGGCAACCTGTTGGATACATTGAAGCCAGACATAAACCACAACTTTGGCGTCTACCAATACAATGACAATGGCAACTCTGTTGGATACATTGAAGTCTGACATAAACCACAACTTTGGCGTCTACTATTACAATGACAGTGGCAACTCTGTTGGATACATTGAAGTCAGACATACAACCACAACTTTGGCGTCTTGTATTACAATGACAATGGCAACTCTGTTGGATACATTGAAGTCAGACATACAACCACAACTTTGGCGTCTACTATTACAATGAAAGTGGCAATCCTGTTGGATACATTGAAGTCAGACATAAACCACAACTTTGGCGTCTACTATTACAATGACAATGGCAACTTGTTAACTTGATATCAGAGCGGTCAAAGTGACACGATAAATTGATACGATGACAAGTGTATCGTGTGTCAACAGATAAGGCCAACAAGAGGTGAATCCCATGCATGTTTATCACACGTGTATCTGAGTTTCATTATTTGGAAAAATGAACATTATGTGTGCGTTCACCTAATGGTTATACGTTAATAGAGAAAATATTGGTAGATTGGATGATTAGACTGACTGATTGAGAGATGAATGAGTTGTCGGTCAGGTTGATTTACCAATGACACTAATTAAAAGAGACCATAGTCCCAAATCCACAGTCCAGTGACCTCCTAATCCTTTATCCAAACCTTCAGATGTGGGGAAAGTGAGGTTAAACAATTGATGGGTATGTGGGTGGACGTAGAGTGACGGAGGCGCTGTGTGGACAGGCTGAATGATTGAGAGATGAATGAGTTGTCGGTCAGGTTGATTGCCGGGTATGTGGGTGGACGTAGAGTGACTGAGGAACTGTGTGGACAGGCTGAATGACAGAGAGATGAATGAGTTGTCGGTCAGGTTGACTGCTGGGTATGTTGATTGACCTTGAGTGACGGAGGCACTGGGTAGACGGGCTGAATGATTGAGAGATGATTGAGTTGTCGGTCAGGTTGATTGCCGGGTATGTGGGTGGACGTAGAGTGACTGAGGCACTATATGGACAGGCCGAATGATTGAGAGATGAATGAGTTGTCGGTCAGGCTGATTGCCGGGTATGTGGGTGGACGTAGAGTGACGGAGGCACTGTGTGGACAGGCTGAATGATTGAGAGATGAATGAGTTGTAGGTCAGGTTGATTGCCGGGTATGTGAATGGGTGTTGAGGCACAGAGGCACTGTATGGACAGGCTGAATGACTGAGAGATGAATGAGTTGTCGGTCAGGTTGATTGCTGGGTATGTTGATTGACCTTGAGTGACGGAGGCACTGGGTAGACGGGCTGAATGATTGAGAGATGATTGAGTTGTGGGTCAGGTTGATTGCCGGGTATGTGGGTGGACGTAGAGTGACTGAGGCACTATATGGACAGGCTGAATGATTGAGAGATGAATGAGTTGTCGGTCAGGCTGATTGCCGGGTATGTGGGTGGACGTAGAGTGACGGAGGCACTGTGTGGACAGGCTGAATGATTGAGAGATGAATGAGTTGTCGGTCAGGTTGATTGCCGGGTACGTGGGTGGACGTAGAGTGACTGAGGCACTGTATGGACAGGCTGAATGATTGAGAGATGATTGAGTTGTCGGTCAGGTTCATTGCTGGGTATGTGGGTGGACGTAGAGTGACGGAGGTACTGTATGGACAGGCCGAATGATTGAGAGATGAATGAGTTGCAGGTCAGGTTCATTGCTGGGTATGTGGGTGGACGTAGAGTGACGGAGGCACTGTATTGACAGGCGGAATGATTGAGAGATGAATGAGTTGCCGGTTAGGTTGATTGCTGGGTATGTGGGTGGACGTAGAGTGACGGAGGCGCTGTATTGACAGGCTGAATGATTGAGAGATGAATGAGTTGTCGGTCAGGTTGATTGCCGGGTATGTGGGTAGACGTAGAGTGACGGAGGCACTGTGTGGACAAGCTGAATGATTGAGAGATGAATGAGTTGCCGGTTAGGTTGATTGTTGGGTATGTGGGTGGACGTAGAGTGACGGAGGCACTGTATGGACAGGCTGAATGATTGAGAGATGAATGAGTTGTCGGTCAGGTTTGTTGCTGGGTATGTGGGTGGACGTAGAGTGACTGAGGCACTGTATGGACAGGCTGAATGATTGAGAGATGATTGAGTTGTCGGTCAGGTTCATTGCTGGGTATGTGGGTGGACGTAGAGTGACGGAGGTACTGTATGGACAGGCCGAATGATTGAGAGATGAATGAGTTGCAGGTCAGGTTCATTGCCGGGTATGTGGGTGGACGTAGAGTGACGGAGGCACTGTGTGGACAAGCTGAATCATTGAGAGATGAATGAGTTGCCGGTTAGGTTGATTGTTGGGTATGTGGGTGGACGTAGAGTGACGGAGGCACTGTATGGACAGGCTGAATGATTGAGAGATGAATGAGTTGTCGGTCAGGTTTGTTGCTGGGTATGTGGGTGGACGTAGAGTGACTGAGGCACTGTATGGACGGGCTGAATGATTGAGAGATGATTGAGTTGTCGGTCAGGTTCATTGCTGGGTATGTGGGTGGACGTAGAGTGACGGAGGTACTGTATGGACAGGCCGAATGATTGAGAGATGAATGAGTTGCAGGTCAGGTTCATTGCTGGGTATGTGGGTGGACGTAGAGTGACGGAGGCACTGTATTGACAGGCGGAATGATTGAGAGATGAATGAGTTGCCGGTTAGGTTGATTGCTGGGTATGTGGGTGGACGTAGAGTGACGGAGGCGCTGTATTGACAGGCTGAATGATTGAGAGATGAATGAGTTCCAGGTCAGGTTGATTGCCGGGTATGTGGGTGGACGTAGAGTGACGGAGGCACTGTGTGGACAAGCTGAATCATTGAGAGATGAATGAGTTGCCGGTTAGGTTGATTGTTGGGTATGTGGGTGGACGTAGAGTGACGGAGGCACTGTATGGGCAGGCTGAATGATTGAGAGATGAATGAGTTGCCGGTCAGGTTTGTTGCTGGGTATGTGGGTGGACTTATGCGTCTATTGTTACAATGACAATGGCAACACTGCTGGTTACATTGAAGTCAGACATAAACCATAACTTTGGCGTCTTGTATTACAATGACAATGGCAACTCTGTTGGATACATTGAAGTCAGACATACAACCACAACTTTGCCGTCTACTATTACAATGGCAACCCTGTTGGATACATTGAAGTCAGACATACAACCACAACTTTGGCGTCTACCATTACAATGACAATGGCAACTCTGTTGGATACATTGAAGTCAGACATAAACCACATCTTTGGCGTCTACTATTACAATGACAATGGCAACTCTGTTGGATACATTGAAGTCAGACATACAACCACAACTTTGGCGTCTACTATTACAATGACAATGACAGCTCTGTTGGATACATTGAAGTCAGACATACAACCACAACTTTGGCGTCTACCATTACAATGACAATGACAACTCTGTTGGATACATTGAAGTCAGACATAAACCACAACTATGGCGTCTACCAATACAATGACAATGGCAACTCTGTTGGATACATTGAAGTCAGACATAAACCACAACTTTGGCGTCTTCCATTACAATGGCAACTCTGTTGGATACATTGAATCCAGACATAAACCACAACTTTGACGTCTACTATTACAATGACAACCCTGTTGGATACATTGAAGTCAGACATAAACCACAACTTTGGCGTCTACTATTACAATGACAATGGCAACTCTGTTGGATACATTGAAGTCAGACATAAACCACAACTTTGACGTCTACTATTACAATGACAACCCTGTTGGATACATTGAAGTCAGACATAAACCACAACTTTGGCGTCTTCCATTACAATGGCAACTCTGTTGGATACATTGAAGCCAGACATAAACCACAACTTTGACGTCTACTATTACAATGACAACCCTGTTGGATACATTGAAGTCAGACATAAACCACAACTTTGACGTCTACTATTACAATGACAATGGCAACTCTGTTGGATACATTGAAGTCAGACATAAACCACAACTTTGACGTCTACTATTACAATGACAACCCTGTTTGATACATTGAAGTCAGACATAAACCACAACTATGGCTTCTACCATATATAACAAGTTTTATGGATAACAACTTCTTTATTTTCGTGAGTGCGACGTTTCGATACAGATTCTTGTACCGTTGTCAAGCAAGAGTGATACATGAAGTGTAGGAGCTGCATATATATACTGTATATAACAATGAAACAACATAATAGACAAGGGAAACAACATAATTGCCATGATTGGCTAAGCAGTAAGCTGATGAAGCCAGTAAGTACATAAAGGATAGTGAGAGGAAGCCAGAGATGTAGTTACAATGAGATGTTTATACAATGGATGCGATGTTTATACAATAGACTGGGCTTGGTGGAGGAGTGGATCATAAGCAGATGGAATGAAGTATCCTTGGTCACGGTTGATGGTAGGCTTGTGCCGTTTGATGTGAATGGCTTCTGTGAGCTTGCGTTTAGTGAAGTCCGTTTGGTTGTTGGCGAGAATGGTAATGTCGGACCACTCTATTTGATGATTGGGGTTGGCTTTGATGTGGTCAGAGATAGCTGATTTGGTGTCGGAATTAGCAACAGAGGTGCGATGTTCTTTGACTCGGGTGTTGAAACAGAGCAGAACAACCAACTACCTTTCCTTGATGTCCTTGTGTCCCGCACCTCCTGCAACCAACTCCAGACCTCCGTGTACAGAAAACCAACTCATACGGATCAATACATCCACTACAACTCCAACCACCCACCTAAAGTCAAGACCGGCGTCATCTCTACATTGACCAGAAGAGCCAAAAACATCTGCTCAACAAACCTACAGGAAGAAATTGAACACCTGAGGAAAGTCTTTGTGGAACGCAACCACTACCCACCTGAAATAGTCAACAGAACCATCGAAGCAACGCTTTCACCTCCTGCCAAAAGGTCTAAACTAGAATCAGCCCCCATCAAGATATCCATTCCCTACATTGGTAAACCATCACACCAAATCAGCCGACTCCTGAAACAACAGGCAGGAATAGACACTACCTTCTCAGCGTCCTCCAGCCTCAACAACCTCCTCCATGCCAACGGAAGAAAACAACCCACCGTCAACAACAACAACCCGAAATGTGTTATTTACAAAATAGACTGTGATTGTGGACAATGCTACATAGGTGAAACATCCCGACCCATCAACACCCGAGTCAAAGAACATCGCACCTCTGTTGCTAATTCCGACACCAAATCAGCTATCTCTGACCACATCAAAGCCAACCCCAATCATCAAATAGAGTGGTCCGACATTACCATTCTCGCCAACAACCAAACGGACTTCACTAAACGCAAGCTCACAGAAGCCATTCACATCAAACGGCACAAGCCTACCATCAACCGTGACCAAGGATACTTCATTCCATCTGCTTATGATCCACTCCTCCACCAAGCCCAGTCTATTGTATAAACATCGCATCCATTGTATAAACATCTCATTGTAACTACATCTCTGGCTTCCTCTCACTATCCTTTATGTACTTACTGGCTTCATCAGCTTACTGCTTAGCCAATCATGGCAATTATGTTGTTTCCCTTGTCTATTATGTTGTTTCATTGTTATATACAGTATATATATGCAGCTCCTACACTTCATGTATCACTCTTGCTTGACAACGGTACAAGAATCTGTATCGAAACGTCGCACTCACGAAAATAAAGAAGTTGTTATCCATAAAACTTGTTATATATTGTACGTCTCAACTTCTAAAATGCCACTCAAACAAGTTATGGCTTCTACTATTACAATGACAATGGCAACTCTGTTGGATACATTGAAGCCAGACATAAACCACAACTTTGGCGTCTACTATTACAATGACAATGGCAACTCTGTTGGATACATTGAAGCCAGACATACAACCACAACTGATAACAAAGGCCAGTAGAAGTGAAGTAGTACACTCGCCTTGTAGTATGAACAGCGGTAACAACTCGCAGCGATGTCCGACAACGTGTGATCTGCTCGGAGTCCATGATGCAGATGGTCACAGGCGTATGAGAGGGTCACGTGGTGGGATGAGGCCTTATCGTTACTTACATTAGATGCGTGCACTGTAGTGAGTGAGTGTAGTTTTACGCCGCACTGAGCAATATTCCAGCTATATGGCGGCGGACGTGTACTGTAGTTATACCGGATATCAGTCATTCAAGTTCCGGGGAAACTGTAGTTATCTTTATATCTTTAAGTGGATTTTCACTATTTCCTTTCTAAATCTGGTAATATCATATCTTGTATAGCGTTACTTTTCTTTCGCTGTAGGGTAGCGGTTATTTCACGTCGACGTTTACAGTTCATTGCAGCATGTTGAGATCTGTTTTTGTTTCTAACTACCCGACTTCATTTTGAAGACAGTGCCTGGGTCTTATCCGTATGCCTGCTGAATACGTGACCTTTAGTACCGTACTTCATATAAGCTTAACAGCAAGTCTAACTTGATATCAGAGCGGTCAAAGTGACACGATAAATTGATACGATGACCTGCAGTGTATCGTGTGTCAACAGATAAGGCCAACAAGAGTTGAATCCCGTGCATGTTTATGACACGTGTATCTGAGTTTCATTATTTTGAAAAATAAACATTATGTGTGCGTTCACCTAATGATTATACGTTAATAGAGAAAATGTTGGTAGATGGGGTGATTATACTTACTGATTGAGAGATGAATGAGTTGTCGGTCAGGTTGATTTACCAGTGACACTAATTAGAACTGACCATAGTCCCAAATCCACAGTCCAGTGACCTCCTAATCCTTTATCCAAACCTTCAGATGTGGGGAAAGTGAGGTTAAACAATTGATGTGTATGTGGGTGGACGTAGAGTGACGGAGGCGCTGTGTGGACAGGCTGAATGATTGAGAGATGAATGAGTTGTCGGTCAGGTTGATTGCCGGGTATGTGGGTGGACGTAGAGTGACTGAGGCACTGTATGGACAGGCTGAATGATTGAGAGATGAATGAGTTGCCGGTCAGGTTGATTGCCGGGTATGTGGGTGGACGTAGAGTGACGGAGGCACTGGGTAGACGGGCTGAATGATTGAGAGATGATTGAGTTGTCGGTCAGGTTGATTGCCGGGTATGTGGGTGGGCGTAGAGTGACGGAGGCACAGTGTGGACGGGCTGAATGATTGAGAGATGAATGAGTTATCGTTCAGGTTGATTGCCGGGTATGTGGGTGGACGTAGAGTGACGGAGGCACTGTATGGACAGGCGGAATGATTGAGAGATATGTGAGTTGCCGGTCAGGTTGATTCCCGGGTATGTGGGTGGGCGTAGAGTGACGGAGGCACAGTGTGGATGGGCTGAATGATTGAGAGATGAATGTGTTATCGGTCAGGTTGATTGCCGGGTATGTGGGTGGACGTAGAGTGACGGAGGCACTGGGTAGACGGGCTGAATTATTGACAGATGAATGAGTTGCCGGTTAGGTTGATTGCCGGGTATGTGGGTGGACGTAGAGTGACGGAAGCACTGGGTAGACGGGCTGAATGATTGAGAGATGAATGAGTTGTCGGTCAGGTTGATTGCCGGGTATGTGGGTGGACGTAGAGTGACTGAGGCACTGTATTGGCAGGCTGAATGATTGAGAGATGAATGGGTTGTCGGTCAGGTTGATTGTTGGGTATGTGGGTTGGCATAGAGTGACTGAGGCACTGTATGGACATGCGGAATGATTGAGAGATGAATGAGTTGTCGGTCAGGTTGATTGCTGGGTATGTGCATTGACGTAGAGTGACGGAGGCACTGTATTGACAGGCGGAATGATTGAGAGATGAATGAGTTGTCGGTCAGGTTGATTGCTGGGTATGTGCATTGACGTAGAGTGACGGAGGCACTGGGTAGTCAGGCTGATTTCTAGGGAGATGAACGGGTTGTCGACCAGGCTGATTACTGAGTACGTGGATTGGTGTGAAGGGACTGATGCACTGCTTTAACGGACTGATCCAGATCGGTTTGATGGGCAGGGTGAACTAGATGGATGGGTGCGGAAACCATGTCAGTGAGGACATGAACTTCAGTTCGAGAGCGTTTTGCGAGTCCAATGCCAGAGGCCTTCCTATAGGACATTGTACTTTCGTTTATCTGACATTGATGTATGTGTATAGTTTTTTATTCGGATAAAAATACATTGAAATGGAAAAAGTCATTGCGTACGATATAGACCGCTTTTAGCCATATTCCAGCAATATCACGGCGGGCGACATCAGAAATGGGCGTCACATATTGAAAGAACACTTTAACCAGTCGGCTAACCCATCACAACAATGATTATATAGAACGCAGGAGTTACATATACATCACCTGTATTCGTAAATGTAACCACACGCGCGCACACACAGAGATACATATATACATACACATGAACCCGGAAATATAGTTCCATTTTGTTCATCCAAGGGAGATGGCTCAACGTATTGTTCAAATGTAATGAATTATGTTTCCCAGCTATTAAACATTAGATTCGAGGGACCCACTTTGTGAGTGTGAGTGAGTGAGTTTAGTTTTACGCTGCACTCAGCAATATCCAAGCTTTATGGCGGCGGTCTGGAAATAATCGAATCTGGACCAGACAATCTAGTGATCAACAACATGAGCATCGATCTGCGCAATTGGGAACCGATGACATGTGTCAACCAGGTCAGCGAGCCTGACCACCCGATCCCGTTAGTCGCCTCTTACGACAAACATGGGTTACTGAACATCAATATTCTAACCCGGATCTTCACGGGTGGACCCAGTTTGTAATATCCGAGATAACAAAGTGCGGTGAAACTGGGTTTAACGTCGTGCTGGAGAATATTTCGCTCATATGACGACGTGCATGCGTGTGTATGTGTATGTGCGGCTGCTTGTTCTAGCCCAGACTTAAGCTGGTTTTATAGTGCTAGCCCACTGAGATACCATGCCGCAGTGAAGCATGAATACCCCACTCAGACACATTATACTGACTCCGAGCCGACCAGTCCTTGTTGTACCCATTAATGCCGAGCGCCAGGCAGGGACCAACAAGTACCATATTTTAACGTCTTTTGGTATGACGCGGTCGGGGATCGAACCCGCGACCTTCCGCTCTCCGGGCGGACGCTCTAACCACTACACCACGGAGGAGGTCAGTGGGTGCTTTGAGAACCAGACCTTTAGCATCAGGGAAGAGAATATCAGAAACATTTTTCAAACATATGTGTCTCAATAATTCACCATAGGTGCCCCAGGTATTCAGCATACGTGTCCCAGTACATTGGCAAACGTGTTTCAGTTATTCAGCATGGTAGTAGAGAAAATTATTACTAATTGCTCAGTTATTCAGCATAGGTCTCTCGGGTATTTAATTCACGTGATTTACTAAATTGCATACTAGTCTCTCAGTTATTCAGCACATGTATTCAGCATTCGTGTATCAGTCATTCCGTACATGTGTCACAATTATTCAGCATTCGTGTATCAGTTATACAGCATTCGGGTATCAGTTATCTAGCATTCGTGTATCAGTTATTCAGCATTTGTGTATCAGTTATTCAGCATTCGTGTATCAGTTATCTAGCATTCGTGTATCAGTTATCTAGCATTCGTATAGCAGTTATTCAGCATTCGTATATCAGTTATTCAGCATTCGGGTATCAGTTATTCAGCATTCGTGTTCAGTTATTCAGCATTCGTGTATCAGTTATGCAGCTTTCGTGTATCAGTTATTCAGCATTCATGTATCAGTTAGTCAGCATTCGTGTATTAGTTATTCAGCTTTCGTGTTCAGTTATTCAGCATTCGGGTATCAGTTATTCAGAATTCGTGTATCAGTTATTCAGCATTCGTGTTCAGTTATTCAGCATTCGGGTATCAGTTATTCAGCATTCATGTTCAGTTATTCAGCATTCGGGTATCAGTTATGCAGCTTTCGTGTATCAGTTATTCAGCATTCGTGTGTCAGTTATTCAGCTTTCGTGTATCAGTTATTCAGCATTCGTGTTCAGTTATGCAGCTTTCGTGTATCAGTAAGTCAGCATTCGTGTATTAGTTATTCAGCTTTCGTGTATCAGTTATTCAGCATTCGTGTATTAGTTATTCAGCATATGTGTCACAGTTATTCAGCATTCGTGTATCAGTTATCTAGCTTTATATAACACCATATGTTTTAACATTGGAAAACACCCTCAAATGATAATTTAAGTTTCATTTTTGACAGACTATAAATCTTTGTGGTATGACTTCCGCATTTGTTCTGAGCTGATTAACAAACTCGTCCTGCGATGGATGTCATGTTCACAATAAGCAGCGAGTGCTTTAATCTCTAAACACTTGGTACATCAGTCCTCACAACAGAACGCCTAGCCTCCCACAACACCGGTTAAGCAATACAGTTTGAGACTGAATATGGATCCATAGCGATCTTCTTGACACAAGGTCTCTCAGCCACATGTATAGAACCTCTCAATAATTTCAGCTAGTCAGTTGTATCATTGTTCAATATAAATCCATACGCCTGAAACATCTTCCTACCAATGTAAATGTGGATAGTCTTCTAAATACCAAATATATTGATGTAATGAATATTGCAATTCACTGGAAACGTGTTTGCTTTGCGTCAACTATAAAAGTCGTACTGTCAGGTAACCTGCTAAAAAACAACTTCAATTACAATAGATTATTGTACTTTAGGCCAATTACTGAATAAACTCTCTTCTCTTCTCTTCTCTTCTCTTCTCTTCTGCAAGTCAGTTGTTCTCCTTTACATCTCGACTGAGTGTCTGTTTTCTAATTTTATTGCCCCGCGCATTGTATATAATAAAAAAAACCGCCCGGAGCAAAATAAGGGCTTAACATGGCTATGCGTTCCTTGGAACTGTTTTCAAGACAAAGAATGATGTGAAGAACGTATGAACTTTGATCATACATCAACCGATGTCAGGTGAGTAGGTCAGAAAACAATATCCATGTGTTTCATTCTTTAAAAACAGGCCACCACACTATGCACTTTAACCAGCAAAGCATAATTCGACAGTTGGGTGATATAAGGACTGACAGAACTAATGATCATTTCGTGACGTTCTCTTCCGTCAGAGATCTTATTCAATCGAGCCGTGTACCAAAGTACAGAAATACTGAAAGCATGACCCTATTCCCCGTTAATGTACTCTGTGCATTTGATTTGCTGAAGTAGTATCAATTCATTTTATTTTATTGCATGAAAGGTCATAGGCCCATATACAAAGGAGTTACATGATACCATTGACATTTTATCCCAGGTTAAAAAATGCATGATAACAAAATAGTGCTACTAGGTGCTGTTTTGAAGGTCCCATGAGGGACAGTAAGAAAGAGAGCAATGTTGACTTCAGACATGGACCATTGTTGTAAATAGCTGTTTCTTAGGTTGCCATAAATAGGGCAAATAGACATGAAATGAAATTCATCTTGGATAACGTAACAACATGGGCAAAATGTTATAGATAAATATCTTCTGATTACTAAATCATTAAGGCTTAGTCTAAAAACATTACGAGACTTTACCCCATATCCATGAAGTAAACTTGTTTGTATTTCATACCTTTGATACTTTTACCTTTAAAAAACGATTTCTCTTTGCAAAATAGAACAATATTTGTATTATTTAGAGTTACATTCAGTTACCAGCTTCAAGTTGATTTGAAGACGATTTACAGTACACACATCAGAAACACATCACCACCATGCTCTGCTAATTTGTGATTATTATAGAAACATTAGAAGCAAATATATACTCAGTTATTTTATGAAACAACCGTCAAAACATACATTTATCCAACTATTGTCAACTTCTAACCGACGGCGTATATTTATTGGAAATATTGCTTTGTTTATATATCATGCTATTTTGAAGAGAAATCCACTCTGCTATTGAACTTTATATATTTGTACTATGGGCCTGTAGCCTTCAGTTCTGAATAAAGACTGATTGATCACCACCGTGAAAAATTCTCTCAGATCAGGAAAAAGCTGAAAACCATGTTTACCAGATTTCATAATATCAAAGTATAACACGTATATAAAAAGAATAGAAAAAGAGGATTGGGCAGTTTCTCATGATTCAGAGAAATATCCTGAAATATAATTGTCAGGATTATTTACATTTTCATTCTTATGTAATTGAATAATAATCACCACCATAAAAAATTCACGAAAAAGAGGACTGGACTAAGACTACAGCCTTGACGTAAGCGAAGAGGGCAAAACATGTCACTGCTGAAGGATAAATAGCTCTCAATGACTGCATACAAGGTAGATATGATATATGATCAAAATTTGAATAGATGTTTCTAAATTCCGTTTGTGAATCAGGTATTATGGTCTCATCATTGATCAATGTTTTTTATCTGTTGTTGATAAGGATGTAAACGCTTTACCAACAATACACGTCTGAGAAATATCCCCAAAATTGTCAGGATTATTTACATTTCCATTCTTATGTAATTGAATAATGAAAGACTGCTCCCAGACAGAAGGAGAAAGACCTGTATTAGATACTCGATTGAAGCTTTTAACCAGAAAGGGCATCATATCAGGTAATGAGTATTTAAGCATTTCTGATATAACACAACCAACGGCTGCAGATTTACCAACTTTAAGGCCAACTGCAGCAGATCTACCAACTTTAAAACCATAGACAGCATCGAATATTTCACATTCCATAATGGGTGATTCTAACAGAAGCCTATCAAAATCATTAGGCTCTTTACTTGCGTTATTATTATTATAATCTAACATCTCACTGTCAATACCATAAACAGCATTATCCTTTAAAATAGATTCTTAAAAATGACACAACCATTCTGTTTGTGACATAGTTCCAGTGGGAGTGGAGCGTCTGTGTAGAGAACGTATAATTTCGGACTGTTTAGAGAACTGGTATCAGAAAATATCAAATTATATGCTCAATCTATTGAAATAAATAAGAAATTCACGATAAATGATTGGAGATAGAACACTTGATCGTGATTTTTCTCAAAACCAGAGTGTTCTAAGTGTCAAAAAACACAGCTAAAACTCAGCTTTATTATTATTATATTGATATTTGATTGTTATTTCTTTTTTACCAGGTTGTATTTTTGTCGTCTTAACCCGTTTTACTTTCATGAGAACTATATTTAATTAAATAAAGCAGAAATAAGAACAGAGTTAAAATGTTCCATTTCCATGATGACAATCACTTCAAAATTGGTAAATCTCATTGTCACGTGATCAAATTGTGCTTGTCAATTGACAACTTATAATTACAACACTCGAAAATTAACAACATGTGATTTTCATGGAGATAGTACAAAGTTTGTGTTTGAAAAAACACATTCAAAGCTAGATAGCGCTGTAAACAGTTGCTAGAGTAATAGATTATGCTCTAAAACCTACCCTGAGCATACTAACTCTAATTTTGTCAAAAGTGGACTTAGAACACTCTGGTTTTCAGGCGACGATTTGTGCATCAGAGGGGGTTCTAGTACGTTCCAGCACTCTATCTAAATATAGTGCAAGTCTAAATATCACACACACACACACACACACACACACACACACACACACACACACACACACACACACGAGTACAATGTGTAACATTTGAAACATTGATGCACAACGTATAACATTGCTTCATAACAGCATACAGGAAACCGATTTAAAAATATAATGAAAGTACGTCATCATGTCTGCTGTATCGCAACCCCCTGGCTTACGACCGCTAATAATATGACACATGATTTGCATGAAATGTCAACTGTGAAGTGAAGAATCATGTTTTCGTACGTTCACAAAATTCAAATGAATGTAAAGGTCAGTTGTTATAAATTTCCGCCTCGGAGTCAGGATAATGTGTCTGAATTGGGCATTCATGCTTGACTGGGGCATGGTATCTCATTGAGCTAGCACTACAAAACCAGCTTAAGTCTGGGGTACAACAAGCAGCCGCACATACACAGACATGCACGTTGTCATATGTGCGAAATATTCTTAAGTATGACGTAAACCCCATTTCACCCCATCTCACCCCATCTCACCTATAAAACAGCAGAATGTAAACCAAGTACACTGTAGGGCAAAAGAAAGTGTACATATATTTTGTCATAATTCAACAACAGTTGCTAAAGGTCAGTGGTTCAAGAAATATCAGTTCTTTAATTAAAATCAAACAAGAGGAACCCAGCTAACATACACTGCTGGCAAAAACAAAGTATACAATTACGTTGTCCTAATTCAACCAATTCAAATTTAAAGTTTAATCTTTCAAGAGATGGCAGCCCTTTCATTAATGATCAAGCGAGAAGCCGTGAACCACATACAGTTCCAGGCAAAGGAAAGTACACGTCCCGTGACGCCATGCTGAGTAGATGTATTAGCTAGTAGCTCTGTAAAACATCTAGGGGAGCATTAGTAATTGTATGATATACTCGTGGATTTCAAATTTAGTTTTGACATATGTGTTTTACATATTACTATGTCTTTAGTTGATTAGTTATATTTTACGAATGCCCTCAATTGATAAAAGGTGTTGGAAAATGTGTCACAATTATAACAGGGATACCCAGAATGCCTCTCTTATCCTCCTGGGATCAACCGGTGTATGTGAACTCGGTGGAAGATGTAGCCGCTTAAAACAATAATAAAAACATATGACTAGTGAGTGAATGTCGTATACCAAAGAGTATTTCATTTTCTTCTAAATGTGATTCTGGATACTTTTATTCATCCTATTTGTAACGTTCTGTTATTATATGAGTATTAAGGTATAAATCACAAGCATTTCTGGGTTTACATAACAACTGTTTGCAACATGTCATATTTACTCTAGTTGTTCGGGTTTAGCTTATGAACGCTGAAATGCGCACATTTTGTTAGCTTGTACCCCAACCATGGGAGGTGCCTACGAAACAAATCGTTACAAGAATTAGCGCTGCAACCATATGCCCTGGATGAGGCCCATTTACTGTGGAGATACCGTATTGGTCAAATTCAGTAAGTAAAGGATATCAATGCATGGTAGTGAAAGACAGGCTGTAGGTTGGATAGCATGAATAAATTGTTTAATTTCATGATACTGTGTCAATGACGTATGAGGCGTATATTCAGTATAAAGGCCACGGGCCCAAGAATATATAGTATGACCAAAAAGTATTGAGAATTTTAGGAATATGTTTATTTGGATTTCTAGTATAAACAACCTTGACCAGCTATCAAGTGATTGGTTTCATTCAAGAGAGACAACTCCGTTAATCCTTTTTCATTAGTTTGTGAAGAGTTATCCCCCTTGTTTACTTGCTAGCAGACGACATTTTCAGTGATCCTCAGTATGGATGATTTAGAGAAGTGGAAGTTGATTTTAGAGTATTATAGCAAGGACATCAGATCAGCTAAAGTGATTTCAAGTAGAACAGGCATCCCCTTGTCCACTGTTTATCGTGTTTTGAAAAATATTGCAAATGGATATAGCATTGAGCACCAGGGAGGCGCAGGTAGGCCCAGAAAATTGACTGTCGGTGACAGGAGGCGGCTTGGTATTCTTGTTTCTAAAAACAAACGAAGGAGTTTAGAAAACGTAAAGCTGGATATGATTGATAGAGGAACTGTGGCTGTCTGTAAGGAGACAATTAGAACTGAGCTGCATGCAATGGGTTGGCAGAAAAGTCGAGGAATTCCATCACCGATCATGAAACCTGAACAAATGGAGCGAAGGTTGAACTGGTGCTTACAGCATAGAAATTTTAACAGGGACAATGTGATTTTCTCAGATGAAAGTTCTGTGTGGCTGTTTCCTAATACACATTGAAATTCTGGACCAAACAAACTGAAAAACCTTTGTATCAGCGCCCAAAGTACAGTCCGAAATTTAACTGTTGGGTGGCATATCTGTGTTAGGGGCAACGCCCCTCTGTGTATTTGAAGGGAATATGAACAGTGAGCGGTACACAGATATTCTCGAGGGACATTTATTTCCATCTGCTCACGTGTTCTATGGAAATGTTTTGATTTTCCAGCGGGACAACGACCTAAAAAATCGTTCAAAGCATTCACAGGCCTGGTTTTGGACCCAAAATATGACATTATTAGATTGGCCAAGCTATAGCCTGATCTAAATCCAATAGAAAATGTTTGGGGACTTATGAAGGAAAGTGTCAATAAGAAAAATCTGACAAATATTGCTGAAATGAAAGAAGAGGTGGTCCGATATTGGGACAGCATGGACCACGACTTTCTAAACTCTTTGATCAGTAGTATGCCCCGCCGCATTGAAGCCTGCATTGCTGCCCATGGTGACTTGACAAAATATTAACTGTTCACCTGTGTTTGAATCTGGAGTTATGTTCTGCTAATATTCACATTTAATACGTGAGTAATGAGTGAAAAAAAATAGAAAAAATTACAATCTTAAATTCTCAATAATTTCTGGTTGTACTGTACATTTCATAACAGAAAATACATACATTCAGCGTGGCAGTGCTTAGAATGAATGAATAAATTTCTTTATTTCCTACAGAATTTACATCCGAAGATTTACAATATCCCTGTTGTTACTCAGAGCAAATACATGATAGTATGTACATGAATGTAAATATAAGTCCGAGTGACACAAGCTGTATAAGTAAATAGTCGATATCACATATGTACACAAATGACAGCTATTGCTGCACAGCAGATGAAAAGAGAGGATGGTCCAATACATTTTGCAGATGAAGTACATATTTACAGAATAATAGTGATACACTTCCAAAGTAGTCTGGCTTACAATTCCAGATAGTGTTTGAGCCGAGCCCCAAAATAGTGCAAGCATCTCATTTTCATCCAAAAGTTCAATTTGAACATAACTGTCAACATCCAGTTTGTCAATGAGGGTGGAGAAGGAATCATTTCGTTCAGCTAATATAATACTCACAGTGTAAAAGTACATGTCTGTCATAATTAAAAGCAAGTCTGCCATATTTGGAACATTCTCGAGATGTAATTGGTCTGGAAGCTATCTTAACAGAGTACTGACTGATTTTTCAAAACAAACCAAAACCCTTATTATATATGAAATTTAATAGGAATGCGTTCTTTGCTTCATGCATGAATTAACATTTGTGTTGACTTCAACCATGATGATCTATTTGAAACTATACATCCTAAATAATTAAAGTACGTTGCAACATTTAGCTTATACTTCCACGTTACAGTAATTTTTAGTTTACCACAATTACGGAATACAAGGATTTCAGTTTTGTTGAAGTTAACTCTCAAGCCCCACTACTTACAGAAGGATGAAGTACATCAATTCTTTTTGGGGGGGGTAAACCAAATGTAGGATCAGAAAACAAGCACAAAACATCGGCTTATAACAATAATTAACTTTCTCGAACGTCCTCGCCTACAAAAATACCACTACCACCCTGTAGTTGTAATTCATCTTCAACTTGATTAATAAACATTGAAAATATAAGAGGACTTAATATGCAACCTTGTCTTACACCACTTTTAAAGCATCAAAGCTTTCTTGTGTGGTTTCCGTGTGATGTACTCTGGATCCATGCTGACGCCGACACACAATCTGTCAGGTGACACACAATCTGTCAGGTGGGAAGTCGTTAAATAATAGTAGATGAGTTCAGGTGGACCAGGCGATGACACCCCCAGGTAGAATTTCACGCGGGAACGTTCCTTGAACGTCTGTAACCCCGTTACTAGGACGCCGTTCACAGCTTTGCTTTTCACACTCACCGGGTTAGACAGTACGACAGGGTCAAGGGTCTAGGACGTGATATTTGTGGGATAATTTGTGGGACTTGTTTGTGCATGCGTAATATGTGTGTACCAAATTGAACAAGGACGGGAACTGACTTAGTCTTCAACCGTTGGACAAACGGGCACAGGGAAAGAGAAGGATACTTTGAATTCAGGAAAACTGATTTTACGTTCCAAATGTAATCGATTCCTTTATACGGCTCAGAACTTTGGAGTTTTAAACAATATAACTGAAAAGTGCACGTACAATTACATGCATGCTAACGCCAGACAGTCAGACATGCGGACAGACATATTATGGACAATAGCGTAGCTGATAGCTAGCCTGTGGAGTATCGATATTGAACAACGAACGAGTTGATGTGTACAATGCATTGATTTATTTAACGAGATGAAATAATTTAGAGGAATGTACAAATAAATAAATTGAAAGACGTGTACTCTAGCAATAATATTGCAACATGTGCTTCTGCATTTAAATACACGGTCATATAGACATCTTTAGTACACGTCACAATGTTCAGTTACATGACAAAGTATCCGCTCAATTTCTGAGGACCGGCCATGCGTCTCAGCTGAACTACAAGGTTCAGTCTGGAAAGCGAACCAACGATGTTGTAAGGGACTCAGCTCTGCAGAGGAAGTTGAAATGCCTTAGAACAGCGATGATGAGGATATGTGATGTGAGGTGAGTTTAACATCGCGTTCAAGGTTATTTCATTTATATAACGACGTGCAGTGCATAAGTGTGTGTGTGTGTGTGTGTGTGTGTGTGTGTGTGTGTGTGTGTGTGTGTGTGTGTGTGTGTGTAATGCTGAGTGTGTGTTGTGTGGTGGTGGTGCTCTGGGTGTGTGTGTGTGCGTGTGTGGTGGTCGTGCTGTGTGTGTTGTGTGGTGGTGGTGGTGCTCTCTGTCTGTCTGTGTGTGTGCGTGTTGTGTGGTGGTGGTGCTCTCTCTCTCTCTGTGTGTGTGTGTGTGTGTGTGTGTGTGGCGGTGGTGTCGCTCTGTCTGTGTGTGTTGTGTGGCGGTGGTGTCGCTCTCTCTGTCTGTGTGTGTGCGTGTGTGTGTGTGTGTGCGCGCGCGCGCGTGTGTGCGTGTGTGGTTATATAGTACCACCGCACACAACACTAACGAGATACCCGGTCTTTGTTTTAAGTCACATGTGATATGCACCTGGCTTGACAGTAACAACATTTAACGTCATTTCCTTAGACGTAGTCTGGACCACCGGTCTCCTTAGCATTCGCTCAATCCACAAAACCGTGGAGAAGGTCATCTGTAAAGTTTAATTTAAGGCCTAATTGTACAGTATTTTAGGTATGAAAGCGTGTCAACTTCACGCAGGAAGAACGTTAAGCAGTTCACGTATTTTTACCATTTTGGTGAACTTACTGAGCGTGCATATGGTGCCAACAAACAACTCCAAATAGACCGAATCAGGCCCCTACGATCATAGGGTGCTTGACAAGGCTGAACAGCGACTTACAACTCTCGAATCGAGACTTTCCACGTTTATATTCTTTACAGTCAAACCTCTTCAGTACGGAATTTCGGCCCTCTAGATAATTACTGATGCAATGTTTTCACCGGGTACTAACTAACAGGGTTTTTCTTAATTTATGTTAGTGAAACCCATGTCAATCTATACACGTTTCGTTTCAGAATATGAAGCAGTTCAAGTTGGTTACCAAAACTTAAATATGTCCATCCTGGGGGTTTTTCACCATTGTATTTTAATACCCTACAACAGGTCGATACAGTACATCTTCCATAATCCAGGATATTTCATCGTCATTCTATTCTGATCCATACCCTGGGTCTATTCGCCACCATAGCTGTGTGTTGTGTCCGGTTCAGATGATATAACGCTATAAAAGACGCCAAATCAAGTTGGTCACAGCCACAGACAATTTTGTCCGTTAAGGAAAATTACTAATTCCCGATGAGCGATCCTTCCGATTGTTCGGGTCGCTCCGGTAATTTCCGTGTTTCATCCGATGATCGCGTTTTCGATCCACTATATATATATATATATATATATATATCTTACACGTTCATTTCGTACTTTTCAATCCAGATGTTTTGCCCGCCAGCCATAGGTTTACCCCTTATTAATGAAATGTATTTGTTATTTTACCATGATTCCTACCAAGTGGTTATCTATATTGGCAAATTTCAACTCAAGTCCCCCAAGGTTGCATTATCGATTCTAAAGTACTTGTATCAACAAATGAAAGTTAAATTTCCCTGACGCATATGAAAAGGCTTAAATAAATAAATAAATAAATTTCACGATGATGTCACTTGGAGAAAGACCTAACCTGCCAATCCCAGTGTGTTGACATTTGTCAACAGTACCTATTTCCCATGCGGTATGATGACGAATAGATCCAGAGTATACATGGAGTGTGGCGCTGACAACCTTGAGATCTAATTGTGCGAACTAGGATTTGAATCTACAATCATAGGTTCCTGGCATGCCCAGGAGATGCAAGTCAGCACAGCGAATTTAGGGGACAATGTAACTCGTCCTCATAACTTTAGGTCCTGGGGAGCCCGAGTGAAAGGCACAGTTGGCCATTTGAGTGGAAACGGTTTTGTCACGCCTTCAGCAAGAGCTAAGGATCATATGCACCCGTTTCCATACCCTGTTTTGGACAAAGCCATGCTGTTCTGTAGATTACCCGGGTGGAGCTTAAGAACGCCACCCGGCTGGCACGTATAATCACTGGTTAAACAAAGTTACTTGTTACCAATGAGTAAAACGATGCAATGCAATTTAAAGAATCAAACTGCAGGTTCGAATTGCCAACTGTATTTAGCTTAAAAGTGAACATTCATTTTGATAAGGCTACCGCCGGTATCTGCACGAAAATCGGATCCTTATTGAATAAATTAAGGGTTTCATTACAATGGACATACAGTGTCATCCCCAAAAATGCTTTGTTTCATGAAGTGCTTTTTTCAAGACCTAAAGGCACGGTGGTAAAATATTTTGACAGAGTATTCAAAACAGTAGCTCGCCTGGATATGTAATTCAATAATTTATATAACAAAGAGTGAGTGAGTGAGTGAGTTTAGTTTTACGCCGCACTCAGCAATATTCCAGCTATATGGCGGCGGTCTGTAAATAATCGAGTCTGGACCAGACAATCCAGTGATCAACAGCATGAGCATCGATCTGCGCAATTGGGAACCGATGACATGTGTCAACCAAATCAGCGAAACTGACCACCCGATCCCGTTAGTCGCCTCTTACGACAAGATAGTCGCTTTTTATGGCAAGCACATGGGTTGCTGAAGACCTATTCTACCCCGGATCTTCACGGGTCATATAACAAAGAGAACCTCTAAACAATTACTGTCAGTAATTCAACAGTTTATATAACAAATAGAACCTCTAAACAAAAACTACTGTCTGTAGCTCAACAGTCTAAATAACAAAGAGAATCTCTGAACAATTACTGTCAGTAATTCAACAGTTTATATAACAAATAGAACCTCTAAAGAAAAACTACTGTCGGTAGCTCAACAGTCTAAATAACAAAGAGAATCTCTGAACAATAGCAACTGTCAGTAGTAATATTCACCTATTTTCTACCCAAACACTAAAAGCTAACACTATCATTAATTAACTGAAAACATGAGGGCTGAAGAAGAAACGAGGCAAACTTCAGCTCGCTCAAGCATGGCAGGAATCTGCTGTGAAAAGATATCATAAGGCAAATATGCATTCAGAGTCATAGTGAAAGAGATAATATCAAAACTGTCATTATGGATCATATGACATATGGTTGAACCCCTCTATAAAATATGGCACCGGAAGGACCTTAAATAGCATTATTCAATCAAAAATAGAATGTAACAAGCATCACTGATGCGAATAAGCTCGTTTGGTTTCAGTTTCATTGGTCAAGTTCTTTCTGACAAGAGGGAGATGAAATGCTACATGACAGCGTTTCAGTATGGTCCAAGTGCAAAGGTTAACTAAAAATAATGAATTACAATATCTAAAAATCGGAACATGTTTGTTAAGTTCCACATTTACACATTTGAATGTAAATTCCATTACATTCCGATCACGAATTGCTTATCAATGGACAAAGAGAGGGAGGGGGTTCTTTTTCAATATCGCTGCAGATATCTTAAAATTTCAGTGTCATTGTTCAAGTGGTTTATACAACCATTTTCGGTGGTCCGTTCGACTGATTTTCGCGGCTGTTTTTCCCGTTGCACAGAATGCAGTTTCTCATGAAGACTGGGTAATCTTTTGCACTGGCGTTTATATTGAAAGAAGAAGCTATTTACCAGCGTCAACAAATGACAAACAGACCAAAGAAGCTCACTTGAATTTCAGTCAGGAATGATCAGGTTCCATAAGTGACGAACTGGAATTTAGAAAGTGTAATACTAGTATTTGTCCAGATTATGTTAGAACGTGCCATGAAATAAGCTCGGATTTTACCCGTGATTCTGCTTTCAGCATAATATCCATTTCAATTCTAGACCATAACCGGATAGGATGACAACTTGTTATGCAAATATCGACATATTTATTAGGTACCTCAATAGTACCCTATCTGAAATAATGTTTGGGTGGCGTGCAGCGGACATGACGCTCAGCCGTCCATAAATACAGAAATATACGACCGGTAGATTCATTCATAACAAACAATAAACAATAAATAAACTTTGAAAAAAAATAATCTATAACAAAGTGATAGTTCATGAATCCAATAATTTAGAAAACAATCCAGGGTAGTCGCTGAGGAGCCTTTGGGGCCCCTGGAGCCTCTGGAGCCCCTCCACTCCTCATAAGACTTCTTCGGAACAAGTCTTGTGGCCTCTTCTTCGCCCCTCATTGGGCCTTTTTAAAACCCATCACGGGGCGTCTTCTCAACTCCATATATTTTTACTAAGGACTCCATTTTTGCACAGACAAATTTGTTCTCGTATATTCTTATTCCAGAAACTACACAGTCTGAAGGTCGGCATTAGACTGAAAATCTCCTTCATTCTGGAAACTGGATCAACACCTTTGTCTGAAATGAATACACACATGTCTTACTGTATAGTAACAAACGGGGAACACACGGTATGGTAGCTAAACAAAATCAATCGTTATATACAAACATTGAGTGAATGTATATGCCACATTTAGCGGAATAAGGTTAAAAATCATAGGAAAGATTCACAACCCCTATACAGTATGCTGTATATAAGCCGGTAACTCAATTGTAGTAGCTAGTGAGGAAGCTAATTACTTGTACAGCTCACTCTCTTGCTACAGTATCCTGTTCATTAGGTAGCCATTACCAGCAGCTTACCAAATTACTAGTACATAAGGAAGCTCCTAACAGCTCACAAACTCACTACAGTATAAGAGGTATATAAGACAGACAGACAGACATACTTTATTCAGAATTTAAGGCCTCATGGCCCAGAGTACATCGCAATAACGATACGGTGTGGTTGTACAGTGAGACCATTTAAATATTTGGGTTCTCTTTAAAAAGATAGCAACATGTTTATCAATGATAAGCCTGCATGATAATAACTTACATAATTTCATCCTTGTGAGAGTATTGATATAAAAGGAAGGTACATACAATTTTCTAAGAGACTCATAACATGGACAAATGAGAGTAATATGATATTCATCTTGTATCTCATGTATAACACCAACATGTGCAGGTTATATCATTTACGTTATCACTGTTACATTGCCTATACGTCTGGACTTTGATATTATGAGACTGACATCTTAATTTAACAAACAACCTTGATAAAACTTCAGGTAAAATATCCGAAAAAATATATGATTCAGCTTCAAAGACAGTTTTAAAGGAGTTATAGAAGGAAAGATAATGTGACTTGTTTAGTCTTGTATAACAGTCTTGAACATTTATTTCAATAAGGCATCTACTCAAGGCTCACTGCTTTACTACTGCACCTTGTGCCACCAGCTATCCAGTTACATAAGGCAGATACTCACAGCTGATATGCGCCCTCAGAGCGGATATGAGGAAGGCTCGTGATTCTTCAATTTTCTCGGGCTCCTTCAGACCAATGCAGTCTGAAAACAGAGAAGTATCCCATGAGAACCAAAAACAGAACATATTTAAGGAAGCAGCTATATTAAGGTTATAATTTTATTTATAATTTAAAGTGGTTTACATTTTCAAGAATGACCTTGTGATTCTGTATGTTTGAAAGCTTACTTTGTCAATGTTGATAAAGAAAAACCCAGATGCATTAACTTTCCTATAATTTGTTTCTCTGTAACCCACTTTTTAATACGATAACGACCACCTTCATAGTGATCAGTGCCAGACCTGTAGGTCAGAGGTTGTCTCTGCTGCATCGTTACAACAAAGATGATCACAAACATTATCCCTACCCCCAGCAATGACGTTCAGGGCCGACACCATCGCTGCCTCTGTCCTGTCCATCTTCAACTCGTGGACTTCCTCTGCCAGCTGGAAGGCAAGCTTCCTGTAGAAGTATATAGGGTGCCATTCTGGCAGTTCCAAATGAAACATTTGAAAAAATGTTTTGGTCTTTGCGTTGTACCATTCCTTTGTAGCAATGATCAAGATGTTGGCAAAAGACATATTCTGCACCACGAAATTGCGGTCCTCGGGGTTCAGATCTTTAAAACCTGAAAATATGATACATCATTTATTGTCTGTTAAATCTTATTGTGATCATTCTTTGAAATCAAATCATTTGTCAATAATGATCATATAAGACCATTGTGACTACAAGATATGAGTGATTATTTTATAGTGAGTGAGTTGTGTTTTACGGTGCTTTTAGCAATATTCCAGCATTATCACGGCGGGGGACACCAGAAATGGGCTTCACACATTTTACCCATCTGGGGAATCGAACCGTGACGAGCAATCGCTTTAACCACTAGGCTACCCCACCGCCCCTAATTTTATAGCTTACATTAGATATAACTTACAATTATAAATCATGAAAACAGTTATTTACACTGACAAAATATTCTTACACACAATATTTCGTATATTTTGTTGTCAAACTTTATTGTGGTAATTGTTGTTGGCAGTAGCGTCAAAGGCAATAGTGGTACAAAATAAATAATACGTTCTCCATGATTGTTTGTTTATTCCAAATCAATAAACATTTAAAGTGTGAACAATTGTATATGTTATATTAGTTTATATTGCCGTTATCAGAACCGTAACATATATGTTTTGGGACTTATAATGTAGAAAATAGGACTGACATGCACAATTGGTGTCACTCACTGTCAAACACTTCAGTTCCCAATATATCGCAATACGGGTACCAGAATCGCAATATATTGCAATACAATGTATTTGCCAATACACAGCCCTAAGAGATAGTAACATAAAAGATTCTGGAGGTCCTTTACGATGTAGCAGCATATTTCGCTTACCAGGAACTTTACTCATGAAGACCAGCTCCTCCTTAACGTATGTCAAAATACGTCGAACCGAGTATTCCAGAAATGCAAGATCCTCGTACATCGGCCATTCCCTGAGCTGAAACAGCATTGGTAATGCTAAACGTATGCTTGTATTTCTATCTGAGTCTTTGTACCGATACAACTGTAGAAATAATGGAGCTCCGTTGAAGTAACCTTTGTCATATGTTTCAAGCATGTATTGATTCATCAAAATATGCAGATTCATTGTATGTTAAATGTATAGGTCATTCTTAAGTGACAAAATGATTTGTAACGTGGTTGTCATGTCAAACAACATTGTCATGAATATCAATCCGTTTCAACGTAAGTGACATTGCAAGCCGTGTCAGGTTGATGAGTGAGTGAGTGGGTTTAGTTTTACGCCGCACTCAGCAATATTCCAACTATGTGGCGGCGGTCTGGAAATAATCGAGTCTGGACAAGACAATCCAGGGATCAACAGCATGAACATCGATCTACGCAATTGTGATACGATGACATGTGTCAACCAAGTCAGCGAGCCTGACCACCCGATCCTGTTAGTCGCCTCTTACGACAGACAAGCATGGGTTACTGAAGATCAATTCTAACCCGGATCTTCACGGGTCGTCAGGTTGATGTGGGAGCCTGGATTGTTACAGGTCCTAGGCGTTAACAACTTCGGGGAAACCCACAAGCACGAAAATGGTGCCAAACCTGGAAACACTATTAGGTCAAACCGGGATTTGAACCCACGAGTATGCACATTATTTAACCATGCTACAGTGCTCTCCACGGTTCAGTGAATTAACGGGTCTGAGGATGTAAGAGATATGATCAACTAACATGAATAAACCTCTCTTCCGGTGCCATATGACTCTCGCTGAGGTTATTGAGAATCTCCATATACGCCTCTAGCATGTCTTGCAGGACCTTGTGCTGAGCACTGGACATCTGGATCTCATTGGGAGAAGGCTTCACTCTACTCCAGTAATGACAAACACGGTCCACGGGGAAACGGTACTCGGTCTCCAGTTTGCTGGCCAGGTGTCGCTCCTCGGGAAGGATTAGGTGGGAGGATGGAGCTGATCTTGTCGACAGAGTACGGGTTTGTGTGGCTAGGCCTCTGTAACAGCATTTCAGCTGGTCCCTAGAGGCTTTCATCTTGGCCTCGTGGTTCAACGGTCGGTTGAAGGAGTTTAAGGAAGTGCACTTTTGATTAGTCTGGTATGACGAATGATTGCTTGATTCAAGTCGTTGCCGAACATTCTTCAGAAGGTTTACAGACCCAAGGAAAAATGTATTTAATTCCTTTATAACATTCCCGTCTAGTGTGTAGAATTTTCTCTTGGGAGCATCAGAAGTGGTGTCGTCTGTTGGTGACTGAGGTACCCGAGCACTTTGTTTAATGGCACTTGGAGAGCAATTTCCTTGCCCATTCAGCATAACTTCGTCTTGTGAAAGACTCGGCTCACTGGTATGAACATGCATTTCATAGAGTTTAACACTGTTATATGAAGAAGGTTTCTCTGTATATGTCTCTCCACGACTAGTAGAAACTTCTGTATTTGGGGAATGAGATCTACCCAATACATTGTGGTTCACTTCAGTGCTGCTAGGAACGGGAGTGACATGAAGGGCATGCCTCCTTGAAGCAGGAGACCAACAGTGACTGCTTTTGCCGGATGAGGCCACCGGAAAGTGGGGTCCAGTATTAGGAGACCCTTCCACCGCTCCCATATATTCAGACTTTCTGGTTTCAGGTGGAGAATTTGATAAATCTAAAGGAATGTCCTCTGTTATCATATTAATTGGATCATCAGGTGATGATGGTTTATATTGTTGTATATCTGGGGAGCTGTCCATATGAACGTCTGGAGGTGAGCTAGTGTAACTGAATGAGTCACTGTCCTTCCTTCTTCTCTTTGGCTCTGAAGCTTGATCATCTGAATCTGTGGTCTGAACAAGAGGAGAAAATGTCAGTGGAGAAGAAGGGCTGGGTGGAACTGAGTGTGGTGACTGATGAAATTGCTGGCTCATCTTTCGAAAGCCCATCACATCCCTCATATTTTGATTTGCTGCATTTACAATTGAAACATTGCCAGCATCGAAGTTCGGAAAGACGTGATCTTCAATACACATTTCGTTCGTCGTATGGCTCTTCCCCATCTGGGGTGAATCTGTTATCACATGAGCCTGAACGGTAGGTGCAACTAGAAGATGGTGTTCCGGGATGGCTGACCCATCGCTACTATCAGTCACGACAGTCCCATTACCCTTCTTATCTCCAGCCATTACTGTCTTGCTTTCCTCCACTGTGAGAAGAGATCTGAGAATACACTTTTTGAGAGGCAGTGATCCTCTTGACAGTCTTTGACAGTGATCTGCGGTCTTTCCATCTCCACTCCCAGAAGAAGAGTCAGAATCAGGTGAAAAGGATCTTCTTCTTCCATCTGTAGGCACCACACGGTCAGTTGTTTGAGCTATTGTCATGTCGTCCAATAAAGGAGACAACCTGTGTCCAGTCCCTTCTCTGTCCTCACAGAAGGAGTTCCTGTTAACTGAAGCATTGGGCAGTCTGTTGGCAATGATCTTTGAAAGATCGTCCTGGTCTCTTCCAAGCTTTTTTGGACGACCCATCTTAATAGCTGAGGAAGATAAAAGTATTAAATTATTATCATCACCACCATCATCAATAAGTTTATATCTCCAGAACCTTTAATAAGATTTAGAATAAAGCGGATTACTCATTTGTTGTACCCTGGAACTGAGCTGACTAAAGGTCTTAGATGGCAAGAGCAACGACCAGTGCATCGGATGCAGTTTTACACATTGCAGCGTCTGAGACTTATAAATCTACCGTGTCTCTGCCCACTGAACTTACATTTTCAGCTGACCCTACACGTGAAGTAGGTCGAACATAATCTCACTAGTTGGTATGCGCCTAGCGTAAACAACTTAAACATCGTCCAAACTAAACCAGCATGGTCACCGGCCGCCATATTGAATTTTGCAACCTGCCGCAAATGAAAAGTGAGAAAGGTTTTACGCCGCTTTCAGCAATATTCCAGCAATATCACGGCGGGGGGCACCACAAGGCTACCCTACCGTCCCTTGCCACAAATGAAACAATTTTAAGTTTTGAATACACAATGCCATTTAGAAGTGGTCAAATGTAACATATGTTATATTTGGGATTACACTTTCTTAGTAAAGTACACATGTTAAATTTTAAGTTGGTTTCTCTGTTGACATGAACTCACCGCCTCTCGACATGCCGACGTTGAGGCACTTCTGGTAACGACAGTACCGACAGTTGTTTCTGTTACGAGGGTTCAACACGCACAACATGGCTCCTTTACATACATAAGACTGGTACTCCAGAAGGCCACGCCGGAAGAATTTCTACAAAGAGAATACAGTAATCGCGTGTGATAGAGTGACCACTTTATTAAACTGACATAACTGTTGTTTTGTTAGTTGTGATATTTACACGTATATTGAAAACAACCGTAAAAGCTGGGTTAGAATTGGTCTCCAACGATCTATGCTTGTGGTAAGATTACTAAACCAACCTTGCATCCCTCGCAAGTGTAGACGCCAAAATGAATCCCGTTTGCAATGTCCCCACACACCCGGCAGAGCAGCTGGCCCTCGCCTGGTTCCACCGCTTCTGGCTTTTCTGTTTGGTAAATGGACTAAACATTGAAAACGACAACAACTGCATGATAATAGAGAACAAGCTTTATAGATAACAACTATGTTGTATTCGTGAGTGTGACGTTTCGATACAGATTCTTGTACCGTTGTCAAGCAGGAATGGAACATGAAGAAGGGGGATGTATATATAGATACTGAATGTAACAATGTAACAAAGAAAACAACATAATTAACATAATTGGCTAGGCAGTGAGCTGATGAAGCCAGAGTGTAGACAAAGGACAGGCGTGGAAGCCAATGATGTACAAGGTGAGGTGAGGTGAAATTGGGTTTTACGTCGTGCTTGAGAATATTTCGCTCATATGACGACGTGCATGCGTGTGTATGTGTATCTGCGGCTACTTGTACTAGCCCAGACTTAAGCTGGTTTTATAGTGCTAGCCCACTGAGATACCATGCCGCAGTGAAGCATGAATACCCCACTCAGACACATTATACTGACTCCGAGCCGACCAGTCCTTGTAGTACCCATTAATGCCAAGCGCCAGGCAGGGACCAACAAGTACCATATTTTAACGTCTTTTGGTATGACGCGGTCGGGGATCGAGCCCATAACCTTCCGCTCTACGGGCGGACGCTCTAATTACTACACCACGGAGGCGGTTCCATTGATGTACAAATAATAAAGAGATGTTTATACAGTAGAGTTTATACAGTAGACTGGGCTTGGTGGATGAGTGCATCATAAACGGATGGAATGAAGTATACTGTATAAACTCTACTGTATAAACATCTCATTATTATTTGTACATCATTGGCTTCCACGCCTGTCCTTTGTCTACTCTCTGGCTTCATCAGCTAGTTTGTAATCTGTTGCTTAGTTCCTACATTCAAATTTCGGGCTAGTGAATTATTTTGTGGGCTAGTAACTTCCAGGCATAGCTAGCCTGGCTGGCTAACAAAATTTGGAAACTATTTCGCACACTGAAAACAACGCCAGGAAATGATAAAGTCCTGGTTATCTTCCAAGAGTTTAGGCGCAAAAGGCGTTTGAATTGTGAAAACTATATACATGTAAATAGATAAAAAAAATCTTCGAGAAAAGAATAAGCAATTCCGCTCTATTGTCAGATTTAAAATATGATAATTTACCTTGGCTTACATTCAGATGGTTATATTACTTTTCAAAGTGCGTGCTGTGTCGGCCATTTAAACAATAAGCTTTTTACATCAGGACATATACTCCAAATGTGTGATTCATGAAAAAACCCATAAAAAACGGTTTTCAGAATGTTTAAATTAAAATACGCTATGACACCCAAAATCCAACAATACAAGAAATGTATGACAAACGACACATATGGAAACATACCAATATCAGTACTAATGCCAACAGAGATCTTTTTTCAAAAGTATCTTTTTACAGTATTGTTTGGCAAACAAAATGGTCCTAATAGAAATCGCAAAAAAGGGTTTTCACACAACTTCAACATCATAATCCTTGTTTCAGAAGACAGGTGATCTTACTCATTATTACGTAGATACAAAACATTCCCAATATTTGTAAATAAATACAGAGTCGACTTTTTCGATTACAATAACATGAGCATGTTGATAAATCATTAATAGTGATGACACAAGATATTCGGGAAAGCACAAAATAAACAATCATTGATGATCTTGATTCCGTGAAATAATATGACAACATAATCTAGCAAAACGGTATCGCAATCGTTCAGTCTTTGAAAACATATTTGAAAAACAAAAGTAATAACATATGGAAGTATGAGGTATTCTCTTCATTATCTCATGTGTTCTTTGTAAACTTAAGAAGTCCAATGCCAACAGATTTCCAAGAAGAATAACAAACACGACCAACCAGCGTGACATGTTGTGACGGAAAACAAATTTCTCCCCCGTAGTGTTCTTGTACAATTCAGCGCACTGTTCATAACAATGTTCAAAACTCGAAACCCATTCTGTCAAATGAAATATTGTTACAGGTCCATGTGCAAAGTTATGCTGACATAAAGCGATATACACGTCACGTGTTTCCTTGTATATTGTACTGGCGAGCGTTGGAATGTTTCATCGTGTATTTGACATGTGGACTTGAAAGACGGCTGCCTGCCTGTAACGTCTCACCTTTACGTGACATCCCCGCTGCCAGACATTTCTTGTAGCGGCAGTTCTGGCACCTGTTGCGTCCTTGCTTGGATACGTCACAACGACCGTCACACTGTGACACGAATACAGGCTCGCCGTCCTTCGTGCAGCGTATGAAGAAACTCTACAATGAGGGGAAAGTACTAAAAACAAACCGCCGACGTGTCCTCGAGTAAGGTACAGAAAGATATCGCGCTAACCTGCCACTAGAGTAACATACAGATAGGTGTCACGCCAACATGTGACTCGAGTAACATACAGATAGGTGTCACGCCAACATGTGACTCGAGTAGCATGCAGATAGGTGTCACGCTTACCTGCTACAAGAGTTACCTGCAGACAGGTGTCACGCTTACCTGCTACAAGAGTAATTAACATGCAGACAGGTGTCACGCATACCTGCTACTAGAGTAACATGCAGACAGGTGTCACGCTTACCTGCTACAAGAGTAACATGCAGACAGGTGTCACGCTTACCTGCTACAAGAGTAATTAACATGCAGATAGATGTCACGCTTACCTGCTAGTAGAGTAACATGCAGACAGGTGTCACGCTTACCTGCTACTAGAGTAACATGCAGACAGGTGTCACGCTTACCTGCTACTAGAGTAACATGCAGACAGGTGTCACGCTTACCTGCTACAAGAGTAACCTGCAGACAGGAGTCACGCTTTCCTGCTACTAGAGTAACATGCAGACAGGTGTCACGCTTACCTGCTACAAGAGTAACATGCAGACAGGTGTCACGCTTACCTGGTACTAGAGTAACATACAGATAGTTGTCACGCCAACATATCACTCGATCAACATACAAATAGGTTGCTCTGAGTAAGCCCATGCCCTAATCCGTGTATTATCAGATTCGGCCCGGTGCACAGGCCCTCGTGTCTTTGCGAGGATTAAAGATGTTTAAAAAACATATAACATTTGAGATGACCCCCGACTCGAAATGCTTCACAGTACAACATAATGTATTGTACTGTGACGGGGGTCATCTCAAAAAAATATTTTTTAATCGTTAATCTTCGCAAGGACACGAGGGCCTGTGGCCCGGTGTGCCACTGTGAGCTGCAGGATATGCACCTCCGATTGGTTACAAATCATGGCAATATTTTGTCAATAACATACATGCTAATCTCACATACGACTAAATCTACATGTATTTTATACAGGAAGTGAAATGTTCAACCGAAAATGAAAACCGGTGGAGGACGCCACATTTTCGTTTCAAAGCTGATTTGGTCCACGATCTGGAATCCTATTCAAAGTTCACGTTTGATGAAAGAAAGTATTCCTAGACACATTCCACATGCAACAGAAGATTTATTGGTTGTGATCTCGACCAGGAGAAAAGAATATGAAACTTTGGTAATGATTTTGTGTAACCCAGAGCGAGGGTGTTTAGTTATACAGATAGCCTAACGAGTATCGTTTAAAACTGAAACTGACATGTAAAAGCTATATTTACCTTGCACGGGAGACAGACTAACGCACCAAAGAAATTTCCACTGGCTTTTTCACCACATACTTGGCACGGGCCACCAGAGGACGTCCGTGGCACCGAAAACACGCCTGGTTTCATACCATCGGGGGAGAGGTTACCTTTGCTGGTAAAATTGGCAAACACTGAGTTACAGTGGTTGGCATTGGTCACCTGCATTGGTTGAAAAGTGTTATCTGTACACTTGCTTGTATTTGGCTGTACAGAAGGCACTAGATCTTTTCTTTCTATTTCTACACCTTTATGTCTTGCATTGACTGTCCTTGAAGTTCCAGCGAGAAGACGCGAGTTCTTGCCCCTGTCCCTGGATTCTTTGATGTTCCATGACGGAGCATTACCATTGAAGGAATCAATGGACAACTTTTCTTTGTCCAACCGTAGGCGACCAGATGAAGCATGTGTTGTTACATGTGCATAATCCTTGTCATATGACCCTCCTTCAGTATCAGTTACCATGGATTGCATACAGCCAGGGTCATCTATAGGAGGTGTGAAAACCTGCCTGGGTGAGTCCAACCTCTCACTGGGGCTACACCCAGGTGAATCGACTGCTAGAGACCCATCAAGACATAACGAACTAGGGGATCCACATCCAGAAATCTCCTCATCCGCTGGCCACTGCATTGGCATGCTTAATAGCAATGGTCGAAGACGTTTGCACTGGCTTTGTGGGTCATCTGACCATGACAGCAAACGAAGAGGCAACCATTGACTGAATGGTCATTGTATATCCCTCTGTTCTCATCCTTAGAGATACTGAAGACGTCGACTGTCAGCCGGATCTGAAACATAGACACACATTCGTCACACTCGGGTAGACTAACTCGAACCATAAAGATGACACGCTGGCTTTAAAAGGGACGAGTTTTATTGAGTATAATAAAATTTACAAAACACGTATATGGTCCATTGTATCAAGTGATTGTACTCGTCAACAGCAAGGAAAGGAATTATAGTGCGTGTGGGAAAGGCGGTCAAACACACAGCCATGTTAATATGGGAAGCTTATGCCATCTCGTCCACACAATGTCATAATGTGAATTATTGTACACGAGACATGAAATATGTATTTGATTTATAGGTATGACAGAAATGACAAATAACCGCGTTTCATTCGTATTTTTGCACCGACAATAGAAATTGACCTTTCAAGTTTAAGAAGCAATCACACTTATTTAACCCAAGTATATAATAACTACATGTATTCTCTTTGTGTGGTATACCTATATGATATGAGGTCAGTGTGTTTGTTATTACAGTCTTCACGGTACACGAAGTGTAGAAGGTAGAATAAATATGGTAGCGGAAATTCGGTTGTAGGGGGTACATGTGATATTTTACTTCATGCTGATTGAAATTGAAACCGTTGTCAAAGGTATCCCTCGTACTAGCAATCTGACTCTTCTACCTGCGTTTCCAACAATTCATCACAAGTTAAAGGAGACATTTTGTGGAAGAACAGGCAATGGCTCGCTAATTCGTTTACCGAGGGCCAACAGAAGTATCCTTTCTTGATCACTGAAAAGGGAGATTGCTAGGTAGTTCAAAAACGTTCCAACAATCCAGGCTTTCAACTCTTCTTTAGGAAAACGAAAATCTCAATCTCACTCTCGTAACTATTAATTGACTTTAGAAGAGAGTTTCTTTTACAAAACAAAACAAAAGGCAGCTTTCCAAACAGTTTTCATATCTACCCGAAAGGATGAGCATCGATTGTGGGGCGGTGGGGTAGTCTAGTGGTTAAAGCGTTGGCTCGTCACGCCGAAGACCCGGGTTCGATTCCCCACATGGGCACAATGTGTTAAGCCCATTTCTGGTGTCCCCCACCGTGATATTGCTGGAATATTGCTAAAAGCGGCGTAAAACTAAACTCAGTCAGTCAGTCAGCATCCATTGTCATTTTCTAAAGGTATACCTCGTAACACCAATTTGACACCTCTACCTACGTATCGAACAATTCATCACAAGTAAAAAGCGACTTTTTGCGGGAAAACAACAGGCGGTGTGGCTCGCTAATTTGTATGAAAGTTGCCGACACAGCTATCCTTTGTTTTAAAAAAAAGGAGAAAGTTCTGTAGTTCAACAACGTTCCGGCATTCCATTCTTATTACTCGTGTAGGAAGATGAAAAGCTCGGTCTCAAACCCGCTATCGTAACGATTAACCGATTTTGGAAGAGTAAACCTTCTAAAAGAACTCTGTTTCCCAAACAGCTGACAAATCTACCCATACGAATGGGCATTCACGGGCATCGGTTTTCTGGTCTTCGTGGTGAGGATTTGACTCAGTGACAAGAATGATGCCCCTAGCTTCCCTATGTTGGCTTGTACCGTCAGCTCCCGTGTAGGTTTTTTCAGGTTAACAAGTGTAATGCCTTAGTGTCTGTGATGGTTGCCACCAATGAGGCGGGATACCCTTAATATTTCGCGAACATAGTTTATCATCACTATTTTGGTGAACACAGATTGATGACAGTTGCTCACGTAACAGTCGGAATGGTACAATCGACTCTGTTTTAGCAATGTGGCAGTGGAAACCGTTTTGTTGCTTTTATTTGCATATTTCCTATGTGAGAAGGTGTTCCTCAAATAACTACCTTTTGTGAATGGGCATCTTCACAAACCTTCTCGTGTGAAAGGGTATGTTCGCATTTAATGTGAGCATGAGACAAGATAGACAATTGTATTCCGTATAATATGATAATTAAGAGAAACGGTAAAACAATCCATCCTGACATCGCATTGCCCGAAGACAATCAAATAATGTTGAAAAAGAATACAGTACTATATTATATTAAGGCTATGCACATTAAAGATGCATTATTTTACTTCATCAAAGCACACTAATTAAAGTAAACGTGTATCACTTATTCATTAGAATATATGACTGACTGACTGAGTTTGGTTTTACGCCGCTTTTAGCAATATTCCAGCAATATCACGGCGGGGGGACACCAGAAATGGGCTTCACTCATTGTACCCATGTGGGGATTCGAACCCGGGTCTTCGGCGTGACGACCCAACGCTTTAACCACTAGACTACCCCACCGCCCCTTAGAATATATGAAGGTGTAGATGTATGGAAACACAATATAATGTCATGAACTACGTATACACACCTACTGATCACAGTGAAAGCCTAATAGTTTACTTTTAACTGAAACCAAACTTAACAATAAGATCCACCTTTATAATACCATCAACAACAGTTGAATTAGAATATTTGTAAAAAAAAAATGTAAATGTGGACTAAGATGTAAAATATAGTTAAATGTGCAGAGATAGGTTTGTTAGCATGACACAAATTAGTTCAAGCTAGGTTACGGTTGTGTCAAAGCTCGGATAACTCGAAGTATTTACGCAGGACCCTTCAGCTTCGACACAACGGGGTCTGACTGTAGTTGATTCAAATAATTTGAACATTTCGGCATTTCGGGACTTATCATGTATTATGTGGTGTCAGGGTTCATAAGCACGGGGTTAGCGCAGTGGCTCCATTCCCCACATGGGTACAATGTGTGAAGCCAATTTCTGGTGTTCCCCGCCGTGATGTTGCTGGAATATTGCTAAAGGCGGCGTCAAACCCAACTCACTCACTCACTCACTCATACAACACGTCGCATACATCTGAAAAGTATTCTCCTGTAAAGGTACGAGGCTTATATCTTAGGTAAGTCTCACATATAGGAAATGGAATAAGAATGCAAATCACGTTTGACTAAACGTATCTCTTACAGCTAGTGACACTGAAGTGTTTAAAGCCGCACTGATCTGGAACAATTCCCCGGGGCTGGTTTTTGCTATTGTTATTGTTTTTCCCCGTGCGAACCCGGATGATGTCCCAGAATTCTTGCCTGGTTCGCGACCTCATTTGCGTCAACCGTAAGCGCAATTGATAATGTTAGGGCGTATCCTCCTATGATCAACAAAGATTAAATTAATTGATTGGAAAATGTTGCAGTCTTTGTGACCCCTTAATGTTTCACGTATTTTATAAACTGGTATGCCCATCTAGTTTATCAGTAAAACAATTCGAAACTTTTTTAAAGTTTAATTTCATCGCCTAGTGGCTAGAAGTGTCAGGATTGAAGGAAGATGAAAGTCAATGTACGTAAAGAAAAATATATAGTTTAAGATTATGTATCGATTATTCCGGACAAAACCACAACTTCCACTCTGTTTTACCTTGTTTTCCATACACAAACATCATATAATATTGATGGTAATCCACAATATAAAATCCCAAAGCATTAAACCAATGCTTGACAACTCTTATAGAACAGTTTACTTGTATAAAGATGGACTAAGTCAATAGCACTCGCGTCTTAACCAGACATACTCGCGGACATACAAGATTCATACTGGAGAACACTTACTTTTGTATCAAATAGTTTTGACTTTTTGAGTAAGAAGGATCCACATATTTTTTCAGTTTGTAATTCTCTGAGAAGAAATATCTGGGAGCAGCTCCTGGTAGCAGATAAACAACCAAACAAGACTTTCATTATTAAAATATGGATTGACATTTACTTCGCGGGACAAAATTTGCTTACTAAGCTTACAACTGGTTTTCAGCGCTATTCTCGCTGCGACACATATGGGAGGATCGAAGAACGAGAAGCTGTACATTAAAACAAAGGATATAGAATAAACAGTTAAAGCCAAACTGACAAGTTTTTGAGACTTTTCGCGTGAAGCTATCAGTGAACATCAGTATTATGTATAGTACAAAACTAGAGGGTATCCCTTCAAAGAATCCAGGTAAACGACATGTGATAACAAACATGAAGACTGAAATCTGTGATAAATTGTTCTGAGACATAATGATTTACCATATATTATATTTTCTGTTCTGATAGACATTTTTTTATACACAGATATAAAGACTACTCTGCGTGTTCTCTTAAGAAAAGTCGGAAACGCACCTTTTCCAACCATCTACAAAATTTGCTACAGCAAATGAATGAAAACAAAATACGTATATTGTAATTACAACCAAAAACATATAACAACATGCAGTTACTTGTTCGAGGAAAATAACGTCAAAATCCACACAAAGGAAGAAATGTGTTCGACGACACGTGTCTTTGAATATGATCTAATATATAATAATATATATCCCGCGATACCGCTTATAACCCATCGTCTCCTGTCAACCGATCACGTAACATTGTTTCAGGTGGTCACGTCGGTGTCATGTCTCCTTGGTCAAATAGATAGTACACGTGACATTAATGAGTTTTCATATCCACGGTTCTTTTAAAAAGTCCTTTCAGGTAGACAACGTTGAGCATTCAGCGTACTATCGTATACAACGTACAAAGAGAGATAGATAGCTGGATCCAGACATATTCCACCAAAAGACTGTCTCAAAAACTAGCCATAAGTCTTAATACTATGAAGGAAGGACTTTCGGTATATTCACAGAAGATATTTCAGGGAAGCCATGTTTATATGCTTCCATTTTTACAAATCTCAGAAACGAGCCAGGGTTCAGTTTTGTTCCCCATTTTGACTTCAAGCATACATTTGGTCAAGACTCAAGATTAGTTACAGTTTTACATGTACAGATCGTCGTCATGCAGTTATAATATTTCTTAGTGAGGAGTTAGACAAACAAACACATGCTCATAATATACCTGAAATTGTATAATCGGGTTTTATTATGGGGGCTGAAATGATTTTGTCGCTCCTATTTATATATAGGTTTTTATATATGGATGTATTCGATCTACTTTAGCAAGCCTACATATATGAACACTTTAGCAGGATAACAATGATTGATCAATCAACGTATTATCGGCTAATCCTTTGAAGTATGTGTTTCTGCAACCCAACCGACCATGCATTCCTTTCAAGCTGCCCTGCCACGTGCACATTACATACAATGTAATTCATTGACCACGTCAAACCATTTCATCATGCCTGAAAATGCCTCCAATAATTTATCAAATGCGCATGCCAAATATCACGCTGATATCAAGAAAGTATCCCAATGTAATCGCTTAATCGATTATTTGATTATTTGAATGAAATAGCATCTACACAAATGTTACTGTGTCCAGACACCTTGCTCGTCCTTAAACAGAGAGAACACATATGGACTTAAAATCACAAAATACATCCTTGACGCACGCCCAAATTTAAAATTCTCAAAAATGCAACCTATGAAAGTATTTTACATGTACATTAACACTTTGATAATATAGTATTTATCCTTTTACTAATTGTCATTGAAACAGCAACCGCGTTATACTTGCCTCAACAAAAGTGTGAATAGTAACAATAGCATTGATAACAACAGTGATACTGTCGACGGGCTTCGACAACAGTTATTCGAAGCGCTCGTAAACTACCTACACCATGACATTCCGACTTCTATATTGCCCTGGTCTCACTGGGAGTATTTACTAGCAACAAACTTACTTACACACAACTTGCACAACCATTCGTATTAAAAATAATGATTTTACGACATCATCAAATACACAAGTATGGTCAAAATGAGTGATGTAGACTATTATTGTCCAACTTCAAGAGATATTTGCAAATAAAAAAACAGATATTTACATGCGAGTAATCTATGGTACTTCCTCCATACATTGTTTAAACTGATTACAGAAGACGGAGTAGGTTGTATCGGATTTCTTCTCCACTTCAGCCCGCTACAGTAGACACAAGGGTGAGGTATACATATGAGCCTGTACCATCACATTGATCAGCGTCCCTCCAATATACTCATGGCATTGCGACAGCTACAATTACACGTATGTTGCTCTGTCCACGTTCAACATGTTTACGAATCTTCTCTCAGACTATCATTATTCGGTGACATTGAATTTCAAAAGAAATAACGTGGAAAAAGTCAGTAGCACATTAACACATGCCGTATCTGAAGACTCTGACACTAACGTACGTACATACCCTAGCCTTTTCGGATTTTGTTTCTTGTTAATTTGGGTTAGTTTGGAGGTTTTTCCCTATTATTGAGACTGGCGAAGAGTCCTGGTTTTGGATGGGGCTCAACCACCAAAAGTACAAAAATATTTGCTGGGAAAGAGTAATACAAAATATTACAGGTGTCATATCTGATCATTTTCTCAAACGCATTGTGTATTCGTAAGAGGAATTAAAACACGTACGTTTTGAGAAGGGCATTTTTAGCCTTTGAAATACCCTCCGGGATGTATTGGTTTGGGTCTAAACAGTTACATTTCAGTTATCTTCATCTCACTTCAAAATGACAGTGATATTAGGGGTTCAATTATGCCAGATAAACTTATTTTTACTTTTTGCAGCTGTTACAGCTGACAGAGTCTTACCTTCACATTCAAACCTAGAATAGCATAGATAAAAATGTGTTCTACGTGCACTAAACTAAGTTAGGCTGAAGAATGACACTTTTTCCTGACTTACCGTATCCCGCACATTTTATTGTGATGTCAAACATGAAAATTGGATGACGAAAACATGACCGAATATAACAATTCCCACAGATACAAGCACATCATATTTTAAGTGTGTGTCGTGGAGAACACATTTTCTGGGAATATAGCGAAACAGCCGTCTTCATACGGAAACATTTGTAAGATAGTGAGTGGTAAGTTGACAGTTAAGTCACATAATTTTAGCTGTAAAGGGACGTTAATTATTACAACTAATGCAAAACAGGACGAAAGTTTTCGTTTTGAAAGGGTCATCACTCCAATACACAATTTATTGTCAACCCGGATACTGGAACTGGAACTGCCGTCAACGCAATTTTTTGCACATATATAATGCTGATATTATAGCAAATAAAGAGCGTACTATGAACCCCCACCAATCCCCAACATCCAACCCCAACACCCACACCTACCCCCAACACCAAACCCCATTACCCACACCTACTCCCACACCCACGACCACACATACCCCCAATACCCACACCCACACCCACACCCACACCCACACCCACACCCACCTCGGCCCCACCAATATTCCATTACTCTATACATTTCGCTCTTCTACAAATTCTAAAGCAGCTTTTTTGCTGATATGTCAGATGTGGCTGGGTGGACATGATCCTGTTCGAGGTATGGATTTCATAAAATATCCATATATTCCATAGTCAGGATCAGGACAATATAGCATCCAGTGGCGAGTAGATAATAACTGATACGGCCCAGGACCTTGTGTGGTAAACATCACATATGAGTGTAAGCACATGTGATACACGTGGTCTCACCTTAGGCAATCGAGTTCTTTTGTAGTTTTATTCTTGTATATATTATACACATCATCTTTAAATTCACTCAACAAATCCCTGTTGTCAATGTTTTCATATTGTAAATATGAAATCTGTAACTTCTGTGAGAGGGCGTTCCTAAGTTGGATAACTTGTGCTCAATCCATTTCATTTTTGAATAAAATTTGTTAAAACAAAAAACAAGTGAGTTTGTTGAAAACGTGAGTCTGTACACTCGGCAGAAAATGGGTACCCGGTGGGATAAGTCATGTGACTATTACCCTTCGATCGCAGCTTGGGTTATCGGGGGTAATAATAACCAGATTAATATCTGTGGGCTTTGAGCAGGAGGCGCGTTAAAAATATTCTATTATTGTTATTATTTATTATTAATCCCGAAAAGTAGGCATTGTTTTGGACTATTGATTTTTTCTGTTTATTGACTAACTACCGGCATCATAATCAACTCAATCAATTAAAACTGTGCGGTTATAGGCTAACTGTGGACTAACAGTCTATATATTTGTAATGACTATTCGAGAATGTTCCTGAGGATGTCTACCCTTTGCATTACCTTCAAGCCTTCCAGGCCACCAATCAAATTCTAAGCTTATTTTAGTTTTACCTTTAACGCCCACGTTTTGGGCAGATAGTCGAGACTGGTTACTCTATGGCATTGACGTTTACATTGACGCATTGTTGTTGGTTGTATTGATTTCCCGGGGGAGTTGTTGTAGCTGTTTTTGTTTCGTTCTGCTTTTGTTTTGCTTTTGTTTTCACTTGATTTGATATCAATACAAATACACGTACTTCAGATTACACATTAAGTACTGGAAATGAACGTGTGACAGTGGAAATGACCTTCATAGACATTTCCACAGCTCGGGGGTAATCATTGTAAATGGATTCGAAATTGTGAAATATTTCTGTAACACTGTAATTAATCATTCTTAAAGTACGAAATATTTGTGCCAGTAAGTGAAATAATTTCTCAAATTTGAAACAATTTTCCCCAAATTGTATTTTGGTTCGTTTGTTTGATAACTTCAGATATATTTCTATGACATTCTCGAGCATTTTTCGTCACATGTCCACACCTGAATGTTTCTCCCACAATGACTGTATATGAAAAAATCAATCACAAACAGGTTTTTTACAGTTTGACAGACTATGGTGATATGAAAATCAATTTTCACATCATTTGCAATTTCACTAAAGGTTGCCACAGACAATTAGAATACATGTAGGTAACTTACAGTAGCAACTCTATAATATTTTGTGAATTTGAGCAAATCGATCACCTATCGTCAGTAATATTATTCCTGTTAACCATGACTCAGGGATAAAAGTAGAGACGAATACAAGATCAACGAACTCTTGTATACAATAATAGGCTAGTGAATCAATACAGTCAATGGCATTGTCGTTTTCTACATTATCTAGATTGGCAGCTTTGAACCGTTTGCGATCCTTTGCTGCCTCTATAATTTCGTCATTATGTGTTGTTTTCTAGTGTATGTGGTTTATTTAATAGACAAAAGTACAAAAATCTGTACTTCACTGAGAAAGTGTAATGCCATAGCTAGCAAGTGTTTCTGAAGCATATCATTTCCCATTCACAAGATAGGAAACCTGAACGATGTTGATAATTACAGAGATGTGTACTTGATGGACATTTGTGGTGAAATGTGTTCATACATTCTACAACAGACTGAAGGTATGGTAGATGTATATTATAAACCCAAATCGCCAGGCAGATGTTCGTAAAGGATATTCAACAGCTGATACTGTTTAGTCTTACTTCAGCAACTGATTCAAATATATTTTATCAAAATCTAATTGTAGATTCTATTATCTTTCTGAGAGCTTCACAAAGAATAAGGATTCCATCAACACAGACATTCTATGATATGCCCGATCAAAGCTCAGTATCCATGGTAATGTTAAACTTAATCGTGATATCTACTCTAAAACTACAGTGGTATAAATGTCTGGCATTAGTATTACGCAAGGTTGTATATTAAGTCCTCTTTTATTTCCCATGTTTATTAACCATCTTGGAGATCAATTAGGAAGTCACTGTTTTCAAATATTAATAAATTTGGAGGGCAAAAAACACTACACACTATTTCATTCGGTGCCCTATATAACCTAAACGATTTGTTAAATAAAAATATATTCTTGTCTGTACACAAGCATATAGAAACTACAAACAGAAACAGCAGCTATTACAATATTACTGCCTCTAACTTGTAAATCAATGTATATACAAATAGTAAACTGTATCACATTTACAAAATTAAATCATTTTGCATTGCTCGGAAATGTAGGGTTGGCAAAAGTGGGAAACAACTGTGCAGTTTCAATCATTTTGTAAATCTGTATTGGGAGTTGGAATCTCATCGACAAACGCGTCTGTTTTCGATGAGTGTGGACGTTTCAATATTCATTGTGATACTTCTACCAAATATTCAGATATTGGTATAAACGTGTATGCATGCATCTTACAGAATGTTGAAGAGATTAGATTAACACGGTAGGATTACATGGGCCTCGATTTTAAAAAGAAGAACATGTATATAGGTTTTGGTTTGTTTGGGAAAATCAAGGTGTTGGGGATAATGAATTGTTTATCAGTTTTCAAAATGAATTTTATATTGCCATATCCAAACCTGGCGTTCTAAGATTATTGTTCATTCGACTTTGGATTTTTCAGCATCATTAAAATGTACTTTTCCCATGGACACATTTTATTTAAAAGACATCAAAAGGATTTCAGGCGCGGGTTAACATGGTTAGGATTAGGTGAAATACAGATAATACAAAATATTGGTAGAATAGAGGGTGTTGTTAGAAATTAGAGAATTTGCACCTTTTGTCATTATTATGTCATTGACGATGGGTTTCACTTTTTCATGCTTGCAAACCCTATTTATTTTGATTTGAGACGCAAAGAAATTCCATATATGCAGTTTAAAACAAAAGACACTCTCATCCGTATACTAAATTCTGAAGATTCAAAGACCTTATTCCAAAATACATTTGTATATCAAAGAAGCTTCAGCTATTTCACACAAAATTTGTAGTGCGAGTTGGGAAGTCATCGACCACTCTCCGTTTTCGGCGAGTGTGGACGTTGTAATGTTTATTGTGAAACTTCTACAAAACGTTCAGATATTTATATAACCTTGCTTAAATGCCTAATGATAGTTACCCGAAACAATGTTACAGTATTTTAAAGAGATTAGTTCAATGTGGGGGGATTACATGGGCCACAAATATCTAGGATTACATGAGCCACAAATATCATATAAACACTACTTTACTCATGTGAGGTTTATTTCGTTTTAAACATCAACGTGGAGGGGGAAATGACTTGTTAATCAGTGATTTGTCAATAAAGAATGTTTCACTGCTGTATCCAAACTTGGTTTTCTAAGATTATTTGTCACTCGAATTTAGATTGTTATGTACCTTTAAAGTCTAGTTTCTCCATAAACCATATTCATTGCAAGTATATCAAAATACAGACATATACGTACAGATAATGAAAAATATTGGTGGAAGAGGGGATATTTTTAGAAATTTGAGAATTTGTACAATTTGTCATTATAATAACATTGAAGTTGAATTTCACTTTATTTCTAAATGTCCTATAGAGAGAGAGAGAGTTTTATTCAGTAAAGGGGCCACAGGCCCATTATACATCAGGTGTACAGAATATACAATCATTAGAGCACCGTACAACATCATAAGAGCAGCACAATTATACATTTGTGGGTACGAAGACTGAAAGAAATTTATTTCGTTTTTTCATGGCAAAAAATAGATATTTTGCAAGACAATTTATAATATAAGTATTCTTTGATGTAAACAACTGAGCTAATTTCACTTCAGATGGATATATGTGATAATATCTAGGGAGGATATCATTTCTTAATTTCCCATAAAAAGGGCATTCCAGGCAAAAGTGATATTCATTTTCTATGTTGGGTATGATACAAAGCGGGCACAGGCGATCCTCCCTTTTAAGACCTAAATGTCTACCGTACTCCATCATCAAATTGGGGTTTGAGCAACGAAATCTACTTAAGAAGATTCGAAACTGTTTTACACTAACACTATCGATATAGAACTCAAAAGCTACACCTTCTTTGAGCCTACGATAAAAATCCAACTGCTTAAATAATTATATGAAAGTAGAGATATTTCCAACACTTTGACTGGATACACATTGCCAAAACCATAACTGTACAAAAGAGATTTCACCTTAAAAGCCCAACAATCTATACCTTTTTCAGCAAGACAATACTGATACTAATATACCTTATTTAAGATTATATTCTCAACTTGAGACAGGAGGCGAACCCAATATTTAACAATCTTAATGTACTGATTTACCTTCAATGAATAACGACCAATCTCAGCACGCGCTGCAATATTTGGCGTGTATCTTGAAAGACCCAAAACCTGTTTACAGAGCCTATCGTGTACATTCATTACAGATGGCGACGGGTGGAAACCCCAGACTTCACTTCCGTATAGTAACAATAGCAAAACCTTGACATCAAATATATGGAGCAGAACATTAATTGGTAGATTATAAAAATTCTTAACCGATGATTTGAAAATATTCAAAACCTTCCATGCTTGGTCAACCATGATCCGGAGGAAGAGAAGTGAACACCCAAGTATTTATATGATGCAACAATTTCAAGCAACTGTCCATTCAAATGGAACTCTTCGTAATGTCTTAGTCGACCAGCCTTCATGAATACAATAACTTTACTTTTATCAATATTTATTTTCAATTTCCACTTGTTACAATACGAAACTAGCTTGTCTAGTCTAAATGTCTAAATGTCCTATATATACTCATGCAAACGAATAAGGGAACACATTAAAGTACAAGTGTTCCTTTATTCTTTTCCAGGTTTCTTCACAAGGTATGTATAGCACTGTTGGTGAAATTCTGGAAATAAATAAAGGAACACTTGTACTTTCATGTGTTCCCTTATTTGTTTCCATCAGTATATTATGATTTGAGACGGAAATACTTTCCATACATGCTGTAGAAACAAAATGTATGCTTATGTATATACTCAATTCTCAAGATTCAACGAATTAATTAAGTGTTCTCAAAATGTTAATAATTAGTTGCTCATTATTATAATTGTATAGCCTTCGTTTCTACAGCTTTCTTACAACCGTCGCCTGGCATGTATTTGTTGTTTGAAATGAAACTAATCTACGGCCTGTGGCCTTTATACTGACTAAACTTCTTCTTCAACAGGACCATACCACTGTTCAAAACAAAATATTTACATTTTTACTTCGTAATATTGCAGCCATTATCAAGCGAAATTGTTATCCGGTAAATGGACACGATAATGAGTATTTTGCACTGTTGGTATTTACAATCCACGGTGATAATGACTGCATACATCGAGATTAGCACATCTATATGTGTCTATGTATTTGTGTAAATATTTGAAATGGGTTAATTTTAAGATAATTTGAAAGAATGTGAATGTAATTATTTTAACGAAATATTTACGCGATTAATGTGAATTTGCCGAAAGGTATATTAATGATGCAAAATATACTGGAAAACGTGGCTGTTGACGAAGGGTACTACGGCTTCTTGCATAGAGCGACGTTTCATTGTCGATCACAGACTTCCAGAAGACGACCAAACAATGTGCCTGGTGGTCTCCCTTTGCTCTTGGGGATTATGACAAGTTGCGCGGTTTTTTGAAAATATAAACTTAAAAGACTATGTATTTCCTATAATGAAAATAACATTCGGATGTGAGTGTAAAACCCATTCACATCCATACCACTCAAAACAATTGTAACACCCGGTTCATAATTACTGAGGTTTTTTGTACTTTTTTTAGTTGTAATATTTTCAGATAAATATATGGTACATTCTGCTTTAGATTTGATCCTGTGAGTGGGGTGATTTGATCGTAGGAAAATTTCTATATAGTGCATCAGTGTGATTTTTCCGTCGACAGAATCACAGGAGAGTGAAATTCAAGGGGATGGGGGTTCATCCTGCAATATCGATCGTCAACAAAGCAGACATGAAGTGATAGTTGGACCACAGACACGGTATCTTTGTTATTGATTTTGATGTCTTTGTTACTGATTTTGTTGAAATGTAAAAACGAAAAGAATATTAACGATTCCGAAAGTTTGACTTACGTCTACCGTGACCAAGTGTGTTGTGATATTGGCATGTTTGGAGACAGACCCATGGACACAGACATTACCGTAGCATGTGGATAGATGTATTAAAGTTATGTTTCATCATATTATAATCGTGGGATATGGAGCAATTGATCATTAAATGACGTGTTCTATTCATCAAAACTGCTGCAGGGTGAGGCGGACACGTTTGTATGTGATATCTTTAGAAATTGTAATCGGCGTCTCTTTTAAACATATCAAGTTATAAAGGAAGTAAATGGATATCTGGATTGTGCGAATGACAAGAAGGATAACATTAATTTAATAATACATTATGTTTAATGACTGGAGACTGTAGATATATCCTGAGTATTAATGGTACATTATTGTTAGTTTTACATTATAGATGTTCGTGCAAATCATATGTGGTGTCTTGTGTATCTTACAATAACTTAACATAGTATTAATGGTACATTATTGTTAGTTTTACAATATAGATGTTTGTGCAATTCATATTTTTGTCTTGTGAATATTACAGTAACTTAACATGGTATTAATGGTGCATTATTGTTAGTTTTACAATATAGATGTTTGTGCAATTCATATTTTTTGTCTTAAATAATTACAGTCTTCATACTCCATCTAAATAATTTGATACTGTGTATATTACAATAACTTAACATAGTATTAATAGTACATTATTGTTAGTTTTACATTATAGATGTTCGTGCAATTCATATTTTGTGTCTTGTGTATATTACAATAACTACAATATTACAATAACGAAGTATTTATACAGCAACGTAACATGCACAAAAAATATATTAAGTTTTTTCAATGAAGCATCTTCATACTCCATCTAAATAATAAGATATTGTGTATGTTACAATAACTTAACATAGTATTAATGGTACATTATTGCTAGTTTTACAATATAGATGTTTGTGCAATTCATATTTTTGTCTTGTGTATATTACAATAACTTAACATAGTATTAATGGTACATTATTGCTAGTTTTACAATACAGATGTTTGTGCAATTCATATTTTTGTCTTGTGTATATTACAATAACTTAACATAGTATTAATGGTACATTATTGCTAGTTTTACAATACAGATGTTTGTGCAATTCATATTTTTGTCTTGTGTATATTACAATAACTTAACATGGTATTATTGGTACATTATTGCTAGTTTTACAATATAGATGTTTGTGCAATTCATATTTTGTGTCTTGTGTTTATTACAATAACTTAACATAGTATTATTGGTACATTATTGCTAGTTTTACATTATATATGTTTGTGCAGTTCATATTGTTGTATCATATATATATATCAATAACTTACATTGTGACAATCGGTTCAACATGTATAAAGTATATACATCAAGATGAATAAGTAGGCTATCGAATTAAACAAAACTACACAGTAACACCAAGTTGTTACATTAGTGTTGATACCTGTTAATCAAATTCAGAAATCCATCCATGGGTCCAAAAACCTTTTTATGAGTGATGTTATACAATAAAACTACGGCATAGTACAGCAATTGTCCAGGTGGAAACTTGTACTCGTTTGTCAGACAAAGGGTCCCAGGTTCAAATCTCGACCAACACAAAACACCTGTAAATCCGCCTGTTGTGTGTGGTGTACCTTTTATATCCCTCACGTCGTCCCTATGGACATGCTTCAGTTGCCAAACCGGACATTATACAACTTAATTACAACCAGCTGTGTTCTGCGCTGCTGTTATCGAATTTACGAGTTATTATTTGGAGACATTTTGTTTACACTGACTCAACCCGTGAGACTATTTAGAACTGATCTATACGATCTGCTAAACGTACATACGAATAGAAGTCCACACAACATTCAAAGGGTTATCGAATTGTGTCTGTATAGATGTTTTAGAATTTTTCTGCATGGTTAAAACTTTTTTTGGGCACATACATAATGTGTTGCATAATGATAAATATTTATTACTAAGTGGAAACAACGTAAGAAATACTTCCTGGTAATGCAAAGATTTGCATAGAGCCACACTGATATCTATGTATCTTGTTTACTTAACTTTTGGTCAGCGGGAAGTCATGGTAATTTCTGAAATAATATTCAAATTGAAGCCACCAGTTTAAGTAATTCGACCTTTCATGACATGCCATGCTACCAAACACGAAGTATTTATACAGCAACGTAACATGCACAAAAAAATTATTAAGTTTTGTTTTAATGAAGCATCTTCATACTCCATCTAAATAATAAGATATTTTCGAATTAAAAGCTTTTCTTTCATCATTTGGTTTACAAATTCAAACATCGTACTCCTTTAAGATATCTGACAGCCAAATATACAATACTTAGAAAACCATTTATATCACACGTGTTTCCGATCTTACATTGTTTTCGACCATCAATGTTGTTTGCAAGGAAAAGAATTAAAAGTACAATGACAAGATAACAATTTTTTGAATGAATTTCAATGAATATACACCACGTATTAATTATGAACACACTTGGAACGTAAAGTTCTCATCAAAGAAAGTATTAAATCTTCAAAAGTCAACAGGTGAAATCCTTTACTCAAGGCATGTTGTGTAAGAAGAGATTTACATAACATCGAATCGAATAAAGACTCCTCAAATATGCACATTTTCATGTAAGGCCGTCCGTAGTTGTTGGGTTTTTTTGGTTTCTCATCTCTAACCTCAATCCAACCAGCAAGAATATATAGAATATGCTTTCCGCCAATTTTATTTATTTATTTATTATTTTTTTAAATTTCGATTACTATCTATTATTTTATATCGGAATGAAAATTTGGGGTGGGCTGAAGATGGGGAACAACAATCACGGACAGCCAACAGGAAATAGCGGCAACTAAAAATAGCCTTCTATATTCACAGTATTTGCCCCATCTGCACCGACTGTTAGCACAGACAATCTTTATCTCTGTCAACACGCACATCCACACATTCTTCTTGAGTTTATTTATTCAACAATACTCAACCAAAGCTCTTGCCAAAAGAATTAAGGTTCATTCTCGAGTATAAAGCTCATGTAGCACAAGTCGTCTAAGAAATCGATGACACGAACAATAATGAATGAACGTTAGTCTTTTTTCCAATTTTCACAAATGTTTAAACATATCAAGAATGTCAGCCCAATCTCACAGGGTATGTGTAATGTTTCTTTTATTAGAAGAGGGCGCTGGTCAGTATTCCATGTCATGTGTCAAGTAGTCATACTGGCGTTCGCTATTTGAGGAGGTTAAAGCCTCTTCTTGATCCCTGCGCTGATGTATAAGTGAACGTTATATAAATGTAAAAGGAGAACTTGCTTGATAAAAGTTTGATTATTTTAACAGCATTCTTTTTCATTTCCTTATGTGGCTATTCTATTTTTAATAAATCTGGAGGAAATATACGAATAATAAATCAAACCAATTTGTTTATCATATGCCAAAAATTGGCTTGTTTTATTTTATGTACTTTGTGAAATTGCTTCGCAATTAACAGACAGGCATGAACTTTTATAAAAGAAAACAAAAAACATGTATTACAACTATGTCATAAACTAAAAACATATACAATCTGTAAGCTACATTTACTTAATATTTTGCGAAATTGGTCCGATCTTACGTTTTCGAAGGACTTTGAATATGTTTCTCAAGACTTAAGCACACGCTCCGACTTTGGTAAGAGAGTGTATATTATCCAAGAACATGTTCTGTACAATAAATGAAAGTAAAATTCGTGTATATTGCCAAATCCAACTAGTGAAAAAATCATATTTCAAATACTTAGAGTGGGTTGATTATAACATTAATAAAGAACGGTTTAATACAGAAAATGAATATATATATTTTGTTTATCTTGCTAAATCGTCCTTTTATTATTCCTTTATAATTGTAAACAGTACGTCCACAAATGCGCACATTCTTCGACATAATTGAACGTACGTTGTATTTTTTGGTTCATTTTTACATTGGTACATGGACTCCAGTTAAATACACATTGTAGATTTCATTTAGAAAACACCATGCAGAAGTTAAAACATCATTCAGAAAACAGAAAGTGGCAGATTGACCAGAATTTGAAAAAGTGGTCGATTCTTAGACTTATCATAGCACAATGTATTGTCAGTTCATAATATTTTTTTAACTACTGTTGCAAAAACTGAGAAGTTGGCTTCTGTTTAGATATTTTATGGTTACAGGTGATACTTTTGAAAAGGATAAGATTCACGTCGATTGGATCATTATTGTTACGTCCGAATCTGAGCAGAATTTGTTCTTTAGAGTACATCAAGAGTATTGTTAAGCCAGTTTTCAAGTTTTTACCAAATAGGACTAACCTTGATACAATCATAAAAAAGATATGTTAGGATCTCTAAAAAACCAAAACAATAGCTGCACAAGTCATGATCAATGTACTGCATCTTAAAACGTCTATTATTTGTGGGTAAAAAAGGTGCAGGAGTTTGTATTGAAACCATTGCAGATTGGTGTCTATGGGACAACGGAACTTGATATGGTTGTATCGTTGGCAATAGTTTGTATCGATTTCAGTATATTGTATAATCAAAGGTAAGGGCCATCAAGATATACATGTATATTCACACTGTACGAAAACGTATTTACAGTTTGAGAATTGGTTTTGCAAAACTATAACCGAGTAAACACAAATTAAACAAGCGGACTTGTTTAAGACCAGACACGTATACAACTTAATATATTAAATTTATTACGAACAATATTTATGTTGTTTATTCTCGACATGTTCGGCAATAAACAAGCACACTCTTTGTCCGTCATAATGTCAAATTGTGAACTATTATTGAACTAAATTGTGATACAACTGGTTATAAAAATCCATCATAGATTAAAATCTTATTTTAAAAATCGTACATGCAAACTGAACTGTTTTAGTCACTGTATTTTATGTTATATTACTATGCGTTTGTGTTAGATAACAACACTCCCCAAAATCCCGATCATAGGTGTGGAATGAAACATATGTAATCACCTTTAATGTGTCATGAGTTCAACTCAAGTAGATGAAAAATAGTAGCCCTTTAAGGACTAGTCATTTGATATTCTGGAGGACATTCAATGCATTGAACAAATAAATTGTTATAATTAAATATAATTATGCTTCACACTGCAGAAAAAGAAAAGGTTTTGTCTTTCACATAATTCCACTGAAATTCTTACCAGATGCTTAAAAAATATCTGGTTTTGAAGCTGAGGTTCAACAAAACATTAGAACAAAATCACTAAATCTTCTCTACGCATGTATGAACAGTGACAGGTATAGACCATAAACAAGACTTACATTTACTTTCTTTGCAATACTGGCCAACTGAGTACATCCTACAAAAACTGACTCACGACATAAATGTTTTTTAGTTCCTTTATTTAACCATACTACTTATATAACATGAAAACGCGTCTCGTAAATTTGCTGTTTGCTATAGATTTGTTTACATCTATTCAAATATACACGAAATACTATATTTTTATTTGTACACAAAATGCAGAAAATCTTCATACATCCTGCCAAGAAACTGTAACTGCACATCCACATGAACACACCGTAAATACTTATGTAACCTAAAATATATGTTATGTAAACACTGGGTTTCTTCCTAATAAAAATAATTTCTCAAACAAAATGAAAGATTAACTCATCAAGTATTAACATGTAAGTTAAGGTCGTTAAACTATTTGTTTTCATACGTTAAGGAGAATATAATTAGTAATTGATAAGGGCCTCGAATACCAACGTATGAGGCAGCTGACATTTGCACGGTATAAACATGTCATGAATGAAAAGTCGTTCTTACCTTGTTTTCATCCGTATTTCCTGAATTTGACTTACAGAAATAACAAAATCCTGTAAGTATTGGGAGTGGTGTACAACCCGGTGTTGACGCTCGGGTGTTCTTACATGAATGACCTATATATTTGGTTCCGAGGCCCACTATTCTGTCGTGGAACACAAGTGAATCATGCACAACCCACTGGCGTACTCCGGCCGATGTTCAGTACTAGCGTCAAGATGCACCCCGCGGGATTTCTACGCCAGTCATTTCATTCCCATCCTTCTAGTGCGATATATGTGTAATTATTGATTTCATACAACAGAATTGTCAAGTTTAATACAATTGTCACGATTAGAATTGTGACCAGGAAGTTGCTTATGTCTGACCTTCACCTTGATAAAAAAGGTCGGCGTGGTCAGAGGTCAAAAGCGTGGACGATATTGAACACAATTCAGACTATTAAATGCACACTATCGAAACATAGGAAAATGTATTTGGTGACAGATCCACACTTTTCGTTACATATATATATATATATATATCAACTATTCACACAGCCAACCCTGGAATGAACCTACACGATGTTTACATGGACATATGTGTACTCATATATTTCAAGTTACGTAAACTACAATTTGTTGGCGAGCTCTGTGGAGGTTAGCGCGACTCGTGTGTTGCTAATCAGCGAATCTTCGTGACAATAATGTTTATCACATTGAAACTGTGCCTATTTAAATCAAGCCCGGGGGAAAGAACAAATCCCGAGAACATATATCACATACCGAGAGCGTGTCTGACCTATTTACACTCGTGGGGCGCTGAATGTCAACTGCACGCTAAGTGTGTACCGTAGTGTCTCAAATATAAACCAATCTCATAGCACTATGCTAGAAGAGTCAGTATATAAAACGCGGCCCGGGTTATGTGTCATCGAGATAGCCTGATTCGAATCTGTAGGTTCAATAACCAACTTCCATTTCTTAAGAAATATATTTTCCAAATGGTTTATCTGAAAGGTTCGATATAATCGCAAGGCTTATTACTCTTAGTGTCCTATTCCAACGCGGTTTGGAGTGGGGAAGTCCGGGTTGGTGTGGGTCGGGTACGGGTTGGGGTGGAGTAGGTTAGTGTGGGTTGTTGTGGGGTGGGTCCGGATGTGTTGCAGTGGGGTCGGTTCGGGTTGGGGTGGGGTTGGTGTGGGGTGGGTCCGGGTTTGTTGGAGTGGGGTGGGTTCGGGTTGGTGTAGTTTGGGAAGGATCCGGTTGGTTGGTGTGGGATATGTCCAGGTGGGTTGGTGTGGGATATGTCCAGGTGGGTTGGTGTGGGTCGGGTCCGGGTAGTTATGGGGTGGTCCAGGTGTGTCTGTGTGTTTCGGGTCTGGGTTGGTTGGTGTGGGTCCATGTGGGTTTGTGAGGTTCGGGGACGGGTTGGTGTGGGTGGGGTCCGGCTTCGTTGGTGTGGGGTGGGTCCAGATGTCCTGGGGTGGAGTGGGTTAGTTGGTCCTCTTAGATTTATCCCTATAATTACATGTTGTAGAAGTGATATCGGGGGATTGAATAATTACACATTCCATGATTTCATAGAATTTTAATATTAGAACGACAAAATGGTAAAAGGATAAAATAATGATGTACCAAATGTCATATGTAGTATAACACTGTGTTAGTTTAGTACAGATTCCATTTTCCATTAGGTTGAGTCCCTAAGAAAAGTACTAGAATATGCACTTTACTGAGAAAGTGTAATCCCAAATATAACATGTAACATTTGTCCACATTCTGCGTGTATTCATAACATAATCATAATTTTATTTCCATCAACCAAGATGAGATGATGCACAAAATGGAATTTGTTCCGCCTTTTCAAGCACTCCTGCGACAACAGCCGCTTGCAACTCAAGGGCAGGTGGTTCACCTAACATACAGCGGTGGCAGGGTGAACGTGCCCGTCTGCATCACGCTACATAGATGATACCACCCCCTTCTGGTATGTCGGATGCTGATAGCCGATATATCGGATGCTGCAGTCAAGCAGGCGGGATGCCATTAATTTTTTGGTTGGACGGTGGGGTAGCCTTGTGGTTAAAGCGTTCGTTCGAAGAACCGGGTTCGATTCCCCACATGGGTATAAGGTGTGAAGCCCATTTCTGGTGTCCCCACTGTGATATTGCAGGAATATTGCTAAAAGCGGGGTAAAACTAAACTCACTCACTAATCGTTTGGTATGCCTTGTTGATATTTCAACTGGAACACACACACACACACACACACTCACACACACACATATATATTTGAAAGGCAAATCATTTAAATATGTTTCTTCTAGCTTAGGAGAACACATTGTGAATTCTAGTTTCCTTAAACTGGCCCAGGCTTCCTTAAACTGGATTCCACGACACACTTGGTAGTATCAGCGAGTGACCGGGTTGGTGTCCTCTGGAAGGACCCAGGTGAACATTTCGTCATCTACTAATGGCACATAATTAAATTAACAAATGTTTGGAACAAATGAATTTGGTTCGTTTTCAAGGAAGATGTTTGTTTGTGTGTTTATTTTTAAGGACGCACTGGGCAATATTACAGCGGTGTGTCAATAATCAAGTTTGGGCCAGAGAAATCCAGTGATTGATATCATGGGCAAGTCAAACAAGTCAGCGAGTCTGGCCACCCGATCCCGTTAGTCGCCTAGCAAGCATGGGTTACTGAAGATCAGTACCATCCCGGATCTTCAACAGATAATGCTCATACTTTCAACCTCTGGTTTGTCTAGTCCAGACTCGACTACTCACTTGCCGTCCTGACAGGTAGTGTGTTTGTGGCGTAAAACAACAATTTTAATTACCTAATTTTGCATGGCACTTTATGCCGTAAATGTCATCAGAACGCCGTCGATGTGTTAAATGTGTATGTTGACCCTGACCGAGCTCCACGCAGTGCACACAGATGTAACCTGTACATAGTGGGCCGATGTTTACTTGGGCTCCAGCTGCGAACTGGGGTCCTCTTATCTGGCTGCACATATATCAGATGTAGAGCATGAGATTGGCCATGTTTCAAGTTTATCTCCACGCTAGGCAAATTAGTGTACATTAGGTAGGTTGGTGTCCATTAGGCGGGTTGGTGTTCATTAGGCGGGTTGGTGTCCATTAGGCTAATTGGCGTTCATAATGTGGTTTGGTGTTCATTAGGTGTTCATTTGGTGGGTTGGTGTTCATTAGGTGGATTGGTGTTCATTAGGCAGGTTGGTGTTCATTAGGTGGATTGGTGTTCATTAGGCGGGTTGGTGTTCATTAGGTGGATTGGTGTTCATTAGGCAGGTTGGCGTTCATAATGTGGTTTGGTGTTCATTAGGCGGATTGGCGTTCATAATGTGGTTTGGTGTTCATTAGGTGTTCATTTGGTGGGTTGGTGTGAATTAAGTGTTCATTAGGTGGGTTGGTGTTCATTAGGTAGGTTGGTGTTCATTAGGTGGATTGGTGTTCATTAGGTGGGTTGGTGTTCATTAGGCGGGTTGGTGTTCATTAGGCAGGTTGGTGTCCATTAGGTGGAATGGCGTTCATTAGGCAGGTTGGTGTTCATTAGGTGGGTTGGTGTTCATTAGGCAGGTTGGTGTTCATTAGGTGTTCCATTAATGGGTGTTCATTACTTGGTTAGGTGGATTAGGTGTTCATTTTGGTTGGTGTTCATTAGGTGGATTGATGTTCATTACTTGGGTTGATGGTCATTACTTGGGTTGGTGTATGTTATAGGTGATGTAGTCATGATATGTATTATGTGTTTGGTCGTCGTCAATGACGACGGTGTTACATCATGTTCGAGCTGCAGTAATATATGTCAACAATGACGTTAGATTAGACTGGTATTTAGCCGCACACATAAGTTGGATGAGTGAGCTGGGTGGCACGCCGCTTGTACCAATACTACAAGCTTGAAGCAAAATAACAACAGGGACACCATAAATGGGCTCTACAAATTGTACCCTTCGGAATCAACCCCGGGTCTTCGGCGTGACGAGCAAACGCTTCAACCACTAGGTTACCCCACCGTACTCACAAATAAAGTTACCAGCTTGAAACATCCATCTAATCTAAGTCGAAACAAGAATCTAGAACTGAGCAGTCTATCTTGACTTGATTTGAGACTCTCTCTTTCTTTGTTTCTGGAGGATATGGTAAACAGACTAACTGGTAGCTGACTTGCTGGAACAGTGAACTCCCTGTCTGGGAAACAGTCTAACTGGTAGCTGACTTGCTGGAACAGCGCACTCCCTGTCTGGGAAACAGACTAACTGGTAGCTGACTTGCTGGAACAGTGAACTCCCTGTCTGGGAAACAGACTAACTGGTAGCTGACTTGCTGGAACAGTGAAGTCGCTGTCTGGGAAACAGACTAACTGGTAACTGACTTGTTGAACAGTGAAGTCGCTGTCTGGGAAACAGACTAACTGGTAACTGACTTGCTGAACAGTGAAGTCGCTGTCTGGGGAAACAGACTAACTGGTAACTGACTTGCTGGAACAGTGAAGTCGCTGTCTGGGGAAACAGACTAACTGGTAACTGACTTGCTGGAACAGTGAAGTCGCTGTCTGGGAAACAGACTAACTGGTAACTGACTTGCTGGAACAGTGAAGTCGCTGTCTGGGAAACAGACTAACTGGTAACTGACTTGCTGGAACAGTGAAGTCGCTGTCTGGGAAACAGACTAACTGGTAACTGACTTGCTGGAACAGTGAAGTCGCTGTCTGGGAAACAGACTAACTGGTAATTGACTTGCTGGAACAGTGAAGTCCCTGTCTGGGAAACAGACTAACTGGTAACTGACTTGCTGGAACAGTGAAGTCCCTGTCTGGGAAACAGACTAACTGGTAACTGACTTGCTGGAACAGTGAAGTCCCTGTCTGGGAAACAGACTAACTGGTAACTGACTTGCTGGAACAGTGAAGTCGCTGTCTGGGAAACAGACTAACTGGTAACTGACTTGCTGGAACAGTGAAGTCCCCTGCCTGGGAAACAGACTAACTGGTAACTGACTTGCTGGAACAGTGAAGTCCCTGTCTGGGGAAACAGACTAACTGGTAGCTGACTTGCTGGAACAGTGAAGTCCCTGTCTGGGGAAACAGACTAACTGGTAGCTGACTTGCTGGAACAGCGCACTCCCTGTCTGGGAAACAGACTAACTGGTAGCTGACTTGCTGGAACAGTGAAGTCCCCTGTCTGGGAAGCAGGCTAACTGGTAGCTGACTTGTTGGAACAGTGAACTCCCCTGTCTGGGAAACAGACTAACTGGTAGCTGACTTGCTGGAACAGTGAACTCCCTGTCTGGGAAACAGACTAACTGGTAGCTGACTTGTTGGAACAGTGAACTCCCCTGTCTGGGAAACAGACTAACTGGTAGCTGACTTGCTGGAACAGCGCACTCCCTGTCAGGAAACAGACTAACTGGTAGCTGACTTGCTGGTACAGTGAAGTCCCTGTCTGGAAACAGATTAACTGGTAGCTGACTTGCTGGAACAGCGCACTCCCTGTCTGGGAAACAGACTAACTGGTAGCTGACTTGCTGGAACAGTGAAGTCGCTGTCTCTAGGAAACAGACTAACTGGTAGCTGACTTGCTGGAACAGCGCACTCCTGTCTGGGAAACAGACTAACTGGTAGCTGACTTGCTGGAACAGTGAAGTCCCTGTCTGGGAAACAGACTAACTGGTAGCTGACTTGCTGAACAGCGCACTCCCTGTCTGGGAAACAGACTAACTGGTAGCTGACTTGCTGGAACAGTGAAGTCCCTGTCTGGGGAAACAGACTAACTGGTAACTGACTTGCTGGAACAGCGCACTCCCTGTCTGGGAAACAGACTAACTGGTAACTGACTTGCTGGAACAGCGCACTCCCTGTGGAAACAGACTAACTGGTAACTGACTTGCTGGAACAGCGCACTCCCTGTCTGGGAAACAGACTAACTGGTAACTGACTTGCTGGAACAGTGAACTCCTGTCTGGGAAACAGACTAACTGGTAACTGACTTGCTGGAACAGCGCACTCCCTGTCTGGGAAACAGACTAACTGGTAACTGACTTGCTGGAACAGTGAACTCCCCTGTCTCAGGAAACAGACTAACTGGTAACTGACTTGCTGGAACAGCGCACTCCCTGTCTGGGAAACAGACTAACTGGTAGCTGACTTGCTGGAACAGTGAACTCCCTGTCTGGGAAACAGACTAACTGGTAGCTGACTTGCTGGAACAGTGAACTCCCTGTCTGGGAAACAGACTAACTGGTAGCTGACTTGCTGGAACAGCGCACTCCCTGTCTGGGAAACAGACTAACTGGTAGCTGACTTGCTGGAACAGTGAACTCCCTGTCTGGGAAACAGACTAACTGGTAGCTGACTTGCTGGAACAGTGAACTCCCTGTCTGGGAAACAGACTAACTGGTAGCTGACTTGCTGGAACAGCGCGCTCCCTGTCTCGGAAACAGACTAACTGGTAGCTGACTTGCTGGAACAGCGCACTCCCTGTCTGGGAAACAGACTAACTGGTAGCTGACTTGCTGGAACAGTGAACTCCCTGTCTGGGAAACAGACTAACTGGTAGCTGACTTGCTGGAACAGTGAACTCCCTGTCTCGGAAACAGACTAACTGGTAGCTGACTTGCTGGAAGAGTGAACTCCCTGTCTGGGAAACAGACTAACTGGTAGCTGACTTGCTGGAACAGAGAACTCCCTGTCTGGGAAACAGACTAACTGGTAGCTGACTTGCTGGAAGAGTGAACTCCCTGTCTGGGAAACAGACTAACTGGTAGCTGACTTGCTGGAACAGCGCGCTCCCTGTCTGGGAAACAGACTAACTGGTAGCTGACTTGCTGGAACAGCGCACTCCCTGTCTGGGAAACAGACTAACTGGTAGCTGACTTGCTGGAACAGCGCACTCCCTGATCATTGAACCTTATGACAGATATAAAACGTTTTATAAAACTTTACGCTTCGTGACTGGCAATCCCTTTGTATCTACACAAATAATCCATATGGTAACAGTCGTAGTGACGTCATTGTACTTTGGTTTTTGTTGAAATGTAGGTCACAGTATTCCACGCACAATCTGCTTCAACATACGTCTCACTGTACACACTGGCTTCGTTGGTTCCTATTATGGCTTACATCTTATGAACTCATATTAAACTTTTAGCATCAGCTGAGTGTATTTACCACAAGTTTAACGCCGCTCACAGCAATATTCCAGCTATACCACTTTATGAACGGGTTGCATTGATAAATACCGGGTGTCTGTAAACTGTTCACGTATGCCACGCCCAACGTCTCGAAACAAACTTAAGTTTGAGTTTTTACTTAAGTCTGAATTTCTTTACTCACATTTAAGAAAACTGAACACAATGCATTTCCCGAAATACTGAAATCAATATCAAACTCATTAGCAGACAAGTTGAGTCGGGTTGATATCTTTCTTAGTTGTTTTGTTCTATTTTTCGTTTTTAGAAACACAACTTAGTTTGAAACTCAGCTGTTTCAAATTCTCTAAGTTTGAAATTTAAGTAAACACTCAAGATCGCATAGCAACAGAATAAGAAAGTGTCAACTAAATAGAGTATTATCTGTAGTTATCATCGTCAAAGTGTATGGTTTTGCAAACAAATGATAAATATTTTCCTGTTGATTGTTGTTGACTTTGGACTATTAATACTGTACTGTAAACATCAAATCTTATCGTATTCAGAAATAAATGTCCCGTCATTGTACATGTACAGACGTGACTGACCTGATCTGGAAAAAGACATTTAGCTGTTATTGTCACGAAAACACCTGACCGTGCTCTACATATGTTATCGGTGTATACAGGTACTGTGGTAGTTGAATGGTCAAAGAGTTCGCACTCACCGAAGACAGGTTTGACGAGAGTTGATTTTGGTATCCTCCGTTGTGACAATTTATACTTGGATATTGCTAAACGTGGCAGGAACCTCCTCCACCTCCAACCCCACCCCCACCCTCAAACCTCTACAGCAACTGTTAAGTATGGATGTTCGACAAAGATGCATGTCTTGATCGACTTGAGTGGCATTTTAGATGTTGGCACGTACAATATTCCAGCTTGTCAACGGTACAAGAATCTGTATCGAAACGTCGCACTCACGAAATAAAGAAGTTGTTATCCATAAAATATTTCATATCTTGTTTATGTGTGTCGATGTTAACACTGACAGAAACATGACAGGTTTATATCAACACGGCAGTCAAACAACAAAGCATATGTAATTCGATAAATGTTCATCATACTGGACCAGTCACCTCATTGTTTTATGGGCTGGTGCCCTACACACGTAATGCACAGGTGAGGTGAGGTGAGGTGAGGTGAAATTGGGTTTAACGTCGTGCTTGAGCATATTTCGCTCATATGACGACGTGCATGCGTGCGTAGTGTATGTGCGGCTGCTTGTACTAGCCCAGACTTAAGCTGGTTTTATAGTGCTAGAGGGCGGTGGGGTAGCCTAATGGTTAAAGCGTTGGCTCGTCACGCCGAAGACGAAGGTTCGAATCCCTACATGGGTACAATGTGTGAAGCCCATTTCTGGTGTCCCCCGCCGTGATGTTGCTGGAATATTGCTAAAAGCGGCGTAAAACCAAACTCAGTCAGTCAGTTTATAGTGCTAGCCCACTGAGATACCGTAGTGCACAGGGGATAGAAATAGCACAATATATCGATTTCCATACTGTCACTCGGGGGAGGAAGCTTTTGACCATTCATACTTAGCTTTGAGAACAGAAATGGAACATTTTACTCACAGTTTATTTCTGATCTGTTTAACAACAGCTATATTCTGTAGCGCTTTGAGCATGCCTTAGGGTGTGGAAGGGGCGCATTATAAATATGCATTTATTATTATTATTAATATACACAGTGATTTAGAGCCTCCTGAACTAACAACTATGTAACGAAACCCTTATACCGTAGGCATTTCGAAACAGGGTTTATCAGGGATATTTATATATTCCATGAGATAGGTGAATTGAATATCTCTCTAAATAATTACTTTGCTGTCATTAGAAATGAAATCAACGCAGCTTGGCCATTGTCACCATGGCCACCAAAACAGAGTCATTAGCTGCCTGTAATCACATTGTAATCCTGTTGGCCATTGACGCATGACATTGTGGATGAGGAGCGGCATACAGCAGGCTGGCAAACACCATGTAGTTATACATATTGGATCACGAATAAAGTGTTGTGGCCCCACTGATGTATTCAAGAGACAGATATCCCTTCTAAACAGCCCGGGATACTTGAGTTGGCCAGCCTTATGGAGCGGGAATAATGGGGAGAAGAGGGTGTCGGTTACGTATTTTGATGGTTGAAACAAACTTTGGCCTGGTTTGGATCTTCACAACTCTGTTAAATATTGAAACGTCGATTTATTGTTTTTGTCAAACCCTCCTATAGCGGTTTAATTTAAAACACGTTGAAATGATGGAACCAAGTGATAAAATAATCTTTGACGTTGGAAATTTAGAACAAGACCAATAACTGCCAAATACGATTAATGTGTCCATGCTGACAATGACCGTATGAAACAATACACGTTCTGGGTGAGTTCACGCGGCTTTATACAGTATTTCAGTTACATCCTGGAGTGTAATGTTAAAATTTGGGAGGAAACATCGAAGTAACACATTAGACATTAACCGCTTGGGCGGAACCCACGAAGAAGGTGCGAATGATGAAACGTACAATCAGGAAACGGTACTGGGATTCGAACCCACTTTCACGGGTGTGGTTCGCCTAAAGAGTTGAGCATCTGCACACCGAATTCTGGTCTGTCATGCAGACCCTGAAACAAATATACCCAATGCAAGCCCAGAATGTGTGGCAAGTCTAGGTTACCACAGTTTCAGGAAAGTCTCTTGGCTCCTTTTTTATTGTATTTATAATTTTACTAGAAAAACGTAATTTTTCTGTAAAATATGTTCATTTCGGAGACTAGTTGTTAGTCTAAGCGAATTCCAGCAACTGGAGTACCCGTCCCCCATGCATGAATGGATCTGTAAACTGGGCTTGTGTTCAGTGTTCCCTTCAAGGATGTCTTTGAAGCTTGGTTGTGTCCCAGTTGTAGAAGTCGTCCCGGTGACCTCCCCGCGAGTCACTGTGCCATCACCACCGTACTGGAACAATTATTATTTCTGTCACATATAACGAGGTCTATACTCAGACAATGCTACCGGAATAATTACATGGAGCATTACCATTAATATGCAGAACACCGTGTCAGGGAACAGCGATACGACGATTAATGGTCCACAATTTTCGTTCTCACTTCATTTCTCCCGCACTACTGTGACAATATATGTCCTTTTTTGACGGAACGCGTTCTTATCACTGATTGGTCCAATTTCAGCCAATCACATTTTGAGTACGGTTATGCAACGGAAGGTTTGTATAACACACTTGCACCATATAGGCCCAGTTATTCAAGCTTATTACTCATACAGGGCGATCTCCATACATTATTTCTTACGTATTTCAACATTTCCATGTAAAAGGTTTGGCAATAATAATGATCGTGCAATGATTATTTTGTTTTGTTAATTTATGTATTTGAGAATATAAATGTTTGGTTACACGTGTGAATTTATCAAGAAAATAAGCAACTATAAGAAGACGGGAAGTGGGAAACAACGTATATATTATTGGATATGTACCATTCCCAACAACATAATCCCCAGCGACGTAATCACCAACATCATCCCCAAACAACATCATCCCCAACAACACGATCCTCAACAACACAATTACCAGGAACACCATTCCGTACATGATCCTTACCAACATCATCCTCCAACAACGTCTCCAGCAACATCATCCCCAACAACACAATTACCGGCAACACCATTCCATACATGATCCTTACCAACATCATCCTCAACAACGTCTCCAGCAATATCATCACCAACAACACAATTACCAGCAACACCATTCCATACATGTTCCTTACCAACATCATCCTCCAACAACGTCTCCAGCAACATCATCCCCAACAACACAATTACCAGAAACACCATTCCATACATGATCCTTACCAACATCATCCTCCAACAACGTCTCCAGCTACATCATCTCCAACAACACAATTACCAGCAACACCATTCCATACATGATCCTTACCAACATCATCCTCCAACAACGTTTCGAGCAACATCATCCCCAACAACACAATTACCGGCAACACCATTCCATACATGATCCGTACCAACATCATCCTCCAACAACGTCTCCAGCAACATCATTCTCAACAACACAATTACCAGCAACACCATTCCGTACACGATCCTTACCAACATCATCCTCCAACAACGTCTCCAGCAAACACGATGACTAACAACATCAACCTCAACAACATTGTCCCCGGTACCATCGCCAGCAGCACCATCCTACAACATCATTCATAAAAGGATATCGCTAGACTAACAACTAGCCTCTGAAATGAACATTCTACAGATAAAACAGTTCATAATAATATATATATATATATATATTTATATATAATGAAAAGGGGCCCTGAGACTTTCTTTCAGCATGAACCTGTGGAAATCTAGACTTGTCAGTTGCCACATATTCTAGACTTGCATGGGCTTTCTTAGATATATTTGTTTCAGGGTCTGTATGACAGACTAGCAACATCGACTCAAACATCGCCATCCCCAACCCTGTCATATAAGACACACATGAATGCTTTTAGCAAACATATGTAGGGTATGACAGACTAGCAACATCGACTCAAACATCGCCACCCCCAACCCTGTCATATACGACACACATGAATGCTTGTAGCAAACATATGTAGGGTATGACAGACTAGCAACATCGACTCAAACATCGCCATCCCCAACCCTGTCATATACGACACACATGAATGCTTTTAGCAAACATATGTAGGGTATGACAGACTAGCAACATCGACTCAAACATCGCCATCCCCAACCCTGTCATATACGACACACATGAATGCTTTTAGCAAACATATGTAGGTATTAAGGATAAATATAGTCAGTCCAAAAGAATATCCAGTTTTGACTATCCTCAGAATGACCCTTATGCTGTAAAGGGACATAGCTGTGAAACCTACATGAATGGGTCACTGCAAATCAGTGATGACACCAGAAAAGGTGCCACCAGGTGTTCGCGAAAAGGGTCAGTATGTCATGTCCTATCGGTGGCACCCGTCATTCATAAAATTTGCCTAAAAATGGAAGTAGTTTTGGCCTGACGCTGCACGGCGGCCTGTAAACGAACCACACATTCCAGTGATAGATGAACCGGATAATCAATTAAGATAATTTGGAATTATGACTGCTGTGTAGAAGAACGGGAGATTTTGATGCTCATAAGTAAAGAAAAACATTTGCGAAATAAATATGTTTTACCAACTCAGTTTTAATGCCTCAAAACAAAACATAAATTGATTTTCTTTTTGAAATTGTATCCTATGTAGAAGAAATCATTTTTACATTTAAACGAATTAAAGTTTTTATAAACATGCTTTTCCACATACAATGAGTGAACATATCATGATCATCAAGCTCGTCAAACTTGAGTAAATACAGTTTTTGCTTTTGCTAAAAATAAATCCATCTGTGTACTATTGCTCTGTACATAAATGATGATATCAGTGTCGATGTAGTCTTCTCACAGTCCCTGAACCAAATTATTGTCCCTACTGCCTAGCCCTCCCTGCAATGCTATAGCCCTAAATGAAGCAAGTCTAGGTCCTGAATCTCCAATCTCACTGGGGCTCCTTTTCAATTTAAATGGGTTTATTTGTTACTCAATCAAACGTATATATATTCAGGGACTAAGCGTTAGTTTAGTGTCTGTGCAAAGCTTCCAGTACTCAAAAGCACAGAACGTATAGTCTGTAAAAAAAAGGACATTGTTTAGAACGAAGTAAGACTGCTGTCGCCTTTCCTGGTCCTTTTCTGTATCTTACTCAAGGTCAATAGATGTGTGGGGCAGTCGTGATCAATCGTGTGACTCACTTCTTATCATAATGGAGAGCGTAGTGTAGCGTGTGTTTCACTGGGGTTGGGGGAATGAAAGCAGGTCGCTGATAACGCCGTTAACCAATATTTGAGCCACACCATGTCTTTGTTTACACACACGTGTTGGGGTGGGTGAATGACCTTCCGCTGGGTCTGGGTCATAGTGGCCGGGAGATGTAGATTAATATACAATGTGGGCAGTTCCCTACAGTGCAGCACTTAAGCCCTTACTATATATGTACTTACAGACAGCGGTTTGTAAGGAGTGAGGTTGCTCACCACTTTTAGTAATATTTCAGGAATATGTCACCAGAAATGTTTCATGCATTGTACCCAGGGTCCCTTGGGCTATCTCACCATCCCGAAGGCAGAAAGATGAGAAGTTTTCGGGCCCTGGACGGCAAACCATAAACCAAAATCTGACTAATTTGAGGTTACATGCGAAACACTTTATTTCACATACATACAAAACGTTCACGACAAGCGGGTAACATCGATAGTCATAAACATATTACCCATAAGCATCAGTTTGCATCACTGGAATTCTTCATATCTAAAGATAGCGAAGGGGACAAATCACATAATGCTTAGTCATATATGTCATTGTAATCTTATAACATTAGCAGGAGACAAATCACATAATGCTTAGTCATATATGTCACTATAATCTGATAACAGTAGCGGGAGACAAATCACATAATGCTTAGTCATATATGTCACTATAATCTTATAACAGTAGCGGGAGACAAATCACATAATGCTTAGTCATATATGTCACTATAATCTTATAACAGGAGCGGGAGACAAATCACATAATGCTTAGTCATATATGACACTATAATCTGATAACAGTAGCGGGAGACAAATCACATAATGCTCTGTCATATATGTCACTATAATCTTATAACAGGAGCGGGAGACAAATCACATAATGCTTAGTCATATATGTCACTATAATCTGATAACAGTAGCAGGAGACAAATCACATAATGCTTAGTCATATATGTCACTATAATCTTATAACAGTAGCGGGAGACAAATCACATAATACTTAGTCTTATATGTCACTATAATCTGATAACAGTAGCAGGAGACAAATCACATAATGCTTAGTCATATATGTCACTATAATCTTATAACAGTAGCAGGAGACAAATCACATAATACTTAGTCATGTATGTCACTATAATCTGATAACAGTAGCGGGAGACAAATCACATAATGCATAGTCATATATGTATGTCACTATAATCTTATAAACGTAGCGGGAGACAAATCACATAATGCTTAGTCATATGTCGTAGTAATCTTATAACAGTAGCAGGAGACAAATCACATCATATATTTCGTTGTAATATGTTACCACTAGAAAGAGACAAATAATATAATGTTTAGTCATATCCGTCGTTGTAATATTTTACCACTAGATGGAGACAAATAATATAATGTTTAGTCATATGCGTCGTTGTAATATTTTACCACTAGATGGAGACAAATAATATGATATTTAGTCATATGCGTCGTTGTAATATTTTACCACTAGATGGAGACAAATAATGTAATGTTTAGTCATATGCGTCGTTTTAATATTTTACCACTAGATGGAGACGAATAATATAATGTTAAGTCATATGCGTTGTTGTAATATTTTACCACTAGAAGGAAACAAATAATATAATGTTTAGTCATATGCGTCGTTGTAATATTTTACCACTAGAAGGAGACAAATAATATAATGTTAAGTCATATGCGTCGTTGTAATATTTTACCACTAGAAGGGGACAAATAATATAATGTTTAGTCATATGCGTCGTAATATTTTACCACTAGAAGGAAACAAATAAAATAATGTTTAGTCATATGCGTCGCTGTAATATTTTACCACTAGATGGAGACAAATAATATAATGTTTAGTTACATGCGTCGTTGTAATATGTTACCACTAGATGGAGACAAAAAATATAATGTTCAGTTACATGCGTCGTTGTAATATGTAACCACTAGATGGAGACAAATAATATATTGTTTAGTCATATGGATCGTTGTAATATGTTACCACTAGATGGAGACAAAAAATATAATGTTCAGTTAAATGCGTCGTTGTAATATGTTACCACTAGATGGAGACAAATAATATAATGTTTAGTCATATGCATCGTTGTAATATGTTACCACTAGATGGAGACAAAAAATATAATGTTCAGTTACATGCGTCGTTGTAATATGTTACCACTAGATGGAGACAAATAATATAATGTTTAGTTACATGCGTCGTTGTAATATGTTACCACTAGATGGAGACAAATAATATAATGTTTAGTTACATGCGTCGTTGTAATATGTTACCACTAGGTGGAGACAAATAATATAATGTTTAGTTACATGCGTCGTTGTAATATGTTACCACTAGATGGAGACAAATAATATAATGTTTAGTCACATGCGTCGTTGTAATATGTTACCACTAGAAGGAGACAAATAATATAATGTTTAGTTACATGCGTCGTTGTAATATGTTACCACTAGAAGGAGACAAATAATATAATGTTTAGTTACATGCGTCGTTGTAATATGTTACCACTAGATGGAGACAAATAATATAATGTTTAGTTACATGCGTCGTTGTAATATGTTACCACTAGAAGGAGACAAATAATATAATGTTTAGTTACATGCGTCGTTGTAATATGTTACCACTAGAAGGAGACAAATAATATAATGTTTAGTTACATGCGTCGTTGTAATATTTTACCACTAGATGGAGACAAATAATATAATGTTTAGTTACATGCGTCGTTGTAATATGTTACCACTAGAAGGAGACAAATAATATGATGTTTAGTCATGTGTTGGTGTAGCCTTATAACAGTAGAAGGGGAAAATCACAAATTGCTTAGTTGTTGTGATCCTGGGGAAAGAAATCGCATAGCCTCACATGCTGTACACTGTACGTGTATCGTATCACTGACATGTAGTCTCTGAAATGAACAGTCTTACAGTTCTTAAATTTGAATATATATAATGAGAGTATAGTACCGCTGTTAGCAATATTCCTGTAATATCACGGTGGGGAACACCAGAAATGGACTTGTATATTGTACCTATGCAGGGGAAACGAACCCGGGTCTTCGGCATGACGAGCGAACGCTATCCACTAGGTTACCCCACCGCCCCTCTCATCAAACGTCCGATCAATTTTCCTGTAATTATCAATAGCCCTGGATGATTGGATGAAAGGGGGTTAATTGTTTTGTTTTCTGTCTGGGTTTGTTTGTTTGCTACTGATATGTTTGTTCCTCAGTATTTTCATATTCCTTGCCATATATGACCAAAAACTTATCTTTCACTGGATGATCAACCTGCATAACCTTGATCACACTGCATTACTTATATATACTAGGTAAAAGTCTCCATGAAATATACAGCACAACAGTCCACATAAAATACACCACATATCACATATTTCATAGGTCATGCTGTTGGATCACTGGATTGTCTGGTCCAGACTCGATTATTTACAGACCTCCGCCGCTACAAAGATGGAATAGCGCAACATAAAACTGTGATACGTTTCAACATACCATTTTCGGAAACCACATTATACCGTTGTCGTATACTAAATAATACCACTGTTACATGCCACGTAATACAAGTTATATGCTACATAGCACCATTTCATACACAACATAAACCCACAGCCGTGTACTACATAATACCATTGTGATATAACATAATACCACAATCCACAGCTGTGTATTACATAATACATTGTGATGTAACATAATACCACAGCTGTGTACTACATAATACTCTTGTGATATAACATAATACAACAGTCCACAGCTGTGTATTACATAATACATTGTGATGTAACATAATACCACAGCTGTGTACTACATAATACCATTGTGATATAACATAATATCACAGCTCACAGCTGTGTACTACATAATACCATTGTGATATAACATAATATCACAGCCTACAGCTGTGTATTACATAATACATTGTGATGTAACATAATACCACAGCTGTGTACTACATAATACAATTGTGATATAACATAATATCACAGCTGTGTACTACATAATACCATTGTGATATAACATAATACCACAGTCCACAGCTGTGTACTACATAATACATTGCGATATAACATAATACCACAGCTGTGTACTACATAATACCATTGTGATATAACATAATATCACAGCCCACAGCTGCGTACTAAATAATACCATTGTGATATAACATAATATCACAGCCCACAGCTGTGTACTACATAATACATTGCGATATAACATAATACCACAGCTGTGTACTACATAATACAATTGTGATATAACATAATATCACAGATGTGTACTACATAATACCATTGTGATACAGCCCACAGATGTGTACTACATAATACCATTGTGATATAACATAATACCACAGCTGTGTACTACATAATACCATTGTGATATAACATAATACCACAGCCCACAGCTGTGTACTACATAATACATTGCGATATAACATAATACCACAGCTGTGTACTACATAATACCATTGTGATATAACATAATATCACAGCTGTGTACTACATAATACCATTGTGATATAACACAATATCACAGCCCACAGATGTGTACTACATAATACCATTGTGATATAACATAATACCACAGCTGTGTACTACATAATACCATTGTGATATAACATAATACCACAGTCCACAGCTGTGTACTACATAATACATTGCGATATAACATAATACCACAGCTGTGAACTACATAATACCATTGTGATATAACATAACATCACAGCCCACAGCTGTGTATTACATAATACCATTGTGATATAACATAATATCACAGCTGTGTACTACATAATACCATTGTGATATAACATAATATCAGCCCACAGCTGTGTACTACATAATACATTGCGATATAACATAATACCACAGCTGTGTACTACATAATACCATTGTGATATAACATAATATCACAGATGTGTACTACATAATACCATTGTGATATAACATAATACCACAGTCCACAGCTGTGTACTACATAATACATTGCGATATAACATAATACCACAGCTGTGTACTACATAATACCATTGTGATATAACATAATATCACAGCCCACAGCTGCGTGCTACATAATACCATTGTGATATAACATAATATCACAGCCCACAGCTGTGTACTACATAATACATTGCGATATAACATAATACCACAGCTGTGTACTACATAATACAATTGTGATATAACATAATATCACAGATGTGTACTACATAATACCATTGTGATATAACATAATATCACAGCCCACAGCTGTGTACTACATAATACCATTGTGATATAACATAATACCACAGCTGTGTACTACATAATACCATTGTGATATAACATAATACCACAGTCCACAGCTGTGTACTACATAATACATTGCGATATAACATAATACTACAGCTGTGTACTACATAATACAATTGTGATATAACATAATACCACAGCTGTGTACTACATAACACCATTGTGATATAACATAATATCACAGCCCACAGATGTGTACTGCATAATACCATTGTGATATAACATAATACCACAGCTGTGTACTACATAATACCATTGTGATATAACATAATATCACAGCCCACAGCTGTGTACTACATAATACATTGCGATATAACATAATACCACAGCTGTGTACTACATAATACAATTGTGATATAACATAATATCACAGCTGTGTACTACATAATACCATTGTGATATAACATAATATCACAGCCCACAGATGTGTACTACATAATACCATTGTGATATAACATAATACCACAGCTGTGTACTACATAATACCATTGTGATATAACATAATACCACAGTCCACAGCTGTGTACTACATAATACATTGCGATATAACATAATACCACAGCTGTGAACTACATAATACCATTGTGATATAACATAACATCACAGCCCACAGCTGTGTATTACATAATACCATTGTGATATAACATAATATCACAGCTGTGTACTAAATAATACCTTTGTGATATAACATAATATCAGTCCACAGCTGTGTACTACATAATACATTGCGATATAACATAATACCACAGCTGTATACTACATAATACCATTGTGCTATAAAATAATACCACAGCTGTGTACTGCATAATACCATTGTGATATAAAATATCACAGTCCACAGCTGTGTACTACATAATACATTGTGATATAACATAATACCACAGCTGTGTACTACATAATACCATTGTGATATAACATAATACCACAGCTGTGTACTAAATAATACCATTGGGATATAACATAATATCACAGTCCACAGCTGTGTACTACATAATACATTGTGATATAACATAATACCACAGCTGTGTACTACATAATACCATTGTGATATAACATAATACCACACAGTCCACAGCTGTGTACTACATAATACATTGCGATATAACATAATACCACAGCTGTGTACTAAATAATACCATTGTGATATAACATAATATCAGTCCACAGCTGTGTACTACATAATACATTGCGATATAACATAATACCACAGCTGTGTACTACATAATACCATTGTGATATAACATAATATCACAGTCCACAGCTGTGTACTACATAATACATTGCGATATAACATAATACCACAGCTGTGTACTGCATAATACCATTGTGATATAACATAATACCACAGCTGTGTACTGCATAATACCATTGTGATATAACATAATACCACAGCTGTGTACTGCATAATACCATTGTGATATAACATATCACAGTCCACAGCTGTGTACTACATAATACATTGCGATATAACATAATACCACAGCTGTGTACTGCATAATACCATTGTGATATAACATAATATCACAGCCCACAGCTGTGTATTACATAATACCATTGTACTATGATACGTTATGCCAATTTTGGTTACGACGTATTACAACTGCTATATCCGATAGTACCTTTTTGTGAATAAATATGCTGCATATTAGTGCTGTAACGATGCGTCGAACTATCGATGGATTGCACTCGTTCAGTCTCCGATAGCAATTAATTGTAGAAACGAAAAACCATGTGGGACTATCGATAGTTTAGTAATTGACTTCCCTTGATAAATGCGCAGCGCAAATTTTGTATTAAATAATTATGTTGTTTTGTATTTTTTTATTGTATGGGTGCAGACTTGCAGCTTCTTTGAGTTTATGTTTTAACTGTTTACTTGATCTGGGTTTCAAGTTTCTTGTCAGTTATCAAAAGAGACGTAAACTATTTCAGCTTGTTCTTATTTCATATAAACTATACATTCAGTTGGGAAATGACTTCAATTGAGACAAATTAAGGAGAAAATAACTGTTGCAATAGTATTGCAATAGTAGGTCGCAATAGACTATGGCTATCGCAATAGTATGTTGCAATAGACTATCGCTATCGCAATAGTTGTTTCCCCCTCAAAAGTCACCCCTACTGCATATTACCATTCCAGGAACTAAATAATTATCGGATACGGTATGCCATTGTCGTATAGAACGTAACTCTACTGAGACATGCTACATAAGTCAACATACCACTCAGATTACTGATGATTACTCTTTTCCATTATGCATGCATCAGATATGCATTTTTTCATAAGATAGATCTATTACCGATAATACATGGTGTCACGATTTACAATGGTCCTTTCTTATAATTTCGTCAATATTTTGACTTAGGCGCCCTAGGTATTTTTTTCTTTACCCTCAGGGGTGGTGGGGTAGCCTAGTTGTTAAACGTTCGCTCGCCATGTTGAAGACCCGGGTTCGATTCCCCACATGGGTACAATGTGTGAAGCCCATTTCTGGTGTTCCCCGCCGTAATATTGCTGGAATATTGCTAAAAGCGGCGTAAAATCATACTCACTCCCTCCCTCAATAAGTCAATAAACTGACTATCACTTGTCTCCGAGACTGTAACAGATGCATACTTATATCCAACTGTTTTCCAAGGGTTGTTTTGTTTCGGTTGTGCGCTTTTTAGCTTTCTGTTTTCACGGGACTCTCACAGAGCCACAGATGCATATATTTCTAATTGATCCGCTCACGTGACCCAGGAACACGTGGGTCTCATTCACGTGATAGAATAAATACATGAGTGAACAGCACATAGCAACCGAGACAAATATTTACAAAAAGAACTAGAAAGACAATATCATAAGGAACAAAATGTTGCCTGTGAAATATATGTGCTTTGCTGACGGTGCGTCGGATCTCACCTTGAGTTAATAGACCACAAGCCAGGTGAAAACGGCTTTGCACTCAATCGATATGTACACAATGCACAGCTGTCTATAAATAGCACGTCACAGGCCCGGCTGTAGCTGTGTTGAAAGTACAGCTGTCCAGGAATTAGGTCAATTTTGTTGGTGCTTATGTAAGTGGCGTACCGTAGTTTATCATTTATGAGTTCCTATGGTTGTATAATTATGAATAGTCAGTATTGCATTCACGTCTGGTCCCATGAGGGGCGGTGGGGTAGCCTAGTGGTTAAAGCGTTGGCTCGTCACGCCGAAGACCCGGGTTCGAATCCCCACATGGGTACAATGTGTGAAGCCCATTGCTGGTGTCCCCCGCCGTGATGTTGCTGGAATATTGCTAAAAGCGGCGTAAAACCAAACTCAGTCAGTCAGTCAGTCTGGTCCCATGAATATATATGAATTAGTTTAACCCATGACATGACTCGTTATCGAATCGTTACTATTTAGGTCACATAATGGAAGTTCATTTGGGTACATGACAGGAAATTCAGTGTTACAAAACGCCTGTCACGTGATGTTTTTGTTTCAAAGAGTACATCACATACAATAAATGAAGACACACAGTATGGTCTTCTTTCGCCAGTCCAACATTACGCTCAGCTACATTAATTCACGCTAGAGTAACGCTTAGTCACGGAATGTATGTAATTTTTATAGTAGCACATAAACCCATTGAAATTGAAAAGGAGTCCCGGTGAGTTGGGATATTCAGGCCTGAACCTGAGGGGATCTAGACTTCCTTTTGGTTTCAGCATTGCAGGGAGGGCTTTTTTTCAGAACGGAAAAATATGTTTTTGAGGGACTGTGAGACAGACTACATTCACCCCGGCCCGTGGCGATCTGTGTTGGAACTGGACTTCAGCAACCGATGCTTGTCATAAAAGACGATTCGGGGATTGGGTGGTCAGGATTGCTGATTTGGTTGATGCATGTCACAGTATCTCCAAACGATGATCGATGTCATGATATCAGTCACTATCAGTCAGCTATTTTATATGTCATGCAGCAGGAATATTGTTGCATGTGACGTTGAGCTACATCATCAACAACAACAACTATTTAGAACGTCAGCTCACGGCCTTGACACCCGATTGTCCACTTTCTCAACGGCCCAATTTGAATGACAATCGACGCCTCTGTGACAATTGGTATCTCTGATTCGACATGAACAACAAACATCGGTACACATAGTAACACCGGAAATGTTATCATATCTGCAGCCTACTTAAAATAGCTCAGATAACGGTGGTCACGGGTGGCCCACGCGCCTAATCCGCCGCGGGGCACTCATCAGGTCGGCACAATGCGTGAAGTCTATTTCTGGTGTCTCCCGCCCTGATATTGCTGGAATATTGCTAAAACGGCGTAAAGCTTAACTCACTCACTCACTCTAAGAGGCCGCGATTCCCGACTTGGGCCCGTAGTACTTTGGGTAGTCTGTCTCACGGTCCCTGAACCACATTAATTTCCCTACTGCCAAGCCCTCTCTGCAGTGCTAAAGCCCTAAATAAAGCAAGTCTAGATCTCCTCAGTCTGAATCTCTGGTCTCCCTAGGGCTCCTTTTCAATATAAATGGGCTTGTTTGTTACTATCAAAATTATATATATTCAGAGACTAAGCCTTAGTCTATACTTTGGGCTTCCCTCCCAGATCAAGATGACACGTCTGGAATAACTGAAATAATCAGAGCGGCATTAATCCAAACCCAGTCACTCTCTCTCCTGAGAAGACACTGAAGAGCCATATTGCAACATGGCGACTAGGTGCCTGACTCTGAGGGTGTGGGTTCGAATCCCGGGTGGGACTCAACCCAACAAAAGTACTAGAATCTGTACTTTACTAAGAAAGTGTAATCCCAAATATAACATATGGTACATTTGACCACTATCTAAATGGCATTGGATCACTTCCAATCCACTCAAAATAAATAACACGGGACCCCTCACAACCGATCTCTCTATGAACTTTCATTTGTTTATTTGTCTGTTGTTTAACGTCGCACTCAACAATATTCCAGATGTATGGCGGCGGTATGGAAATAATCGAGTCTGGACCAGACAATCCAGTGATCAACATCCTGAGTATTGATTTACGCAATTGGGATATCATGACATGTGTCAACCAAGTCAGGAGCCCGACCACCCGATCCCGTTAGTCGCTTCTTACAACCAGCATGGACTGCTGAAGACCAATTCTAACCGGATCTTGACGGATCTGTGAACTTTGGATCAAGCGAGCGAGTCAGGCTGATCATCCGATCCCGTTATCCAACATTAATGAATATTTACAAATTCTTTACAAATTCATTTTATGAAATTTCAACTGTCAAAAATAACAGTAACAACTAATCGCATTTGTAGTATGCCGTATAAACATTATTGTGACATAAGATGTCACGCGCTAGGAGTTATATAAGTAGATTTTATAAGCCAGTCATTCACGTGAGGATTCACGAGGGCATCTCGTGCGCATGCGCGTAGCTGGTCTCTGACGTCATCCGTATGTCAATTGTCACTCAGACAAACGCACTCCCCACACACGACCATGCACCAGCGTTCTGGTCAACCGACCTTGTTTATTTTTAGCATCACGAAGATACGTTAATCGAAATGTGTCAATATATTTGTCCTTCGAGATGGCGCGTGTTTGCAATAGTTCCTAGTATTTATTTAGTTTAGTTCTGTTTTATATCGAAATTCAGACTTTTGTATGTTGACTACTTTAAAATGAATTATTCTTTCAAACGTGACACGAGTGTCTTATCTTGCATCTGGACCTGTTATAGCTAGCTCTCACACACCAGACTTATCGCGAGAGTAACGATCTTATGATTATATAATGGTGACAGAATTGGACCTTGTAGCAACATATTGATTTCATATTCAGCAGTACTTCTAAATAGCTCTCTGAGGGAGAAACAACTTGGTACATACATAAATAGCTTATTCGCACGCACGAATATTTGGCCCTCGTGACTGTATAGTTCCAGTTGTTGTTTGAACTTTGTTCCCAGTTCTTCTGAATGAAGACTTTTTAAATAGTCACATATGTACATATTTACTAACCCGTGAAGGTCCGGGTTAGAATATTGATCTTCAGTAACCCCTGCTTGTCGTAAGAGGCGACTAACGGGATCGGGTGGTCAGGCTCGCTGACTCGGTTCCCAATTGCGATCGATGCTCATGGTTTTGATCACTGGATTGTCTGGTCCAGACTCGATTATTTTCAGACCGCCGCCATATAGCTGAAATATTGCTGAGTACGACGTAAAACTAAACTTACTCACTCACTCACATTCATATGTGATTTCGTTATCTATAAAGCAACAAGCAACTGCTCTGACCATCCACAGCCGAGCTGTTCCTGTGACGCGACAGGGTAGAGTCAACGCCATTTCCTTGGATATTTCACGTATTTATTTGACTAGCCCTTGCATGTGTTTATGACGAGCGCAGGGTACGGGGCAGGATAAACTCACCTTTTCGCGAACACCTGGTATCGTCACTATCTGACGTCACGCAAACACATGTCCTTGATATAGTTGTATTTACTTGAATATATGCCTCTCTATCGTCACTCTGTTCATCACTTGTCTGATAACGATGTTAGAACGTACACCGAAGCATCACCTGAATAAAGAAGTTGTTCATCCGTAAAGTTTTCCCGATCTTCCTCGAACAAGACAATAGCCTGATATTATTTCTATAACTTAAGTCGGTGTTTATTTTAATGTTTGTATTTTGTTTTTATTAATTTGTTGTAGCTTTCAACAGAATCTTTCCTCTTCAATTTTGTTCGCTGTGAAGTTCGATGAGACAGACAACATATACCAGGTCGACTTAGAGCGTGTGTGTGAAATATGGTTCACGTAGGCAATCTACTAAATGTCTAGATATTACAGTCATGTTATAAACTCACTAAAAATGCATAAATATAATATTAAGTTAATTAGGATTATAAGACAACAATATGAAGACGTACATTGACTTCGGGGGTTTTCCAGTCCTAACAGTTCTACCTCTGGCAGATGACGTTAAACTAAACATGTTTTGTTATCATAATAATGAAGAAGGAAATATTAAGTCAAAAATTTTAAAACTTAATTTTAAAACGAAACTGTATTTCATCTTTGTTGATCAGTTTACGGATATGCATACTATACTCAATTGCAGTTTTAAGTTAGACAAGAAGGCGTGTGGACTATGGTTTGAGAGAAAATATACTATGCCATTGGGTGCAATATCATTCTTCTTCTTCTTCTCTCTCTCTCTCTCTCTCTCTCTCTCTCTCTCTCTCTCTCTCTCTCTCTCTCTCTCTCCTCTCTCTCTCTCTCTCTCTCTCTCTCTCTCTCTCTCTCTCTCTCTCTCTCTCTCTCTAGGACATTTAGAAATAAAGTGAAATTCAACTTCAATGTTATTATAATGACAAATTGTACAAATTCTCAAATTTCTAAAAATATCCCCTCTTCCACCAATATTTTTCATTATCTGTACGTATATGTCTGTGTTTTGATATACTTGCAATGAATATGGTTTATGGAGAAACTAGACTTTAAAGGTACATAACAATCTAAATTCGAGTGACAAATAATCTTAGAAAACCAAGTTTGGATATAGCAGTGAAACATTCTTTATTGACAAATCACTGATTAACAAGTCATTTCCCCCTCCACGTTGATGTTTAAAACGAAATAAACCTCACATGAGTAAAGTAGTGTTTATATGATATTTGTGGCCCATGTAATCCTAGATATTTGTGGCTCATGTAATCCTAGATATTTGTGGCCCATGTAATCCCCCCACGTTGAACTAATCTCTTTAAAATACTGTAACATTGTTTTGGGTAACTATCATTAGGCATTCAAACAAGGTTATATAAATATCTGAACGTTTTGTAGAAGTTTCACAACGTTAAAACAAGTTTAAACATTACAACGTCCACACTCACCGAAAACAGCGAGAATGGTCGATGACTTTCCAACTCCCACTACAAACTTTGGGTGAAATAGATGAAGCTTCTTTGATATATTTTGGAATAAGGTCTTTGAATCTTCAGAATTTAGTATACGGATGAGGGTGTCTTTTGTTTTAAACTGCATATATTGAATTTCTTTGTGTCTCAAATCAAAATAAATAGGGTTTGTAAGCATGAAAAAAGTGAAACCCATCGTCAATGACATAATAATGACAAAAGGTGCAAATTCTTAAATTTCTAACAATATCCTCTCTTCTACCAATATTTTGTATAATCTGTATTTCACCTAATCCTAACCATGTTAACCCGCGCCTGAAATCCTTTTGATGTCTTTTAAATAATATGTGTCCATGGGAAAATGTAAATGTTAATGATGCTGAAAAATCCAAAGTCGAATGATCAATAATGCCTTAGAACGCCAGGTTTCGATATGGCAATCTAAAATTCATTTTGAAAACTGATAAACAATTCAATATCCCCAACACCTTGATTTTCCCAAACAAACAAAAACCCATATACATGTACTTCTTTTTAAAATCGAGGCCCATGTAATCCTACCGTGTTAATCTAATCTCTTCAACATTCTGTAAGATGCATGCATACACGTTTATACCAATGTCTGAATATTTGGTAGAAGTATCACAATGAATATTGAAACGTCCACACTCACCGAAAACAGACGCGTTTGTCGATGAGATTCCAACTCCCAATACAGATTTACAAAATGTTGTTTGAAACTGCATAGTTGCTTCCCACTTTTGCCAACCCTACATTTCTGAGCAATGCAAAATGATAGGTTAATTTTGCAAATGTGATACAGTTTACTATTTGTATATACATTGATTAACAAGTTAGAGGCAGTAATATTGTAATAGCTGCTGTTTCTGTTTGTAGTTTCTATATGCTTGTGTACAGACAAGAATATATTTTTATTTAACAAATCGTTTAGGTTATATAGGGCACCGAATGAAATAGTGTGTAGTGTTTTTTGCCCTCCAAATTTATTAATATTTGAGAACAGTGACTTCCTAATTGATCTCCAACCTGGTTAATAAACATGGGAAATAAAAGAGGACTTAATATACAACCTTGTGTAATACTGATGCCAGACATTTATACCACTGTAGTTTTAGAGTAGATATCACGATTAAGTTTAACATTACCATGGATACTGAGCTTTGATAGGGCACATCATAGAATGTCTGTGTTGATGGAATCCTTATTCTTTGTGAAGCTCTCAGAAAGATAATAGAATCTACAATTAGATTTTGGTAAAATATATTTGAATCAGTAGCTGAAGTAAGACTAAACAGTATCAGCTGTTGAATATCCTTTACGAACGTCTGCCTCGCAAGTTTGGTTTATGAGTTACATCTACCATACCTTCAGTCTGTTGTAGAATGTATGAGCACATTTCACCACAAATGTCCATCAAGTACACATCTCGGTAATTATCAACATCGTTCAGGTTTCCTATCTTGTGAAGGGGAAATAATATGCTTCAGAAACACTTGCTAGCTATGGCATTATACTTTCTCAGTGAAGTACAGATTTTTGTACTTTTGTCTATTAAATAAACCACATACACTAGAAAACAACACATAATGACGAAATTATAGAGGCAGCAAAGGATCGCAAACGGTTCAAAGCTGCCAATCTAGATACAGTAGAAAACGACAATGCCATTGACTGTATTGATTGACTAGCCTATTATATACAAGAGTTCGTTGATCTTGTATTCGTCTCTTCTTTTATCCCTGAGTCATGGTTGACAGGAATAATATTACTGACGATAGGTCATCGATTTGCTCAAATTCACAAAATATTATAGAGTTGCTGCTGTAAGTTACCTACATGTATTCTAATTGTCTGTGGCGACCTTTAGTGAAATTGCAAATGATGTGAAAATTGATTTTCATATCACCATAGTCTGTCAAACTGTAAAAAACCTGTTTGTGATTGATTTTTTTATATACAGTCATTGAGGGAGAAACATTCAGGTGTGGACATGTGACTAAAAATGCTCGAAAATGTCATAGAAATATATCTGAAGTTATCATACAAACGAACCAAAAATACAATTTGGGGAAAATTGTTTCAAATTTGAGAAATTATTTCACTTACTGACACACATTTTTCGTACTTTAAGATTTATTAATTACAGTATTACAGAATTATTTCACAATTTCGAATCCATTTACAATGATTACCCCCAAGCTGTGGAAATGTCTGTGAAGGTCATTTCCACTGTCACACGTTCATTTCCAGTACTTAATGTGTAATCTGAAGTACGTGTATTTGTATTGATATCAAATCAAGTGAAAACAAAAGCAAAACAAAAGCTACAACAACTCCCCCGGGAAATCAAAACAACAATGCGTCAATGTAAACGTCAATGCCATAGAGTAACCAGTCTCGACTATCTGCCCAAAACGTGGGCGTTAAAGGTAAAACTAAAATAAGCTTAGAATCTGATTGGTGGCCTGGAAGGCTGGAAGGTAATGCAAAGGGTAGACATCCTCAGGAACATTCTCGAATAGTCATTACAAATATATAGACTGTTAGTCCACAGTTTACGGATCAGTTTACGGATATGCATACTATACTCAATTGCAGTTTTAAGTTAGACAAGAAGGCGTGTGGACTATGGTTTGAGAGAAAATATAATATGCCATTTATTATTTTTTTTGGGTGCAATATCATTCTTCTTCTTCTCTCTCTCTCTCTCTCTCTCTCTCTCTCTCTCTCTCTCTCTCTCTCTCTCTCTCTCTCTCTCTCTCTCTCTCTCTCTCTCTCTCTCTCTCTCTCTCTCTCTCTCTCTCTCTGTGTGTGAGAAGATTCCACTAAAAACTCTCTACTGAACAGCAAAGCACATATTATTAAAGCTGCTTATTAAAACCTTACTTATACACCTGTAATGAATAAATAATTAATTAATATATAATAACAATGTAATAAGAGTGAATTTCGGTTCAGGTGATTGCTATTACAGATATGTTCACATGCATGCTATTCCTTTCCTGCTCAAACTACACAATTAAATTAAGTTTTGACTAAAAATAACAATTCTGTTATATACTAAGATGACATGTACACACCAAGTAAGCTTTAATTATGCATAATCTGGAAGAACCCGAATGTAAAAGATTCAGACCTTTTTCCATCAATTCCGATTGCTAATTGACAAAAACTTTTAAAAAGCCATATTAATAAGATTTTGAAATAAAAAATTTTATGATTTTGAGTTTATTGTAATGAATAAACACTTCTCCTTTCCGGATACTGATAATTACAGCTAAAATCTGTTTGTTTTGTTTGTAAAGCAACTTTTACAGCATTTTCAAATTTTCCTTTTTTTCAGTTTGACTGTAACTTTTCCTAAATCTTAGTTTACAAACTTTCATCCATTCACAATAAATAACGGATTTATAGGCCACACAACAATCAATTATTACTTTCACTTTTCAAAATAAGGTAACTTGTTTTAGGACCAAAAAAAACTGTTTTAAATATAGGCAATTGTCCTAATTAAAGTACATGGTAATTTCAATGATGTTTTCGGTTTTGAAATGTTAAATGCTTACTGTATCAAATTATAAAGGTTATTTTTTGGAAAGAGTTTAGAATTTCATTTCAGACAAAATTAATTGGTAAAAATACAGGATGGTGCTTATTTTATGCACAGATGTATATAACCTAATGTATGCAGTTACCCTGGTTGAAAAATGTATTCGTCACTATATCCACATAAAGAACCATTATAACATACTTTTGAAGCTGTATAGAAACTAAGTTGATGCCACGTTTCTTCGTGATGAAGCAACATTTCAGAATAGATCAACTGTTTCGGAATCTCAACTGATCACATAAGCTTGTTCCATTTGTTTCACATGGGTATCATGAAGTGAGATAGCGCCAGTGACAACCATGTTTATGATGTCTACAGTAGAGTTTGTTAGCTATAATCAACATATTATCTGCTATTTCTTTTAACAAAGTATGCTGTTTTTACATGGGCACTTCACTTCACGCCCTGATGTGTGTGTGTGTGCCTTCAGCTGCAGTAAACCTCTACATATATACAACCTTACTTTTGACAAATCCGCCTTGCCCTTTTTTTATCTTCGTTTTTCTCTTGTCATATTAAGTGAAAATCACGATCATTTTAAAATGAAAATGGCGAATGAAGCACTCGTCAAATTGGAAGATTTGGCCAGGCTGTAAACATTGTTTAGATAGGAATAGTTTAGAGGTCAGTCATGGCGAAGCGCACCTTGTTTAACTTTACTCTTCTATACTCATACGACACGAGATTTGTATGTTTGAATATACAAAGTATTAAACCAAAACACTTGCAAATAGGTCAAGTGTCAATTTTTTAAATCCTGAAATTTTCGAACCCCCTGAACCCCACCTTGGCTCCGCCATTGCAAAACATTAACTTCAATGTGGTCTTAAGTCATTTTTCAAGAGAGGGGGGGTTGTTTGTTTGGTTCGAACCCCCTCACACACCCCACCCCCTACACACACACCCCAGGATCCGCCACTGACATGTCACGTTAGAATAAACCTCATTTAAAGAATTGCTGTGATGATCTCGAATTTGATATGATTACTACTATCTTACTAAATACAGTAGTTTGTCATCACACGGCTGTTTACAATTTTTAGCTCTGTTGAATATATGGTATCAGAGATTTGATGATTAAAATCAGTTGGCATAGATATATAGATTATATAGATCGGCGTCAAAGTAACTTGTGGAGCCTGTAGAGTGAGTCAGGGTAACTTGTGGAGCCTGTAGAGTGAGTCGGGGTAACTTGTGGAGCCTGTAGAGTGAGTCGGGGTAAATTGTGGAGCCTGAAGAGTGAGTCGGGGTAACTTGTGGAACCTGTATAGTGAGTCGGGGTAACTTGTGGAGCCTGTAGAGTGAGTCGGGGTAAATTGTGGGGCCTGTAGTGTGAGTCAGGGTAACTTGTGGAGCCTGTAGAGTGAGTGAGGGTAACTTGTGGAGCCTGTAGAGTGAGTCAGGGTAACTTGTGGAGCCTGTAGAGTGAGTCAGGGTAACTTGTGGAGCCAGTAGAGTGAGTCAGGGTAACTTGTGGAGCCTGTATAGAGAGTCGGGGTAACTTGTGGAGCTTGTAGAGTGAGTCGGGGTAACTTGTGGAGCCTGTAGAGTGAGTCAGGGTAACTTGTGAAGCCTGTATAGTGAGTCGGGGTAACTTGTGGAGCCTGTAGAGTGAGTCAGGGTAACTTGTGGAGCCTGTAGAGTGAGTCGGGGTAACTTGTGGAGCCTGAAGAGTGAGTCGGGGTAACTTGTGGAGTCTGTGTAGTGCGTCGGGGTAACTTGTGGAGCCTGTAGAATGAGTCGGGGTAAGTTGTGGAGCCTGTAGTGTGAGTCAGGGTAACTTGTGGAGCCTGTAGAGTGAGTCAGGGTAACTTGTGGAGCCTGTATAGTGAGTCGGGGTAACTTGTGGAGCCTGTATAGTGAGTCGGGGTAACTTGTGGAGCCTGTATAGTGAGTCGGGGTAACTTGTGGGGCCTGTAGAGTGAGTCGGGGTAACTTGTGGGGCCTGTAGAGTGAGTCGGAGTAACTTGTGGAGCCTGTAGAGTGAGTCAGGGTAACTTGTGGAGCCTGTATAGAGAGTCTGGGTAACTTGTGGAGCCTGTAGAGTGAGTTGGGGTAACTCGTGGGGCCTGTAGAGTGCGTCGGAGTAACTTGTGGAGCCTGTATAGTGAGTCTGGGTAACTTGTGGATCCTGTAGAGTGAGTCGGGGTAACTTGTGGAGCTTGTATAGCGAGTCGGAGTAACTTGTGGAGCCTGTAGAGTGAGTCGGGGTAACTCGTGGGGCCTGTAGAGTGCGTCGGAGTAACTTGTGGAGCCTGTAGAGTGAGTCTGGGTAACTTGTGGATCCTGTAGAGTGAGTCGGGGTAACTTGTGGAGCCTGTATAGCGAGTCGGAGTAACTTGTTGAGTCAGTAGAGTGAGTCGGGGTAAGTTGTGGAGCCTGTATAGAGAGTTAGGGTAACTTGTGGAGCCTGTAGAGTGAGTCGGGGTAACTTGTGGAGCCTGTATAGTGAGTCGGAGTAACTTGTGGAGCCTGTAGAGTGAGTCGGGGTAACTTGTGGAGCCTGTATAGTGAGTCAACCTGTGGAGCCTACAGGAGGGAGACGAGAGATCATGTGGAGCCTTTGGCAAGGGGTCGGGTAGTAAAGTGTGGAGCCTTAAGCGAAGGACTGGGGCAAAGTGTGGAGTACATCGGTGAGTCGGGGCAGTTTGGGGGCATCCATGTATAAGGGAGTCTGTGTAACTCATGAAGCCTGTTTCGGGAAGTGGTGATTACTTGTGGAGCCTATATCGGGAAGTGGTGATTACTTGTGGAGCCTGTATCGGGAAGTGGTGATTACTTGTGGAGCCTGTATCGGGAAGTGATGATTACTTGTGGAGCCTTCATCGGGAAGTGGTGATTACTTGTGGAGCCTATATCGGGAAGTGGTGATTACTTGTGGAGCCTGTATCGGGAAGTGGTGATTACTTGTGGAGCCTGTATCGGGAAGTGATGATTACTTGTGGAGCCTGCATCGGGAAGTGGTGATTACTTGTAAAGCCTATATCGGGGCGGAAATGTAAATGGGAGAGTCCGTGTCAAGGAGGCGGGTAAGTGCTTGATCGAGTCAAGTCAACAGATACCAGTGTTACCTAAATGTAAATCACTGTTATTTTCATAAATATCAGGTCCGATTATTATTAGAATTAATCTAGCTCTAAACGCGCCGTGCATGATTATGTGCATCTAAATGCCAAAGTTTCGAGCAAACACTGAATAAATGTGATAAGATCTGGAGGAAAACGTATCAAAACGGGTTAAAATTATTTTGCTCAAAAACACACCTTGGTCTAGTTATGACAGGTAACGTTACTTTAAGATATGGGTAAGTATATTCGTACCACGGATTCACGTTTAACACCATTAGCAGTATTCTAACTTAACACAAAACAACTTGAGCTAAATGTCCGCTGCCACCAACTGGATCAAAGTACAGGATTGATCGGTAATGGTAATGTTATGTTTGAGGGCGATGTTGGCCAATAAGAGGCATATATGTGCCCAACACATTGTCTTGACTTAATAAGACTCACAAAGTATTTTGAAAGAAATCAAATGGAATCGTTTAGATAACATAAAGGACACGTCAGCATTCCATATATTCATTTGAATACACGTGTACATGTACAATTTACGATGGAAAAAACCTAAGTATACGCTTTCATTTCATAAACATTAAATAATCATTCAATAAAAAAGCAGTAGCTCAACATGACAGAACCTTAAAATGATTTAAAATCATAGAACTACGTCTGTCTAAGCCATTTGAGAGCTCTTCTGAAAAGCATTACATTTTCCAGATGACGAGACAACAGCTAAACTCCGTTGCACGGAGCCATACACGATATTGGAGTACCTAACTAAAGATAGTATCATCGACTTTAAGTTCAGCACTTCTGAGAATTTGTCTTATGCTGTTATGCCCTGGGCATTTAATTAGATAGTGTTTAACATTTTCAGGTGTCTCCAGACGCCCACATTTAGAAAAGACCATCTTAGCTATGACACTCCTGTAGGCATTTAGCCCACAGAGTCCAAGTCTCAGTCGTGTCAAAATGATCTCATCACGCCTGCTTGACCGCTGAGACAAGGAGGTTGATCTGATCCTCCGTGGTTGTTGCATTAAGACATCCGGTAATCACCGTAAACAAGAAAGCTAAACACTTACTTTATTGATAACACATCCAATATAAATCAAACTCATCAACAAATCTCAAATCCTGAACCCAATACAAGCACTATTATAGAAAAATAGCCTTCGACAGTCTCACACCATTGGCAGCAACCGTTCAAGAGTTACCTCCCTTTAGCGGAGTCGATTTTGTGACACACACACAGGGAAGGAAGTGAGCAGTTTGCCAAATGGCCACTGGCCCGCTAGCCCGTGGCTAGTAAACATCCAGTCGGGCCAGTAAATCTCCAGTCACTGGCCTGACTGGCTAGTGAATTTTCATGGGATTTTTGTAAGTATATCACTCTCTCCGACTCGTTAAGTTATAATACACGTTTAAATCATGCAAGATTGTGCCCTTACTAACATGTTCATCAAATTAGCAGCTTAATGATGAAACCCGTGTCATGCCGACAATATCTTATCCTCATCTATTTTTGTAATCTTTTGCTTGGTTTCAACATCAAAATTTCGTGAATTATTTTGTAGCCTTTTAACTTTCAGCCATAGATAGCCCGAGTGGCTAGCAAACTTTTGAAACTATATATGTTTCGCACACTGGGAGTGAGTGAGTGAGCGAGTGGAGTTTTACACCGCTGTTAGCAATATTCCAGCAATATCACGGCGTGGGACACCAGAAATGGGCTTAACACATGTGGGGAATCGAACCCGGGTCATCGGCGTGACGAACTAACGCTTCAACCACTGCTTCCGCCGCCCCGGAAGTATTGAGAAGTGACCAACACAACACTTGTAGTTGCTGTGAAAGTTCGATTCCGCTATTGAAGTACCCGGATATACCTACCGCGCGCTGCAGTGGTAAGGTCTACCATTTCGAGGCCGATCTTGCGTAGAACTGGTTTGTAGTTATCGTTGCCATAAACGACTGATCAATCTGGATGGTACTCTGGTCAACACTTAGGTGAGTGAGTGAGATTGAGACTCCCCAGCCTCCACACGTCCAACTGCAATGTTTCAATTTACAGCAGGGAGTCGCAGCTTAACTACATGTATATTCTTTCATTTAGCTAAAAAATGCAAATGACTGTCTAAAAGCAAAACGGCCTTATATGTCCCTGCTCACGATACCTCACAACCGCATGTACATATTGCTAACCACGTTTCTCCATGACATTTTCAGGCAAGTTGATACTTTCGAACGTAAACGTGCATTAAAGTTTCCGAAGATGTGTATTGGTTCCATGTACACAAACCAACATTATACTGACGAAACAACAAACACTAATTTTGCAGAATATTTGAAATTTCAAACATCAATATCACCTATGCGTTTCTTTTGGGGGGAGTATAGTTACTTTTCTGTTTTGAAGGTTGTGTGGTAAAACAACTGGGTATATATTTGCTCTTAATGTTACTATTATAATATCACCATTTAGCAGAATATGGTATTCGTCTTAAGTGACGATTGATTTACAATATTTTCATATTGTAGGTTGGTTGTGAAATTTTACTTTAAATCACTTTAAACCAAATAAACTGAACGAAACTAGGATAAAGCTTTTCTTGCTTTCTAAATATTTATATAACCTATATAGGATTCACAAACGAGTTTGCGTTACACAAGGAATAAGTAAAAGTACAGTTTTTATGTCACTCTTGTATAAAACAATATTTGCTTCTTCTTACAGGTAACTTCAAGAAATGCGGTTTGCCTCAAGCTTCCTTGCATCTACACATAGCCAAATCTAAGTCCAAGTCCAAATAGAACCGTTTCCATATATGAAGCACAATTAAACGTTTTTACGTTGATAATTGATTTGGAGATTTTACGTGTGCCAGAGAAGTTTATCTGATTCCAAACACGTTTTGTTTTCTGAATATAGTCTTTTTCCTTCAGGCCGCCGATATCAAATGTCCCGTTTTAAAACAAAAAGAGTTCAAAATTATTTTCTTCCAGCAAGTATTCGCCTTTTAAATGACTTAACTTTGTTTGTCTATTAGTTGTTTTTTTGTATTCTTAACCTTTGTCATTTTTAATATTTAATTATGTAACCACTTTCAAATATAAAAAGAATTCCCCTAGGGGTAATAAAGTATTGTCATTGTCATTGCTTTCCAATGTGAAGCGTATATCGCACACGGTCGACGCGTGTGTTTACATTTTTTACGAGTAGCCTGGATAGTGGAGAGGAGCTTCAGCCGATACACAACACAAGGTTTAAAAGCATATTCACGATATCTACTAGTTTCTCCAAGGACAAGATTATTTGGTGTAGGCATTCGCAAACCAAGAAATGGTTTACATACATAAAGTAATACCCATTCCAAACCAGGGTGTTTATCGAAAACTACTTTTAGTTTTGTCAAGTTTGACATTTGTTTAGTTTCCTCAAGTATTATTTTGCCTTAGCTGACCAATTGATTCCGAGAAAATGAATGAAATCTGGTGGTAATAGGACATCATTTGTGTGTGAACAGTTAAACTCAGACACTAGTTTATTAATGAAAGAAGATAACTTGAAATGGGTTAAGGACACAACCTTGCCTGACACCAACAGGGCAACCAAATACATCTGTAAGAACATTCTTATTTGTATGGACACAGTCTTAACATGTTCACAAATACTTAAATTTTTAGCCCTTTTGGTCCGTGTTTATTAAACATATACCATAGTTTGTGTGTCTGTACTGAATCAAAACCTATGAGAAATGCACCCCCAAGCTGTTACTTTACCATTCTGATCACATTCGCACATTCCCTCAAAAATGGAAGATTTTTCATTGACTATTCCAAACAATTACATTTATGTACTGCAAGAAATACCACGTTGGAGACAGTAATTTGTATTGTCATCTACACGATACTTCATCCGGGCAAAAGGTATAATTTGGTAGGAATTTAATTCAAAATTGGTCTGTTCAAAATCCTAATTGGATATGTCTGCCAGTGCCATCCACTTTGTTGGAGTGCGGTGTTTTCCCCACAGGAAGAGACTGGACACAATGAGATTATCATAGATGACAGACACTTATTTACTTGTTTAATTTGTGCAGAAGATGCTATAGCACAAGCACATGTACAAATACACGTCATTATGTACTAAATATCTTAACACTTATGATGGGTTATGCCTGGATTTAACATTGATATTTAATATCTGTCGTAAATTGAGCAGCGATTGTTCCCAAGCTAGTTTTAGTGGACAGAGAAATACGATGTAATTAACGTTTGTAATCTAAAATTATCTCAGACGCTTACCATTTGGTGAAAATCACGAACGCTTGTACGTTCCTGACAAACACAAACAATATAATCAGGACGAACAACTGGTTTCTGGCGAATTGCGGCGCCTAAGTTGACTCGGCAAGCAAAGCCCCAAGAATAGATGGAAGCGCCGGTGCAATCTCTTAATACACCTTAGTTCAATACACACATTTTCTTTTCTTCAGTGCCAAACAACCTCGGTTGTCTTGAATATCATGTTCTTCCGGTAAGCAATGCCTCAATAATAGATAGAAGCGCCCGTAAAATCTCTTAATACACTTCTATTTTAGTACACTCATCATTTTCCCTTCAGTGCCAAATAACATCGATTGCCTCGAATATTATGTTCTTCTAGTTATTTGTTCATGATTTGAAAAGAGCTTGCCCTTGTGTGATGTAAGGTGCCTTAAATATTCAAGACGCCAGGCAGACTGTCAAACACCACCAGTAAAACACTTCTCTGACCAGTGAAACACTTCTCTGGAAATGAATCATAGACGGTTGAGCAGTGTTTCCACTCGCCATCTTGATAAGTGAGTGAGTGAGTTTAGTTTTACGCCGCACTCAGCAATATCCCAGTTATATGGCGGTGGTCTGTAAATAATCCAGTCTGGACCAGACGATCCAGTGATCAACAGCATGAGCATCGATCTGCGCAATTGGGAACCGATGACATGTGTCAACCAAGTCAGCGAGCCTGACCACCCGATCCCGTTAGTCGCCTCTTACGACAAGCATGGGTTACTGAAGATCAATATTCTAACCCGGACCTTCAAGGGTACCATCTTGATAACCATCTCATAGCAACAAACACACATGCCATCTGGTGTAACATACTACTGTGTCCTCATCAGGTAAATTATTAAGAACATGAAATTGATTTTATCAGTTGATTTATTGATGTCCGATACATCTATCCATAGTAACATATGTTATATTTTGGATTACAACCAAATCCGGGATTCGAACCAATACTCTCAGAGTCAGCCACACGAAGTCAGCCAACTAGCCCACTCAACCACTACGGCTTCCACAAAAGTCGGACAACTGGTAGTCAAGTCTAACAAAGCCTTTAAACGTCCCTCGAACATAAATGTCATATAACCCTTTGTGTATAAAATCCAAACATTGGTGATGTCACTCCGTTTGTTCCTCTTGGCCAAATCCATGTCATCAGATTCTCATTATATACCAAGATGGAAGGTACAAAAGCATCGGTCGATCAAAAGGGGAGCATCTAAGGTTGGTGTATTCTCTTTTTGCCTGCATTTTAATTGGCTATAAGCGGATTCCAGTGCCTGCACAATTATAGTCTGTTCAAGTAAGTGGAGTTCACTACCGGCCCCTTGAAGAAAGAACTGACCTTGAAACATAGACTCTTAACTGGTCTCACCACTTATTTATGGTGATGCCGTTTCCCATCTGGTGGGATTATGAATGTGATTATTATGTCATGTGAGTGAGTTAAGATTTATAGTCACATCGGCAATATTTCAGCCATATCGTGACTTTAAAAGTTACAAACTCATAATAAATGGAATTAAATTACAAAAACCTGTCGACGAAGGACAATAATATTATGTCATGTGAAACAAATTATACAACTGTATGTATTTATGTATACTACTCTCACTTTGCTAAGGATCACAACAGATCACAACTTGACTTAAACGTAGATTTATAATTTGAAATTGTATCCATTTGAAATTGGATAAATAATGATATGGTAACCCCTCTTTAGGCAAACAGTCGCTTTAATCTAACCTTATCTACTTGATACATGAGTAACCATAGAAATTGTTTTCATGGCACCAATCAACCATTTTGCAAAACATGGAACGAGTCATTGACAAGTACACAACACAAGACGGAATGACAAACTGAAACCTAGGATCCATGCTTACAATAAGCTTAGATGTTTAAACCAAATTTGACCCCACATCATAGTTTTCTGTTGAATCCATGATTTGATCCTTAGCAAAGTGTGAATAGTAGTGCACATAAATACTTTTTTCCTGGTGTTACATTTAACGCTTATTTTGGGTATTTGCGGAAATTTCATCATATTTGTCAGATAATTCATTTTCGTATATTTGTAAATATGCAATATTGTGCATGTATATTATGTTACATGCAATATTAGTAAAATTAAAAATGTGACCATATTTTCAAATGACTCATATTCGCATATTTGCGGGTGCTATATGCAATAAACAAAATGTGATAAACTTTACTGTTTACCAGCAAGTGCTGGCATACTTGCATTTCTACTGCAGACTATAGCTTTAATCCCCATTGTTGCAAGGATTAGTACGGTCCAGTAATTTTAATCCCTAAACAATTCCTGGAGGCAAAAAGAGAACACCCCGTCGCATTATCATTAATTACTCTGCTTGAAATGTTGTTTATAGAATCACTCAGTATTAGAATCCTTATAAACAATCTCTTTCAAGGGTACAAGCCGACTTTATTTTGCAATAATTAACAGATGTTGTTGTTTCAGCAATAAGCGGAGAGGTGACAGACTCCTTGACGTGGAGTAGAATTAAAACTATTTACTGGAATGATAATTAAAATCAAAATGTTATTACAATATGCTAGGAAACTCGGAGTAGACTGTTTCCTTGTCGTAGTTGCTTCTTGAACTGGGAATTTACTTGCTACTCTGAACGCGCACAAATCAAAATATTAGAAACAGAACATATCTTTCAGGGCACTCTGATTGTTACACTGCCACAACATGTTTAACAATGAGACTATCTGACGTTGTCGCATTTAATACCCCTAACTGCAGTAACAAAAGCTCTCTCTGAAAAGATCAAATATCCTTTAAATATTGTAATGTACATGCATCCGCGCAACGGCGTGATATCTGATGTTCCGTGAACTGCCAATGGATGCCATGATCTTCAAGGTGCGGTGTAATAGTATATGCATATAATCTGTTTGTGCTATCATTGCTGTTCCATATTTGTGAATGAAATAATGTTGTTTTGTTGTTTTAACATAATGTGTCAGTTGATGGATGTTGTCCGAGGATTAACCGATAACCCGTGGTACACCATCCGTCGATTCCTTCCCAAAATACTACATGAGATATGAAGAACAAGGAAACATTTCTTTCAGATTTGTGTTTAATTAACAAGTTTTAACAACTGGTAAAGTGGTAATATATGCATAAAATAACATGACAGTAACACGAAAGTATACAAAAAGAGTGACTCACCAACTTTTAAATACTATCAAACAATAAGTATGAAAGACAATAAGTATTAAGCACTATCAATGTAAACCACTTTGTAGCCACTTTGTAGTTCAATGGTATATCTTTTTCGACATGAGCAGATCAAATATAGGCATTATGTGTAAAGTAAACAGTCATCTCCAATCATTTCAATAACCGACCCTTCCACTCTAGAAACCTCGAACACAAATGTCATATGTCCCGCTGTGAACATAACTGCAAGAACTGATGATGTCATCCAGTTTGCTTCTCTTGGCCAAATCCATGTCCTCAGATTCTCGTTGTTTTCTCTTCAGGCTCATGGTATATGTAGAAGAGACATAAGACCTGTCCCAAGAAGGCGAAGACGGGTGGATTTGTTGACCAGGTGAAGGGTATGTGGCACAGCAATGTGTCGGTAACCACGTGTCATCTGCCAGACTGGCGTCATCTTCTGATTGGTCGGGAGATATGGAGTCGATGATGTCATCAAACACATTCTGAATCAGTGTGGAATCCGAAACACTGTTGACAGTATGTTGGAAGGTACCTGTAGAGCAGATTTCTGTAAAGCAAAAATGAATATAGAGTGAAACGAGATATATGTCACAGTTCTGTATTCTGTACTTGAGTTCTTTGATTGGCATTCTAGAAGTTGGGTAGATGAAGAATGAGGACTATTTTTATGGATATACAAGCTGCATATCCATAAAAATAGTCCTCATTCTTCTGTACTTAAGTCCCTTTACTGTTACACGTGGAATACACTGACATCGTAGGCTGTTGACCGTATTGATATCAGACTGATAAATACCTATAAGATCAAACAGATCATCAGTGGGCAAGTCCTCGGAGATGTCGTCGTACTTCAAGGCCGACAACCACGACTGTCGTGCCTCCGGTGACGCCACCAACAGGGCAGGTTGATGTATGTGTTGTGGGTGGTCCAGACCGGGGAACATGGTCGTATCCAAGTCGTAGATGATGTTGGTGTCGATACTGAGAGGTTGAAGCAGGTGAGATGGTACGTCCATGATGAAGAATGTGAATGTTGAATTATCCCCGTTACCGATTGTTTTATACCTAGACCTGTCACGTGACCAATCAGGGAGGTTAACAAGCTGAGATAATCCACTCCCAGTGTCTGAATGTCGCGTCACCACTAATTACTCCGTGTGAAATGTTGTTTATAGAATCACTCAGTATGAAAACCCCTATAAACAATCTCTTTCAAGGGTACAAGCCGACATTGCTATCATTAACAGATGTTGTTGTTTCAGCAATAAGCTGAGAGGTGACAGACTTCTTGGCGTGGAGTGAAATCAAAGCTGTGTATTCGAGCGATAACTGACATCAATGGGGATGCTTATTACAAAACTTATTTAAAACACCTGAAATAATTTCCGTTAACACTCGGAAATTACAATATGTCCATAAAATGTTTATGCTTGGAATGACAAACTCTTGATGGTGACTACTTCAGAACACCTTCAGACCACATATCTCCATCTCGCATTTGATTCCATGAAGAGCAGTAACAAACGTTTTTGTCTCTATAAATATGATATATGTAATAATAAATTATTGTTATAAATATCTATATGTTCTTTTAACTTTTAACTTTTTTTCAACTTCATTTTTTAACCGTTTATATGTTTATCATTATTGACATTATAAAAATATCTTTTTAAACATGGGACGGTTGAAAAAATACAATAATAATAACAATAACCATTTACTACACTACATGTATATTAAATTCCAAATCTCTTTTACTCTTTACCTATTTTATATTTTTCACCTTTTTAATTCGGCTTCCCGTTCAAATTTCCTTAATACTCTGTTTTTTGTTTTTGTTGTTGTTTGTCTCGTTTTGGGGGTAGTACACCGCCACTCTTTCAAAATTTCTATGTTTTGTTCCCCTCATTTCTTAATAAGTGTACTACTACCCCGTCGCCGAAATACCTTAGTGCAGGGTGCGCACCCCTTTGTGCTGAAAGTTTGTTAAATGACCATTTAAACTCGGGTGAAAATGAAGTGTGCACCCCCTTTTATAAATCTCAATAGTGTGCACCCCCTCTCAAAAAGCTGTATCCGCCCCTGGATGAGGAATTGTCATAGCCATATTTGAAGAAGGTTTCTGTCTTGTCTTCGTAACTTCTTTGAGTGGCATTTTAGAAGTTAGGAAGTACAATATAGAACAAACTTTATGGATAACAACTTCTTTTGTCAATCTGTACCATTGTCAATCTGTATCGAAACGTCGCACTCACGACTAATAGATCCATAAAGTTTGTTCTATACTTGTCTTGGTAATCTAATATTGTTGCAAGTGAGCCAATACGTTCTTATGTAGGGATATCATCAGAGGATTAATTGATAATCCGTTCCTTGAGTTATGCATCTGGCAATTCCTTTGTCTTTGTATGAAACTTATCTTATGAATAGGTGTAATGTGCTGAGCGGATCTGATAAGAAAGCACTAATATCGTGACATGCTGCTGTCCTTAATGGTTTTAAACTGGTTCCAACTGAACACTCAGATCTATTTATTCTGGACTTCAAAGGTTTTAACTACCAGCACCTAAAGAATCAAGCTTATTTTGAGGAACTTACTGTTACTCTCCTGATCATTTGTTTCCAATATCAAAATTCAAAACAGCTAATCATATATCACCTCAGGGAACCATAAGGTGAATGAAAATTGGGATTGAGATAACTGCACCAGTACAAAGTCTCTTTGACGACTGCTTTTACCGAGCATTCCACTTTGGACGATGAGCCCACTGATTGTACTGTACTTGCATTGCAGAAGAAGATGGAATTATCCAATCTGGACACAAGTATGGGCTAAGCTTATGTCAACACATCTTGTAATCTGGCTGATGTTCCTTTGTCTGCTGACAAACACATGTCATCTACATATGGTTATGTCCAAAATATAAATCCACGAAGATCCGGGTTAGAACTGGTCTTCAGCAACCCATGCTTTTCGTAAGAGGGGACTGACGAGATCGGGTGGTCAGGCTCACTAACTTGGTTGACCCTTGTCATCGTATCCTAATTGCGTAAATGGATGGTCATGCTGTTGATCACTGTATTGTCTGGTCCAGACTCGATTATTTACAGACCACCGCTATATAGCTGGAATATTGCTGCGGCGTTAAACAATCAACCAACCCAAATATGATCATCCTGTTTTTGCGTGACAGCCTGGTTGAGCAATACTGCCGCCGATGTGTACGTTGAGAAGTTAAATCTGAAGTAAAACGTTGTTATAAAAAAATCGAATGAATGAGAGCTTAAAAGGACAGTTTGCAATTAGATACAGGTATAAACATCGTAAGCTTTGGTGTAAAAATACATCGTATACCAGAAATATTGGAACGCAATTTCAGAGTGGTCATCACTATAAGAATTTAGTTAATGAAAGCGTTTTGGGGTCGTCAACATAGGCGATATGTACGCAAACCTTCTGTCTTTTCGTATTTTGGAATATGTAATTTTCTTACTATAATGTATGTTGTTTTGTGGCGTGTGTGTGTAAATATTATCTCAATTCGAATATCTTCCTGTGAAAATCCACCCGTTAAGTTACAAAGTACTTCATACTGATTTTTTTAAATAAGAACTGTATACATGTAACCTGAATCATTTAGCCATTGGCTTCAAACAATTCGTTTACCTACTTTCTAGGTCGTTTTCCTTTGTATATTAATAGATATTTAAGGGTTGTAAAATACTGGTTCAAACTGCAATGTACATCAAATTGTCTCCTTAAAGTAATCTATGAATTGCTGTTGCCACAGTGTAATAATGGCGTCAAAAACTGGGTGTTCCATGTTAAAAATGTTTTATTTATATATGGTTTTGGATATGTTTGGTGTGACCCAGGATGTGTTGACGCTAGTACGTTTTGTTGTCATTTTAAGCAACGTTTAATTGATTGTTTTATTCAAAAATGGCATCATGACATTACTTCAAGTAGTAAATTATGGCTATACAGTAATATCAAAAGTGAATTTGGATATGAATTATACTTAGATGCTTTACATCCAAACACTGTTAGGTATTTAAGAATGTTACGAATTTCGTGTCATAAATTAAAAATTGAAACTGGGCATTATGAAAATATTGATCGGGAGAAAAGATATTGTATCTACTGTAAAGATAATAATGTAAATGTAATTGAAGATGAATACCATTTCGTTTTAATTTGCCCAAAACATACAGTACATCGAAAACAACTGATTAAACCTTATTTTTGGAAGAAACCAAGTATGTTGAAATTTTTGGAATTATTAAGAAACCCATCTAAAGATAATATTGCAAAATTATGTAAATACATAAAGTTATGCATGTAAGTACCGAAATGTTTTGTCCAGCCTCCTTTTGTAAATGTAAAAATGATGTATATTTCAATGGGATAACCATATTCTATCATGTATACAGTGTAAAATGATGACGAGGAGCATATAGCCCAAGTCTTTACTGAATAAACAATCGAACAATCGAACTTTCAGTCTCGTTAACAAGGTTGTTGTGCGAAGCAGCCAGTGGTCGATGTAATTAACTCACTTTAGTCAGCTATCAATCAAGTTCACAGCTTTGATTCTATCCCACGCCATATTGTCTGACGTCTCCTTTGCTGAAGCAGCGCCTGCTATCCACAACAATGACAGCTTGTACACATGAAAGAGTTTTAGTGGTTTGTACACCGACAGACCAATCAACGTCACACATTGTACTGGATTCTATTTTGACACCCCCGCTTTGAGTAAGGAGTAACTGCGACCCTCAGATAGACGATTTCTCATCACAGACACTGAAGTGTCAGTACAGTGCGAAATGAGGATATCTGGAAGCGCCCGTTAAATCTAATCATATGATTCTCTTAAAATAGACACATTTCACCCCACCCCACACATTTTCCTCAACGACAAAGTGATCTGGGTATTTTTTCCAATAACTTGTACATGTATTGGGAAATTAAATTAAATTAAATTAAATTAAATTAAATTAAATTAAATTAAATTAAATTAAATTAAATTAAATTAAATTAAATTAAATTAAATTAAATTAAAAAAGGGAAGTAAGGTAGACTTTCTTAGACCACATAAATTTTCATGTCAATCAGACTGTTGGAAGTGTAATTTACATCATGGAAAAAACACAACGCCACTCTGGACACACTCAGTGTATACTGCCAATTTCTGGTGTCCTCCGACGTGACGTTACTAGCTTATTGCTAAATGCGGCGTAAAACCCAACTCACTCATTCAGTGTATACTGTCGGAACTACCGGTACGTTTGGGGTTCCCATCTCCATCCCAAGTAGTGTGTTTTGGGGTACCATGGGACTTGGCAGCAGGTGACCTTGTCATCATGGCCCCAGTGTTAGACCTAACTATGCATCTTGTAGGGTGGTCGGAGTTGCATTTAGTCATTGGTGTATGTGCGTGTGTGTGTGCGTGCGTGTGTGTCCACTGTCTGTTATATCCGCACTACTCTCATACTGTTGATTGTGTCTTCTTAAAGGGTTCGAGTCTCGCCCGCCTATGCCACATGTCCTGACAAATGGTTTTGAATTTTTCATTGACTGTTTTATGCGCTATAATTCGTAGTCCTGCTGTGTGGATCAGATGTGTATTATGTGCATGTCCGGGGGTTATGTTTCGTAACGCTGGGGTTATCTTTACTTATCCGATTTGAATAATTGGAGTGTCCGTAGGAAAAATGGAAATAGATTAGTTTGTCATTCGTTGGGGTTTGATACACCGATTAGCCCCGCTGTCTTGGACGGAAACTTGTCCACTCACTGATGAGAGTCAAAATTTGTAGGTTCATAATTTGATCTTGAAAAGACAGGCTGGTGTAATTGAGCATAACACTCCTGTCTGTTATCACTCGCCATCTTGATAATCACCTCAAGGTGACATGGCAAAATATGAAGGAGTTGCAATCTGGCAGATCATTGTCGCGACATCATATATTCTATGAAAAACAAGAAAACATATGTTGTTATTATTTACTGTTTAATAAATTTATTAACAACGTGTAACAGAGTAATATTGGGATTAAAGGAACATGGAAGCACTATTAGCATGTACAATTCCGATACGAGCAACAAGTTATTAAGAATCAAGTAACGAGTAACAATCGTCTTCAAACATTCCAATCACCGAGAGTGTTGTGTGGTCTTAAGCATATAAAGGTCACAAGTTAGTAAAGCAACGTTTGTCACGGAAAGTCTTTTGGATGGGTGACCGTGTTTGGCAGCTTGACTCTTGAGAGTTTCTAGGACTTTTGTCCTGCACCACAACTAAGCACATGTTACACATGTAGTCTCTTCTGTTCACCAAGCAGTGAATGGGTACCTGGTGGGATAAGATGGTCATGTGACTGCTAACCTTCCAGCGCCTCACAGGATTATAATGTCTGCGCTTTGCGCATAATTTGCCACTGAGCATCTTTGAGGTGGATATTAGGCGCACTACAAATGTATTATACATATATAAACCAACCCTTAATATCCCCTCTAGAAACCTCGAACACAAATATCATATGTCCCTTTGTCTACAGAAATCCAGGAACTGATGAGGTCATCCAGTTTGTTCCTCTTGGCCAAATCCAGGTCCTCAGATTCTCGTTTTCTTTTCAGGCTCATGGTAGAAGAAGCACAGAAACTGTTCCAACACAACGAAGATGGATGCACTCGTTGACCTGGTGGGGTGCATGGGGAACTTGCACAGGAATGTGTAGGGAACCACGTGACATCTGATAAACTGGAGTCGTCCTCTGATTGGTCAGATGATGTGGAGTCGATGATGTCATCAAACACACTCTGAATCAAAGTGGAATCGGAGTCACTACTGATGGAATGCAGGACGGTCTCAGTCGAGCAGGTTTCTGTAAGGAACAATAAATAGAATGAATTAAGATATACTGTATGTTTCAAATCTACATTCTGTCCAATTTAGTTATGAATTACACAATGCATTTGGAAACTGGTCAAATGCGAAATATACTGAAAGCTACAACTGGATTATATAAATGGCAGATTGATGCATACCTATGAGATCAAACAGATCATCAGTGAGAAAGTCCTCGGAGATGTCGTCGTACTTTAAGGCCGACAACAAAGACTGTCGTGCCTCCGGTGACGCCACCAACAGAGCAGGTTGATGCATGTGTTGTGGATGGTCCAGACCGGGGAACATGGTCGTATCCAAGTCGTAGATGATGTTGGTGTCGATACTGAGAGGTTGAAGCAGGTGAGATGGTACGTCCATGTTGAATAATGTGTGTGCTGAATTAATGCAGTCGCTGGGTGTTTTTATACCTAGACCTGTCACGTGACCAATCAGTGAGGTTAACAAGCTAAGATAATCCACTCCCAGTGTCTGGATGTCGCGACATCACTAATTGCTCCGTTTGAAATGTTGTTTATAGAATCACTCAGTATGAAATTCCTATAAACAACCTCTTTCGAGGGCACAAGCCGCATGCTATCATTAACAGAAGTTGTTGTTTCAGCAATAAGCCAAGGGGTGACAGACTTCTTGGCGTGGAGTATTGCGCTACAAGAGCTGTGTACTTGAGTGATTGTTGACAGCAGCGAGAATGCTCATTACAAATCCCATCATCAATCCTTGAAACTCAATTGAATAGTGACATCTATGACAGTCAGAAACATTTAACTCAAACATATTATCCAATCTGGGCTATGTCTTCAACAGAAATATTGGAATTTTGTTCTCAAGGCCATTAGATTGAACCTTTTAACAAAACTAAAGGTCACAATTTGTTCGTACGTGTCACTGGATTAATATTATTCCTTCGTTCTTAATTTCAGTAGAAACCACTCACGGTAGTACACGATACAATTGTATGCGTGCATATCAGGCAGAAAGGATTACTGATGTGATTTGTTGACAAGTGTGCACTACTTCAACAGGACATCGGAAGAGAACAATATACATTATCGACAAATGCATCTTTTAACCTTGGAATATACTTCCAATATATTTATTTAAACGACGTTATGCTCTAGTATTATTTTGTGTTACACGATGTTATATGTAAGAAAGGTGTTGTGATGTTGTAGGGCATCTACACAGGGCCACCTGACTGTCCTTGACGCAGAACGTCAACGCGATGGAGTATCGAGTTCTCATTGGTTGAATGAGAACCTCTTGTGATATGACAGTGTTCAATCGTATTTGATACATGAAGAAGAGTAAAAGCCTTATTGCTTCCAAAGATGTAATATGACCTGGAAGTAAACATGTTATGGATGACCATCTTACTGGACAACTCTTTGAGGATCTTTAACCAAATCCTACAACACCTTTGATATGCGTCAAGTTCTCAGAATTGATCCTCAACAACCAATAAGATTTAGGGAAGGAAAACCAAGTTCTATGGATAGTCAACTTCTTTATTGCAATGAGAGCGACGTTTCAGTGTAGGTACATCACTTGCTTGATAACTGTAATAGTTTTCCTTCACCCATACAACTTCTAAAATGACTCTCAAAGAAACCAATATGATTTGTTGTTGTTTTGTTCTGTCGCCATAACAGATTGCGTCTCTGTTGTTTGAGAATATGTCAATTGATACCGATGCCATGAGTCTTGCAGTGTAACCGCTTTGTTGTCTCCTCATTTCTATGTATACTAGGCACAAGAAATAAGGGAACCCCCAAGTGGAATTTATAGTTGAAACAATGCTACATAAAAGTTGCAAGCTGATTGCATTCGAACCCAGATCGCAAATCACTTATGGCTGACACGAGGGTCAGCACCATATTACTTTTACATGATACACGTGCATCATGCACCACACGTGCATTCTAGCGTGTCCCTCTATCTCTTGTGAAAATGCCACCTCGACAGTATCTGACAAACGCGGATTTCGAACTCTACTGTACGAAACAGGCTCCGTAGCAGAGGTCTTAAGTCAAGACGTCCATTCAAAGGCGTGACGATGACAGCTAACCATAGACGTCTTCGTTATCGGTGGGCTCAGCAACGTCAGAGGAGGGGGAACCGACAATGGCGACATGTGATGTTTAGTGATGAATCCCGCTTTTGTTTGCCATTCACGGATGGACGATTGCGTGTGTGGCGACGCCGAGGAGAGCGTTATGGGAGACCCACGGTACAGGAACACGATTCTTATGGAGACGGCTCTATCGTGGTTTGGAGAGGAATTTCTTTCAATGGGAGGACTGATTTGATTCTTGTACGGGGTAATTTGACAGGCCAAAGGTATATGGACGAGATCTTACGGCCGCACCTTTTTTTCCAATGGCTCACAGGGCAGGTCGAAATTTTGTGTTTCAGGACGATCATGCACCTCCTCACAGAGCTCGAGTTGCCGTGAACCTCTTGCAACAAGGTGTTACAACTTTATCCTGGCCGTTTAAAACACCAGATCTATCCCCTATCAAACATCTGTGGGTTGTGTTAGGGCGTCGAATACGTCTCAGGGAGCCTGCACCAGCAAATCTTGATGTGTTAGGTAGAGCACTGCAGCAAGAGTAGCACGTGATTCCAAGGGCGACAATGCCACGGTTGGTGTCCAGTATGCCTGCAAGGTGTCGTGCATGTATTGCTGCTCATGGTGGACACGCTCGTTATTAAGCATATCTTACATACTTACCGTACGGTTGTGCTGATTAAATTATATATGCTTCACAAAGTCAAGGGGTTCCTGTATTTTTTGTGCCTAGTAAATGTTTCTGACATGTCTTCGCGACCTGTGATCTCCAGTTGTTGTTAATGGTGACGTATTGTTCTTTTAACTCAATATGAGTCAGTTGAGGATTGTTATCAGATAGATAAGCAACAAACCTGTGACTGAGAAACTCTCCGGTTATTCCATTGATCTTTCAGAACAACATAAGCCATTTTGTTTACCTGCTTTCAGTTGAGGGTTAGTTGCAGCCAATATCTCGTCAGTTATCAATCGAGAACACAGCTTTGATTCTACTCCACGCCTAATTGTCTGTGGGCTTCTTGATCATTGCTGAAACAACATTGGTTAATGAGAGCATTGTCGGCTTGTATACGGTTCTTGTTTTAGCGGCGTGTATGCCGAGTGGTCACGTTAACAACACTACGATATTGTTAGTGGGAATGCTCTGATCCACACAAATCATATTATTGAGTTTCTACTATCCATTGGTGAAACTCGGACTTCAAAGAAGTCTACCTTTTGTAGTCTTTGTTCACTTAACTGAGGCTTTCGACTGATAGGAATATTAGTCGAAAGCCTCAGTTAAGTGAACACGCCAGAGAAAATGAGTATGAACTGCCACCACTGGCATATGCTGATGCTCTCTAATAGCCGAAATTGAACAGGACCTATATCCTCCATTGGATGTGTGGAGTACGCGTGTGATCATAACGAGCAACGTGTTCCGTTGTGAGACAAAATGATACCGATGAATTGAAATCTAACACAAAAACAAATAGACATAAAAGAATCAAACCAACAATAAAAGTGCAATACAAACAACAGACCAACTCAAAGAAAAAAAATTGCATAAGTTTTGCCACAAAAATAAATAAAAAGTTGTTTAAGAAACTGTCGTCATCTATTGGTGCGTTTTCCAGTTTGTTACAAGGGCGCAGTGGCAACTGTAAATGAACAGCGCGAAAAGTGAGATGCACGTGCGTTAACGCAACAGTGGATGGGGGGTTGTGTCAAAATCTTGGTGGTGAAATAAACAGAGACTGGAACAACTACAATGTGGTTTTGAATTTATGAATATGCGCTTTTGATACATCTGTGTTTTCGATAGAATTAAACTGGACAGACGGCATTCTCTCAGGGGTGATTTTATTGAATACAGCTGGACAAGACGTATTTAAAAGACAGAGGAAAAGACTAGAATGGCGACACGATTTCGGATCAAATCCCATCAGAGTGGGAATCTGAATCCAATTCTGACTCAGTACCACTGCTGTCCGAGTCCACTCTATAAGTTTGGCATGAAATGCATGTGGACCCGTTTTTTTGTAAATATCTCTTCATCCAATGACCCAATCGATTTCAAACTGTGCAAGTAGATGTTTTGTCAGCCAACCTAATCACATTGTAAATTACCGATTTTATGCTTTTGTATTAAAGAATCTGTCTATGTAACTGTCAACAAAATAAACAGCAGAACGCAGAATGCTTGCAGAGGGAGGGAGCCAATGACCTGTAACAGCGGCAGTGTTTGGTCATAAAGGTAAATGCACGTGCAGTTCATGATAGTTACCTGTGCACTGCACAGTGGTAGACCGTTTGGATCATTCACATTAACAACTTCTAGCTGTCATCATGAAAGCTTATTCAGATGATGCTACACGTTTAATTAGAAATGTGTTGAATTTTTCTTAAAAAGAGAGCAAACGTAGCAAACCGATTTATAAGGTGTCGGATTACATGAAACGTACAACTTTTGCTCTTGGCATGAAAAAGAACATCGTGCTGAAAATTGTGAAAAATAAACCAACAACCAATAAACAAAACCTTGTACAAAAAGGTAGGCATCCGAAGTTAGATTCTTTTGACATCAGGGTCATCAGAGATGTCATTCGCCGGCTATTTGCAAAATTTAAAGATTTTAACCTACAGAATAATTCTCACTAAAGTACTGTCGGAAATGCTAGAAAAATGCTTTTTAGCCTTGATATCTTTAGAAAGGTGAAAATGTACTATGTTGTCAATATATCAACTCACCTATAGTGTACCTAATTTTTATTTCAATTGATTTAACATTCCCATGCATTTAATGGGCAGTTTACAGGAGAGAATTTGGTACCAAAACAACAACTTAAGATTTTTTCAGAGTTCAACAACAGAAATCTAAAAATAGTCTTTACATTTATGCTAATAATACAGGTGGTGTAAAAATATAAATTAACATTTTTCTTAAACAAATAAATGTTGAATGTTTGTGTTACTTTACTTAATTATCGTTTCTTTATTGAAGAAATATTAATATAAATGTTAAGTCTTAATAAATAAGTTTCCCGTCATGCATGCACATCTTTATCACAGCGTCCACTATGGCTAACTATTTGCAGACGATTGTTGCAAAGGTTTATAAGTTTTTGTGCTTGAAAAAGGCAGAGGTAAACCTTTCATTAGTATAGAAATGGTTTAGTACAGAAGTTGTAGAGCTGTTGGTATGTCTTACCAACAAGTTTACAATATTGTAAACAAATCAGACAAGACAGGTACCGTCTCAAAAGCAAAACCGGGACGTAAAACCATCCTTGACAACTTTGACAAGGGAGTACTTAGACGGGCGGTCTACAAACTTTAGGAGAAGAAGAATATATATATTCTAAAGAAGCTACACCAGTGACTTCGTTAAATCTTTGGCCACTGTTCACAACTAGATTAAACTGACCGAATTACATCCATATTTTTGCAATGACATATACTGTTGACATGCAAAACATTTATTAAAACGTTGCACATTTCTACAATCAATCGATAAGATAACACAAGTGATAGGATTCTTTCCAATGTAGGATTTTTTTCACAACAAACACACATACACAAATGATCCCTTACATAACCAATTCGTATACTATACGTACACATATTCAACATTTTGAAGAAAACATCTATTGAGATGACCCCTCGCGCGAGCTTGTGCTCAGGTGTCAATTTCACCTGTCGATACCGTGCATGCTGATGACGTAACACAGGCAGCTAATGTTTGTATCAAATAACGTCCCACTACCCCTTATTTTTCTAAGTTTTTGGTATTTTCATGAGTAAAAACGCATTTTAGAGCATGTCTCAAAATTTATTCCCTCGGTCTACATTAGGTAGATGTTTCTTAAAGAGATATTTGTTATTTAAGTAACTGTAATACCTCTGAATTTGAAATATAAGTCAAAAAGCATTTTTCTAGCATTTCCGACAGTACTTTAATGGGTTTTGTGGTTAATGTTGAACAACTCAGAGAAACAAACTCCGTATGATGGTTAACAGTTGGCACCCACCTTACCCTATTCACGACCTGTGACACCTCTTCATATCTGTCACGTGCATAGCTGACCTACATTGACGAACGTTGACCTTTATGACCCAACACTGCCGCTGTTACAGGTCATTGGCTCCCTCCCTCTGCAAGCATTCTGCGTTCTGCTGTTTATTTTGGATACATGGAGTTCATGTTCTGAAACAATGTGTCGTACGCAAAGAAATTAATTTATTTTTGGCATAAAATCCTCTGATAACGTTCTTAACAATTTGTCTCTTAAATGAATCAAGTTTCTCAACTTTCAAAGATCTTGACACACACGCCCCCATTCCGCATCAACAGCATGACGATAGAGGCTACCATTGTATAACATTCTGGGCCTGTGTGTCACAGATTCAAAATACGTTTATTCTTTTCCGAGTGAGAGCACCTGTTTCACTGTTTGCTTTACGTAGCAATCCGGATGGACGTGATGTTGTCACTTTTAACACTACCTGTATGCTATATGAAACGGTATTTTTAAAGAGTCAGCGAGTCATGATCAGTAAGACTGAAACATAATTCCAGTTGCTTCACGCCATACAGGAAGAAAGGCTGAAGTGATGCAGATCTCTCACACTGATCACCATCGGACCTTGTTTTGAAAGAAGGCCGACTGAAAGAATTAGAAACATTTGTTCTGATATTTTCACCGGGCTGGAGTCGTTCTGTAAAGGACCTGCCTTGCCAAAATCCATCTGTGATTGCACACAGACCGTGTTTGGGTAAACATAGTATCCCGATAAACCAGGGCCTCCTTTCACCAAGCACTAACGTGATCGTATGTTACTAAGGTAACATTAATGCAATGTTAAAGAATGGGTGTTAAGGTTAACCTTAGTAAAGGTTGCTTCGTGAAAGGAGCACCAGATTACTTGAATGGGTGCGACGTTTAACAACAATAACAAATTTGTGAATGACAACTTTATCAGTCTTGTGAACAAAGTCGTATAGTTGTTGAAATACTGACAGTTTCCGAGGTGATAGAAAATCCTTACTCTGCCTTACACTGACAGTGTGGGGCGGGACCTTATGTACTGAAGGTCAACCTGTCCTTTAATGTAAGTGTAGTCTCAATAAATCACGTGTTACATTTGATCACTGTAAGAAAGGTAGCGTCACGTCATGGCGCGGTGGTGCTCTGCTACTTCACAGACCAGAGGGGTACACAAGATACAAGAATCAGTTTCCGTACCCCAATTTTCGTAGAGGCCTCGATGGCTGAGTGGCCATGGTTGTCGATGTTGTGTGCTGACGATTAATGGATTAAATTACATGAAAGAAAGTATGTACTCGAATTTGAACTAAGAAAGTGTCATCTTGAACAATGATTCAAGTTTCGCCATAGGATATAATCGATCTGTTACTTTTTGGACATAAAGAACAAGACATTTGTTTTAGTTTATATTTAAATTAATACGTTTTCAACATGGTAATCTGTTCATAATCGAACATGGAAGCACTATCAAGATGTACAATTCATTCAGACATATGCACTTTGTTTTGCAATGATAAAATCGTTATTAACAACGAAAAAAGTAAAAAAAGCCAGTATATATAACAAGTAACAATTATCTTTGGACATGCCAATATCCAACATCCTCTCTAGAATCCTCGAACACAAATATCGTATGTCCCTTTGTCCGCATAAATCCAGGAACTGATGAGGTCATCCAGTTTGTTCCTCTTGGCCAAATCCAGGTCCTCAGATTCTCGTTTTCTTTTCAGGCTCATGGTAGAAGAAGCACAGAAACTGTTCCAACACAACGAAGATGGATGCACTCGTATACCTGGAGGAGCGCATGGGGAACTTGCACAGGAATCTGTAGGGAACCACGTGACATCTGATAAACTGGAGTCGTCCTCTGATTGGTCAGATGATGTAGAGTCGATGATGTCATCAAACACACTCTGAATCAACGAGGAATCGGAGTCACTACTGATGGAATGCAGGACGGTCTCAGTGGAGCAGGTTTCTGTAATGGAATATTGAATAGAATGAATAAATATGAATGTTTCAATTCTACATTCTGTGCTGAGCTCGAATTAAGTTATGGATTACACAATGCCATTTATAAAGTAGTCAAATGCGAAATACACTGAAGTTACAAGTTACATTGATTTATTGATATCAGACTGATACATACCTATGAGATCAAACAGATCATCAGTGGGCAAGTCCTCGGAGATGTCGTCGTACTTTAAGGCTGACAACCACGACTGTCGTGCCTCCGGTGACGCCACCAACAGAGCAGGTTGATGCATGTGTTGTGGATGGTCCAGACCGGGAAACATGGTCGTATCCAAGTCGTAGATGATGTTGGTGTCGATACTGAGAGGTTGAAGCAGGTGACATGGTACGTCCATGATGAAGAATGTGTATGCTGAATTAATGCAGTCGGTGGGTGTTTTATACCTAGACCTGTCACGTGACCAATCAGGGAGGTTAACAAGCTGAGATAATCCACTCCCTGTGTCTGAATGTCGCGTCACCACTAATTACTCCGTGTGAAATGTTGTTTATAGAATCACTCAGTATGAAAACCCCCATAAACAATCTCTTTCAAGGGTGCAAGCCGGCATTCATTAACAGATGTTGTTGTTTCAGCAATTAGCAAAGGGGTGACAGACTCCTTGGCGTGGAATAGAATCAAAGCTGTGTACTGGAGTGATAATTAAATAGTTTATTAGGAAGCTCCCTCAAACACAGCCTGAGTGAAGTTTAGATAGTAGCGTCTGTTACAGTAGAAACGGCGAGTATATGCCTGTTTTGCATGAGAAAGTCTTCAAGCAGACATATTTGACGTCTGTGCACATAATTCAAACCATGATTTGATGACACGGGTTTTGCAAACAATAGTATAACACGACCTGGTGGTATTCATTCTGTTCATATATAACGCAATAGGTGTCTACATGGCGCAATAGGTGTCTTGTTGAAGGAAGGTCAGATAATATATGGACGACAAAATATAAAATGATAAAATGTTCGACGTCATAACTGATCGTCTGATCGGAGCAAACTGGCAATGGACGCCAGAACCTGCAGGTACACGGGTATATCTACTCTCCTCATACAAGTTGTACAAAAATATCCCCACATGTGTATGCTGCGCGTAGTGAACGGGTTTTTTTTCAAATATTTTTATTCAGTTCAAGAGTATACATATATTAACATAGTCTTTATATACACCACACTGATTCAATCTCGATACATTTAAATTTCAAATATCTAAATGACAAATACATGTTCGCATGTAATATCAAAAGATATGCTGAGACTGGAACTATTGTGAACGTAGTGAACGTTTCTTACAAGTATTTTAATAACTCCATTGACCAATCAGAATTCTCTTTATATTCAAATAATAATCAAGCTGATGCTTGAAGTGACACCTAGACACTATTTGTAATGGTGAAATGAAGGAGACGGTTAATGCAATCGATGGTTGTAGTTTAATAGCCTAGCCGACAAGTCAGATCTGACATCTATCAGATGTAACGAGTATTCATGGCATCGATCTCTGTGATCGCACTGTTTTGTTTAGTAAATAGTTCATCAGATTAGATAATTATCCTTTTGTCAAAAGTCTTCATATATTCTACATTTTGAGAAAATATTTTTAAGCTTTCCGAACTGCACATGATTTCATTGATAACGTTATCAACGTATGCTTGCAGTTCAGAGAAGGGCGACCGCCTCCCTGGTGTAGTGGTTAGAGCGTCCGCCCGGAGAGCGGAAGGTCGCGGGTTCGATCCCCGACCGCGTCATACCAAAAGACGTTAAAATATGGTACTTGTTGGTCCCTGCCTGGCGCTCGGCATTAATGGGTACAACAAGGACTGGGCGGCTCAGAGTCTGAGTGGGGTATTCATGCTTCACTGCGGCATGGTATCTCAGTGGGCTAGCACTATAAAACCAGCTTCAGTCTGGGCTAGTACAAGCAGCAGCACATATACATACACACGCATGCACGTCGTCATATGAGCGAAATATTCTCAAGCACGACGTTAAACCCAATTTCACCTCACCTCACCTCAGAGAAGGCATGCCTGTCCCCGATTATTCCTCCTTGTAGTTCATTTCTCCTCTGTACACAATATAGACCTAAAATGTCTCTGCGGAGTAGAATTTAACAGCTTAGGGCTGACACACTTATGTTTTTTCATGTTTACCTTTTCCATATAAGCCTTAATAGACTCCTTGCTTGGCGTGTGTACTATTGTGGACATAATCACAATATTGTTGAAACCATTCTACTGACAAAACCCACTTTCTTAAATGTTTGTACATATTCTGTTTAGGCCGAGTGAGTGAGGTTTTATGTCACTTTTAGCAATATTTCAGCAATATCAGGATGGGGACACCATCTGAGGATAAAGGGGTTATTCAAAGCTTATCCAGAAAAAAACATTACAGATTGTTTTACACCACCAAACAGCAACCAGCCGTGCCCATTGAACACATCTGCTTAGCACTAGAGGTAGTCTGTCGTACAGACCCTGAAGCAAATATATCCAAGAAAGCCCACGCAAGTCTAGAAAATGTGGCAAGTCTAGATTTCCTCAGCTTCTGAAAATGAAGAAAGACTCAGGGCTCATTTTCATCATATTATATTTTCTTTTACTATGAACTTTTTTCAGTAAAATATGTTCATTTCAGAGACTAGTTGTTAGTCTACACTAGAGGCTTAATGATTCAATTTTCTGTGCTGGCTTCCATGTGTTCACTGTCCCCAATCAGTCCCTTTACCCCCTGGCCTCCATTTGTCCATTACCTATCAGTGCGACCGCCTCCGTGGTGTAGTGGTTAGAGCGTCCGCCCGGAGAGCGGAAGGTCGATCCCCGACCCCGTCATATCAAAAGACGTTAAAATATGGTACTTGTTGGTCCCTGCCTGGCGCTCGGCATTAATGGGTACAACAAGGACTGGTCGGCTCGGAGTCAGTATAATGTGTCTGAGTGGGGTATTCATGCTTCACTGCGGCATGGTATCTCAGTGGGCTAGCACTATAAAACCAGCTTTAGCCTGGGCTAGTACAAGCAGCCGCACATACACATACACACGCATACACGTCGTCATATGAGCGAAATATTCTCAAGCACGACGTTAAACCCAATTCCACCACCACCACCTATCAGTGCTTAAGTACCCATCAGGTCTATTTACCCCTGATGTTTTGCCTTCTACACTGAGTCAAAAAAGAAATTTCACATTCTTTCTTCAGGGCACTATAAAAGAACAAGAGATGGTAAGATGGTTAAATTGTTATTATTTCATTGCTGAGATCTGTGTGATGTACTCGATACACTGACAGTGCCACAATCAGTTCCATTAGGCTACACCGCCGTTCCAAAACATGGGTATACAGAATGTCAAGTCACAAGAATAAAAATGCGAAATTTCTCAGTTCAGTATCGTGTATGGCCGCCCCGCGCATTCACCACTGCCAAACACCGTCTCCTCATCGACTGCCTGATGCTTGTGAACACGTGGTTGGGGATTCTGCGCCATTGCTCTTGCAAGGCAGCGCCAAATTCTGCGCCATTGCTCTTGCAAGGCAGCGCCAAGTTCCTGCAAATTCTGAGGTTGGTTCCTAAGACCACGAAGCCTTCTCCCAAGTGCATCCCAAACGTGCTCTATTGGATTAAGGTCAGGGGACCTCGATGGCCAGTCCATGACGTTGATTCCAGCGTTTTGAAGGAAATTTCGTGTCAACATCGCGGTATGCGGCCGACCATTATCGTGCTGGAACTGTAGACGTGGGCCATGAGCCGCCATGAAAGGAACGAGTTCAGGGGTGTGCACCTGGCCGCGGTAAGCAGCAGCTGTGAGGTTTCCACGGATGACCAGAAGACGGGAACGGTTGTTCCCACAGAAAGCACCCCACACCATGCAACTTCCGCCCCCGAATCTGTCGACTTCCTGTACACAACATTGGGCATACCGTTCACGACGTTGTCTCCAGACTCTATGCCCGCCGTCCGCGAATCTGAGGGTAAAGCTGGATTCATCGCTAAAGACGACTCGATTCCAGTCTATCTGGGTCCAACGGAGGTGCCGTTGGGCCCACATCAGACGTTGACGTTGATGAAACGGCGTCAATATTGGCCCACGATATGGACGTCGAGAATGGAGATTGGCAGCCCGCAACCGATTTCGAATGGTCTGTGAGGACAGTCGACTTCTAAACATCTCAGCCCTGGTTCGTGTAGCCGGCAGAAATCTGTCACGTAGGTGACGTAGGACGATTTGACGGTCTTCTGCTCGTGACGTCACACGTGGACGACCCGACCTTGGGCGATCAGAAGTGGTGCCAGTTTGTTGTAGATGACCTCGCAAGTCATACACAGTACGACGGTTGCATCCCATTGTTCTTGCGACGTCAATAACTGATCTTCCCGCTTGCAACATGCCAACGGCACGTTCACGTTGCACATTTGACAATCGTGGCATTTCAAGTACCGTTAGAACTGTGGTTTAAAAGTGTTTTTTCAATTCTTGAGGCCAATGCAAACACGTGCATATGAAGAAAACTTTGATGCGAAGATCACGTGATCGACTGCACGTGCAAAACCTGATTTGGCACTAACGTCATTTGTACGACGAATGGATGGGTTTGAGTGGGTTTTGCTAACATTTTTCTAGAGTCGAAAGATAGGGATCCCATTTCGGATACATAGATGTATCATCAGAGAAAAATTATTCATTATTTTTCAAATTACATTTTGTGAAGTTTCTTTTTTGACTCAGTATATTTGTCCACTGCCATTTACAATCAGCGTCAATTAACTACTGGCGTCCCTTGTTAAGCGACCAACAATGTTATCTTTTCTCTCTGATGTTGTTTCACATGTACGTATATATACTAGCCACATAAAGAAACTGTGCATTGTCAAAATATTATCCCAGTTGAAAAGTACGATAACAATGTCAAAGGTACATATACACTTTAATGGAGGGATCATGAGACCATAACAAGTCGGGAGAATTTCAATTGAAAAGTCAATCACAATGACGTCACGAGTCCACAAGCGGGACAGGGGTCAAATGACCATGTCAAAAGCTCAATAACGGGTATGTCCACCATCGGCATTTAGAACAGCAGTGCATCGACGACGCATAGAGCCTATCAAACCTGCAAGGAAGGCTTGTGGGATGTCACGCCAGATTCTCTCAAGGTCTGTTGCAAGGTCAAGGACGTTATCTGGCGGATGAGGAAGACGGCGTAGACGTCGATCCATCTCATCCCAAAAAACATGCTCTATCGGGGAGAGATCCGGTGAATTTGCAGGCCAAGGCAGTAAGTCAACGTTGTGGTGTTGCAAGAAATCCATAGCAACCCTTGCCGTATGAGGGCGGGCATTGTCCTGTTGGAATGTTAACCCAGGGCCATGACGTTGCAGAAAAGGAATTGCCACAGGTTGAAGAATCTGATCCCTGTAGCCCACACCAGTTAAGTTGCCCTGAACAATCACCAAAGGAGTTTTTTGGCGTGCTGTTATTCCACCCCAAATCATCACGGAACCACCACCAAAGCGATTCCTCTCCAAGACACAGGCCTGTGCATAACGTTCTCCCACGCGTCTATAGGCACGTTGACGTCCATCACTATGGGAAATGTTAAACCTGGACTCATCTGTAAAAACAACATTTCTCCACCAAAACAAGGGTCTGCGGACATGATTTCGGCATCACATTCTGCGAGCTTGTCGATGACGTTGTGTCAGGATAGCCGTATGGCGGGACGTCGTGGTCTGATCCCGTGATGACGTAAACGTTGTGGAACTGTGTTGGGGTGGATACGGCGAAGTCCTGGGATGGTTCGGGTTATCATCACTGCAGTCTGAAACCTGTGGCGAAGATGGGTCACCCTTATCCATCTGTCCTGTCTTGGCGTTGTTACACGTGGACGTCCAGAACGTGGCCGATCGATGACGTCATTTGTGATCTGGTAGCGTCTCACCAGTGCGGAAATGGTGTTCCGGTGGCAGTGGAAATGTGCAGCCACTTGTCGTTGAAACATTCCCCCACGGACCATCTCAATGGCCTCATGACGTTGTGCAGACGTGAGCCTTGGCATGCTATGCGTTTAATTTTTTGAACGATCGCAAGGGCAGGGGTTGAGCTTTCCAAAGTGACAGTATTGTGTGGCATTCATTTGCTCTGTTTCTCTTTCCCGGAATGCACGTGCAACAACGTATTGCACGACTCAAGGACGAACCCACTGACGTCACGGAACGTGGCACGTGCATGCATGTTGGATAAATGTCACTAATCTCTGAGTTTAAATCCTTATGTGTCGACACAGTTTTGATAAATTTAGATTTTAAATTTTGGTATGCACAGTTTCTTTATGTGCCTAGTATAGCTCTCTGCTTCATAGTTTTCATTCCATGTGCGCGATACGTATCATGTCGGAAAGCGCACGTAAATCTCCAAATCATCATGTTCCCCATATGAGTGAGTGAGTATGGTTTTACGCCGCTTTTAGCACTATTCCAGCAATATCACGGCGGGGGACACCAGAATTGGGCTTCACACATTGTACCCATGTGGGGAATCGAACCCGGGTCTTCAGCGTGACCAGCGAACGCTCTAACCACTAGGCTACCCCACAGCCCTGTTCCTCATATGACAGAAGTTAACATCCATAAGTGTGTACCTTTATGGCACATCTTGACTTGTCCTCCACGCTTGCCGGTCAGTGGCTATGCTCTTGGTAGCCTCCCAGGTTAAGCCTGTTTCCCTCAGTTCCTCATCCAGGCTTCGTCTCCAGGTCTGTTTTGGACGTCCTCTTTTGCTCTTGCCTTGTTGGTTCCAGTCAAGCGCTTGTCTGGTGATACATGTATTTGTTTTGTGCTTTATTAGCGAATGTCCAGTCCAACGGCACTTTTGTCGCTTGATCTGAGCAGAGACTGTCTTTGTTTGCTGCTTCCCACATGTTAAGGTTGGAGACTTTATCGAACCACTTGATGCGGAGAATCTGTCGGAGACACTGTTGATGAAAGTCTGTATTTCGATGGAGCTGATCTTGGGTACTCTCCACGTTTCCGATCCATAAAGCAGGACAGAACGAACATTAGAACTGAGGATCCGCAACTTGGTTTTCAGGGATAGGACAGTGCTTTCCAGATCATCTTAATGTGGTGAAAGCATATTGGGCTTTTCTGATCCTAGCCTTGATGTCCTCGTCTGTGCCACCAGTTGTGCTGATTTTGCTGCCCAGATAGGTGAATTCGGTGATGTCTTCAATCATTTGTCCGTTGATCTGTAATGGATCTTGTTGTTTGTTTTGGGTCCTCAGAACTTTCGTCTTATGTCCAACACTCCCACCTCCACTGATATTTTAACTTGATGTCTTATGTGATATTTTAATGTAAATGTTTAACAATATATTTTAAATGTCTGATCTTAGCACTTATAGTGCTATTAACATATTGTACCATTTGTCATCAGTGTCTAATAGGTCCAAGATGGCCGGGCTAGACACATGAATAAATCATTTTTCTTCTTTCATTTCTTTTCTCTTCTTATCTCTGTTGATCTTGAGGCCGACTCGGCTTGAGACAGATCCCAGTGCATCCAGCTTGTCTTGCATGTCCTGGAGTCTGTGTGCCAAGAGCGCTAGATCGTCTGCAAAGTCTAGGTCCTCAAGTCTACTGGTGAGAGTCCATTGAATGCCTTTCCCAGTGTCAGCATAAGTTTCTCTTGTGACCCAGTCAAGCACCACCAAGAATAGTAGAGGTGATAGCAAGCAACCTTGTCTAACTCCTGTTGTTACTTGGAATTCTTCAGAGAATGTTCCAACATGAACAACTTTGCATGAAAAAAAAAAGTTCCTCATATGACAGAAGTTGACATCCATAAATGTTCACCTTTCTGACGCAACTTGACTTGTCCTCTTGACTCATTGAGGATCATATGCCTCAACAGTTGACTTGTGATGAGTGGTACTTTAGCAGTGTAAAGATCAGGATCTTTGACAGAATCAGTGGTCCTCAAGATGTGTCTCTGTTGTAAGCCAGTTTAGTTGAGCTCAGTCTTATTACATCAAGGCTGAGCTCAACTAAACTGGCTTACAACAGAGACACATCTTGAGGACCACTGATTCTGTCAAATCATAAAAGATCATTTGTCCAAAAAAGTTCAAATTCATCTTCTGCTTTTTGTTCTTCACCTGGGTTACTTAGACACACTGTAATGTACAATGATTTGAAAAATAATGCGATGTCTGCCTGGTTTGTTAACAGTTCCGAACAGCACTACCTTAATCTGCTACTGTCATGGCAACTGGTTTACAGTGAACACAGATAAAATAATTGCTCAAAGAATTAAACCATTTCTAAATACTAGAAACGTTATTGTAAATTTTCTGTTGGTTGATGAGATACATTTTCTTTGGGAACACATAAAAGCAAGAATTGATACATCAACAAAGATCGGTGTTACTTTTCTTCATACGGTTTATTGACATAGTCTTACATACACAGTAAACACATTCAAACAAGCACACGTTCTTCAGCAGTCTTCCCTTGTATTTCACATTGCATGTGAATGTCATGATCAGGTTTCAATTTACATGAAACTTCATATGAACCGGATAAAATTGAACAGAATAAAAACATTTGATTTAACAAAGAATTGGAAAATAGAAAATACATTCACAATACTGTCTAGTTTTCATATGAAGACTTGCTCAAGCCTTCTGACAAACCACATGCCTCAGGCATTAGTGAATTAATTATCTGATCTTAATCCAAATCTTCCTAACTGTAAGATAAGGGGCATTTTTGTACTTAAAAGCATTAGACAATCTGATCAAGACCTTTTACTATAGTAAGGTACAAAGGAGATGTCGAAAATGTATTGAGTAAGAGTAATCCCATTTTGTGTGCTGGCAGTTAGGTGCCTGACTCTGAGAGAGGGTTCGAATCCCGAATGGGACTCAACCTAATAAAAATTCTAGAATCTGAACTTTACTGAGAAAGTGTCATCCCATATATATAACATATATGTTACAAGAAGACAAAGAGTCATCAAACCTAGTGATTTTCTTTCCCAACAGACCCATGGCAACAACACAGTGATGTGAGGTAGAGAGTTTGGTCGACAGTCTGGTGGGATAATTCATTCGTTTATTATGGCCTTTATGGCATCTGATGGGTCAGTCATCTTCACACTTGTTTTGATGTCTGTGACAATCATTCACTGGTTTGGTTGTACGAGGGCTGATGAAATCTTTAACATGCAAGTCGGACATGAAGTTGAAGATATGACAATGCAATGATTATAATGAAGATTTCAGATGATCCAAATATTTCTGTAGACTAGCTACAGCTGTTTTGATTTTGTCTTTATCTGGGTCTTCAGGTTCCTTCTTCAAGTAGCGCCTGAATTGTTTAATGCTGGTTTTAAGCAACTCAGTCTTGTCAAGCTCAACGTCTGTCCGGAAGAGCCTCTCGCAAACCAGTGCAAAGTTCTTGTGCCAGTAGCTGGGCACGGACTTGTGCTGGCGATGAGCTTCTCGGTACAACTGGCAACGAAACAATAGTGATACCATGTCATGTTTCATATGTGATCAATAGTATGTAATATTCAAGCATACCAATATATTTCTGCATCAGGCTACCTTTGTTTCTTGTTTTACACACAAGCCTACCATAATTTGGGAAAAAAGTATAAGAAAATAGCTGTGTTTCATTAATAGTAAGGTTAAAGGTCTTTTGTCAGAAATTTACATGAATTTAGGACTCACTAAATTTTGTTTTGTGGATCAGAACATACCTCATATCACAAGAACAAGCTCTGCTTAAAAACAGCTGACACGACATTCTCATAACACTGGAAGACAATGCTTCCAGCAAGGTACTTCTTTCTCAGTCATTGTGTGCAGGAAGGTTGAGATGCATAATATGTGCATTCCGTTCCAAAGTCAGTTGTCCATCTGCAGCTAATCTAGCTCTAACTCTCCTTATCAAGTAAGATGATTATTATTGTTTTCTCTCCTGTTTATAGTCGTACAGTCCAAGAATATCTATAAGATATCAAATTGTACCCGATGGTTCTAGATGTTACTTTTCTACCAATCCGGATGTTGGTTTCTATTTATTTGACTCACAACGGACTCTACCCACCTGGAATGAGTACAACAACATGGCTGTCCTTTCTGGGCCATCTTTGTAACTATCTGACTTATCAAGCAGAAAGAATGCACTGGCTGTCCTGAAAGAAACAGTGAAAGGTATTACAAACAAGAAAACTATCATCCCCTTCACACTCTTCTCCCCTCTCCCCCTACTTCTCTCCCCACCCAAATCCTTTCCCTACTACTCCCCCCTCCAATAAAAGTATTGGCGGGAAAATACTGTTGTCTCTTGCAGCTGGTACCTGGAGTAAAAAATCAGCATCTTAGTTATATCTTATTATAGCTAATGCTTAATTCCACTTGTCTCTATCAAGTCTATATACTGGTCGCAGGGGTGTTAATAACCCATTGCCTGACGTCAGAGTCCAGTGTTTTTTTCTGTCAGGCAAGCAAATTTGTATATCACACTGTACCGGTGTACAGTTGACTTTCAAATGTTAATTATGTCGTTTAGTTTAAAAAATCAACAAGAAAACGGCTGGTATAGTGGAAAAATGATCAGGGCAAGTGATTTTACATGTGCCACTGTTCCGGAGTACACTAGCAATTTTAAAGTTATTTCCCTCCCTGGGTAAAGCAGCCAGGCTTTGTAAGGCATCTCTAATATATTAAGACTAATTTGTTAACTATTAATGTAGCTATGTGTCATATATTTTGGCTGCCTTGGCTCCTTGTATTTTGTGTTGTGGTAATGTTCCATTTTTTGACATCTAACAACAGTCATGCCTGAGCATCGTAATGCTACTTTGCTTCCACAATCCCTCCAGACAAACTGAGCTGCATGAGCAGCCTACTCACATGGCGGCCCATATTTCCCCTGTTGCAACATGCTCCCACGACGTCTCAGGAAAGCTGCAACACAAACATGAACATCTCGTTACAACATCGCTGATGATTTTGTTTCATTTCAGAGCATGATCTAAATAAGGACAAAATTTGAAATACTGCAATAAATACAAGTTGAACCAAATTTCAAATGAACCAGATGTCATTCTGATTTGAAGCACAATGGCCACAAAATGGAGTTTTCAGATATGAACCTCTTGAAAAATTTGAAGTGTCCTTATTGGTGAAGCAAGAATGTGAAGTTCAACACGGCTCACATTTCAGTCAGGTGAGCCAAAAGTCTGAATACTTTCTCTTTCCCTGCTATTGCAGTTTCTAGTCACATATGTTTTTTAATCAACATCAGGACTGCCAACATCTTGCCTTTGTTTAACGTCTGTGTCACCTACCCTTTGTGAGGGTGCTTCCAGTCAACACCTATATTTTTTGTATTGTTTATCCATGTTGAAAGATCAAGGGTGGTTCCTTTCTGTATGAACTGTGAACAGACGCCATATGGCCAGAGTTCATACCCGCTCTGCCATGACGGTTCATGGTCCTGTACACCGATACAGCCAAACACCGGCCGTCTGAAGGAGAGAGAAGACTGACTGACTGACTGAGTTTGGTTTTACGCCACTTTTAGCAATATTCCGGCAACATCACGGCGGGGGAACACCTGAAATGGGCTTCACACATTGTACCCATGTGGGGATTCAAACCCGGGTCTTCGCCGTGACGAGCCAACCACTAGGCTACCCCACCGCCCCCAGGAGAGAGGAGAATATACATGTCTGTAATACATACATTAGTGATAACAGTGGAAACATCCTCAATAATCTCCAGGGTATAAGTTACGATAAATCTCCACTATACCCTGGATGCATCCATGGCTCAGCCCGATAATTTTATAACCTCCCTTTGCTGGCTCCGCATTCTCACAGTAGCCAATCAGGTAAGCCGCCATTACAACTGAGCTTGCCATTGTCAACAAAGATAGCGATCACAGACGCAAAGGTTTGTTAGCAGTGCGACTCAGATTATTGGGGAAATGATACAGACAAATTGACAGTTTTGAAACCTTAAAAATATATATGCAAGAAGTCCCTCTACCTCTTTCAGAGTACCTCTGCAGCAATTTTGTTGCAAAGTTTAATCAGTTAGATAAAAGCAGCGAAAGTGAGTTGTGATTGGTACGCTCAACATCCCAGCGTAGACACCTGATTGGATAAAAAGCCAGCCAAGGGAGGTAATAATATCATCGTGCCGAGCCATGGATGCATCCAGAGTATAGTGGAGATTTATCAGAACGTATACCCTGGAGATTATCGAGGATGCAGTAGAAAGTGATGAGTAGGTAAGGGATTAAATGTTGTTTTACACCTGTTTTAAGCTAGCCATTATTTTCTTATCTATTACAGGCTCCATCTGCCAAAGTCTTGCTCATTAAAGATTGGACAGGACGTACAGAAATCCTCTGTGCTCCATGTTTGGCTTGAAAGCCAATGGTACTTGTTGTTTCCTTCCCCTGGCGGCGGCATTATGGGGATAAACAATGGATGGTCGACTCAGACAGTATACTGTGTCAGCTATACATGTTAAACTGTGGCATGGCATCTCACATGGCTAACCCCCAAAAGGTGCCTAATTCCAAACTATACTCCTCACAAAAAGTTAAGCAACACGTATGACCACCATGAGCACAAATGCAAGCTTCTACACGTCTTTGCATTGACCAAATGAGCCTTTAAAGTTACCGTTGTGGAATGTTCTGCCATTCTCTCTGTAATGCCTGCTCAAGTTCATCCAGAGACTGGGGGGTGAACATGGAGACCGTAAACACGACTTCCAATAATGTCCCAAGCATGTTCAATGGGATTAAGATCAATTGACCTTGCAGGCTAGTCCATATGTGTGATGTTGATCTAAACAACATCGTTAACAACTCGGGCATTATGTTCCATGGACGGGCATTATCATCCATAAATATGAAGTTAGGACCCGCTTGTTGTTCCAGAGGAATGACTACAGGTAGGTTTACATTGATCAGGGTGCGTGTGTGAAGTGTGGAGCACATTCATGCCACACATTTTGCATGTTGTTTCTGAGGGTGATAGTGTTCGGGTGATGTTGTCAATGTTATCAGATAAATCAACTTGACAGTCACTAAAGGTTATGTATTCTTTGAATATTTCTCTTTCAGTAACATGCCGGCAAAAATCACTATCAAGATTGATAAAGATATTCCACTGAAAGTACTTGTTGCATAATATTTTGTGAGGAGTATAGAAGAAGTAGCAACAAAGACATGTGAATGAGTGCATTAATTGTCAAAGCGAAGTTTAACCTTATCACTTCTTCTGACACACACTGTCATTTTCCACACCTGTATTAAAAAGATATTTGGCTGATGTCTTTTTTCATAAATCTTCAGCCTATGATTTTTAGATTATGGTAACCATACACTTACCTCTGTATGTTGGCATCTAGTAGAGATCTGAAGGTGAAGGACGTCTTTCCATCTTCTACTATTCCGTCTTCGAGCTGCATGAAGTCACCAGGGAACACCAGCCCTGAGCTTGCATCTCTCATCATGTCCACAGACCACTTGTATGTCAACACCTGGTGTCATATAAAGAACCGTAAACAGCGCTCATACTAATCCTCCAGGGAAATCACTCCCGTAAGTATAGACAGCCAGGGAAATAGCTCTTTGCTTTTGAACATAATATGCTACCCTTACCAAGACATTTTAGAATCCTGCTTTCTGATCATCTTGCCAGCATATTAAAAGCATTTACTCTCCACCCAATGGGTAGGAATTTCAGTGACTGAGATATTTTATTAATGAATACAGCAAACAGAAAACAACCTTTTGTAAAATTAAGCAACATCAATGTAACTTGATATTTGGTGGAACTCCATCATGTACCGGCACGTCTCCTACATCACAATCAGTCTCCTTGTCATTATGGTGTGATAATACTGATGTATACTTCAGACTCATAATGTTGCAAGGTTCCCTATATTTTCCACCAAGCAGGATTGTATGAATAACACATATTATTACGTACCAACTGTAACAGCGTTGATATCGTGTATAGCGATGCCCGTTTTTAAAATACTGTGATGAACCTAGGTACCAAATATGAAAAGAATCTAGTGAACGGTTCTTAAGATATTCCAATTCGTACGTACGGACGGATGGAGCCTAATACTATATCCCCCGCTTCACGCTAAACGCGCGGCGGGGGATAAAAATCCGAATTCATGACTATAATGTCAGAAATCGTTTGGCCTGGGCAATGGGGCAACAGTGAATAATTACTGGAATCGAGTAATCTTCTCTGACGAGTGTAAATTTATCATTGGGGAAAACAATCGTCTTTTTGTTTGGAGACAGCCCAGTGAAGAATACCTCCTGAAATGTCTTTGTCCGGGACGACAGGTACACGCCTCAGTTTGATGGTGTGGGGTTGTATCACCTGGCATGGTGTTGGTACCATTTGTGTTGTTAATGGCAACAAAAAAATGCTCAGAAATACACAGAAATCCTCGATGGTATGCTTTGGCCCGTTATAGCAAGACATTTTCCGGGATACCGATACATCTTCCAAGATGACAACGTCCCTGTACATCGGGCCCGTATCGTTCAGAATTACAAGCAACAAAATGACATTACTGGAATGTTGTAGCCTGCACAGAGTCTACACGCAAATATTATTGAGAACTGTTGGCTCTACCTGACGCCGAAGAAAAATTCAATCGGCTGCCGACTTGGAACGCGAAGTGCGGGACATCTGGGAAAATATTCCCCTCGATTTTATCAGATGCGGATGTTGAAAATAATAAGGAACAAGGGACACATCACAAAATATTGAGGTAAAACTGTTTATATTTAACGAGTTATGACACTTTGAACTCCCGCGTAAATTTGTCGTCAACAATCGGTCCGCCATGTTTGTACGTAATAATATGGCCACCCGCTGTACCTATATGGTATGTGACTTTATTTGATTCTCTCATATGGAAGAAATTTACGATTGAAAAATCAATTCTGCCAAGTGTAAGAGCAATATTCCACCAATATTATGGTGGGGACACCAGAAATGAGCTTAACACATTGTGAATATGAGGGGAATTGAACCTGGGTCAATGTGGCAAGTGAACCCTTTAACCACTAGGCTACCCCACCACCTCCTGAGTACAAGAATACTCACATACAAGGAGTAAACTTCAGGCAAATCATCAGGCAAATCAAAAGTGGATAATTTTTGGCTGTAAGGAAAATGTTTTTACTGACTCTGTTTTTGACTTGTTCATATTATTGGGAAAATATTACTTGTACAAATGCAAGCTCAATTCTGTTTTACCAAACATTGCTCAGTTCAGAAGTGAGTTGAGATTGAGATATAGTATTGAAAAATGTATTTTCCTTAACAAAAGCTGTAACGCCGAATTTTATTCCAAATGGCTCTTATATCATGGCTTATTCAAAGACGACTGAATTAATTATATTCTTAATATGTTTGATAATTAAAAATAATCTTGTATTTGGGTGAAATTTCCACCTGTATCCCATTCAATTACTGTATATCTTCGGACTGAGCTGTCCCCTGGCAGCTTAGTTTTGACTGTAACAGGGATTCAGAAATAAAATTTAAATTAAAATTTCTGTAGAAAATCCCCAGGATTTCTCCGAGAATGCCTGTGAAACTGCCTGTAGAGGTTTACTTGGTAACAGGACCACCTGGCAGGACAATAGACTGATGTCACTGGAGGATTATAAACTTACTTCTTGATCAAACAGAACGATATCTGGTCGGACGTTCTCACACAGGTGGAAATATCTGAAACAAGTCACATGATACAGCCATCACAACACCTGAAACAATCAAATGCACAGATACAGGTTTCACATCAATTTCACAATCCTCGAGTCTGACCTATTTTGCATGTAATAACCCAAACAATGCTAACGACACCAGACATCATCATACATTCACACTGGAACACGAATCTTGACTGTACAATAACAGCTATAACGCCACATGTACTGTCAGTTTAGTCCCTGTACGATGAACATCTTTCACTGCCTAGTAACAGTATCCCATGCTAATCCCTGGCTAGACTGACTGACTGACTGACTGACTGAGTTTGGTTTTACGCTGCTTTTAGCAATATTCCAGCAACATCACGGAGGGGGACACCCGAAATGGGCTTCACACAATGTACCCATGTGGGGATTCGAACCCGGGTCTTTGGCGTGACGAGCCAACACTTTAACCACTAGGCTACCCCACCGCCCCCCCCCCTGGCTAGAAGTGTGTTGTACCTGAGAGTGTTGGAAGGAAGATCACCCTTTGTGAGGATGACGGACCCATTCGGGAGGCTATTCAGTAACGACACAGCGAAGTCTCGGACCACGTAGTTGGTGCTCTGGTCACACAGGGGGAAGTTTCTGTGCTTAACAAAGAAAAGGCGTCACACATATTACTCAACAGCATTCCAGAGTTTTACAGAGTTTTAGATATTCTGCTGTACGACCTCTTGATAGAGATACTGAGAACACAGGTTACAGCTATCTGCCAGAAGCTGAGGATCTGATACTCACAAGCTGGAAGACTGTGACAGCCACTGCGAAGATGAGATCCAGCCGCCACTTGTGGAGATCGATGAGCCAGTGCACCATACTGGAGTATAATAGTACACATAACATCAGCTACAACTCTCCCTAAATACTGTGTGTGAACAACACTTTGCATGTCATCTAATAATATTGTGTATACATGTATTTCTTATGTGCCAAATCCACACCTTAAAGCAAGCTCAAAGCACAGCCTAAATCAATGGATCAGTTTTCATTTTCAACTCCCTTGGGAGTATACAACCAAGGATGCCTGAGTTTGTGTAAGTCAGTGAGTTTAGTTTTATGCCACACTGAGCAATATTCCAGCTGCGGTCTGTAAATAATCAAGTCTGGACCAGACAATACAGGGATCAACAGCATGAGCATCAATCTGAGCAATAGGGATACAATGATGTGTGTCAACCCAGTCAGCGAGCCTGAGCACCCAATCCCATTAGTCGCCTCTTAAGACAAACATGGGTTATTGAAGATCAATTCTAAGCCAGATCTCCATGGGTCCCAGGATGCCTGAGGTGCTTGCAGATTGACAGTGACATTTCCATCTCATCCTACGGGGTACCCATTCAGAGCTGGGTAAACAGAGGCATTTGTCACTTGCCTAAAGTGATGTGTGGGGCAGATTAAAACAATAGCGACTCTCATGAGTCCGTCTGACTCACAGAGTCAACAATCAAACTAATCTTCACGACCAGTGTTGCCTTGTTTCACCTGATTCCCACAATTATTTACACAGGACAGTGCTTCAGCACCCAAAACATCCAACATATAAATGGCATTCAGATCTGCAGTCTGATGTGGAGGAGGACTTACTTGATAAAGTCTACAAATGTAACTGCCGCAAGTACTGCCACAACAATGTCGCTCTGCATCCAAAACCTCTCCACCTGCGACATAAACACCATGTCAGTTTACTAGGAGAGGAAAGTGAGTGAGTGACTTTAGTTTCATGTCGCACTCAGCAATATTCCAGCTATATGGCAGCGGTCTTTAAATAATTGAGTCTGGACCACACAATCCAGTGATCAATAGCATGATCGCTCTACGCAACTGGGATACGATGACATGTGTCAACCAAGTCAGCGAGCCTGACCACCCGATCCCGTTAGTCAAGCATGGGTTACTGATGACCAATTCTAACCCCGACCTTCATGGGTATATGACAGGAAAGCCCAAACTTTTGCTAACAACTTGGTAAAACCCATTAGCACTGGTACGGTACTGACAAACCTTGAAACAAAGCCAGACAGGGCTCGAAAATTCCACTTGTCCGCTCGTATTGACAAGTAAAATTTGTTTTGGGCAAGTGAAAAACATAATTTGCTCCTAGAGGATGAGTACGTTCTATGACCCAAAAGTAACATTTTTCTTTTTCCTTGAAGTTCAGCTATCTTAAATGGTGAACGAATTCAATTTTGTCAAAGATTTTTTACAGAAGGCAAAGTAAGTCATAATTATTGTAGTTTTATTCCAAGCAAATATTTTGAAATAAAATAAATTAAATTTATATTCATTGTGATGCATGATTTATAGGGAAAGTACAATTTTAAAAGGATGAGTGGAAAGTTCATATTGCTTGCCCTACAGGGCGAGTGCAAATTTTTTAATTTTTGGGCTAATGAGAAATCGAACTAATTATTATAAGAACAATAGCTATTATTTCCAATAATTCTAAAACTACTACAACACCAGCAACCCTGTAGGCCGTGCGCCAACTACTCACCACACCCAGCAGGAGCGGGTTCTTCACGTCCAGATTGGCTCGCCAACCAAAGAAGACGATGTATGCAAAGAGCATCAAGTAGAAGATACACACACTGGAAGACCTGTACTGCTGCGACAACCTGACAATGGACAAATGTATAAATTAAAAGAATATAGAAATCACAAAAGCTAAATTAATAAACAAATCACTAGGCTTGAAAATCAGCTTGAGCAAAGCTCCAGGTGATTTGTCTCATCACAGCATTAGTACACAACAGACAGATAAAGTAGGCAGTTGAACACAACAGACAGATAAAGTAGGCTGTTGAACACAACAGACAGATAAAGTAGGCTGTTGAACACAACAGACAGATAAAGTAGGCAGTTGAACACAACAGACAGATAAAGTAGGCTGTTGAACACAACAGACAGATAAAGTAGGCTGTTGAACACAACAGACAGATAACGTAGGCAGTTGAACACAACAGACAGATAAAGGAGGCAGTTGAACACAACAGACAGATAAAGTAGGCTGTTGAACACAACAGACAGATAAAGTAGGCTGTTGAATCCGGAGATTCACCTAGGATTCCATATTAAGTACCCTTGACTGGCAAGAATCGGGAAATATTACAGTTTTTGTTAAAAATTTGGATTTCTCGAAACTTCAGTTTAAAAGTTGGCATGGAAGCATGTTTCAAACAAGATTAAATGTTTGAATCACCCATAAAATATCTCTCGCACAAGATGAAAATAATTTAAGGCATCCTTACCGTTTGACAGCAGCAATGACAGAGAATATGGCCAACAGGTACCCTACTGGTGTCAAATCCATGTATATATGCTCCAGGTATAGCCTACATCAGAACAAACAAAGCATTACATAGACTCTCAAGGATCTATCTGTTATAAGTTATATAAGTTATAAGTTATCTGTATCATTATATCTGTATCATATTATATGAAGTCGCGGTAGCTGAGCAGGTTAGGCGGCTGACTTTGTGTGCTGGCGATTTGGTGCCTGACTCTGATGGTGTGAGTTTGAATCCTGGATGTGGCTCAACTCAAAAAGTACTAGAATTTGTACTTTACTAAGAAAGTGTCATCACAAATATAACATGTTATATCTGTATCAGGTGGAAAAAACATACATGTATATTCCAGAGCTGACTTACAGTAGCAAAGTGACCTGAAAAGGTCAAATCATGTGACAGAAGCTGAACTTGAATATTGAATCAGCACATGGTCACTGTAGACCTGCATGTGATATATATATATTATCGACTTTGTTTTCTAGCAAACAACACTGACAGGTCATTGTGCTAGAAGGACCCCTAGACTGACCCCTCAGTTGACCTGAAATGACCTAGGACTGTGGCCTCAGTTAGGTCAGATTACTTCAAGGATAGGACCCTCATAGTACCTGACGTACAGACATCAGCAAGTATTTGTATAGTATCCACTAAAAAGTTAGTGAGTTCCATGTACACAAATATTGTGATTAATAATCTGAAGTATTAGTACAGAATAATTTATAGCTTTCATTTTACATATTGCTTCTATATATTTCAAGAAAATGGTTACATCAGTCTTGTCACAGGTGTGCAGACTTACCTGAGTCCATATAGTAACCCCTGACCAGTGTGGTCCTTTAGCTGAAAAAATGAAGATCAGTTCTTTGTAAAACAGGTAAGAGGAATCCAGGACAAAATCCAACCGGACAAAATCCACCCCAAAATTGCAACCTAGGACAAAATCCACCCGGACAAAATCCACCCCTAATAAATTCCACCCTAAGAAAAAAAACCTAATGACAATGTTTAGTCACAGAAATTAATTACAACCAAAATCACATCTAGGAACAACAGCCAATTAGGAAAACGTAAATGCTATCAAAACAATGCTTGCAACGCTTGAGAAAAACATCTTGATCAAAGATCAGGACACACTAAAACTTTTAACTACAGCAATTTGAGAAGGTAGGATTTTGTCCATTTTTCTGTTAAGAGGAGGTGGAATTTGTCCGGGGTGGCAATTTTTGGGTGGATTTTGTCCGGTGAGTGAGGATGGCTTTATTGTGCATTAAGTATGGGGTTCACACTTTGAACCCATGTGGGAAATCAAAACCATTTCCTCAGAGTAATAAGTGAACGCTTTAGATATCCCACAGTTCTCTAAATATATATTTTTTATTTTAGTTATGGGTATAGTCACATCTGTAAACATAAACCAATCTAATAATATCCTATATTTCATGTGTTTGGAGTGATAATAAAACAAACTGTCACGCTTTGTCTGACCATATATAATGAACACAAACCCATGTCATCAAGTTACAGTGACATCCAACCAGGTCACCTAGTCTGACCATTCAGTCGAACTGGTCACCTTTTATGACCATCAGGATCTACTCTAACCCATAACCCCCACAACAAGTATAGCTGTTCAAGTGTACCCACCAAGTCAAAAGTACCGTACTCCATCCTCAGTAGGTGAGTGACGAAGCCCATGGTGGTGCGCTGATCCCCCCACGTCCACCGTGCTGCCCGGGTGTACGCAGACACAGGGAGGTACACGTAGGGGAGCAGACCCAGGCACAGCGTCACAGACAACTTCAACACCATCCCTACAGTTAATGCCTGCAACCATCCACAATGAGCAATTAATGTATAACACTCACATGCCTAGAACTCGCAGACATCACAGGGGGGCAAACAGTACATTTATTTATTTTTTTATTTTTATTATTTATTTATTTATTTATTTATTTATTTATTTATTTATTTATTTATTTATTTATTTATTTATTTATTTATTTATTTATTTATTTATTTATTTATTTATTATATGAACAATGCAATTACTTAAATACTGTTATCAAACAAATTGAATGCCTTTCTTGTACTAAACCTCCAAATTCCAGATCCGTTCAGAAACTAAACTGAAACTAACACAAACAGTTAAAGCATCTTCCAAGCTTTGAGGTCACAAGTCATGAAAATACCATAAACAGTTGAAAAGTTAGCTGAAACATCCAACCAAAATGTTGAACTTAGAAGCTGCAAGTAGGGAAAATATAATGGTAAGGCTAGTTTAAGAATCACTTAGTTTACAGATTTCTTTGAAAAAAAAAAAAATTACAAAAACATTATTAGGTATAGTCCATATAATCCAGATTGCAATTCATCGGTCGACTTTTGAGCCAATGGGACTATAGGAAGAAATGAACACAATATAACGAAGAGCTATGTAAGTGTTGAGTTCAGGTGAAATTACAACTCAAAGAGTTACTTCCCTTTAGATACTCATGTATGTTAAGTACAGACAAACAGTAGTTGTAGAGCTCTCATTGACTAATCCACACATATAAAGTTGTAATGCTAGAATCACTTAGTGTAAGTGGGTTTGGGTGACATAAACCAAAACATGTCCAGGTTTTACAGATAGGCAGTCCTGACCTGAGCTGTGTAGAGGAGAGTGACCGCCCAGGGCACGACACACACTATGTACAGGACACACGTGTGTTGGTTGCACAGACTCAGGCCACAGCAGAAGGAACCCACCAGGGCAAGCTGAAACAAGGAGTCTGATGAGATTGTGGACATATGATGGACAGAGAGTGTGCGGGTCATTTATCACTTGAACCAACAAACAGATACTGGAAAATATACCACAATAACTATAATACATTGCACTGAGTGAGTGAGTATGGTTTTACACCGCTTTTAGCAATATTCCAGCAATATCACGGCGGGGGACACCAGAAATGGGCTTCACACATTGCACCCATGAGGGGAATCGAACCCGGGTCTTCAGCATGTCGGGGGACGCTTTAACCATTAGGCTACCCACAGCCCCTGCACTGGCATAAAACACACTACACATAGTTATGGTAGATATACACAGATTTAAATACTTTCCAGATATATATGTAGTTGAATAAATCGCACAACTTATCGCAGATATACACATAGTTATACACTGCAGATATACACGAAGTTAAAAACATTGCTGGTACAGACATAGTAAAAAGGATTATATATTTATTATAGATATTTTGATATTAGTTCTGATACAGTATCAACAACAAAAATGGACATAATTAAATAAAATATACATATATCCAGTAATAGAGTGAGTTAGTTTTAACACAAACAGTATTCCATATCAGTACATGTCAGTTTAGGGGCCGTTCATAATTTACAGCTGGTGGGGGTGATGATTTTTATGGAGAAGCATGTACAATGTGAATGACCCCCCTAAAATTTATGTACAAAGTAAGTGACACCCCTGCATGCCATGTCCAAAATCAATGATCCCCGTTCCCATAATTTTGAAGTATAATATTTAAATAGTTTTAGGTACAAAATAGCTAAACAGGCCAGCACTGGCATGGTGCTGACAAACTGAGAAACATAATCAGAGCAAACTGAGAACTGAACCCATGATCCTCTGTTTCTGGCCTGCCCAACTGATGCAATGCTGCATGGTAAAGTAAGGCACTTCAGATGATGTGTCCACCCAGGCCTCTGTCTCCCTCCACATATTACAGACATATATGTATCACTAAATTAACACCTTCAAATATCTGACAGGAATTTTCTAAAGAAAATATCTAATTATTTTTCTTGAAACACTGATATACTGGATCAAATTAACCATTTCTTAAATGGAGAGAATGTTTCCAATTTATAAAATGACTGACATCAACTCAAGCAACCGACATCTTTCATCCAATGAAGGTCAAAACAGAGACTATCCATCATGTCCACTAAATCCACTAAACCACTAAATACTTCCTGGTATCTAGCAACCATTCATAATTAATGGCTGGTTGGCCGTGTGGGTGTGGGTGGGGTGTGTGTGTGGTGGATGATATTTTATTTTTTTTTCCATTTATTTATTTATTTATTTTTATTTTTTATTTATTTATTTTTTTTATTTTATTTTTTATTTTATTTTTTTGTTTATTTTTTTATATTTTTTTTTATTTATTTATATATATATATATATTAAAAAAAATAATTGGGGGGGGTGTCCCACCCATTTTTTCCTGGGGAGGTAAGGGGGGTCATCAATTTTGTACGTGAACATGAACAGCACCCCCTCACCCGGTCATAAATGATGAACAGTTCCCTAGATGTCAAATATTACCGTCTGAAGCCGCATCTTGTTGCCTTGACTCTGCTCAAACATGACCGCCAGCATCATGATCAGGGCTACAAACAGGTTGTTGAGTGCGAACACCTCAGCCGTCACTGCCCAAGTCCAGGTGAGTCGACTGAAGGAAAATATGGCCACCGCCAGAACACCAGCCGATGACCAGCTCGTCAGTCTGTCAGGGAGGTCATAATCAATACACAAGTAAATAAACATATAAACATAATCAACATATAGATAGCTGGAATCATGTACAGAACACACATTATATTTAACTGATTCACAAACATGAAGCTAGGATACACAATGCCATTTAATTAAGTGGTCAAATGTCACACGTTTCTCGTATCTGTGGTGTAATATTCAATCTAAGGTTAGGTTATAACAAGAATTTCCTGACCTCTCCACGACCACAAACAGCACTCCTGCGACAATGGCTGATGTGAGGGCTGTCAGCAGGTTCACTCTCCATGCAGGATTACCAAAGGGGAAGAACTCCAGCATGCACTGTGCCAGCACCGTGAACAGGGGGTAACCTGGTGGATGTGCTACCTGTCATGAACAGTAGAAGGCAGCTTTTGCAAAATGGTTGCCATGGTAAGAAATCAATGCCAAGAGACATTGGGAGCATTGGTTACTACTGGAGAAACGTCTAATAGAACCATTTGGGCCAGAGAAGTATTCAAGATAATTATAAGGTAATAATGTTAAATTTGTGCATGTGCACAATGTGTGTGATGATGTTTGTAGTTAAAAAATAGAACTAGAGATTAGTATCTATAAAGATACATTTAAAGAAATACCACGTCATACTCACACCAAATTCACTAGCTGCCACAATGAGTTCACCTGAAAAATGTTAGAATTTTATGACTACAGCTAAATATGTAATAATAATAAAAATAATGCCAATTTTTACGCCTAGAATCCAACGCGATGCTGTTCTCTGGCGTTACATTATTACCCTGACGGAATTGTACTTTCAAAGCTGCTACTAAGCACTAAGCTCGACCGTATAGGTCCGTACACCCGCTTGTACTTAAACTTCAAAAAGAAAATGACATCTCATGATTTAACTTTTATTAGAGCATGCTTTAACTTTATCAAATCATTATTCCGGTACAGTTACACCAAACAAACATCCTGAACATGATAATTGGGTCACAGATGTTAAAAATTTACAATTTTCTATTGGTTTCAGTAATATATGGCTAGAACAGTGCGTAGACTCGATTCAAAATTTTCTCATGTTCATTAAACAAAGGTTACAAGATATTTGTATATCTCCAGAATTGGTTTGACCAATTATCTGTATCAAATAAATGTTTTTATTACAGAATGTTTAAGCAATCTATATACAATGAACCTATTTATCATCTTTGAATGTTTGGAAATACAGAATCACTCCAAAAAAAATTTGTTGCTCATCCCATGATTTGTTAATAGAAGCAGGGAGATATATTGGAATATAAAAAGAAGATAGAATATGTAAAATGTGTGATTTGAATCTAATTGAAGATGAATATCATTTTTTCTTTGTGCCTGTCTAGCCTACCCCACTTTGAGAAATAAGTATATACAGAAATATTACTTTGTACACCATAATATAAATAAATTTATATCTCTGTTAACCTGTTCTAGCAGTAACACCTGGAAAAGTTTTCAATGTTTCTGTACCATGCCTTTCTACACAGAAAAATGTACTCCCTATTGCCTGATAATAATAGTGTCTGTATACCGGTACATGTATTATAGGCCTTTGACCTCTTAAGAGCAAATAAAGATTGATGGATTGATTATTGTAAGCCACTGTTGCTCTCAGCTACCTTTCTAAGTGGCAAGCCATATACCGTTGAAAGTTGTACTGATATTTTCAGGCATGGTATTAATGAAAGAGTGGACGCTATCAGGGTTTGACATGTTTTTCATTAATCAGCAATTTTGTTGTGGGAAAACCAGAGATAGTAATTAGTACCAGTCCACTACCTTGGAACAGTTTTGTTAATAGTAAACGTAAAGGGCTTGTAGAATTCCAAACCTTTTTGGGGGGTGCTGATATATGCGTTTACTATTCACATGACTGACTGACTGAGTTTGGTTTTACGCCGCTTTTAACAATATTCCAGCAACATCACGGCGGGGGACACCAGAAATGGGCTTCACACATTGTGCCCATGTGGGGATTCAAACCCGGGTCTTCGGGGGCGGTGGGGTAGCCTAGTGGTTAAAGCATTCGTTTGTCACGCTGAAGGCCCGGGTTCGATTCCCCACATGGGTACAACTTGTGAAGCCCATTTCTGGTGTCCCTCGCCGTGATATTGCTGGAATATTGCTAAAAACGGCGTAAAACCATACTCAGCCAGTCAGCTGGGTCTTCGGTGTGACGAGCCAACGCTTTAACCATTAGGCTACCCCACAGCCCCTACTATTCACATTATTCAAGGAAGTAGACTATAATTAATTTCTAACCAGGAGTACAGCATGGCATTAATGTAATATTCAACAGAATTGTATACATATATTACATCGTCACTAAATGCTCATTTTAACAGATTGTAGCATAGAGTGCAGGTAATGATGTCATGCTCTGTTTTGTTCGACTAAATATAACATCTCCACTCTAGTGCTGTCCAATATGGACAGAGATTGATGTTTTTTCTTACATCTTTGTTGTATTTTTTTCAGTAAAATGGTGATACATTCAACAAAATAAAAAAAGTACAAAAAGATCATACTCAACATGTTTAAAGGAACTTTCAAAACAATGGTACCATGGGCATGATAGTATATAAAATTGTTAGCAGTTCTGACTGGGGAAAGTGAAGTGAGCGAGTGAGTGAGTTTAGTTTTGGAGCTCTTTTAGCAAAATTCCAGCAATATCACGGCAGGGAACACTGAAATGAGCTTCACACATTGTACCCATGTGGGGAACTGAACCCAGGTCTTCAACATGACATGTGACTACTTTAACCACCAGGCTTTAACAAGAGTTATCAGAAGATTACATATCCCCCGGCCCCCACATACTTGAAAGAACAAATTATCTGACAGTTACTTAAACTCCAGCTTGACTTTTTTTTTAACTAAGTCCAAATCGTTTCCATGGAAATCATGAGAAATATAAATGCCAAAAATCTGTAAATAGCAAAAGGTACCATTTCAAAATTTGCCTAATATATCTGCCAAGTTCTGTTGAAAGATACTGAACAAAAGCTCTTTTTGAGTTGTGCACCGGAAATGAAGCCCACACCTCCCTTTTGGGACTAAGTCCAAATCGTTTCCATGGAAACCGAGAAAATAATAAATCACAAAAATCTGCAAATAGCAAAAGGCACCACTTTGGGATGTGCCTCACATATCTGCCAAGTTTTGCTGAAAGATATAACGAATTTTTCCATTTGTGCTCCGGAAACGAAACCCACCCCTCCCTTTTGGGACTAAGTCCGAATCGTTTCCATGGAAAAACCATGAAAAATAAAAATGACAAAAATCTGTAAATAGCAAAAGGCACCACTTAAGGATCAGTTTGATATATCTACCAAGTTTTGTTGAAAAATATTGAACGGTTCTTGAATTATGCTCCGGAAACGTAGCCCACCCCTCCCTTTTGGGACTAAGTCCAAATCGTTTCGATGAAAACCGGGAAAATAAATATGCCAAAATTCTGCCAAATAGGAAAAGGCACCACTTTGGCATCTGCCTCACATATCTGCCAAGTTTTGCTGAAAGATATTAAGAAGTTTTCCAGTTGTACTCCGGAAACGAAACCCACCCACCCCTTTTGGACTAAGTACAAATCGTTTCCATGGAAACCGGGAAAAATAAAAATGTCAAAAATCAGCAAATAGCAAAAGGCACCACTTAAGGTTCTTTTAGATATACCAAGTTTTGTTGAAAAATATTGAACGGTTCTTGAGTTATGCTCTGGAAACGAAGCCCACCCCTCCCTTTTGGGACTAAGTCCGAATCATTTCCATGGAAACCGGGAAAAATAAAAAAGCCAAAAATCTGCAAATAGCAAAAGGCACCACTTAAGGATCTGTTTGATATATCTACCAAGTTTTGTTGAAAAATATTGAACGGTTTTTGAGTTATGCTCCGGAAACGAAGCCCATCCCCCCTTTAAGACTAAGTCCAAAATGTTTCCATGGAAACCGAGAAAAATAAAAATGACAAAAATCTGTAAATAGCAAAAGGCACCACCTTAGGTTCTGTTTGATATATCTACCAATTTTTGTTGAAAAAGATTGGACGGTTTTTGAGTTATGCTCTGCGAACCAAAATGATTACGGACGGACGAGGCGTTGACTATATCCCCTCGCATTACATGCTGGGGGGATAACAAGGAACAGTGAGGAAATGACTTACCTGAGTCCCCTCCTGGTAGGGAGGGATGCAGAGTTTGCAAGTACACCCCAAAAACAACCACAGCAACTGTAACTGGTTTCCACAGCAACGATAACACATCCACTGAATCTCTGCAATTGGACGTTTTTCTTCAAAGATTATACACAAGTTTATGCATTAACAGAAGAAATATACACTAATGAGATAAGCACTTCAAGAAATTAGCTGTTGTCGTGATGTATTGTTTTGTTCTTAACCTGCTTTGTTGTTACTGGGAAACTAGACAACAATGCATATGATATCATAATTCGATATGGGTTTTATTGTATTCAAAATGGCAGCAAGAATGTTTCTGGTATAATTTTTTAGTTGTCTCTTCTATGTGGACACTGAATGAAGACCACGTCTGACAATATAAATATTAGTGGTGTATTCGTGACAATAGATACACTGCAACTGAGCTGTGCAACTGAGTGAGTGAGTGAGTATTGCTTAATGCAGCTATTTTGCACCTATCTGCGGCTCAAGCTATAGCAACACTAGTTGACATAGCATGTGCATGATGTAATTGAGTGAGTGAGTTTAGTTTTATGCCGCACTCAGCAATATTCCAGCTATATGGCGGCGGTCTGTAAATAATCCAGTCTGGACCAGACAATCCAGTGATCAACAGCATAAGCATCGATCTGCACAATTGGGAACCGATGACATGTGTCAATCAAGTCAGCAAGCCTGACCACCCAATCCCGTTAGTCGCCTCTTACGACAAGCATGGGTTACGGAAGGTCAATACTTAAAACTCGAACCTTCACGGGTTGCATGATGTAAGACTACAGTTAGCCACCTTGTCAGATACAGATAAAAGAATGACTAGTTTTATATTACACATCATTATTAATCACTGACCGGCTTCACACTGATCAATTTATCTCGCTCTCCAGCATGTATCTATCATTTCTACCCATTACTTGTCTTCAGCTCATGAAGATCCGGGTTGGAATTGGTCTTCAGCAACCAATGCTTGTCGTAAGAAGTGACTAACGGGATCGGGTAGTCAGGCTTGCCATCTTGGTTGACACATGTTATCGTATCCTAATTGCACAGATCGATACTCATGATTTTAATCACTGGTTTGTCTGGTTCAGAGTCGATTATTTACAGACCGCCACCACATACCTGGAATATTGCTGGGTGGAGTGTTAAATAACAAAGAGAACCTTCAGTTAGTTTTGGTTTCACAATTCCCAATTTCCACTTTAGAAAGTCCTGCATTGTTGTTATTGTGTCACTAAATGTGTCACAGACTCAAATAAACCTATTACTACATAACTCACTCATGTGTGGAGTCCGGCATGCCCATTAGCTTCAAGTCGGATGTGTCCAGCTGGGTTGAAGGGCCATCCTTCTTTTTCTTCTTCATCGCCTTTGCCATCAGAAGACTTGGTCAGAAACTGCAAATAAGAAATTCTTTTATCTTAAATATATTTATGCTCAAGTGAAACAAGTCCCCGAGGTACATGTAACAGTTACCTCCCCCTTGTTTTCCTGTTTTAAATAACATTGTTGCTATGTACACAGGGAAAAATCCATAGTTGTCTGATAAAACTGACAGTGATGTGTAACAGTTAATTGTATAATATAATAAATCATTCAAAACATCTGAAGTCATCAGCTGCATCTTAACAGTATTGATCATTGTTTGTGCAAGACAACAAAAGACTGTAATTTATGAGTCATATTTTATTGCCTCACTTACAATATGATTCTGTTGTTCATAAGTCAGGCAGAAATTAAGACAAACATTAATGACATTGAAAAGGAACACATTTTTGGAATAGATGTGATGTTTCTTGCTAATAAAATTGTTGGAAGGATCTTGCAACCAATCATTATTATATATGCACTATTCCACAAGGAACATCTGGACTTTTGCACTGGCTGAAACTGTGGTGATTCCAGGTAAGAATTGGTCCCCAGCAATCTAGGCTGGCCACATGCAAAATGGATAGACTAGACAGTCAGACTGGTTGATTTGCTAGTTGAATCATAGGAATTGTTATTGAATTTCATGCATTTTCATTGACACAAATGCACTTCTAAAATAAGAGTAAAAAATTTAATACTTATCAAAGTATTAAACTTTCTTCATGATAATTGATATAGCCACATAGTTGTTACATAGGACCGTCTACTTTCATCAGTAAAAGACCTTTCTCACAGTTATACAAGAGTCTAACTAGTGATGCTACACAGTGCAGAGTGTCAGTGGTTCGAACAGCGGAGTTTGAGAGTTTATGCACAGGGAAGTCTAGTCGAGAGTCGCGATGGGATTTTACAGTCATTACATGACTGTATGTACCTAGCTAGTATTACCCCATCGTGGTACTCGTCTAAGCCTTAGGCGAGTACCACGATGGGGTAATACTAGCTAGCAGTAAGGGACGACGGTCGGAGAACCTTGCTTATGTGGCTCGCTAGATCTTTCCTGACATAATATTATTTTGCATACACCCAAAATGTATGATCGCCTGGCCCTTTCGAGAACTAGCAATGTATAAGAATGACCTGTGTATTTCTCGGCTAAGCTGTAAGCATGCAGGGTGTTGCTGTCATTGTTTACTTCATCCACATGTGAACTTGCAGTTGGGATGTGTTGACTTTATGGCCTTGACCTTCGAAAGAACCGATTTTGTAACACGGTTCCTTATTGGTGAATGCATAAATGCACCGTCCTTGACCCTGTTCATCTCACCTTCACCTCTATTGCGAATCCATCAATGTTATAAAGAATTCTCCGGTTTCTTGCATCGTTCGAATCATGGCAAATGTAAGTATTTTAGTTAATTTGCAATGTATAACTTCTTTTAAGACATTTGTGCGTCCTTCGATTTATCGAACGTGCTGATGGTAAGCAATGACACCACAAATGGCACTTAATTTCGTTATGATACGCCAGAATGGTTGGCTCCGAATGTTTTCGGTCCAACCTTGCGTCATTAGAAATAACCGGATCGAAGAGTCATTCAGTTGATTGGTTATTATGATAAGATGATGGTCGTTCTGAGATTAAAACCTGACAGTGAAAGAGTCAAGCATCATTTCTACCTACATCACCTCATTAAAAGCAGCACTGTTCGTGATGGTTTTGAATGGCTTTTAGATCTAGAAGTGATACCCATAAGGATATATGGATGGCAATGTCTTTATTATGAGGACAACGAAGTTCATAAATGAGCCAGTTGGGGCTGTAACTGTCGATGTTTCTGACACAAGTACATCTGAAATGTACAGGGATTTTCATATAGTCCTGTATTTGAGGGTCCCTTGGAATCATACTCTTAATTTTCAGGGGTCCTGGACATCAAAATGGGGGTCCCAGACACTTTTAAAATATTATCCCTACTACTGTTATTGCATTGTGTATCATGATCATCACATTGTTACACTTATACAGTAATTAAATTGCAAATAATAACATAACCCAGCTAGTAGCAAACTCAGAGATAACTTATTGTCACTTGATTGGAATTTTTACAAAACGTATTTGGACTTTTTCTGAGTCCCTGCGCTTATAAACACAACACACACACACACACACACACACACACACACACACACACACACACACACACACACACACATACCTAATACAGCCCATGCCAGTTTAGAATATGTGTCAAGTCTAAATTACCATAGTTTCTGCAAGTGACAACATTTGTGTTATATTTGTGTTATATTTTATAAATATGATTTATAGGAACTAGTACAATGTTCATTTCAGAGACAAGACATTATACTACAACATTCCCAACCATGCCTGAAAAAGTGTCTGTAATACTTTCAAGTAACGACAGGAATCTAGAGAATCTTTCTATCATAACATACAGATAATCCACCCCTAAAACAAACCAAACAACCCAATCTTCAAATGTTCTTTATGAATATCATAACAATTATTGAGCACTTCCATGTAGGAATGGCATAGGGTTAAAATTCCTTCGGATCGCCAACATACGTCAATGTCATAAGACCAATTATGTATCAAATTTGCAATTAGCGGCTTGTATATAACCTGACAGTGTCATGGAGTATGGGACTTCCGGAGTACAACAAAATATACACAGTACAACTATCAAGTTCAAATGTTTTAGTTTTCCCTTGCCTGTGTATATTGTCAGTCAGGTTATACAGTTTGATTTAGATAAGATGGAAGCAGAATTTTTCATATGAATATCAAGTTCACAAAAGCATATGTTTTTCCGGTATATAATATTACTTTAAGGTAGGATTTTGACAAGACTTATACTGGCAATGCCATGTGACTTTTATTCACATTGCATATGCATGTTTATATGACTTCTTTACATGATTAGAATTCTTGAAAAAAACAAGATTACCATAATTCAAAGTAAAACTTTTATGGCAACATTAGATATGATAAAATTTAGATCATCACCATGATCACGACCATGGCTAAATGAATGTTGACTATTGAAAGGGAAGATATTATAGCTTTTCTTTTTGTTTGGGCTGCCTACATGGTGTAGTCGATAGAGCATCTACCAGCTGAGCAAAAGGTGGGTGGTTAGATCTTCAGCTTCATCATGAAGTCTCTGAAAGGTTGTATTTGTTGTCAACCCTTCCTGGCTTTCTCACATTTATTTGCATGGACGTCACAATATGAGTGCAATAGTCTTGAACACAATGTTACATCCTGTTTCACCTGATCTTTTGTTGGTTAGGATAATGCACATTTGTTTTTTGTACACACACATGAAAAATATTTTTACAGACTGCAAAACAGTAATTTCTTGTGTTTTTTTTATACACAAAAATTGTTGTAGCCATTTTTGCATGAAACTTGCCTTCCATAAATGCTGTAACATACATGAACAATGTTAATTGATTTACTTCTTGTTGTCCACTGCAATCAGCAATATTCAAGTCATGATTTACACCATTTGGGCAGGTATACTATTTGATGGCATCTGAACCAGACAAATCAGTGGTCGATAGTATGAGCACAAGTCATATATGGCCCACATGTTTCTTTGCCAGGGATTGTTCAGTGTTTAGTGTCTTTATGATATAAGCTGTGGTCTGGTAATCTTGTGGGTAAAACATTGACTCAGCATGCTGCAAGCCAAGTTTTGATTTCCCAGATTGGTTCAGTGTGTAAAATCCATTTTTGTGTGTCCCCAACTGGAATATGAATGAAGTAATTCTTATGATGTTAAAACACCCAACTCACTCCTTCATTATTATGATGTTGAAAATAGTCAATTGACTGGAATAATATGATTTACCATGCTTCTACAGAAACAATTTATGCTTATCCTAGTGTAAGATTTTGTGTTTCGAAAGTAAATATCAATAGAATTTCTTCACTAGGTCCATATTTAGGTATTAAAGATTTAGGCGATAAAGCTATTGTGTTTTTAATTTTTAGGTGGCCAGATGTAATTTTAATCCAAACACATTCTGTAATGAAAAAACGCGTTCTATATTTGCATACCTGCAGTCAGTGGATTTCCCAAGGGAGGTAACTCTTCTTGGCTTAAGGTATTCAAGTGCTTTTGTACGTCATGAAGCAGAAGACTCAGAACATGTAAAATATTATGTGGAGAGAGGATACTTGGGACGTTTCGCAATGTAATGACTTGTTATATTATTTACAGGTTTAGGGATATATTTTTTTCATCATTAGGCCTGATAAATACAAGGGCACTACAAAATAAGCTTGGGAGATTGACTATGTTTATTTTGTTAAAAACCTGTTATTATGGTGGGGAACTACTGTAAAATGAAGCTGTGATCAGTACTTCCTGCATATGTGCTCACCCACTTCCATGGTCCAGTAGATGAAGTGTTTGCCCAGGAAGCTGAATGTGAGTGGTTTGATCCTAGTCGACAATGAACAATAGTATTGTTGTTACCGTGCGAGGTCCTTTGCATGAAGGGGACACAACAAAACATGGTTGGTCGGTATTTGTCTGTATGGCCCATCTTTTTTCAAATGGTATCATTTGATATACAGTGTGCGAAATAGCCACTGACCCGCTAGCCCATGGCTAGTAAAAATCCAGTCGGGCCAGTAAATCTCCATAGTCACTGGCCCGTCTGGCTAGTGAATTTTCATGGGATCATTTTGTAAATATATCACTCCCTCCGACTTCTTAAGTTATAATACACTTTTAAATCATTTAAGATTATGGCCTGGTAAGAATGTTCATCATATTAGCAGCTTAATGATGAAACCCATGTCATGCAAACAATATCTTATTCTCATCTATTTTTGTAATCCTTTGCTTAGTTTCTACATTCAAATTTTGGACTAGTGAATTATTTTGTGGGCTAGTCTTTCCAGCCAGACTGGCTAGCAACATTTAGAAACTATTTGGCACACTGATGATATATGTGAACTGTAGGCAGACACACACCCTGTAGGCATATCACTGTATATACTACCAATCAAAAGTTTAGACTCGCTTAAATCAATCACTATATGTTATGTATGTACATATGGTTACAACGAAGATGAATTGCTCCACTAAATCGGGGGAAACATCTGCAAACCTTATGCAGATTAATTGCACGAGGATCATGCATCAAATTGCCGAAAAGCATGTGCAAATGTCATGCATGTGAACAGCTGCGTTTTGGTGTAAGGTTTTGATATAAAAAAATCACCATTTATCACAGAGTTTCATCATTTATTGAACACATGACAATAAACTTTTCAACATCGCAAATTTCATTTACAATACATGTATAACAGTACCTTTAAACTGTATGGATTATTTTACAAAATTTAGTTCAGAACAGTTAATTGAAGTAAGTGGCTACATTTACACTAGAGCGTCTAAACTTTTGATGGGGAGTATATATATGAGGGAAGTGATCTTGAACTTAATGTTATACCCCACAGGAAAAGAAACCTTTCAAAATTTCCCACTAAGCCACAGGACCAGTGAGTGGACAATAATTAGTGGTCCTGTCTGTACTTCACTGGTCCAAAATAACATTCATAGATTTACTTTACTATGAACTATCAATACAAAATTCACTGGCCACCAGGTCCACTGCAAACTTACCATTTAGTGGTCCTGATGAATTTTTACTAGCCAGGTATCACAGGACCAGCGTAAACTTTGCACACTGGCTCATTTCGTCTCACTTCAGGAGTACTCTTTGTTTTGTCGTGGACAGTGAATATAAGTTAAACATGTTTGTGTCATTTCCTTCATTTAACATAGATCAGGAAGTCGGAACCACATTCCTTACAAAGGCCTTATGACTTGGCATATTTCTTTTCTTCATCTCTGGCAATATGCACAAAGTGGTTTATGAGGCAGGAAACAAAATTATGATACAGCGAAAGTTTTCTGGAGGCCATTTACTTCCATCATCATCATGACAAGGATCCTTTCATTCTTAATTTTCAAATAATGGTTAGTTTGGTGAACCCTCCATTGAAAAATCTGGAGCACATATAAAGGTGATGACCCAGTGACCTTGACATACAAAGGATAACCCACAAGTAAAGTGACAGCAACATCAGTATCGGAATTTATTATTATTATTTTTATTATTATTATTATTGTAGGATATTTATATAGTGCACATATCCACGCAACTGGTGCATGCTCAAGGCGCTGGTATTTTTTCCCTCGATCATTGGATGTATATCTCAACGGCACATCGTATTATCATTCTCAACTCCCTGGGGAGTATACAACTCTTGCTGCCACTAGGTGCACTGAGTTATTGTGTCTTTTTTCATCCTAACGAGGTACCCACTCACAACTGGGTGGACTGGGACACATAGTCACAGTACTTTGTCCAAGTTCACTGCACGTTGCTGTCCCCGCAACTAGGTGTTTGCACGTATTCATGTGGCCACTATCTGGTCATATGCCAACGGATTTGTGGGTTCTTTCAAGTGCACAGGGTTGTGTATCGTACACTAGGGGTTGTGACAACACTGAAAGAGTCTGCACACAAAGTTGACTCCCAAGGTTTTTACACCCGGTCACATGTGAGCTCGATCCCGACACCTCAACCTCGTTGGATCACTAGCCTGGTGCCTTAGGCAGCTCGCCCACCGCGCCCCAAAATATTATGTTAAGTTATTCATGTAAAGATTGTCTCCCTTGGCTGGCTATGTGCAGACGCGTGTAATCACAGCTCTCACAAAAAGCCCAAAGTTATTATTTGGAGTGCCCTTCCTAAGAACCAAATGGACTGAGAAGTAAGTGCATAAGCTACTGACACTATTGATGTGAGCTTTTGTGAATTTTTTGGTCAAAAACTGTGTTTTTGAAAGGAAAACTTTAACCACGTGTAAATCCCACCTGACGGGTCAGAGGTGAAAGATACCGTGCAGTGCGTGCTACAGGTGTGTTGTCTTCTCTGCAATTTATTCATTAACAATGCCACCTAAGCAAAAACCAGATTTGACAGAAATTAATGCAGATATGCAGGAATTTCGTCATCTTTTATCGGAAATGCCTACGAAAAATGACATAAAACAACTAATGAAGTCGGTGGTCGACAAATACTTTGACTCATTAAGAGAGCAGCTGAAAGAGCGAAATTACGAAACTGTGATCTCCAAAGTGAAGCGTGAGGCGAGGTTAAAACTGATATGATGGTCTTAAAGAACAAAACGAAAAGCTCGAAAAAGACTTAGAAAAACAACGCATAAATGGATGAAATGGAATCGAAATTTGCTGAAGTAGCTTCTCGTGCAAACGAAGCTTTTAGACAGAGTAATCAAAGCGAGCAATTCTCCAGAAAGAACAATATCAAAGTGTTCAATTTACCCGAATCTGAAGGTGAAGATGTGAGAAAAAAATTCACGGAATTGATGAAAAGTAAAGCAAACTTTGATGTAAACCAAGATGATATATTGGCTATTCATAGAATTGACCATGCCAACAAGTCAATTACAAAACCGGTGTTAATAAAATTCACATCTTCAGAGGCAAAAGCCCAAGTTATTAAGCGAGGAAACAGATTCGGGAGAAGTCGGTCGAAGTTAGCCGATGATGTTACTAAAACTAACGTTGTCCTCATAAACAGACTCAAGAGTCACGCTGGGATTGAAAGTGCTTGGTATTTCAACTGGCGGGTTTACGCAACAACCACAACGGGCAAAAGGTTCAAGTTTAACCCCTGCGACGACATTGACAAGGTTATAAACCGAAAGTGATTGACTGTATCGTTTCATTTAACATAGTGGACAATACACGGTGTTACGTGAAGGATAGCGTAGCGGTTAAACGCCTACCTAACATTAGCGGCGAGGTTGAATTTAACGGATCTTTTCACTTGTGTTGTCGAATATAGCCTGAACTAAACTCCCTTTGTTTTTTAGTTCTAGGGAATCTTTGTTTACATTGGATACTCATACTGCCCCACATGGACAGTGTAGGAAGAGACAGCTTATTGGCGGTATATAACCAAATGTGTTCCATGATCATCTGTTCATTCCTCCCTGTGACGAGAATCAGTAACTGGTGATAGACTCAACAGACTTCAACGACAAAGTGTTAGATACCGTTCATTATCTTATTTGTGACTTTATTTTTACCACTAACATGAAGGTAGTTCATAATAAGTTACTGATATATACTGATTAAGATGTAAAAATATGTTGTGTAAATTGGGCAAAATACATTGTGTAAATTGGGCAAATGTCAAAGGGATTACCAATCATTCTCATTTTATTTTTACTCCCTCTCTCCCTACTATCCCCCCTCTCTCTCTCTCCCTCCCTCCCTCTTTACTCCTCTCTGTCAAACTACCCCCTCCCCCTTCTCTCTCTCTCTCTCTCTCTTACTCTCTCTCTTACTCTCTCTCGCACACTCACTCAGTTCTACTCACTTATTAAAAATAAGACATGAGTAATTTGTGTATCTTATCTATGAATGCCAGGGGCCTCCAGTCGGACAGCATAAAACGTGAGATATTTTTTCATTTAAATGCGAAATAGGAAATCATCTATAATATTTATTCAAGAATCTCATAGTATTATTTTAGAAAATGAACAGACATGGGCAGCCGAATGGGGCTACAGATGTTATTTCTCACATGGAACCAGTAATAGTGCAGGGGCATTAATACTGATTAAAATAACTTTGAATATGAAGTGCATGAAATAATTTTGGACCGAAAATGGGCGTTTTATCATATTGGATATGACAATAGAAAGTATTCGGTTCTCAATTACAAATATCTATGGACCAAATAAGGATAATCCTGAATTCTTTCAAGATCTTGCCAATGATTTAGAACAATTACCTGGAAGATTATTTGGGCGGTGACTGGAATGTAGTTCAGGATTATAATTTGGACACTTATAATTTAAAACATAGAAATAATCCTGAAGCATATATGAAAATTGTCGACATGAAAACAAAACTAGGCTTAGTTGACCCGTGGAGAATTTTCAATCCTGATAAACAGCAGTACACATGGCGTCAAAGGAATGGAGTAAAACAGAGTAGGCTCGATTATTTCCTCGTCTCTGAAGAGCTTATGTCCCTAGTTAAACGTACCTCTATAGATGTAAGTTACAGATCAGATCATTCTATTATTTCCTTAGAACTTGCCCTTAGTCCAGTAAAGCGTGGACGGGTTACTGGAAGTTCAACCCAGCTTTATTGTATGACAATGATTATGTAACACAAGTCAAGCAAGCGATCACGGGAAACAGTGGCGAATATTGTATTACCGGAAACATCGACAATTAAGAAGGTATTGAATTATCAGTAAACGATCAAGTATTTTTGAAATATTAAAAATGAAGATAAGAACTAAGACAACTGAATATTCAATTAAAATGAAAAACAAACTGAAAAAGAAGAAAAGACGCTGGAACGTGAAATCTATGAAATGGAGGCTAGATCCCAAATATTAAGTAGTGATGATCATACAAAATTGTGTTTAAAAAAGAAAAGACTTCGAAACTATTAGGACAGCAAAAATAAAAGGAATCATATTTAGGAGCAAGGCCAAATGGTATGAAGAGGGAGAGAAGAATACTGTATATTTTATGAACTTAGAAAAGAGAAACTATATAAATAAGAACATGAATGAAATAATAACAGAAAATGAAATTCTGACGGAAAAGGAAGACATATTGAGAGAATGTTCAGAATATTATTGTAATTTATACACAAGTAAACACGCAAAAGATTGGCAAGATTACCTAGATGTATTTACGAAAAATTATGACCAGAAATAATCAAATGATAAACGCGAATTTTGTGAAAATACACTTACGCTAGATGAATGTACACGAGCCTTAAATAGTATGAAGAATCGAAAGAGTCCTGGATCGGATGGTTTCACAGCAGAGTTTTATAAATTTTTCTGGAAAGACATAGGTGTATTTCTCTGGCGATCTATTACATATGCATACGAATCTGGAATGTTGTCAGACCTTCAACGACAAGGTATCATAACGTGTTTGCCTAAAGACTCTCGTGATAGGCGATACTTAGAAAAATTGGCGACCTATAACTCTTCTAAATGTAGATTACAAAATTGCATCTGGGGCCATAGCTTCACGACTGAAAGAAGTCCTTCCTGAGATAATAAGTGAAACTCAAACAGGCTTCTTAAAAAATAGATTTCTAGGAGAAAATACTCGAATATTATATGACTTAATGAATTATTGTGAAGAATATAAACTACCTGGTCTTTTAGTTGCAATAGATTTTGAGAAGGCATTCGATACTATCGAATGGGACTTTATTGACAAGGTACTGGAAGTATTTAATTTTGGCCCGGTACTTAGAAATTGGATTAAACTCTTTCAAGCGTAATAGCTGTAGTGCCTCAATTTTATCGGGTTAGTTGTCGAACTTCTTTTCCTTAGGGCGCCGGATGTCGTCAAGGAGACCCAGTAGCCATATCTCTTTGTAACATGTGTCGAACTATTGGCTATTGCAATAAAATCTAATAAGCATATCAATGGTATAACTATAAAAGATATAGAATATCTCATCTTCCAATCATGAGACGATATGAATTTCACTTTAGATGGATCTGAGCGAGGACTGTCAGAGCTAATTCATATTATTAAAACATTTGCAATAGTATCTGGTCTAAATTTAAACTGTGATAAAACTATAGCTGTCTGGATAGGGTCCAAACGAGACACAAATGAACAACTCCGCCCATATATACCTCTTCGCTGGTCCAAAGAACCATTTAAAATCCTGGGAATAATTTTTTCAACCAATTTAGAAGAAGTGATTACATTAAATTTCGAACCGCAGTTTTCAAAAATTAGAAAAATATTATTCTCGTGGTCAAATAGATCATTAACTTTGATAGGCAGAATAACGATAATTAAAACTCAAATTATCCCCCTTTTTACACACTTGTTTATCGCCCTCCCTAATCTATCTAAACTCTTTTTCAAACGTTTGAATACTATACTTTTTACGTTTATTTGGGGTGGGAAGCGTGATAAAATCAAAAGGAAAATGTTGATAAACGACTACTGTAAGGGTGGCTTAAAAATGATCGATGTTATATCATTCTGCAAGTACATGAAAATCAAATGGATAAGGAGATTACTGACATCAAAGGGGTTGTGGCAGCACCTAGCATTTGAGACATTATCACCTTTTGGTGACATTAATCTATTCAGCTTTCAAGTGGAAAAAATACAATCCTACTCTAAAAATATTAAAAACTATTTTTGGAAAGATGTTGTTTCATGCTATGCATGTATCCATTCTAAAATTAGTGAAAGTGTTGAAGATTTTATGTGCTTGCCACTTCTTAATTTTGTACCTGTTACCGATATTGGGTTGTTCGTCTCATGGATAAAAAAAGGCATGAAATATATGAAAGACATTGTCTCGAACAACGGTGAGTTCAAGTCCTGTGATACGCTTAAAGAAGAATTTAACCTTAAAGAAACATATCTCCTTTATTTCAGATTTTTTAAATATATACCCAAACACTGGATCAAAGCCATCAGAGACACAAATCAAAAGATAATCATAAACACTCAGTGTAATACTCTCACACAAATACTCAAGTCAGCTAACTGTAAATTCATATATACTCAGCTATGTGAAAGTCAAGGAAGCTCTCTCTATAATCTTCAGCGGAAATGGGAAGCCAAACTTAATATTACTCTAGCAGATGACTATCTTTGTGACTGTTTTGCACTGATAAATAAAATTACCATAGAAAATAAAGCCAGGAATTTTCAGTATAAACTGATTCATCGAATAGTTACAACTAAGTCATTTTTGTTTAAGATAGGTATCAGTGATGATAATGCCTATATCCTCTGCAACAAAGAAATAGAAACTTTAGAACATTTATTTTATTTCTGTGAAAAAACAAAACACCTTCTCACAACATTTGTTGAGTGGTATCGATACAAAACTAGCTGTAATATAAGTATAAATGTTAAACATTTCCTGCTAGGAGACCCGGATGCACCTGTCCTTATTAACCATCTGTTTATCATTATCAAAAAATATATTAACAAAACAAGATATGACTTTACGGAATTAAATATCAACCAACTTATATATTTCATAAAATACCATTTCAAACTAGAAGAACATATTTTCGGAGAAAAGGATGAAAAATTTCGTATGAAATGGAATTCTTTGTTCCCTTGTGAGTAAAAAACCTTTCCGCACCCTGTGTCTATACCGCTATCCTTCTCTTTTCAAACTCCTCCCGTCTGAAAAAAAAGTACAAAATATTGCACTTTTGGTTTGCGATTGTACGCTTATAATTTTGTTTATAGTTTTTTTTCATAACCAGCAATGTATATTATATGTCATGAATGAATAAAAAGTACTTATGGGTACTAAAAAAAAAGAAAAAAAAAAGTGTTTCATGTAAAGCATTTCTTAAAGGCTCAAAGAACACAGTTATTTCACTTAACTTCAACATGAAATAGAAACTAAAAACCACCAAGTGTCAATATCAATTATTGTATTAAAAATAAGGGCAGGGCACCAAGTAAAAAGGGCAGGGTGCTGCACCCTGCTAAAAATACCTAGGGGAAACACTAGAACTACTGTTGTGGATATATGACTCTTGTAATGATTGACCGCCTCCATGGTGTAGTGGTTAGAGCGTCCGCCCGGAGAGCGGAAGGTCGCAGGTTCGATCCCCGGCCGCGTCATACCAAAAGACGTTAAAATGTGGTACTTGTTGGTCCCTGCCTGGCGCTCGGCATTAATGGGTACATCAAGGACTGGGCGGCTCGGAGTCAGTATAATGTGTCTGAGTGGGGTATTCATGCTTCACTGCGGCATGGTATCTTAGTGAGCTAGCACTATGAAACCAGCTTAAGTCTGGGCTAGTACAAGCAGCCGCACATACACATACACACGCATGCACATCGTCATATGAGCGAAATATTCTCAAGTACGACGTTAAACCCCATTTCACCTCACCTCACCTCTTGTAATGATTATGTATTAAACAATTTCATACTGTGTAATAATTTACTCTTTTCTTTGCACACTTTTTTACACATATAATTTTGGGACAAAGGAGTTTGTGACAGACTTGGTCAACAGCAATCATTTGCTTGTCAGAAGACTGAACGGATCAATTAGGGTAGTCAAATTAATTGCTTGTGGTAATCCTTGGATTGGGTGTCCAGTGGTTAAATGAATGTCATTGTACCATGAAAACATGGGTGAAGCCATTAGGGAATTACAGGCTTCCATGATATTGCTGGAATTTTGCTGATTTGTGTAAATCAACAAATTCTTTGTTGTAACCCCTTTATCAGTTGTTCAAGTTGCGAAGGGAGCTAACTCTAAATATATGATGTAACCCAAACAGATAATTGGTTAAAAGAGTCTTAATAGTAAGTTCAATAGTGTTTTTAGGTGGATACCTGCATGTCTGATGAAAATAGAATTTCAAATTAATGTAAAACACAGGATTTACACTAATGAGTGTTTCTTTTATACCTCCTTTTGTTGAAGGGGTTCTTCTGTCCTAGCTGATACTTATAGTAACACAAGATATCTAAATCATGTTCAGGAAAATATGTTTTAATCCAAACATCAATTTATATATTTCAGCAGATGTCATATATTTGACAGACAGACAGACAATTAATTTCGAGTATTCAAGGCCATGGCCCATATTACAAAAGCGTTTTAACAAGTGTATTCATGCTGGTCATGTTACAGGTATCTTGTCACCGGACGAGACAAAAAAGCTCTTGTAAAATTACAATAGAGATGCTACACTAAACTAGCAAACAATATTTCAGCATATATACTGAAGATCTAGTTATAATTTGTTGTATTTCTTATCCTAAAGACTCTATATAAAAACCTTGCCAAACTTAATATTACATTTTTATCAGTACTTTACATAATTCTAACCAAATTGTCCATAGAAGGGCTATTTCTTATGCTGTTATGAATACATTCTCTTCTTTCGGCTTCATAACGCTGACAGATCATCAAGACATGAAATTCATCTTCAGCAAGAAATAATTTTTTACTATGACAATATAAGCAAAATCTTCCACTAGCAGTTAAATTGCAATGCCTTCCTGTTTCAATTGCTAGCCTGAAATTATTACGCCTGAATTTACAGATAACAGCTCTTAAATGTTGTGGAATGTCAATTGTAAGATAAGACTCAACATGTAACATTGTTTTAAATTGACAATAAGTTTGACACTTGCTCAACTGTGCAGTAATACAGTGCCATTCCTGGCTCAAGGAGTCAAATAATCGCTGTTTAAAAATAGAAATATACATTTTCACATTGCCAATATCTTGACCTATCCACACAATTCCGAAACCGAATTGAAATAAAATGTGAGAGGCCCAAGTAGACATATATTTGATGTTGACAGCGTTCGTTAGTTTCGAATATGGGTCCTCATTTGCCTGAATGATGTTAAAGTGAGAGAGAGAGTAACCTCCATTAAACCACACGTTTTGCCAATATTTGTTTATGTATAATGTTATTATTTCTAAACATTGGACACCTGTTCAGTCATTGTACCATAAGAATTTTAGATTGTCATAACAGGACTATTAATGACAGCTGAATATTACTGAGAGTAAGATGATTAGGGTCAAGGGAAAATACAGTCATTATTTACAGCTCTGAACCAATAACTAGTTACTATGATTGACTGCCTGCAATATTCATAGACACAAGTAGAGATCAATGAATTGACTGGAACGAAGCAGCTGTCTTGGACATATGTTGATAAACATATTGTTTTTAGCAATCATTAGGCGCCACGGCTGACTGACTTGACAGAAACTGATATTGACATTTTCAAACGTTTATAACAATAGATCATGCAGGGTTCGAAATACCCCATATATTAGTGTGACATGGCACGGAAAATATTGAAATGGCACATCTGAAATATGTTCTCTGTGCCCTTTTGACACACCTAATTTTCTAGACACATAACTCACATTTAGTCATTAAATCCCCAAAACAATTTTGTTTTTCCAAACTGAATAATACCATACATATCTGAATGCTTATAAACCCATTTCTTTATTTAACAATAAATTTCAAATGATCATCATCATTGTCATTTATTCTAAAAACACGTGGGCATACTTGATTTCTGAAAGGAACACCTAAAATATTTGTCTGGTGGCACACTTAGAAAAAGCATCATTATAACACATTAACCTATTCCACGTGGACATGAAGTTGGACGAAGACTTTCCTCAAAACTTTAAACGTAATAAATTCCCCGAGGACCTAGGATTTTATTGCACACACTGAAGAAGTTGTGTGTTATGTTTTGGGAAATTGGGATGGTTGGGATGGGGCGTGTGTGTGTGTGTGTGTGTGTGTGTGTGTGTGTGTGTGTGTGTGTGTGTGTGTGTGTGTGTGTGTGTGTGTGTGTGTGTGTGTGTGTGTGTGTGTGTGTGTGTGTGTGTGTGTGTGCAAAAGCATGCAAATAAACATGGAAGACAGGTCGTGAAAGACTCGGACAGTCAAGTATATTTTGCTCACAAATGATTTCCTATTGTTTGACCAAATACCTTAAAACCCGGGCATGTCACAGTTCTTCTCTCAGATGTCTGGCTATTAAAATGTACTGAAGTTATGTCATGTGTATGAGATAAGGGTCATCATGTGTTTGAAATAAGGGTAATCATGTGTATGAGATAAGGGTCGTCATATGTATGAGATAGGGTCATCATGTGTATGAGATAAGGGTCATGTATGAGATAAGGGTCGTCATATGTATGAGATAAGGGTCGTCATGTGTATGAGATAAGGGTCATGTATGAGATAAGGGTCATCATATGTATGAGATAAGGGTCATCATGTGTATGAGATAAGGGTCATGTATGAGATAGGGTCATGTATGAGATAAGGGTCATCGTGTGTATGCCTGACTGACTGAGTTAGGTTTTACACCGCTTTTAGCAATATTCCAGCAACATCACGGCGGGGGAAACCTGAAATGGGCTTCACATATTGTACCCATGTGGGGATTCGAACCCGGGTCTTTGGCGTGACGAGCCAACCTTTAACCACTAGGCTACCCCACCGCCCTTCATGTGTATGGGATAAGGTCATCATGTGTATGAGATAAGGGTCATGTATGAGATAAGGGTCAACATGTGTTTGAGATGAGGTCATCATGTGTATGAGATAAGGGTCAACGTGTGTTTGAGATAAGGGTCATCATGTGTATGCGATAAGGGTCATCATATTTATGAGATAAGGTCATGTGTATGAGATAAGGGTCGTCATATGTATGAGATAAGGGTCGTCATATGTATGAGATAAGGGTCGTCATGTGTATGAGATAAGGGTCATGTATGAGATAAGGGTCATCACGTTTATGAGATAAGGGTCATCTTATGTATGAGATAAGGGTCATGTATGAGATAAGGGTCATCTTATGTATGAGATAAGGGTCATCTTATGTATGAGATAAGGTCATCATGTGTATGAGATAAGGGTCATGTGTGAGATAAGGGTCGTCATATGTATGAGATAAGGGTCATGTGTATGAGATAAGGGTCATCATATGTATGAGATAAGGTCATCATGTGTATGAGATAAGGGTCATGTGTGAGATAAGGGTCGTCATATGTATGAGATAAGGGTCGTCATGTGTATGAGATAAGGGTCGTCATGTGTATGAGATAAGGGTCATCATATGTATGAGATAAGGTCATCATGTGTATGAGATAAGGGTCATGTATGAGATAAGGGTCATCACGTGTATGAGATAAGGGTCATCTTATGTATGAGATAAGGTCATCATATGTATGAGATAAGGGTCATCATATGTATGAGATAAGGGTCATCATGTGTATGAGATAAGGGTCATCATGTGTACGACATAAGGGTCATCATGTATGAATGGAATTGTCTATAAGTCACACTTTGGCAATAACCAAAGTTATATACATTTGACCCTTAACTTGTTTTTTATAGTACAAGTGACATTGACAGTTTATTCTTTCAGAAAACAAATATAACGAAAATCATGAAATGTTACGTAGTGTGCATAGTTCTGCTTTAAGACAAAGCTACTCAATGACCTCAGGCAGTTATACATGAGGGTCAGCTTCTGGACATTATCATTAATCCATTCATATCAAAATCTCATCGTTCTTTATATTTGAATTTCTAATGCAAAATTAATGCTAGAATCACCAGCATAAAATCTAAACTAAAGTACTGTCGGAAATAGAAAAAAAATGTTTTTTCACATTTATATCTACAATTTAGGTAGTTAATATGTGAAAGTGTGGAATATCTGTTAAACTAAGTTCAGCCTAACTGCAGTCGCAGTGGGAGGGAGATACAAAATGTTAAAAGAAGGATTTTACTGAGGAGAGATTAGTGCAGAAATGAGCAATGCGGGTTTTTCTATGTCCAATGCGACTTATTCAGAACAGACCATAGCTTTATGCAAATTAGTGTGCGCTGATATTGTACTACAAAGGACACTTTTTAAATGATCATTTTGAAATTAGACCTAGCTTCATTATAAACGATAGCAGACGTAAAAAATAATAACTTTAATACTGAAACTATTAAGGATGTAGCTACCATGGCGTCTCACTATCACTATAAAAAGAAACAGGTAGGAGGGGTCATCTCAAAAGCAAAACCAGGACGGGTATCGCAGACAGTGGTTGGGGTCGGGCTGGGGAACTGAGATATTAGCTAAGATAAGATAATCAATAGAGACATATTCAATACACATGAAAAAACATAAAATATCTTTGAGATGACCCCTTGTGGCTGTGGGCAGCATGTGCATTTCATGCCATGTGAGTCGACGGTCCGTCGTCATACCTGGCTGAGCGTCCTAATTGCCATCTATAGTCTGATCTATTGTTTTCAGCAGCTATTCATATTTTTTCTAAGTTTTGCCCGATTTTACGAGTAAACGTGCTTTTCTGGATATCCTATTACGCATCCCCCTGAACGCCCAGTTAGGCCGATGTGGGTTATTTCGACATATGCTATTTGCAATTGTGTAAATTTTAGTGATACAGAGCAACAGCCTAAAAAACTGAACTCCTGGGTCCTTTAGCACAGTTGCACAAAAATTACTATTTTATCAGTGCTAAGGTGATCGATGAATATGGTTCATAATGAACTCTTATACTTTAACATAACCTTCCCGCTTCCAAGACAGTCATAGGGCTACAATTTTAACCTTAAGAAGCGTGGGCTACAATTTTTGTGAAGCGTATATATGTATGTATCACTTTTATTGACAGTATGTTTCTATGCATAGACAAGTCCGTTCCAGTCAGTAATACATACAAATGAAGACTGAAGCCTGCCACACCTTCCCATACCCCAACCACACATGCCCACACATACATACACACACACCCCACCCTCATTTTATTTTTCCCTCCCCTCCCTTCCCCCACCACACCATCCTCCCTCCTACATTACCTATCCCTTTGCATTTCCCCGCCCTTTCTTTTGTCTCTCCCATCCTTTCTCTCTCTTCCTTTAGAGACCGCCTCCGTGGTGTAGTGGTTAGAGCGTCCGCCCGGAGAGCTTTATGGCATTAATGGGTACATCAAGGACTGGTCGGCTCGGAGTCAGTATAATGTGTCTGAGTGGGGTATTCATGCTTAACTGCGGCATGGTATCTCAGTGAGCTAGCACTATAAAATCTGCTTCAGTCATTAATGGGTACATCAAGGACTGGTCGGCTCGGAGTCAGTATAATGTGTCTGAGTGGGGTATTCATGCTTAACTGCGGCATGGTATCTCAGTGGGCTAGCACTATAAAATCTGCTTCAGTCATTAATGGGTACATCAAGGACTGGTCGGCTCGGAGTCAGTATAATACGTCTGAGTGGGGTATTCATGCTTAACTGCGGCATGGTATCTCAGTGGGCTAGCTCTATAAAACCAGCTTCAGTCTGGGCTCATCAAAGGACGGTACAAGCTCTAATTAATGGGTACATCAAGGACTGGTCGGCTCGGAATCAGTATAATGTGTCTGAGTGGGGTATTCATGCTTAACTGCGGCATGGTATCTCAGTGGGCTAGTACTATGAAACCAGCTTCAGTCTGGGCTAGTACAATCTGCGAAATATTCTCAAGTACGACATTAAACCCCATTTCACCTCACCTCACCTCTCCCTTTAGAACCCAGTAGAAGACCATCACGTCTTAGGTACACATGGAATATTACCAACAGAAATGTTACTATTGTTGTTTCTGTGTGACAGGTATCCCACTTTTACATCTCTCTACTAGATACATTCATGGAGCCTTAAAGGAGTGCACTGACGCATGACATATCAGAATCTTTTGCTGTACAAGAATCGTCTGAATTATGCACCACATTTCAAAAGAAAATGTTGTCAATGTAGCTCCAAGAAAAAATTATATTTCTTTGAAAGTAAGACTACTGGGCTCACTAAGGACTCCTAGACCATCACTAAAAACCATACTATGTGACATATTGATGCAAATTTGTAAGAGCAGATAGAGTGAATTATATCATGAGGTCTTTAAGCCTTCTTGTATTCATGTTGTGTCATGTCTCTTGAATACTAAGATCAAAGTGCACTTGAAACTGATTATCTTATGCATGTGCACATACGACCTATATTCATTTTGTTTCTTGGTAAAGCATACATTTATTTTGTTTTAGTTTGATGTATATTATTTTAACAAGATAAACAACAATCAAAACAATTTGTTGATTAAATATGGTGGCTTAAAGTTTTATGCCAACATAATATTTCAATGTCATGCTTCAGAAATTGATATTTATATAGTTCTCATAATAATAATAACATATTGACGTCTTTAATTCAATGTTTTAACCAACTGTGTAGAAAGAAACATTATTGTACCAGATCTTTACAATGATATTATGAACAGTACTATATTTTAAATATCATTAAAAGTTCATAAACCAAACCTACATGCAACATCATGGAGCATGTAAAGTCAAATTGTTCCAGGACTGTAAAGTTACATAAACTATGTTCTGTGGTTCATCCACCACAGAACATGCAATAAACCTCCCTCTTAGTACTATAGGAGACACATTAAAAAACAAACACTCACCATATCGTGTAGCATTATTCAATACAGTCCGCTAGCTGTGTGCTCGGCCCTCAAGGCATCAGCTGTGAGAGCTCAGGGCCAGCTAGGTCATAACGTAGGTTGGGCTGTCGTACAACATCTCCACGTAGAAAATGGACAGGCATGCCGGCTTCATTCATCAGGTGAACTAGTAAGCTAGTAGCTACACACAGTAGTTTGTACCAGCTTACATCTTGTATTGATCTGTTATAGAACTAACACGAAGGCAGTAGCAATGAGCTAACACCTCCACCTTGATAAGCATGTGTATGGGACATGTCTTAGACTGAAGGAGAGCAGGCAGGTCAGATAACCAACGTGGACACCCAGAGATCCTTGTATCTAGGCCAGGTTCATTTACTTGCCCTGATAGCAATGGCCTGACATTACCTGCTTGCTACTAACTTCTTTCACCTTGTCTCAGTGTTTGTCATCTGTCTGTCTGTAACCTTGCGTAACGCCACACCCTAGCATGGAACAGCAAACGGGATATGTGAGTACCTGCATGTTCTCCGATTGTCCTGTTTCTCTCATTTGATAACTGTTTTGCTGTAATATATAAATCTAAGTGTAATCTACTGTCAACAGTGACATTATCTCATAAGATGGTTACCTGACACGCACGACTGTAGGGTCAATTTTTGTGTGGAGTGATAGCATAGAATTTCAATTTTGTGACATTTACCTTGTGTGTTTTTCGCTATAATAATACTGCATAATAGCGTTATTCTCATTACTTAACCAGTCAATGTAAGAATGACATATTTCTGACATATCGTTATATCACCAAAGGAGTTTGTTTAGTGATGAAGTTCACATAGAGTTAGTACATCTTACAACCTGTTAAAGTTCCAGTTGTTTGTTTTAAATGCTTCTAGAAAGGGGTGTGTCACTGCACCTGCATTCTTTCATCAATACTGAAAAGAAAGATATCAATGAACACGATGGATACTCTCAGTACATTTGTCATATGAGTGTAAGGTAAAAGAGCAGACAAAGTTATATTTCCTTTCTGTTTTAATTTTGTAAGTATTTTTTCATAAATGACAAATGTGTTTAGAAAGGCCATGAATTGCTGCTCTATATCTGGATCTTTGAAGACATTCAGAGTTGTGGAATATGTTAGGGTACTTAATAATTTATTCTCAATTCAACTTGAATAAATCATTACATGTGTTTGCATATCTGTATCTCTGCATGGAAAATAATAGCAACAGTCGCGACAGCTGTGTGCTGAGTGCAGGCATTTACGTTGAGTCCTGTATTTGAGGGTCCCTGAGACTCATACTCTTAATTTTCAGGGGTCCTGGAAAACAAAATGGGGTCCCAGACACTTAAATATTAACACTGTTTTTGTATTGTGTGTCATGATCATCAAATTGTTACAGTAATTTAATTGCAAATAATACTATAACCCAGGCCAGCTAGTAGCAAACTCAGTGATAACTTATTGTCACTTGACTGGAATTTTTACAAAATATATTTGGACTTTTTCTAAGTCCCTGTGGACGCGCTAATAAATTTTGTTGCGTCCATTGTCACTTTTTTTGCGTATAGGACGCAGGAATTCACATCCGGTAAATCCCTGCAGTGGTGTACCTTCAACTGAGATAAGGTTCCTCATAATACCCACCAGATTAGTGATAAATGAGTGAGTGAGGGAGTTAAGATAAATGTGGCATGTTAGCATAGATTAATGTTGAATCTCTGAAAATATGTAATTTAAATTGAAATGGAAGATTCCTAAACAGTGGAAAATTTAGACTTGCTTCATCTAAGGCAAAAGAATTATAGCAATGGTTGGGCCGCAAAGTAGATCATATGATTGAAGGACAGACTACTTTCTGTACTGAGTAAATGGATGAAGGGATGTCTTCATCAGAAAGTCTATACTTATTCCCCAATAAGGACTCAACAAGTATGATGGCCACTTATAATTTCTACTGGTCACCGTGATTCATGTGATAAATACAAACTATGCACTTTCCCTCAATCTACCTTTGTAAATGTATTGGGGGGCGGTGGGGTAGCCTAGTGGTTAAAGCGTTGGCTCGTCACGCCGAAGACCCGGGTTCGATTCCCCACATGGGCACAATGTGTGAAGCCTATTTCTGGTGTCCCCCGCCGTGATGTTGCTGGAATATTGCTAAAAGCGACGTAAAACTAAACTCAGTCAGTCAGTTGTAAATGTATTGGTGTCATGAAGGACAACGGTTGCCTTATATAAGGTCAGCTTGTTACTTAACTCTATTTTCCCTAAAAATGACAGCATGTGTAATAATTCTTCTCTCGCCCTCCATTACTGCAGTTGTGGTATAAGTTGAGTCACGTCACTGTGGCAGCAATGGCTAGGGGATTGCTGAAGCTGTTCGTCCTTGGCCACGGTCCAATGGCAAACCGTTCTGACAGGTTCAAATATTAATTGTTAGTACTGACACGCATATATGTGCAGCAATAGTATCAGGAGATGTAGTGCACTGAACTAAATATGTTTTCCATTCATTTTGATCTGCTACAGACAGCAGTGTACTTACAAAGTCTAAAGCTCATTTCATACCAGCTATGTTAAATAAGTAAATTTAGGATAAACCTACTGGTGGGCTTAGATTTCCACTTGTCTCAGAGTGACTGAATAACTTTCCACAGGCTATAAGTTTGTGTTTTCAGTATTGCAAGACATTCTACACCGTGTGATGGTAGATGTACTTATCAAACTTTTCAAAAACAGTTGCTTACACATTATACATAAGAAAATATGTTTTATCATTCTGGTGATAGATAGATAGATAGATAGACAGTAGTGGGGGTCCGATTAATTGAAATAATCGAAGATTGGTCGCAGTGACTAAACGACCAAGCAATCAATCATGTTTTCTCATAATCGAACATGAACAATTCTGGAACACTTTTTGCATTAACAATATTTTTCACAAGGCTGGTTTTGTAAGTTACATTTCATAACCACTACAAGCTTGTTGCAAGTCATGATTGAATTTATCTTAAACACTCCAGGAATTTTATGTTCCTAACATACTAGTAATCCTTTCAAGATGTGTAATTTGCCAAAAAAAAAACCAAAGAACTACATGTTTTTTCTAATTCTTTTTTTGCATTAACCAAAATAACCAGGAAAAAATCATAAATGCCGCTAACCAATTATTTTCGATGATTGATCGGTTGTAATGAAGCAATCATCAATTATGACGTTTTAACCAATTCCCAACACTAATAGACAGACAGACAGATAGATAATGTAGATAGATCTAATGTTTGTACCCATTTAAACCTTAAATGTTTGTACTCTGTTCAAACCCAATATTTTTATCTGTTTGTACCAGTTTAACCACTTCCATGTTTGTAGCTTCATAGCACATGTTTATAATGTACATTCATTTTCAAATTTTTCCTAAGAGGCGACTAATGAGATCGGGTGGTCAGTCTCACTGACTTGATTGACACATGTCATCATATCCCAATTGCATAGATCGATGCTCATGCTGTTGATCACTGGATTGTCTGGTCCAGACTTGATTATTGCCAGACCGCCGCCATATAGCTGGAATAATGCTAAGTGCAGCTTTATACCAACCAGCCAACCAACCAACCAACAACAGATGCTTTTCTTTCTTGGGAAAGACCTTGTAAAAAATACATGTTATTCAAAAGAAGTGAAAGAAAACTAAATTTTTCATATTACTGCAGTTAGTCTGTCATAGCTATGGCAGATCGACCAAGGTGACATGAAAAAAGTCAGGTGGGTTTTTTAATCCTTCCTTTGAGTCATTTACAGGTATTGGATGTCTTAAACCTTTGTTCTTGCTCCAGACGTCAAATCAGTTGTGCAAAATATGACAAAGTGTCGGCCATTATCATGGTTCTTTTATCCTGTCATCAGCTGGAAAGGGTGCATGAAAGGACATACATGGATGTAGGAGATATCATCTACTACTGTAATCTACCAAGATTTGTTTTCATTGTTTTATTGGTGCTAGTGAGAGTTTATTCACCGTTTTGTCTTTACAATAGATTACACAGCATTATTGTGAGGCTTGCATCGAAGCAGAAAGTCCCAATACTGTCAATACAATCTGGCTGACAAGGCAATAACTTGACATGTAACACCATGATCAGGATAACATGTCTGAATAGTGTACTGTTTCTGGCAATACAGACTAATGTTTGTTCAAAGGAAATGGAGACCATATTTCTGAAACTGCCGGTAGTGAGTGAGTGAGTTTAGTTTTACTCCGATTTTAGCAATATTCCAGCAATATCACTTTCTGGGGACACCAGAAATGGGCTTCACACATTGTACCCATGTGGGGGAATCAAACCCGCATCTTCAGCTTCACGAGGGAACGCTTTAACCACTAGGCTACCCAGCCGATGTAAACTGATGTAACCTAGACTTGCAAACTATTGAAGTCTTGCATTGGATGTATTGGATATATTTGTTTCAGTTCAGTATGAAAGACAACTTTCAATGCTGTTACAGATTTTGGTTTTTGGAACCTAAGTATACACAATCTCTATATTAAAAACTTCTAATCCATGTCCCTTTTCTGCTCAGTCTAAGTAAGCTAACGCTCAGTATTATTCGTTACACTGCTTTACTGAGTCTAACAAACCCCAGTAAAAGGTCACGTCAGCTAACCTTGGAGTGATCTATGACCGTCCAATCAAACTCGAGACGGACGAACAGATTTAATCAATCAGACAACAATTACTAGTTAGGGTTCGGCGGGACTTACAAAATGTTTTTGGATTTTCTCTTCCCTAGTCGCTGACACTGATCTCTCACCAAACGAAAATCTGTATAGACCCACTGATATTTGATCTGCAGTATATACGTTTAGGGGTTTCTGATGACATGGTACTATGAGCTTATATTTCCACAAGATGACATCCTGGAATATTAACAAAAACGCTATTTTCAGCTACTGTTTACTCATTGTTGTGAATAATCGTGTATCACTCAGATGCAATCGTGTGGAAAATAGCATTCGGAATCATTCGAGTACAAATGTTTTCTAGGCAAAAGTTCAAACGGTATGTGAGAATGCTATCTTTCGCGAACTTGTAAGCAGTGTTCTCATTGGTCATGACCGTCTCCGTGGTGTAGTGGTTAGAACATCCGCCCTTAGAGCGGAAAGTTGCGGGTTTGATCCCCGGCCGCAAGGACTGGTCGGCTCGGAGTCAGTATAATGTGTCTGAGTGGGGTATTCATGCTTAACTGCGGCATGGTATCTCAGTGAGCTAGCACTATAAAACCAGCTTCAGTCATTAATGGGTATATCAAGGACTGGTCGGCTCGGAGTCAGTATAATGTGTCTGAGTGGGGTATTCATGCTTAACTGCGGCATGGTATCTCAGTGAGCTAGCACTATAAAACCAGCTTAAATCTTCGGAGTACAAGCAGCCACACATACACATGCACACGCATGCATGTCGTCATATGAGCGAAATATTCTTAAGTGCGACGTTAAACCCCATTTCACTTCCCCTCACCCCTCATTGGTCAATTCAAAAGGTTAGTTGACGTGACCTTCTACTAGTGTTTGTTAGACTCAGTATAGCTGTGTAACGAATAATACTGAGCCTAAGTTTACTTACACTGCTTGTCCGCTGTACACTTTTGCAAATATGAACATGACAATATTGTCATCGCTTGTCTGAACACTTGACATTTTGGCGAATATCTCTGCTACTTGTAAGGAAAATATGTCAATTTGTTCATAACAATTTCAAAAAAAGTTTATTAGCTTGTGTTATCCCAACCTCCTATAGAAATTGGTGAAATATAAACACTTTTTTGTATGATCTCAGTTAATCCAAGTTGGGTCATGTGCATCATTCATAACAGGAAGTAATATGCAGTAGGTATTCACTAAGGCTGTAACGATTCAATCGCATATTCGGTGAATCGAACCATAGACCTTCATGAATCCAATTTGTTATTCGTGGTCACCAAACACGAATATTAACGAATATTTACGATTTGTTTAAGGGAATATAACCCTTGTGTACTTTTTGGAAAGTGAGATATGCAAGGATTGAATATGTACTAGCCTTGCAGTAGCGCAAGGCATGTTAGTTTGCCACGGCTGCACATGGTACTGTCAACTATAACTATTGCATACCAAATTTGAGTGTCATGATATCACTGGTTGTTGCTGTGACAAATCAAAACTATCAACATGGGCGTTCCATATTGTACATCAATCACTTAACTACAATTTGTATTCGTGAATAATTATTCATATTTGTTACCCACTATTCATGATATGTATCATATTCGCTACATAGTGTATTCGTTGCAACCCTAGTATTCACGTAATCTAAGGTAAACATGGCGAGTCAGAGGTAATATAAATAGTTCTTTCCCTCTTCCTCCGCCTCCCCGACTAACTGCTGATGCTTCTTGATAAAGAAAACGATTATTGATCAATCCAAACTCTTGTCATCAAAGTTCAACAAATGACAAGACAACTCTCTTATGACATAGTTAATGTGTTTGTACGTAAATGCCACAAGGGTCCATTATGAAAGGTCCATGGTAGTTGGTGCTTGGTGCAGCCTAAAGAAAACGTTCTGTTCTTTCCAACATGATGAAATACACCATACATCATCCTGACAGTTAATGTATACTGTTGTCTTAATCACTTTTTTTCCAAAAAATAGTTAAAAATAGATTGCCTCCTCTCTCACATATTTACGAGTGTGAATCTAATAATTTTCATCTTGGCTTCAAGAACAAGAACACATCTTGCGTGACATGATTTATTATTGATCAAGGCAATCTTATCTAGTCCAAAGAGAGCCAACAGGGAGTAGTATTGGTGTATATATTATTGTATATTGTAACATGTTTCAATAAGCACAATCAGTGTTTATAAACATGGTCCTGTGTTGATTGTGATCTCCCCCCTGCAGTGTTGCACACCTATGGGGAATGTGTTCCAGCCTTGCTTGGCTCTTTAAGGGCACTATATCACATCACACTTCTCTAGAAATAAATAATACATTTCTCTCAATAATACTATCAGCCCTCAAGGAAGCTACCATGTAATTTATTCCAAAAATAATTACGTACTTAGATTCAAATATTTAATTAAAAACTTTGAATGAATTAATGCAACGTTGCATTAAATCAACTCTCGCACCCTCTACTGGCCGAACATTATTTCAAGCGAACCCCATAGAGTTATGTCCCTCTGAGCGCTCTTTACGAATATCCTACGCACAACTTGTGATTGAAACCAGTTCGGCAAACGCTGACTACACCGCGTGCGACAGTTTTTGATGTACGGAGCAATTGTTTACATTCCAAAGATGGCAAGTGTTCTCTGTTTGGAAGCTGTTCGCCTCAAAGTTTCAGTTACTGATTTCATGGAAGTCGTAAGGGATAATAAGTCTTATTGCATCAATAGGAAGCTAAAGTGAGTGCATATGCCCCAATATATATAATATAGGCCAAAATACTGTCGAAAATGTGTGACATTGTGCCTTTAAACATGACAAACAAAAACATCAGCTTCTGAGTCTTGTCTATTGACAACCTTATATGTGGTAAAATTAAGCAGGCCCTTTGTAATCTTGCTAAGATATTCATAACATCCTTACATCAAGGCCCCTATAAGTACTACCCTGTAGTTTTGACCACACTCTACCTCCAGGTATAATGAAGCAAGTAAGTTTATTGATGACAGCTTGTTTATTGAACAATTGTTGTTGTGATATAGATTCTTGTAACACCGTTATCAAGCTGAAGTAGCTATCACCTGTTGATTACAGGTATATTTACATAGTGTGTTAGTGACAAGGAGCAGATTGGTGTTAACAATACAGGTAATTGATAACAAATGGTGCATGATGGGATGTGGCCAGACAGAGTGAGAACTACAAATAGCAAAAGTATTGAGCAGTATCCAGCAAGGATAAAAACATAAGGTTTATGTGGTTGGCAGCTTGTCTTCCATAATTATTTTTAACAGCTGTGTCCACTATTTCGAGGTCTCAAGCTGTTTTGCATTGCAATTATTCTTTCCATTTATTGCTGATGTGACGCTAAATACTCACTCGCTCACTCACTCACTCCATATCGAGGATTTAGTCTTTGAAATCAGCATCTTCATGACATATGATCCATGTCTACATGCAGCAATGGGTGGCTGAAGTGACCATCTGAAGTAATATTCAGTGTGTAAAATATTTTGTTATCTATGTTGATAATAATTAGTTCCCCATTCCACTAGTAGATGCTAGCGCTACGATTGTCAGTATTAAAGAAATGGGAGTTACGATTGTCTAGGATCTTTCTGTTGAAAGGATCCCTTGCCACTGGTGGATATGATTTTAATATGAATTTGACTTGCTATCTCTACCCTAACTAGTAGTAATGCGTATTTGTAGTCCAATGCATTGGCAGACTTAGTGTGCCATTTTGAGTGTCGGTTGTCATGCATCAACAATGAAGTATAGACACATTAAGATAAATGTGAATTGTCAATAGTTATATCAAGCAAACACAATTAATTTGGAATATTTTTTTTCGAAAATATATTTTTAGAAAAGTTATGAAAATGTATCTTGGATTCTCTTTTGTTTGGTTTTGGGATCCTCCATGGGTGAGTAATACCTACCAATATGCTATATATACGCTTCTTGTTAAACTCAAACAATGTAACATGTTACATTTAGCTAGTTTGACACTAGAACAGGCTTAAAACAGGAAGTAAAATGCTGAGCAATTATTTCACTGTCCAGAGTAATGTCCCTTCAATTGCCAGGGGTGGGTGGGGTAGTCTAGTGGTTAAAGCGTTGGCTCGTCACGACGAAGACCCGGGTTCGAATCCCCACATGGGTACAATGAGTGAAGCCCATTTCTGGTGTCCCCCGCCGTGATATTGCTGGAATAGTGCTAAAAGCGTCGTAAAACCAAACTCAGTCAGTCAGTCAGTCAATTGCCAGGGTTTGCTGTTAGTGGAGTTTGCCATCATGGTGTTTCACCGTTATGACAAATATCAGATTCACATGTGTCCCGTATCTGTTTGGGTGCTTATCACAGCTGGGATGCTCTCATGTAAAACAAATACAGTTCGTATAACAGTGGAAGAAACTGCCACTAATTCCAGGGTATGAAACGCCCCCAAATTTCAGCCAGACCACAGGGCTGGTTAGATGTAAAACTTGCCAGCCCTGACCAAAACTTACCTGCCTACAAAATATCTGCTTTAACATGTTTAAGTTTTAACCCGAATCTGGCAGTCCGTGTTGAAACTAACCCGTCCCGGGTGGTCTGGCACGCAGGTATTTCGAACGCTGCTAATTCTCTAGTCCTTGCCAAACTTGTTGAAACAACCAGTAGAAATTTGCCATTTAGGGGGCATTTTACTACCATTTTAAGTACAAGTGGACTTAATTATTTACAGTCTGCCATTATACAGCTGGAAAATTTCAGAGTGCAGTATTTAACTGAAAACAAATATTCAAGTTAAGACAACTAGATGTACAGCTTGATTTTTCGACAGTTTGTCAAGAGGATCAATAACCTTTCATAAGCACCAAATGTTACTGGAACACATCCTTTTCAGAACCAGTGAGATGTAATCACAATTATTATAATTCCATTGAAGGTCCTGTATCAGTGCGAACACATTGCATGTTTTTCCATGGCTAGCCAAGCAATAGTTTTTTTCCCCCGCCGCAAAGCGGAACGGGGGACTATGTATTCTGCAACATCCATACGTACTAGCGCTGTAATGAATACACTATGTTGCGAATATGATACGTATCACGAATATTGGGTAACGAATACAAATAATTATTCACGAATACAATATTGTAGTTAGTGATTGATGCACAATATGGAAAGCCCATGTTGACAGTGTTAATTTGTCACAGCAATAACCAGTCATCTCATGACACTCAAATTTGGTATGTAATAGTTATAGTTGACAGTAACATGTCCGCCCTTGGCAAACTAACATGACTTGCGCTACTACAAGGATAGTACATAATGCATTCTTGCATATCTCATTTTGAAAAAGGACATAAGGGTTCAAGTAAAACACACTCCCTTAAAAAAATTGTAAATATTCATGAATATTCGGTTCTGGTGACCACGAATAACGAATTGAATTCATGAAGGGCTACGGTTCGATTCACCGAATATGCGAGTGAATCGTAACAGCCTTAATACGTACGTACATCCCGATTCAAGTTCACACAAAATCTCATGAATTGTTGTAACCAATGTCTTTAAATTTGGTGACAGCCTACAATGGGGGATTATGCAGACACCAGACGATTTGGGTGACCTTGACCTTATTTACAAGGTCACCATGACACTTTGACCCCTTTTCAAACTTATGTAAAACCGATATGTCATAAAACGTTGCACTCAGTGTCTTCAATTATGTTGACAGCTTATATTTGGTGATTACGAAGACACCAGTCATTTCAGGGTGACCTTGGTATTGCCGTGTTTGCAACAATAAGAACCATTAGGCCATGCCTACTAACAGACTGCTGTCCCGTTATTTGCTGATGCATTCTATTTGCATTCTAAATAGAATCACTGATTTAATTATTGTTGTCTATGTGAATTAATATAGATAATGAAACAAAAAGCAGCTTACGAAATTATTATTTATAAGAATCAATATCAGTTCTTTATTGACCAATACTTATGTGAGATTTTGGAAACATTATCAGATGTGCATATAAATAGGTGTTAGTCAACCTGAAATTGTACGTGGCATGGGATACATTTGTGTGTCTGTATTTAATGCAGCTTGCATCACTTTGTCAACAATGCCAGCTTGGGACAGTGGACACAGTAGGAAGTTAATCCAATATTTATCAGCCACTGTTGTTACGTTGTCAGGTGAGCGAACGGGGCACTCAGCTGTAGTCAGCTGTGTCCACTTCAGAGAAAATTAATGATGTACAATATGACACACATTGCAAGTGTGACCCACTTATGGAAAAATATATGTGCAGACTTGTGTCCCATGGGGATGCCAGATATCTATGATTGTGGGTTCGAATCCCGGTCAGTCACAATATATATTCTCCTTGGTTTTCAGCCATAAACTCATAGGTTTCTCCAAAGTGGTTTATGTCGGAGACATGCATCACTTTGGCCTTTCCGCCCACATATAACTGGTATACTGTTCACAGCAGGATAAAACCCACACACTCACTCCCGCTACCAAAAATCCAGTGTCTTAATTTAATCCTCCCGTTGGATCCTGTACTTTAAACTGAAGAAAATATGTGCACCAATCCTTCTTTCTTTACAAAATAAAATTCATGATACGAGAAGTAAAAAAAACACACTCATGCTTCATTCAGATCACATCCTGCAGTTAATGTACCCACTTTCCCGTGAAGATTGTTTGTTAGGTTGTTAGGATAGGTCTTCTGTCACCCATTCTTGTTGTCAGAGATGATTAAGTGGATCTGGTGGTCACTCTCAGTGACACGCTTGATGCCCATGATTTGGGATTGTCAGGTCCAAACTTGATTATTTACAGATCGTGGCCTATGCGGAGACTTATGTTTTCTCAAATATTGTGCAGACAAACATATTCCTGGATGTCTTGAGGTGAAAAATTTACAGCCCTCTATAGCCTAATGCATAATATTATTCATGTAGTATCCTCAGGCATTTTGATGTGTAGCACCCATTGATCATTTCTTGTTTAGATTTCTCTTGGCAGATTTCTGGCTAAATAAAGCATTTTATGTACCATATATTACCCTAGATAAGTCACTCTCACAGATAAGCCGAAGTCCTAACTTGACCCTTAAAATCTGTGTCAAAATGGTATGTCCCATAGATAGGCCGACACACCAATTAACTCCATTGACATCGTGTGTCCCTCCGAGGCTCTCAACTTCGGTAGTTTGTGTCTCATTCCATGTAATATAATTTGGAATGTGAGGTTTCCGGATATCTTTGTACAGATAAACAGGATTCTACTTAAACAGGATTATTGCTGAGTGAGGTGTTAAACAGACAACACAAACAAACAAACAAACAGCACAGTGGATGAAAGCATGAGCAAAGATTCACACATTGTCAATACTTCACCCAATTCTAAACACACCGTTCCTCCAAGCTGTATGTACACAAAACTGTGAAGTATTGAGGTAATGACACACTGTCCAGGTACAATACTTTGCCGTCATATAGGTCCTCGACCACCCGATTTTCATTTTAGGCATTGTCATGACGATCAGATCTGATGGTGACTCCCCACAGGCTGATAAAATGTTCACCTGAAGTAGGAGGATAAAGATATTAACTTGGACCATATTTTGTTCGGCCAGCTTCATTTTCTGTTGCTGTTGGTGAGGAATACATATCGGATGTTAGTAAGTTCCGATTCTGCTTATGAATGCATATTTTCAAATATTCATCTCATCTCGTCATCTAAAATAATCACGAGTAAGGCCATGTCCTCACGTGTCAGCCATAGCTGTCAACAATGCCGATGTCGGAAGGTTTATCAGACGAAATCATTACAAACTCAATAAATATGAGATTTTTTTGTACAAAGACTTGGAGTTGCATAATTGGACCATGTATTCAATTCCATCAATTGACAGTTAGATATTTCCAAAGGATTGCAATAGTTTTTCAGTATCACGAAACACGTGCAGTTGTTTGTTTACCGCCCTTGCCATGATTGTTCCTATTCATCAAGTTGATGATTAAACAGTGGGGCTGTTTTGGTTAATAACTAATTACACTTATATTAAAGTTTCTAATTTTTAGAAAATGGGGAACTAAAGTGTTTTCTCATCACCAAAGAACAAAAAATGATCAAATTATTAAAAGTGATTACATTATGAAGAAAATGTCAGACTGACTTCACACTCAATGTGAAGTGCCTGAAGTCTGAGTGAACAATGGCCGTTGTTTGTGGCTGTGTGCCGAAAAAGTTGGCAAATACATTTTTAATTTCGAAGGCTTTTCAATTTGAGCTACATATAATACTTAAAGTTTCAATTATGTATTTAGATAGCCAAGTATTCATGCATTCCATGTGTAATCCAGATGACACGTATATCCTCCTTGGTAAATAGCAATTACAAGTTTGTTGGGGGATGTCATTATGCTGCTCTCCTGTCAAACGAGTTTGACAGCAGCATTGAGAGGATTAGACAACCAAGTAACAAATTAATCAGGATGTTTGATTTATAAAAAAATTAGAATTATTTATCCCATTACTCCGAGACACCTCTATGTTATTACTTGGTTAAAGTTATATTTATTAAATGTCTAGGGCATTTCTATGGGTGGTTGTCAAACTAAAATATAAATTAAATTTCAACAACATACTTTAGTATAATATTATCTTGAGAAAAATGACACCGTAAATGTATGGTGACAAGATATTGATTCATGCTGTATTGAGTTGTCGGGTAGGTTTATTTATAAATAAGACAAGTTGAAACATTATCTTACACACAAGATAACGAATGACTTGTTTCACATTCCTCTTCAACCACTATCCTGGTGGTAGATTGCTGCTTGATAAAAGCAGGTTGGTTGTGGAATGTTTGCTTGAAGTGGCTGTTGTAACAGATCGCACTTCACCGGTTTAAGAGACAGTTTTGCTCATGTGAACCATATATCATTTTTCTCCTTAAAGGTTACCAGGCTCCATGTGGTACACATCACTAGTTAAGTGAGTGAGTTTGGTTTGACGCCGCTTTTAGCAATATTCCAGCAATATCACGGGGGACACCAGAAATTGGCTTCACACAATGTACCCATGTGGGGATTCGAACCCGGGTCTTCGGCGTGACGAGCGAACGCTTTAACCACTAGGCTACCCCACGGCCCCCCACATCACTAATAGGAGGTAACAGAGACTGATACAGATACAATAACAAGTTAGCAGTTTACGTAGTATTCGTTTTATTCAGTGATACAATAAGAAAATAACTCTTTAACATATTTTAACCACGTTGACAATGTTGATTTATTACGACAATAACCAATGTCAACATTACTGTCCAATATACAAGAATGTTGACTGTTGTCCTTCCTGGAACACTTGTATTGCATTGTGTGTGTCTCGTTTTGGTAAACAACACCCCAGTTAAAGTGAAAAAATTCATTGTTTAAAAAGTCATGAATAGTCAATTCTTGTGATCACGAATAATGAATTGAATTCATAAAGGGATACGGTTCAATTCATATGAATCGTAAAAAACCCTCCTCATTACTCGGGTACCTTTTCATGTATCTTCACGACATTCCTTATGCAGGAAGTATGTTATTTTTTGGTTATTTCCCTACCAACATGACCTTCCAGTTCGTGGGACATGCTGTACCTACACATATGCAACATTTAACAACATACATTGCACACAGTCCTTTCGAATTACTGTAGTAAACCTGTCATGAAATGATATTTATTACTCACCTGTTGAAGATATCACTGTTTAATAAATCTACAATGTTATTACACATTGTGTAATAACATCGCACGCTGCCTGAATTATTTGCACTCTGTCACATGACCACGTGACCCAGTTGTGCGGGCATAATGCACTCGTTGAATTCTTAGGAATGAAGTTTTAACTGTTCTATGGTAAGTTGCTTGTAACAGCATTTATGTAAAAAAAAATATGTTGGTTGAAGTCATTTGGTCCCTTTTTTGTACCCCCTTGTTTATTTTAAAAAAAAATCAAAGACTAATGTTGAGAATCGTAAATGAAATGTTTTCATACACGAGACCCCTGTTATCACGGCATAATGCACTCGTTGTGTAAGTTGATTTCTGAGATAATATTTCGCTGCTGATGTTGAGTGAGTAATAAATAAAATACTAAATGTTTTCCCGTGTAATACCATATTTATGAAACGAGTGAATATTTTTTTATTCAGGTCTGGTATCTAACAAGCGAAAGCAAGTTCAGTATTCTCTATGTAAGCTTTAGTAAATATGAAAGAATTTGATCATAACTAGTTTGAGTGGCATGTGTCAGTTAATATTTCAATTCTGTATTGATTTTTAAAATTGAAGTTAAAAATGTTTTATCTTAAATATGGAGATATATATCAGTACAGGAGATTGATGTGCCATTACCATTAACCATTAAGTGTGTCCAACATAACGACAGGAGGACGTTGCTCTGTCCATGTGTGGATATGAGTTTATTGCCATATGTTTTTATGTATTGTAAGCACAATGTGTTGCCCCAGAACATACACAGCACACCTATTTCCCCTCCCAATGGCAACACATTATGATAAACAATTGAGGTTTGCTATGGACAGAAAGGAAAGTCAGTTTGTTTTCATTTGTACAGCAAAAGATAGCTATCAGTTGTGTTTGCGCGATAGGTAATGTAAATACCATATTTCCTCTGTTAGATGCTTGGATGTCTCTAATGCTGGTCTCTAATTTAGCTTGATTTATTCTACATACTGTAAAACAAATAGAAGCTGGGCTGTGTTATGTCCCGGATCTCTGATTGAGGCCAGTCCAGCATTCGGTGAAGTATACTATCCCTTTCATACTCACTCCTCATGTCATCAACCCCTTTATCCGTGGCATCTCCTAGCCATGCAGTAACTCGTGTCATTTTGCCAAAGCCCCTTCCAGCACTCTTATCAGACTATATACGGCATTGCTCATGATGACATGCTTTCTTTTCTTTTATACAGAATATATCATTTAATTGTTTTAACCAAAGCAATTACATGGCGTGTTAGTTATTTTAATTCCTTAATTTCAAATATAAAGTATTCATGCATAAATAATGATGTTCGTTACTGTATATTCTTTGTAAACATTATGGTGCATCGTTATTAAAGCAGCACTTCAAGACTGTGATTTAGACTTTGGAATTCAGTAAGGGGGTAAAGTTACCATTGTGAAGCATTAAACAGCGCAGATACCTGGGCTCTAACAGAGGAAATACGGTACTGTCAACCTCCATATAAGGGCAACATTACTTTAAGCATGCAAAAAATCTGATGATAACATTTACATTACAATTTTGACATGTTTTTACAGCATGCTTTACAAAGTTTGCTGGGCAAGAAATGCTATGCATCATCTCACTGTAAGGGTAGAAGATTGATAAGGTTCTAGGTATATAATATTTATAAAATGTGTGTTTGTTGTTTGATGTTGCACTCAGGAATATTCCATATTTATTATTCGCCCGTGGAAGATACTGCAGTTTAATATTTTTACGGGAATATTACACTAGTGTAATACCGCTAGACATATGACGTCATAATGGTTACAGTTATGACATCACAATGCAAATGCCTCTGTCGCAATGGTATTAAACCTTGCTTGACTCGTGGAAAATTAACATGAGAGTCATCACATCGCTTTCGCTTCGTTTGATACCAAATTATTAACTCGTTTAATAAAGTTGGTATTACACACGGAAAGTCATTTAGTATCCTCTATGCATCACAGTGGTCTGTCAATAACTGAGTCTCGACTGGACAGTCTAGAAACTGACATCATGAGCATCGGTTTACGTGATTGTGATACGCTGACACACGTCAACCACGCATGACAACCCAACCTGTTAGTTGCCTAAGACTTCTCATATACACCGGTTTCTGAAGACCAATCTAGCCCTTCATACTAACTCTCCACAAGGTGTATTCATGAATGAAACACTGTAACTGTTGTAACTAATGAGACAAATGCAAACCTTCAACATTTTACCTTGACCTTCAACCGGGAGGTGTTTCTTAACCAATGGGTACAGAAGACCGCCAGTTAATCATTTCAAGGGGTTTTACAGGAAATATAGGATTCTGGAAAGTCATGAAATGGTGGAGTGTTCTGAACTGTAAGATTTAATTATTACTTTTAATTACAATAACCTAACATTTCTTGTCAAGAATATGGTGCATATGGTGAATATTATTTTGCATCCCTTGCGATGCAACATATCTTTTATTCTGCGTCCATGTTGTACATTTGTGCTTGCTTACTGAATGTGGGGCAGTGGGGTAGCCTAGTGGTTAAAGCGTTCACTCGTCATGCTGAAGACCAGGGTTCAGTTCCTCACATGGGTTTCTTGTGTCCCCCCACTGCTATACTGCTGGAATATTGCTAAGAGAGACGTAAAACTAAACTCACTCACTTACTGAATGCTTATCAAGGCTGGGTTTAGTGCTTTTTTACTTGCACTGGTGCAACCCAGTATTACAAAGTGCAGCCTTGTTAATAGCCTAACTTGCACCAAGTGCAAGTCAATTATTTTGTGGGTAAACTTCTGAATATAGCATCTAAATAATTCAATAGTATAATTCTTTCATTACATATTGCAATAAAAGCAACTAGAATTTGCCTGGTGCAACTAGGTTTTTATTTTAGGTTGTACCTGGTGCAAGTAGGTTAACATCTCTTACATCAAGCCCTGCTTTTTTCTTCACAAAAATGTCTTTGTCAGCACAAGCAGAACGTTAAATTTAGCTGTTTTTATGTGTGTTGTTTGTTGTTTATGGGTCAGACAAACGTGTGATTAATGTCATTAGGAGCGGTGTTGGGGGGTCTGACGTGCTTAGGCTCTTTCCAGTTTGTGTTTATATGTATGATATTTATTATCCTGATATGAACACGTTGGGAGTGAGTGAGTGAGTTTAGTTTTACGCCGCACTCAGCAATATTTCAGCTACTGGTATATGGCGGCGGTCTGTAAATAATCGAGTCTGGACCAGACAATCCCGTTATCAACAACATGAGCATCCATCTGCTCAATCGGGAACCGATGACATGTGTCAACCAAGTCAGCGAGCCTGACCACCCGAGCCCATTAGTCGCCTCTTACGACAGGCATGGGTTACTGAAGGCTCATTCTAACCTGGACCTTCACGGGTTACACGTTGGGAGATTGAGAGTGGGTGGGGTATGGGAATCTGATGCCACAGCTGGGGATCTGCTTGATATCACTAATATATATTGTGAGATAACACAGGCAAGTACACCTGATCACGCTTCCATACTGTTCAGTTATACGTTATCTGATTAATTTGATCTTTATCTACAGCTGTCTTTCAGACATGTCCACCTGTTGTCAACTAAATCAATCCTGATTTCAAAAGAAAAATGGTGTATTATATAGTTCAAATGACAAAGATCCATCATTTGTCTTAATTATTTCATTCATATAATTTTAGCTGAACCTCATTAATCATGAAGAAATGTCAAAAAGTTATTAAAGTCATAAAGTCATAAAGTTTTCCATACACTAAGAGACCAAACCTTTGCTATTCTTTGCTATGGCCTAGGATTTTCTATTTCTAAGTTATCTTCAATCATCTCTCCATGCATTTTCTGGGACAATATATTTTTGTAGATAAAATAACAGACAGAATTACAGAACATGGAAGGAAAGCTATTAATTATAATTATAATTCATAATTTATAGAGATAGAGACCACTATTATTGTGATTAGAAAACCATGACTCCCCTGGCTGGAAAAATGTAGGAAGTCAAATGAATCAGTTGCAACTTGACCAGCAATGCTGCCATTTTGAATTACCACTTGGCACTACTCAGAGTTCAGAATTGCATCCCATTGTTATGCCAGGCTAGCCTATTCATTGGTTTGGACCTCCAAAGGCTACTTTCTTCTGAAAGTGATGCCGGTGCTAGTACCTACACTGAGCATCGCACTCATGGCAATAAGGAAGTTAACTATCCATAGAAATTGGATTTCCTTAATCTTTACAACTTTTAAAATGCCATGAAATACACAATGCCATTTAGAAAGTGGTCAAATGTAACATATGTTATATTTGTGATTACACTCTCTTTGTAAAGTACAGATTCTAGTACTTTTGTTGGGTTGAGTCCCATCCGGGATTCGAACCCACACCATCAGAGTCAGGCACCTAATCGCCAGCACACAAAATCAGATGCCTAGACCGCTCAGCCACCGCGGCTTCCGCATTTTAAAATGCCTCTCAAAGAAATTTCAAATACTGTACAAGTGTCCTAAAATGTGGAAATATAAATACATGTTGTAATACACAAGTTGATACTGCAACACAATACTAGAAGCAGTAACGCAACCCTACTGCTGAAACATACCAGTGAATGGATAGCCTATAATGAAAGCAGTATGTACATTTAGACTGTTCAGTCATTTGTTTATACATGTGTGATTGGATGTAGTTGATGTCTGGTGTGTGTACAAACATGTCCAGATGTTTTTGCTGCAATTGTATCAAGCCTGTCAGGTACTTCCTTGAACATGCAAGGTTTGGACTGGAAGTTTAGTTGGGAAGTGAAGCAAGACATGAAGTCAATAGATTTTCAGTTGACATTGTATATTGCTGCATATTTACTGCGTTCATGTCGTGCTCTAGATGCATTCATGGATAAATGTCAGTGTGACTTTGAATGTGACATGGGAGGGTGTTGGAAAGGGTGATAAACAGTTTAATGAAAATATTCCAGATTTTTTAAAGCAAACTTTCAGTGTTGGTACTTAAAGATGCCAGCCTATTCTCTCATTGATGTTTTAAGCCCTGACACCAATCTCTCTGACTGAAGTTTCGACCGATGATTCAAGTCTCTTATTGAATTTTTAACCCTTGACCCTAGTCTCTTATTGATGTTTTAAGCCTAACCCGAACCCCAGTCTCTTATTGATGTTTTAAGCCTAACCCGAACCCCAGTCTCTTATTGATGTTTTAAGCCTAACCCTAACCCCAGTCTCTTATTGATGTTTTAAGCCTAACCCTAACCCTAGTCTCTTATTGATGTTTTAAGCCTAACCCTAACCCAAGTCTCTTATTGATGCTTCAAGCCTAACCCTGACCCCAGTCTCTTATTGATGTTTTAAGCCTAACCCGAACCCCAGTCTCTTATTGATGTTTCAAGCCTAACCCTAACCCTAGTCTCTTATTGATGTTTTAAGCCTAACCCTAACCCCAGTCTCTTAGTGATGTTTTCCCCCTGACCCCAATCTTTCTTATTGATTTTTCAAACCCTGATCCCAGTCTCATTGATATTTTAACCTGAGACACCAATCTTTCTTATTGATTTTGTAACCACAGGCCCCAGTCTCTCATATTAATGCTGTCATCTCTGATCGCAATCTCTCTGATTGATATTGTAACCTCTAGTCCCATACTCTCCTGTTAATTTTGTAAACCCTAGTCCCAAATTCATTGTTGATGATTACTGCTGATCTCACATATGCACATACCTTTGCCCATGCACGCACGCGCACGCGCACACACACACATGATACAGAATCACTAAAAACAGTACCATAATCATGAAAGCAATGTTAAACACCAATCCACCTCATCTCTTTGACATTGTATAAAGGAGAGCTTCAGTGCCTGTGGTGTTCTTGTTTTGTCAACTGATTGAAGGTCAGGGTGACCCATGGAAATCTCTGAGCCTTCATGGGGTCTCTGGAGGCTTGCTGATAGGAGGTGAAGAAGGCTGCTGGAATGTGTCAAGTTAGACAAACATTCAAAGATTAGGGTTTATTTGTAGCCGGTTATTCAGCAGGACAGATGGGTTACCTGAAACACAGTAATACAACCCTACAAACAATGTACAAGTGCTGTCATATTTCTCCATTTTGTTTTATAATTTTGATATGATTTTTATCAATTACATATTCTCTGGCAGTCAAACAGAATGTGATATCTGTACAAATATGAACATGAGAAATATCAACGTTCTTCACATACTGGATGAAGTCCAGGCCAACTTCAGGATGAATTTTGCACATCCACCTGTCAGATTTTCACCATTTTTGCCTGAAATTACAAAATTCCGTGCTGAGTCTAGTAACCTTTAATCACAGACTGAACAGTTCCATTGACGTTTGGACAATGTTTGTTCTCTCCCACTCACTCCAGCAGAGCAAAAAGGACAGCATTTTATCAAACAAGTCATTAAATTTGTCTGGTCCAATTTTAAGAGTTTACAAACATTGCTTATGAAAGTATGTCAATAAATATGATATATTATGATTGGGACTCCACTAAATTAAGTGATGAAAGACATTTTATTGCCACTATTGATATCAAATAATGATCGAATTAATAAGTATTTGCTGTGTTTGTTTTAACAATGATGTCTTTAAGCATATGAAGTACAGTGACATGTTAAAACTATGAAGTACTGTAACTAAGAAACATTATTAAAACTATGAAGTACCGTAACATAACATATGTTGTCAGGGTTCAAAATACCCCATATATTAGCGTGCCATGGCACTAAATATCGAAATGGCATGGATAAAAAATGTTCTCGTGCCCTTATGGCACGCCTAATGTTTTAGAGACATAACACACCTTTAGTCATTTAATCCCCAAACAAAACACTTATGCAAATGACAACAAGGAAAAACATTTATTGACTTTATCGCCCAGGAAATCACTGGAATTATGATGGTTCATGTAAAGAAGTCTGGTTGTTTTTTTTCCATTTAAAGTGTTGGGAGTACTGATAGTTCAGTTATTGAAGAGGAAATTGTGTATGTTAGATATACTGAAAAAAAGTGAACCTCTCACACAATTCTTAGCTATTAAAGGTGTTGGGAAAGCAGAACAAATGAAACATAAGATAGCCATCTTAAACAGAAGACATATCAGTGATAACAGAAAACTGGTTACATTTGTTGTTTTCTGACAATAAATTTCAAAAGATCATCATCCTTGCTACTGTCATTTATTCTACAAACATGTGGGCACACTTGATTTCTGAAAGGCACACCTAAAATATTTGCCTGGTGCCCTAAGTCACCCTTAGAAAAAAAAAGTATTTCTATCCCTGGTTGTTTGTGGGATGACCCTTTCTCAGTAAAGTACAGATTTAGTACTTTTGTTGGGTTCTTGGGGTGGGATGCGAATCTGTACATTACTGAGAAAGTGTAATCCCAAATATAACATGTGTTACATCTGACCACTTTCTATATGGCATTGTGTATTCATTAGTGCTGTAACATTTCAAGTTTCAACATGTTTAAACAATTATATTGAACCTCTTACAATCAATGAATATGAGTGATTCTTATTCAAGTGATAACATTATGATTACCAAAGATAGAAGGTTTGTAAGAATGTGCCCCACAGTATGTCTGTATTGTTTCATCGGCGCTCTTGAAGTTGGTGAGTCAGTAATAGAGAATACAACTTTATGGATAACAACTTCTTGTTTGTTGAACAAAGTGCTGTTTCGGTGTAGATTTTTACACCGTTTCAAGCTTTAGCTCTGTGCGAAAAACAAGAAGTTGTTATTCTTAAAGTTGTATGTTCATTAAGGTGAGGTGAGGTGAAATTGGGTTTAACGTCGTGCTTGAGAATATTTCGCTCATATGACGACGTGCATGCATGTGTATGTGTATGTGTGGCTGCTTGTACTTGCCCAGACTTAAGCTGGTTTTATAGTGCTAGCCCACTGAGATACCATGCCGCAGTGAAGCATGTCAATACCCCACTCAGACACAGTATACTGACTCCGAGCCGCCCAGTCCTTGTTGTACCCATTAATGCCGAGCGCCAGGCAGGGACCAACAAGAACCATATTTTAACGTCTTTTGGTATGACACGGTCGGGGATCGAACCCACAACCTTTCGCTCTCCAGTGTTCATTAAGGATGTCTATATATTGGTTAGTCACGATATGGCTGAAATATTGCCAAAGTGACTTTAAAGGCAGGAGTTTGTTTATGGATGACAACTTCTTTATTGTCAAGAGTCACGACGTTTCGAAGTATTTTCTTCGAAACGTCGTGACCCTTCACAATAAATAATTTGTCATCCATAACAAACTCTTTACTTTATGTGTGTCACTTCTAAATGCCCTTCAAAGACTCTAAAGTGACTTTAAATTTTAACTCACTCACTCACTATATATTGGTACCATTGTGAGTCTGTCCCACCAGAGGGGCAGTTGGGTAGCCTGATTGTTAAAGCATTCGCTCGTCACGCCGAAGACCCAGGTTCGATTCCCACATGGGTACAATGTGTGAAGCCCATTTCTGGTGTTACACGCCATGATAATTCTTGAATATTGCTAAAAGCGGCGTAAAACTAAACTCACTCACTCACTGTCCCACAGAAATTCAACCATGGGTAGCTACAGACTATGACCTGTATCCTGACTATAACATAGCAATACACTTGCTTATCGTAATGAGTCAGTTCTATGATGTTATGTGTATGGTTGGAGTGTACGAATGATGCTTTGACATGCAGTCAGCCTTCACTTGTGGAGTGTATATAACAAAGACTTATTGGGAAGGGCGGAACAAGTTATGTCATGTATGTTTATTGTGAAAGTGGTCCTGGGTAGTTCAGACTGTACAGAGTTGGGAAATGAGAAAGCCTTTCTCTAATGTGGGATAGTTGAGATGGAAAGTATGGGTGAGCCTATCCCCTACTGTAGGCTTTACTGACATACAAATATTCTAATAATTTAGACAGTTTTGTTTTTCATTTCATGTGTTGGTTCTTTGTAGAATTTTCATCAGACTGGAAAATATTTTCTAAAGATTGTTGTTCTGGGCCCGTTCCTCAAAGCGTCACCTATTTATTAAACAACTATATAGTCATCCAGAAATTCTGTATGGCAACATATTTATGTGACAAGATTATTGTAAAGAATGATAATTTCCATGTAGGAACGGGATCGGGTGGTCAGGCTCGCTGACTTGGTTGACACATGTCATCGGTTCCCAATCGCGCAGATCGATGCTCATGCTGTTGATCACTGGATTGTCTGATCCAGACTTTACAGACCGCCGCCATATAGCTGGAACATTGCTGAGTGCGGCGTAAACCTAAACTCACTCACTCACTCACTCCATGTAGGAATGTTCTCTTTATGAAAGATGTGCAGTCACCAGTAGGGCTGTTCAAAGGATTCGCTTGTGCATTCAATGTATCGCACCTTCAATTTTCCTGAATTTCATTCATTTTTCGTATCACTAAAATCTATTATTCATGAATTTTTAAGATACGATGTGTTTTTACTTGAATTTGGGTGTTATTTATCGAAGTGACAGCTGTTATATTTGGGATTACACTTTCTCAGTAATGTAGAGATTCTAGTACTTTTGTTGGGTTGAGTCCCATCCGTGTGATAAGGTGCCTGACTCTGAGGGTGTGGGTTTGAAATCCCAGATGGGACTCAACCCAACAAAAGTAATAGAACCTTTACTTCACTGAGAAAGTGTAATCCCAAATATAACGTGTTACATTTGACCACTTCCTATTAATGGCATTGTGTATTCATTTGTGACAGTGAGACGTGCAGAATGAACTATACCTAAGCCAGACAGGATAAGACTATAAACACTTACATAATTTATTCATTGTCTTGATAAATTAACACTGTCGATGTCACTGTGGTGAAAACATGTCAAAGAATATATACCGAGAATAAACAGTTAAGCGCCAGCCTACTTCAAAACTAAGATGTGAAGCTGTGGAAATGTTAGGCTAAAATAATTGGGAAGATCAATCCATATTTAGAGAAGGATTTGGGGTTATCATAATCATTTGTATTTACAATTAAAAGAAATATTGTTAAAGATATGATGGCACTGCTTTTTAAAGCAAAATAACTATTCCTATTGTGCTTATACAACACTATTAACCTTAGGTTTCACTTGTCATAAATGACAATCATGTGACCATATAACAGTCATTTCTGATTTTCACTTTTCAAAAGAAGGTAACCTTTTTGAAGAAAACAAAATGCATGTTTTCCAAAAGCGCATATATCCTGTTTTAAGTAGAAGATAATTTCCATAATGGTTTTGTTTTTAAACTAAAAGTACTAAACCAAATTATGATAGTTGTTTTATTCTGAAAGATTTCCTATGAGACAACCTAGATTGGCAAAATATACTGGGTGGCATTTAACTTTTTATTCACAGTATATTTTGTTATTGGTCCACAGCTGCTACTTGCTTGTTATGGTATTTATTACACAATAATAGTGATATGTATCATATTCGCCTCATAGTGGATAAGATGTGATGGGGTAGGAAGTCAAATGATTTTGTTGGAACTTGACCTGCTATGCTGCCATTTTGAATTAGGGGCGGTGGGGTAGCCTAGTGGCTAAAGCGTTTGCCTAAGCCACGCCGGAGACCTGGGTTTGATTCCCCACATGGGTACAATGCGTGAAGCCCATTTCTGGTGTCCCCCGCTGTAATACTGCTGGAATATTGCTAAGAGCAGCGTAAAACTAAGCTCACTCACTCACCATAGTGGATTTGTTGCAGTACTAGTGACCACAGACCATAGACATGCTATACAAACTTACAATATGTTAAATATCTAAAAAGGTTTAAAGTTCATCTTTTTGGTCCAGTTTGTAGATGTATCTGCATCTATTTTCTCATAGATAAAAGATGCTGCAGTCAAACAAATCAAAATAAATCTTTTTTATTTTTATTTTTATTAGTTTTCGTCTTAGCTGTGGTAAGAACCCACCCGTAGGCACATCGCAGGCAGATTCATGTCAGGCCCTCAGTTTTACATTCTTATGGGAGATTTATGACCTTCGGTAAATTTGCATGTAGATTTATTTGCCTGTAGAGTTTAGTAAAGGCATGTTTATGGATTTGTATGGCAGCATGGCCAATTTCTTTCATTCGTTTTCTTTTTTCAAACACTGCTGTGATTGGCGAAATTATCCTGTATCACCCATGTAATATTACTCCGTGTTCGTGGGGATGGGGCAGCTGGGTGGGGTTGGTATGCAAGTGTGTGTGTGTGTGTGTGTGTGTGTGTGTGTGTGTGCGTGCGTGCGTGCGTCCGTGCGTGCGTGCGTGCGTGCGTGCGTGTGTGTGTGTGTAGGTGCGGCTGTGTGTGTAGGTTTGGTGTAATGCAGACAAAATTTATGTCCCTAGATACCATGGTTGGTTTTGACATTGTTAAGCTGGCTTACTATAAATTATGTTTGTGCTTACATTTTTACGCACTCAGTATGCACTACTGTTTCCTCACTGACTGCCAATAGAGTCAGTTGGACATCTTTTGCATTAATTATGTACACAATGCCTTTTAGAGAGTGACCAAATGCATCATATCCTCTATTTGGAATTACAATTTCTCAGTGAACTACAGATTCTAGAACTTTTGTGGGAGTGGTTGAGTCCCAGCCGGGCTTTGAACCCGCACTCTTAAAAGTAAAATACCTAATCACCAGCCCACAAAGTCAGAGATTTAACCCACTAAAATGGAAGTCAGACAATGGGTTACGTAAGTCTGTATGAATACACAATGTCTTTTAGAGAGTGATCATATAATGCAACATTTGCAACAAGTTGCAACATGTTGTATTTGACCACCTTCCCAAAGGCATTGTGTATTCGTAGTTTCAACAATGTTAGCCGTGCCAAGTTTCACTTATCTGGGTACCAAGACTGGAGGGATCCAGATTACCTGAGTTGGCAAACTTCCATCTTTGTGGAAGCTGCGGTGGCTAAGTGGGTTAGATCGCAGACTTTGTGTGTATTGTGTTCATCTTCTGTCCAGATACATGATAAACCCAAAACAAATAAGAGTATCGCCTCTCTGTGACCATTTTGAAATTACACATTTTTTGCCTTGTATGCAGTCACAGACATCATTACTAAATTTGCACCTGAAAGGACACAATCTGCAGGCACCAGCATCAGCTTTCATAGTCATTCATTGATTAAGCTTGATTACCATAAGTCTCAGGATATCTGCAACCTCATGAACCCTATTGTCACAGTCATATGTTACCATAATGGTGAGGATACGTCTGCACAGCGAATTGATCACTGGCTTGAAACAACTGTCAGGATTCCTCAAATGACACAGTTACACACATAAGGCAACCCTAATTTAGGGGGCAATTCATGCATGGCAACTTGTGTATTTTAATGAACATGACGTTTGGTTGGTTGGTTGGTTTGTGATTTACACCATACTCAGCAATATTCCAGCTATATGGCGACAGTCTGGACCAGACAATCCAGACAAGCCAGTGATCAACAGCATGAGCATCGATCTACACAATTGGGATACGGTGACATGTGTCAACCAAGTCCACGAACCTGACCACCCTATCCCGTTAATTGCCTCTTACGACAAGAGGTTGCTGAAGACTAATTCTAACCCGGATCTTCACGGGTTACATGTCATTTGGTGCACATTCTTACTCCTTAATCAAGAGAGATTAATATACACTTGAGAACACGAACTACTTTACCACTGGAAACATGTCCAGTGTACAACAGTATACATAGGCAAAAAGTAACTCCTATGTTTTTTTCGTTATCTTCATTTTCACATTATCCTATGGAATTAGTTTCTTACTTTCATTCAAGAAACAATTGTGATTATTGTCAGGCCTTCCTTCAGTTTCCGATTGAAATTTATTCACGCGGCAGGGGATATAGTATTAGGCTACTTCCGTACGTACGAATTGGAATATTTTAAGAACCGTTCTCTAGATTCTTTTCATATTTGGTACCTAGGTTCATCACAGTATAAGAAAGGTCCAAGTCAGGTTTGGTGACCTTTACCTTCATTTCAAGGTCACAAGGGGACTTTCACGTTTTACCTGCATAAGCTATCTCAAGAAGCGTTCACTGGATTTTCTTCATATTTAATACAAAGCTTTATCTAGGGAAGGTACAGGGCCCAGTCAATTTTGGTGACCTTCACATAATTTTCAAGGTCACATAGACACTTTGAAGAGTTCAGCATATTAACCTGCAGGTTATGCTTGTCAGCGAGATACCTCAAGAACCATTTACTGGAGTTTCTTCATATTTGACACCAAGCTTCATCCATGGAAGGCGCAGGGCCCAGTCGATTTTGGTGACCTTCACTTAATTTTCAAGGTCACATAGACACTTTGAAGATTTCAGCATATTAACCTGCAGGTTATGCTTGTCAGCGAGATACCTCATGAACCATTTACTGGAGTTTCTTCATATTTGACACCAAGCTTCATCCATGGAAGGCGCAGGGCCCAGTCGATTTTGGTGACCTTCACTTAATTTTCAAGGTCACAGCAACACTTTGAAGATTTCAGCATGTTAACCTGATTTGTCAGCAAGATATTTCAAGAACGGTTAACTGGATTTTCTTCAGACTTTCAAGACTTCCCTTAAATGTTTTTCAATAAGCAGTTTCTCTAGTACTATTTTTGCATATTTCATACACTATGACATTCATGTCAAGGTCAAAGTCAGTCTTGAAAATATGTGTGTGTTTGAACACCTAAAGAGCAAGATATCAAGAGAGGTTGACTGGTCATGTTTTTGTTGACATATAACTTAAACTTTCATTACTTTATAAGTTTGATTTGATAATTTGCGACAGGGGTTATGTCACCTTAGTGACAATGCTTGTTTAATAACAGGTATGTGTTGTATTGAACAATACAAAACATGATGTAGTAACTAAGTATGAAACAATAGATTTCAGTGAAACATTTAATGTTCATCCGCTATTCAAAAATCCCTAAGTATCATAATTTGTGAGACAATATTTTCAGGCAACTTCAAAATATTGAATAGAAACGAGTGTGAATTTTTGTATTGCCCGAGGGAGAGCGAGTTTTGTCTAAGTCATATAACACAATTGCTCGAGTGTAATAATTTCTTTATTGTCCATTTATTCATGTACATTTATGCAGTAAAACACGGTAAGCAAGTCTGACGGCCCTCTTCATTGACATCACGTTCAATTGTTTAATGATGTCACAGACGGCAAAATACAGAAACATTTTGGTTGCTAAGCAAAAGTGATATGTGCACATATGATATATATGACACTGGTTATGTGTCAGTATATATGTAATAAACCTCATTATGTTATTTCCAAACAGTATGTATGGACTGACTGACTGACTGAGTTTAGTTTTACGCCGCTTTTAGCAATATTCCAGCAATATCACGGCGGGGGACACCAGAAATGGGCTTAACACATTGTGCCCATGTGGGGAATCGAACCCGGGGTCTTCGGCGTGACGAGCCAACGCTTTTACCACTAGGCTACCCCACCGCCCCAGTATGTATGGATAGGTATAATGGCCTTAGAGTTTAGGTTGAACATTGATCATTACCGTTGAATAAAGGTGAGCTGCTGTACCTCTGTACACTAGTAGCACATCATGGCCAACTATTTGGGCATATTAAGAGTTCCTTTAATGTGTTGGGGTATGGGTGGCCATGTCATTTGAGAAGATGCAATTTGCATTGCAGAATTGTGTCCCTTGGTCATGCCAGTATCCTGGTTTGCCCAATTAGATTTCATGTTTGTGAGGATCGTATCCATGTTTGTCGGATTAGTTGTAAATATCTCCCGCCTTGCCTCTCACTTTATGGGTGAGTGAGTATGGTTTTATGTCGCTTTTAGCAATGTTCCAACAATTTCACAGCAGGAGACATGTGAAAATGGGCATCACACATTATCTTACCTCACACATAAATGTCGCTTTCTGATTAACTGAGCGCTCTTCTATTATTTTCAATGTACCCCGCTTACAAGCGAGTAACATTTCAATGTACCCCGCTGTCAATGGCAACTCATTTGGTACTTCGTGGAGGTAATTCTTTATCACGAATAACAGTGAATAACGTATGATGTACAGAAATTACCGATGTTTTGCGAATGCAAATTTGTTGGAAGGGAGATAACTCTAAATCTGTTTTTCTTGTCAGCAAAATCTAGCGATGGCTACAAGAAGATTTGTACCCGTGCTTCAAGCAATTCAAAATTAACATTAAGGTGTTCGGTAAGATAAATACGTTGTTCACTGGTCCCTCGGGGCCCATGGGTTGATGTACCCTCGATATTTGTTTGTTCCCCTCGCCCTTCGGGCTCAGGGAACATAACCAAACATCAAGCTGACCGACTGAGTTTGGTTTTACGCCACTTTTAGCAATATTCCAGCAACATCACGGCGGGGGACACCAGAAATGGGCTTCACACATTGTGCCCATGTGGGGATTCGAACCCGGGTCTTCGGCGTGACGAGCCAACGCTTTAACCGTTGGGCTACCCCACCGCCCCCAAACATCAAGGGTACATCAACCCATGCCCCCCTCATGACCAGTGAACAACTTATATTGTACCCATGTGGGGAATCGAACCCAAGCCTTCAGTATGAGGGAAGCCCATTTCTGGTTTCCCCCGCCATGATATTGCATGGAATATTGCTAAAATGGTGTTAAACCAAACTCACTCACTCTTCACCCTGACAAGCGGACACTTTACCCATTAGACTACCCCACCACACCAAGCTACTACATTGTGGTATAATTGGAACATTGTGGCAGGAAAGTCACTCACTCCTTCAATAAAGACAATTGATGATCTAATAGATTGTATTCTGTAAACTGACAATGTTCATGTAAATGTTAACGCTTCAGCTGTTCACAAAATGGGAACAAATGGAACTTAACAAATTTACGCCTCATTTTTTTTTTATTGCAAAATTGCACACACTAAGTGCAGCATTGTCAAAAACTCATTGAGGAAGCATAAACGAACTCAGCCTTGATCGTTTCAAACAGGGGCGGTGGGGTAGCCTTGTGCTTAAGGCGTTCGCCCGTCACGCCAAAGACCCGGGTTCGATTCCCCACATGGGTACAATGTGTGAGGCCCATTTCTGGTGTTCCTCGCTGTGATATTGCTGGAATATTGCTAAAAGCGGCGTAAAACCAAACTCACACACTCACTCATTTCAAACAGATTGGGGATTGCCTAGTGGTAAAAGCGTTCACACCTAAGCCCCAGGTTCGATTCCAAACATGGGTTCAATGTCTGAAGCCTGTTTCCGGTGTCCCCTGTGAAGATATTGCTGGAATATGGCTTAAAGTGGTGTAAAACTCACTCGCTCACTCTAACCGATTCATTATAACAAGTGGGCTGTAAGAAATTAATCAATTGCAACAGAACACAGCTACAGTCTCCACAAACTCATATGTTTGATATTTTTTCCCAGCTGTTGCCACAAATACAAAGATTTTTATTTGTATCAAACTGAGTAAACTAGGTCTACATTGATAGTATGTTCATTTACATTCTATGACAAACTAAAACTCCCACATTAGCAATTACACGAATACACAAGCCTTTTAGAAAGTGGTCAATTGCATCATATGCCATATTTTCATCATTGCATTTCACCTTTCTTAAAGGCATTATGTATTCATTAGCTTCAGTTGAGCTGAGTTGAGTTGGGTTTTAAGTCACATCAGCATTAATAATTTCAGCCACATTTCAACGAGACCATGTGTGTATTCATACACGTTTTAATTACAGAGTTTAAATGATTTTTAAAAAAACACGTATTTATTCATTACATTATTACAGTAGAACACGGATATAGCGAACACGGATATAGCGTACAAACGGATATAGCGAACAAATTTAAAAGTCCCGTCAACAGTCCTTTATAATATCATTAAAATTAAACGCGAATAACGAACTCGTGAGTAGCGAATTAACGGCTATAGCGAACTGGTTTACTACCCCCAAGCCCAACTATCGACGTGATTAGCGAACTCATTAACGTGTCTGTGATGCAGTCGGCAAAATGAAGTCTGCAAGACGTGGTGTGCAGAGCAAAATTGTGTACAGTACTTTGTTAAACGTAATTAAGTTATATACATGTATTTTTGAGATTGTTGTGATTGTTAAACATGTTCTTGTTAAACATGTTCTAGCTAATGTCTGTGAATGATAAATTCAGAATTTTAATGTTATGTCAATGTTCATGTACAAGAATAAATATTTGTAGCCTCAGCATATACGTGTCTCTACATCTCTACAATCCAAGATGGCGGTCAAATGTGAATAACGAACACCGGATATAGCGAACTAAATTTCGTGGTCCCTTGGAGTTTGTTATATCCGTGTTCTACTGTATTTACAAACAGAAAATTTCATAGCACCAAAAACCAGCAATCCGTCATTGACATTACATAGTTACAATTTATGATACAGATCAATCTCTCTCAAGTTGTATTCAAGCTTCAGCATGCATTGTGACCAACTGATTATATTTTGAGTGAGTTGTCATTCTGAATTACAAATTAGCTATCAACAATAGAATATAACAATAAGCATGCTGAAACAAACTACATCACTGGAACATATGATAGGAGTGGGTGTGGGTGTGTCCCAATATGTATAAACCTAACAAACCTAATACATGGTTTCATTCCACATCAAAGGTCACTATTGTAACATTACCGCATTGTGACACAGTATATATGACATCACAGTCATATATAGAATTTCATGCCAAAATGTAAACCATTAGTACAAATATTGGGTGTAGTAAAATTCAGATAAGATCAACCAATGAATGCTCAGTGAATACTGATAATGATGCTTAAACAAAGAGCCAAGTTTTGGCTAGTGGACACAACAGGTTTTAGCACAGTTACTTATTTCCTAGACTGCTATTAAACCAGCTGTTTCACTGGGTTTATTGTGATTTGAATAAGAATCAAGTAATTTCCAAATTTCAGGGTAATATCTTATAATATATTTGAAAAAAAAAATGTGTATGCATTGTTGACCAAGATTACCAATGTCCAATGTATTGCTGATGAAGTTGACAGGATGTTGCAGTCACTGGCCTCAGTAGGTGAATGAAATGAACATATGTCGCTAATCTTAAGAATGTCATTATATGTGAGGGTTCACATTTGTCAGGACTGATTTCTGGTGGTGTTATTTTGATGAGTAGAAGTTGCTGAAATACACTAAGACGTCTATGTAAATAGAAATCTGTGATTGACAGCTGAGCAATGTGTATGTAAACTGGTAGCATTTGATTGGCTGACACCTATGTTGGGTGCACCTGGATAGTGTAGATATATGCCAGTTTGTATAGGACAGTGTTAATGGTAAATATCTCCTCTAGGGATTCATGGCTAAGGGTTTTTTTCGATTTCATAAAAGAATCTTAACACTTTGGGGGTTTTAAAATTTAAATAATAATTGATGAAATGTTAAGCTGTGAAACCAATGAGCATGACTAAAACATTTGCCCTGTTGTTAGATTTTTATTAAAAATATTGGCAATCAGTCATTTTTCTTACTTGTTGATGCACAGCTGTGTCGTTTGTAACAATTCTTGTTGCTATGGATATTGCTTCAATTCTTGGTTTAAATTTGATACATGTGGATTTAAAAGATCCTGTGGTAAGTATTTTCATGTTTGTATTAATTGATACATGTTCAATGTTCAGACATTATGCAATTCATGATAAGGGTTGTTAATAAGTCCCCTTATTCATTTCTGTGACTTTGCTTTATCGTGGTTTTGAAATAGTCTAGGTATCGATATTGTATATATTGCTATGTGTCTTTCTTGTAAAAAGATATCTTAAAATATTTTTTCAACTATTTTACTGAAACTTTAATGGGCTTCAAACTTGTTTTCAAGATACAAATTGGTCTATTTTGGTTGTTTCCCTTTTAGAAAAATGGTGACAGGAATACCCCATACTTATGAATTGTTTGGTAGATATTTGATTAAGTGGTAGAATTGTTTTAATATCCTGTTGTTAATTTTCTAAAGTATAATATTGGACAAGATTCCATGACAATTATTATTGGTAGATCCAGTACATTATTATTAAGTTGCACATTTATAGATATGCAAACAAACCAAACTGGCAGATTGCTTAGTTATTTATTTCGTTTCAGTGACAGATTAATATCCTCCAACAATCAACTTAAGCCTACATCGCTATGGTGAAACAGCATAAGCTTATTCCGTTTCGATACCTATATTGCCATTTTGCCACAGTATCATATAATGCCTGTATCACCATGTTGTCTAATATATGACCTCCATTCTGTTGCTACATTTTCTCCTTTTAGTACATGGCCATGATGCCACATTCTTATCCATCCCATTATATTACCTTTGTGACCATGTTGCCACATTTCCCCCAATATAACACCTATATGGCCATGTTACCACATTTCCCCCAATATAACAACTACAATTTCCATAAATATGTTGCCACATTTTCCCCCAATATAATATAACCTATATGGCCATGTTGCCACATTAACACCTATATATGTTGCCACATTTCCCCATACAACCATGGTCATGCCACATTTCCCCATTATAGCACCTACATGGTCCATGTTGCCATGTTTTTCCCAATATAACACCTACATGGCCATGTTGCCACATTTCCCCCAATATAACACCTACATGGCCATGTTGCCACATTTTCCCCCAATATAACACCTACATGGCCATGTTGCCACATTTCCCCAATATAACACCTACATGGCCATGATGCCACATTTCCCCAATATAACACCTACATGGCCATGTTGCCACATTTCCCCAATATAACAATGTTGCCTACATGGCCATGATGCCACATTTCCCCAATATAACACCTACAAGGCCATGATGCCACATTTCCCCAATATAACACCTACATGGCCATGGCCATGCCACATTTCCCCATTATAGCACCTACAAGGCCATGTTGCCACATTTCCCCCAATATAACACCTACATGGCCATGATGCCACATTTCACCCAATATAACACCTACATGGCCATGTTGCCACATTTCACCCAATATAACACCTACATGGCCATGATGCCACATTTCCCCCAATATAACACCTACATGGCCATGTTGCCACATTTCCCCCAATATAACACCTACATGGCCATGTTGCCACATTTCCCCCAATATAACACCTACAAGGCAATGATGCCACATTTCTCCCAATATAACACCTACATGGCCATTGTGTAATTATTGTTTCTTGACCAGTACTCCTAAATAGTTGACTGTTTCTTGATGAACCTTCCATACAAATCAGCCTTATGGTAGGCTGGTGCCTTTTGAACAGCATTACATGTGTTTTCATTGAATGAAGGCATCCAGTGGTAAGAGAGACCATATTTATGATGGGTTATATTGTCTCTGGTGGTAATATTCCAAACGTTGAGCATAAGTAGCTAGTGGTGTTCCGATTAATTGAAATAATCGAAGATTGGTCGCAGTGACTAAACGACCAAGCAATCGATCACATTTTCTCATAATCGAACATAAACGATTTTGGAACTACTGTTTTAGTCTTTGAAATACTTGACAATGGAACATATCGTTGAAGTTGTCAGGGCATGAAAACGTGGTTTAATTCTTAGAAAACTCACTTCACTAACTGAAAAGCCATGACTGAATATTTCTTGAAGACTCCGGGAAGTTTATGTTCATGACATATTAGTCATCACTTTAAAGTAGCAAGTTGCATCATGTTATACATATTTGCAATAACAACCTGGATAGGAAATCTGAAAAATGACGCTAACCAATTTTTTTCGATGATTGTTCGTTGGGAATGAAACAATCATCGATTGTGAGATTTCAACCAATTCCCAACACTATAAGTAGCCATCTTCCAGACTGCACCACAACAGTGGCATATGTAATCTCTTGATGACGCTGATGTCAGTTGGACTTACTTCTTCAGGTTTAGATAGTCAAATTCGAAGAATGTTCCCTCTCAATGGCAATCACTGAAACAGACAAGGGGGGCAGATTGAAGGCAATGGTTGCAGGAGTCAGAAACAATAGAGATGGATTAGTTAGAGCTCAGGGGTCAGTGGTAGTCTGTCATACAGACCATGGAACAAATATACCCAATACAGCCCAAATCTGGACTATGTGGCAAGCCTAGATTACCACAGTTTCTGAAAATGAAGAAAGTCTTGGGGCTCTGTTTATTATATCTTACATTTTCATGTACTTTAGGAACGGTTACTTCTGTAACATATACATGTAATCATTTTAGAGACTGGATGTTAGTCTAGGGTTAGTGGTTATAGAAATCATTGTAGGGATTGGGAACTGAAGTTGGAGGATTGGTTAAGCAGGGACTGGAGGCAGGGAGTTTAAGGATTTTGGGCTACCCCAGTAATCAAAGTTGTAATATTACACTTATTTAATATTGGTTGCGATATATTATCTTATGAATGATGTTACATTTCAAGAAAGGTAATGACATAAAAACCATCAACATTAATGAGAAGTAATGATGATCTGGGTAAGGGTGCACACTACTGTATAAACGTGCATGTTAGGATTGTTTACTGTTCATAATGACTCGCAGTTGTGACATGTGTAGCAGTAGCATACAGATTGCACAACGGCTTGCTAATTCATTGTACACCTGATGTAATCTATTGTAATTAAATATTTTATACTGCCAATATACCATTTTAGTAAATTTTAAAAGAAGAAGCATGCTTTTGGGCTAAAGTCTGTTCAGAAGAATAAATTTTAAGAAAGCTTTTAAGAAGTTTAAATCTCATTGAAATCAGATCTTAGTGCTCACTAGCACTACAAAAAGAACCAAGGACAGATCATTACAGGTCATTTCAGCAGAAGCCTTTGCATACTTTGATTGTCCAATGAAATGACAAGCCAGAAGTCATTCACCAGTCAGAATGCAGCTTTCTTGATATATTTGGCACTTTCTCAGTTTCAAACTGGCAACTTTTATTCCAGACGACAGTTTGAAAAGTTTGACCAGGTTCTCAATTCAAAATGAACTAAAGAACCTTCTGGAGTGTTTGATAACTGGTTGTGATTGTGGCAGTACTTCCCACGGGCTATAGAAAGTCTCTTCTACTTCTCATGCTCTTGTCATTGAAGGTTGATAGATAGACTGATTTTGAGGGACTTAGTCATACAGCCCATGACTAGCATTCACAGTAACCAGTGTTAAACTTTTCGAGGTTGAGTAATTAGAAAAAGTTCCCTGAATGTCACATTCCCAACAGTGTAAGCAACTCTTTCACTAGTCAGATGAAAGGCCATTCTGACATTACTCATAATTGGATATACTGTGTTTGATATTTGCATTATTTTTGTTATGCTTAGTATTGAAGTGACTCACTCACTCCAGAAATGGACTTCAGGTACAGGAATAGACATCACAGTCTTAAGATGTTCTGTGACTATATCCTCTTTCCAGGATATATAAGAAACAAATGCATTCTTTTATCCAATTGATTCCCAAAAGATCTGCTAGAACATCATTATGATAAAGTACCTGCATCATTCGTGATGGAAGAGGGCCGGTGGGGTAGCCTAATGGTTAAAGCGTTGTCTCGTCACGTCGAAGACCCGGGTTCGAATCCCCACATGGGTACAATGTGTGAAGCCCATTTCTGGTGTCCCCTGCCGTGATGTTGCTGGAATATTGCTAAAAGCGGCGTAAAACCAAACTCAGTCATTCAGTCAGTCATTCGTGATGGAAGTGTTTGGTTGTTTCTTTCATTATTGTGTAACACTACATTTAGCAATATTCCAGCTATATAGTGTAAAAGATCAATGTTGACGCTCCAGTATCATTACCTTCAGAATTAATAGTTTGATGATTTTTATGCAGTGAACTTGCCATCCATGTTTCATGTGAATATATCAGTTTCAAGTTATAATATCTATACTCAATATATTTATTGCCTTTTAGTAGTAGTTGTACAGATGGTAGTACAGATGCAGCTCAAAATAATACCGTTAAAACATGCCTAACTAAACAAGCATGCAAGTTAAAACACAAATCCGCAGGTTTATAGTTAAACAAGCACAAACTATGTACATGACAGATCCATCATTCCAGATTAGCTTGCCCAAAGGGGTATGAACTGCAAAGGGGATGTTAGTGTTGAACAGTTTCCCATAAACAAATGTTGGGCAGTTGAGTGGATGGTTAACACAATGCCATTGTGGAAGTCGCCAGGGCTGAGCAGGTTAGGCGGCTGTCTGTTTGTGCTGTCCCAGATGGGACTCAACCCCAAAAAGTACTAGAAGTTGTACTTTACTAAGAAAGTGTAATCCCAAATATAACATATGTTACATTTGGTTGAATGTCAGCATGTCCAGACAGAGTGTTGCTGCTGGTATTAATCACTGGTTTGTCTGGTCCAAATGATGTTACTGAAAGGCTACTGATATATAGATACTGCCGTGGATGACACTGCAAACAGAACATTAACCTCATCATGTCGAATCCCAGCTTTAACCTCATGTTCAACCACCCGCCTTTTGAACTTCATTATCGTAAAACTCATGTTTTGTTAAAGGTCACATAAACCCTAGGGGGTACAAATACATAAATCACTAACTGGCATCGTTATAAATGAAACCCCGTCATTAAAACTACTCATTTCGACGTTTAATTGACTTAAATCGACCTTTTTGACAACAGTGCACAATTCTCACCCGCGAACGAAATTTCAACCAATCAGAGCGGCGCGTCTCTGTGACGTCATATGAGGAATAGCTTTGAGGGCCGATGCAGAATTCATCTACATTTTAGGGGGTAAATTATCTTGTTTACAGGCTTGTATTAACCTGAAATCGTGACAATCGTTGTGGAAAATGAAAGCTATATGTTCTCACAATCTACTGTCATTTTATTTTGTCTCCTGCTTTGCCTAGTTTGAGTTACAACTTGTTTTCATAGACGATTCTGTCAAAATCGATTGGTGTCGTTAGGCCCTATTTGTATAATGACTGATCTAAATTGATCCCATTTCTGTGTTTTTTTACCTCGATATTTAATCATGTCATGTAAAAATCTGTTTGTATTCTCAAAACAGTGTCGGCCCATAAGTTTTCACATGCAATACAGCAATTAATACTCCCTTGTTGTAACCCGTGTTAGGTGGTAGAAACCTACACATGTTATTTGTCATCATTCACTTGATGGTCAGTTAATGAATTTATAACAGGTATAATTAGTGGTAACACACTTAGATTACCCGACAAAGGTTCCCATTTGGCATTTCTTGTGTCTGGAGTAAATATTCAACATTATATACATCTATCAAAGGATTAACCGATAACACGCTGATTGATTAATTACTTTTATCTTACACAGCGGAATTGTCAAAAGGTAGTGTTTATGTATGTAGATTTACTAATCCATACTGAATACACTCTGTCGTGTCGGTGTCTGCGTAAAAACAACGTGCTTCGTTCAAAGGATTAACCGGCAATACATTGATTGATTGCCCATTATTGGCTAACTAAATTACTGTTTTTAAAGAAAGGCGGACATTATGCAATTAGTTGCCAGGTGTGCTATCTTGGTCGACCAATGAGACTATACACCAATATCTGAAAAGATTGATCACTTTTTCGTATATTAAACTGTTAAAAGACACATCATTTGGAACAGTTTTGTGGATATTGATGGATACATTCCTCGAACAAGGTAATGGCCTGATATTGTTCCTATAACTTTAATCTGTTTTAATTTTAATATTTGCATTTTGTTTTTATTCATTTGTCGTAGCATTCAACAGAATCATTGTTTTCGCCGTGAAGTGTAATGAGACAGACAACATACACTAGGGTGTGTGTGCGGATTATGATTCCCATTGGCAAACTATAAAATGTCTAGCTATTACAGTTCTGTTATAAATTCACTATAAGTATCAGCAGATCGTCTGCTTTTTATTTAGTTTCAAAATACATACAAGTATGATAACAAACTAATTAGGATTATAAGACCAAATATAAAGACGCACATTGACTAGTATCTACATACTGGTGAGTGGACATTAACCATGTGACAATGAAAGACATCATGTGAATGTAGCAAGAAATTTATCGCGCAGTATTGTAACTTCGACCCCCACCTCGCTTCTGTGGAAGAAATCGTTATGTTATAAGTTGTGTCATGCAAAATCCGTTTGGTTATGATTCCAATACATATTTAACTACGAGTAGAAAGTAGTTTTGATTTTCTAACTTGATGAAAACAAACTATAATCTCATTAATTCTAACAGACTTTACGATTTTCAAAAATGGCGACGCCCTGTCGGGAACATCCGCCAGTCTGAGGATAAATGCTATTTAGGTTTGTTTTCACCGAGTTACAAAATCAAAACTACTTTCTACTGGTAGTAAAATATTTGTTTTATTGATGGCCAATAGGATTTTGCATGACATAGCGTATAACATAACAATTAACAGCGAGGTGGGTGTCAATATAATACTACTTACAATATTATTGTTACTTAGACCACAACCTCACTTCCGAGGAAGAAATCGTTATGTTACAAGTTGTGTCATGGAAAATCTTTATGGTCATCAATCATATACATATTTTACTACAACTAGTAAGTAGTTTTGATTCTTTAACTTCCGTGAAGCGATCTGAACACAAGTAAGATATCGTTTCAGGCTTCCACAACGCCGCTTTGCACTCACAAACATAACCCATTTAGCACGAACTGCTGCGGGTCCTGTGGAAATCTGTGCATGGTGACACCATCGCCCGACCCCTAGGAGCAATTGACGACAAAGCAACGATTCGGCATGTCGTCGTTGATGTCGAGAAATCATCAAAATGATGAGCATGCTACACACTTTCTATACAACCAACTGAAAATCGTTCCTCATATGATGTCACTGCAGTGCTCTGGCGACAGAGTTACGTAACCTGTATGTGGTTTCGTTGGCGGGCGAGAGGGAAGCAGGCGACTTTTTGGCCACTTTTAATCGCTCGGTATTAATTAACCACAAGTTTTTAAAGAATAAATTTGGTGTTCCGCATAAGACTAACCACAAATCTTTCATATGAAATGGTTAAAAGAATAACAAAAAACAAAGTTTAGTGGTTCTTTAAGCTGTGTTTGCTCGTTCAGAAGCAACATGGGTACAATATGTGAAGCCCATTTTTGGTGTCCTGCTGAGATATTGTTAGAATATTGCCTGCAGCGGTGTAAATCCGCTTTCTGTTGAACCACTTGAACTTGAACCCCTTTTTGTTGAACTTCATGTTTAACATTTTCATGAATAACCCTTTCCCGTTGAACCCTCCTTTTGAACCCCTTCATGCATAAATTCAACATCAACAATCTATGGATCTATTCTTATGAATTGTACTGATACGATTTTATGTGTATGCCAAGTTAATTAGATATTCTTTCTGTTAAATAAAATACTAGATAGCTGACAAGACATGATAATAAACGCAGGTGCAGCCAAGTATGCCTGGGTGCAGGACTCAACAATAGATCATTCATCCTTAGGCTAGCGTGATCAGTTAGCCCAAAGGGTGAGTGAGACAAGCATTATTGTGACAATCAGTACTGATCTGGAGAATTGTTCCTTTATTGCTGTTGTTCTTTAAATGATGGCTCTCGAGGGAGGGTTCTTGTGGCAGAAAAGTTGCATTTGCAGGGGTTGAAAAATACCACTGCCCGACGCCCGAGTGGAATTCTCCGGTCAGTCAAGTAAATATCCACATTAAACTTTACCTTGGTACTGAGAGCCAAAGTGCTGAAATGTTTTGATATATGCATTTTGATAATGAAATAAAAATGCAATTGCTACCAATTGATAAAGATTATTTGCAAAAGAAACCAAACTGTAGATTGTGGTCAATGGAAATTAATATTTGGTCAAGTGGATTTTGAAAGGCTACTGGACCTGTGTCCAGTGGAGTTCTTAAAATTCTTTCAACCCCTGATTTGGCATGTTGTAGACAATACATGGATTGTTTTGGTGACCATAATTGGTGTTGACTGTGAAGGTTGCGATGTTTTAGTGTGATGTAATGTGTTGTCTCACTTCTTGGATCCTGAATCATTGATGTTCATGGCGTCAACCACTTGTCAAACTGGTCCAGCAGTTATTGACTTTCAATGCATGACTTCATTATTTCCTCTTTGTGATCGATGTTCTACACTTCACTGTCACCATGTCAACTTATGCACTGATGCATGGATAAAAACAACATCCATCTTTTTTATAGGATTATATAAAATTTTAAAAGATTACGATAAAAAGATAGAATGTGACTTGGTCTCTATTTTATTAAAGGTGCATGTAAGAATTGTTTCAGCATCTTATGTTTAAATTTGATGATAAATAATAGAAACAATAAACAACTTGTGACAAGGATTGACGATATATCTGTTTTTACATGAAGTTTAACTTTGTAAGTCTTTAACCAAGGGTTCTCACAAATTTAATTCACTCAAAATATGAACTTCTCGTCACTCACAAATTATTCTCTTTATCATAAAGCAATGATATTTGTGTCCTTGTGTTAACAAACATACACCTATCATAAGTGGTAATCTTATTCAAAACCTCACAAATGTTCTCAAATTCTATACACCCCCAGTTTGAGAAATGGGGCATTCAAACAGTGCAGCATATTCACAACTGTAGAACAAGTATCGCAACAGCAGAACTCAGTGTAGTGGTAGCATGGAATAAAGGTATCAGATTTATTGTTCTCGCTATGACGAGTCACATGCATATAAACAGGTGTATTTACATATTTTCCGTACCAGTTTAAGATGTCTGGCACATTACAATGGATGACAGTTAAGTGAAAGGTCAGTTACACAGTGATTAAATCACTTGATGCAGTCTACCGAAGTCCTTGTCATCTACTGTGCCCGCAGCTTTATTACTTGACTTAAGCTGCCAAATCTACATATCAGATTGCTTTAATGGCATTAAATGGCATGTTAATTTTCAATTTCGAGAGTACTATTGCCACTAAAGATTGAAAAACAAACATGTCAAGATACTCAATAATTTATTCATTTCGTGTATGTTTAAATCACAGATTTTTAAATGTTGTTCCCCATGGCCTACAAACAGCGATGATAAAGTGTATTAAAGAAATGTTTCGCTGTACTTCACTGGTTGTAAAACTGACAAAAAGAATGGTCAAACATCAGTTTGAATTGTTTTCTGATTTCAGTTTTGTTTTCAGTCTGTCAATTTCGTAAACCAACTTAAATTACTAGGCCTTAGGAATCATTGTGCTACATACAGATGTACAGGTGTTAAGCATAATGATTTCACCATGATTGATTTAAGTCGTCAATGGCTATATGATGGCTTACATAATTTTAGGGTGGTGGGGTAGCCTAGTGGTTAAAGCGTTGGCTCGTCACACCGAAGACCCGGGTTCAAATCCCCACATGGGTACAATGTGTGAAGCCCATTTCTGGTGTCCCCCGCCGTGATGTTGCTGGAATATTGCTAAAAGCGGCGTGAAACCAAACTCAGTCAGTCAGTAAAATTTTTTTCGAATAATCATTTCAGACTGCATTTGTACGTGGCCACCGTCGGACTCCCAGTGACATTGAGTTCAAGGAGCTGACCCGTAGAGATGCTCAGAATGCCATGAACAAGGAGCTGCAGAAGCTTGTCCAGACAGCTGATGGTGGAACAAAAGACGTGAGTATGTCCTCTAACTGAAGGTGTGGATGTGCCCCACAGTATGTCTGTACTGTTTGATGGGCATTCTTGAAGTTGGTGAGTCAATAATAAAGCGTACAACTTTATGGATAACAACTTCTTGTTTGTTGAACAGAGCTACGTTTTGGTGTAGATTCTTATACCGTTTCAAGCTTTAGCATAAATTTATATATATGTAATTCAAATTGTTCTGAAGTGAGATGTATGAATTTGGCATACATGTAATATGAACACACAATTTATTAAATCATCCCTAATCTCATGTGAAACTATAAACAAGGAAAGCACGAATGCTATTTTGAAACATGAATTTTGTCCGTGCACCTGTTGTTGAGGCCGATGTGTGTAAAGTATCAAAGAAAATTATGTTCATGTATTAGTTATGATTTTTACTTATCCTGACTCATGATCTTTTGCTTATCTCCCTTTCCTTTTCGAATGGTAATGGAACACTTGAATCCCTTGAAGTTCCCGAAGCGGACGTAAAAATACACTCACCCACGAGTTACCTCCCTTTTGCCCTTTTCCTGCGCAAACAGTCATGTGACCAGCCTTACTTGCCACTCTCTCCCTCCACCATCGCCCAAGCGGATGGTTGGGCGAGCACTGGAGTCCCTTATATGGCATTATATCCTTTTTATTTAGGTCCTATTCTCCAAAATTACGCTGTATATATTTGGCAATAACTACTATGTATTATATGTAAAATAATTGTAGAAATTATTTGTATTTGTGTCTTTATTTCATCGTTATGTAACTTTGTTGACATTTCATGAAATCTTGCAGTGTTTGCAAGCACAGGTTATCCATGGCTGATCCTCACCCCAAGTGCCGTTCGTGCATAAAACCATGTCTGCAACGGTCACAGCAGGCCAGCTGTTTGACGAACTACCACCTACTTCCCATGGAGTGAAGTTGAGGCACAGAACTCATCAGCATTTGCGAACGCTTCATCTACACCGCAGCAGCTTCAACCAATGCAGAACTTCGACCCGGGCGAATTTATGAGACAATTCACCAACCATGATGGAACGTAGGTTCGAGGAAGAAGCGAAGGCTTGGCGAAGCCTCTCATCTACCGACACTGTGAGCAAACCTGCGGACCTGCGCGAACCTACTCCTCATAGAACTACATCTCAAGACTACGTTGGCGAACATACACCTTTGCGAAGGTCTCCACAGTCGGACGACTCTGTCATCTTAGAAGAGGATAGAAGAGATGAGATGCCTACTCACAGTTCTACATCTGCGAACCCTCAACATTCGAGAACATTGAAGGATCCATCTCCTACACCTAGCCACTCTAGATCAAGATCTCATATCTCTCACAGACGTTCGCGAAGTCACTCATCACGAGACAGAGGTTCGCGAAGAGAAGGCTCTCATCTCAGAAGTTCGCGAAAGGATACATCCAGCGACAGCTGTTCGCGAAGGGAAAGCTCACATCACAGAGGTTCGTGAAGAGATGTATCTACAGATAGAGGTTTGCGAAGAGAGCACTCTCAAGATAGACGTTCGCATAGGGAGGAATCTTCAGATAGAGGTTCACGAAAGGATGATGAAGGTTCGAGAAGGGATACAGGTTCGCAGATGGATGAGTCACAGAGACCTAGCACTAATATTCAGGAGACTTTGGATCAGCAAGCAGACTTCGTCTTCCCAGACTCAGAGGTTACAGCATGGATTGCCAACGGGTTGAACTTGGAGTCTCCTTCTAAGGATAAAGATGAAGTCTACACTTATAGGATGCGTAACGACGACTTCGACTCCGTCACTATCCCTCCGATTGAACCTATATCCAAGGTACCCTCTAACCTACGCACAGCATTCACGAAAGCATCCAAGTACCAGAGTCAACAACTACCATCATTGAATGTGAAGAGATTCCCCTTACATCATATGGATCCATTTACAAAGGCGCCTGAATGGGATGATAACATCAAGTTAGTCAATGACTCCCGAAACAAGATGTATAAAGTGGAAGACAAAAAGCTATCTCAACTTCATACTGCTGCAAGGAAATCCTTCTTCGGGTTGGCCAGGTCCAGAGCCATCAATGAAGCATTGATCAATAAATTCCAGAACTCAAGTTCGGAAGAGGATAGAATGATATATTCGGCCCTCATAACACAGAAGAAGGACCAATACTTTTTATTGGACCATCAGGCATCTATATCTGCAGGTCTCACTTTACTACACAGACAAGGGCTACTTGCATCCTGTTCATGGAGTGATAGATTCACCCAACCGCTACTGAGAGCTCCATGGGAGGTGCCTACTATCTTTGGAGGACAAATAGAGGATGCAGCTAAGGAAGCTATGCACGACTCTATAGAAGTTATGATGATAAAATCCATAGATACTCTGGCCAACGTCATCCGTCAGACTTCGCAAAAGTATAACAGCAAGTCCAAATATTCCGGGCATACAGAAGGCAAAGGAGAAGAAGTACCCCAGCTTCAGAGGCGGCAAAGGATCTTTTCGTCGCCCATCCGGAAATTACAGAGGAAACTCAGGGAGAGGCTGCACTACCAGAGGATCCAGAGGAACTAGACGTTGATATCAGGGTTCGGAACGACTGGAGTCTTCCATCCCCAGCCGTTCCTGTAAAACTGTCGACAGTGTGTGGACGTCTACAAAGGTACTGGAAGAACTGGGGAATACTAGAGGACGACTACGTCTCCCAAGTACCCTCAGCCCGATGGTCTTCAACTATGCAGAGGAACAGGCAGACAAACTACAAGAAGCCATCGACTCACTACTGATGAAGGAGGCAGTAGAGATAATAGATCAGCATCATCTCATTCCTGGCTTCTATTCCCCAATTTTTCTAGTACCCAAGAAGAACTCCAAGGAGAAGTTCAGACTGATGTACAACATGCGCAAATTCAACAAAGACTATCTACTGAAACCAGAGAGGTTCAGAATGATCCACCTACCTCAACTCAGACTACTCGTCCGTCCAGCAGATTACATGGCCAGCATAGACCTGCAGGATGCGTATCTACACATCCCCATCCATCCGAAATCAAGAAAGTATCTACGATTCCTATTCAAAGGGCAGCACTTCCAATGGAACGTCCTACCATTTGGAATATCTTCGGCTCCGTAACTATTCACACGAGTAACCAAGCCAATAGTCGCATATCTACATCATTGAAGTCTATGCCTTCTACTTGGACGACGGAATTCAGGTTCTCCAAGATGCCAGTCAACTCAGACTACAGCTGAACTTCACAATCAAGTTTCTCACTCAACTAGGATGGTTGGTGAACCTTATGAAGTCAGAGTTGGAACCAAAACAAGATCTGCAATTTCTGGGGATAAGGTTTATCACAACACAGAATTGTATTGTCGTCCCAGAAGATCGTTGGGTCAAGATACAAACCATGATTCCACCGGCAGTCATCTCTCCGTTAACACTACGATCATGGCAAGTTCTACGTGGTCTACTAACCTCGGTGGAGGACTTGACTCACAGGACGTTTACAACTAAGATCGCTGCAACGGTTCCTGACAAAACATCTAGACAGCGTCGACCTTATCTTGCTGCCAGACAACCTCAAGAGGTATCTACTGTGGTGGACGCACAGGTCGAATGTTTGTGGAGGGACCTATTTACAAGAGCCGGCCTTCGACACACATCTCTACGCAGACGCCTTGATGCAGGGATGGGGTGCGCTTCTCAACAATCAAGTTGCATCAGGAAGGTGGTCCAAAATAGAGCAGCATCTTCACATCAATCTGCTGGAGATGAAAGCCATGATCAACGCCTTACAACTATGGTCAAGCTCGCTGAACAACAGAATGCTGATGGTCCCCCCGTACAACTCTACAGTGGCATTCTCCATAAATCGGCAAGGATCCACAAGGTCTCCAAGCCTGCTACAGCTCACATTCCAGTTGTTCCACATCACGCAGGAAGCAAACACCTGGATAAAGGCGTGACACATACCCGGAGCCAAGAACGTACTTGCAGACGCTCTCACCCGACCACTGCACCCGTCATCTACGGAATGGATGCTCCATCCAGAAGCGTTCCGGCTCATCATAAGGGAAATAGGATCCCCTTGCATAGACCTGTTTGCCACGAGGTTCAACAAACAACTACAGACGTTTGTCTCACCAGTTCCAGATCCTCAATCCTGGGGAACAGATGCACTGAGCATAAATGCCCATGAAGGACTAAATGCCTACGCGTTTCCACCCCAGATATTACTTCCAAAAGTACTGTTGAAGATCAAACAGACACAGGCGCTACAACTGACTTTGGTCACGCCCTACTGGCCAGCGAGAGTATGGTTCCTAGACCTCTGAAGTCCAGCAACCAAGTTACCAGATTGGCCGAACCTACTCATACATCCGCACACCAAGCAAGTCCACAGGAACCCGACAGTGTTCCAGCTACACGTGTGGACCGTATCAAAAACATGTTTGAAGAAAAGAGGATACTCCGCCAGGGCTGCCAAGGCAGTAACGCTAGCATTACGCAGATCTACTTGTAACCTGTATGATGACAAATGGCTGAAGTTTGAGACTTATGCAAGGTGGAAAGGCTTCACTGCGATGAAAGCTACTCATCCTCAAGTGGCGGAAGAGAGAGACCAGACATCTGAAAGGTTCGACATTATCTACATACCTCGCCACCATCAGTACAGTGATTACCATGAAAACAGACATCAAGTTGACGAAAGTACCAGAATTACTTGCTCTGCTGAGATCTTTTAAAATGGAGGACCAGCAAAAGAAGTTCAGAGCTCCAGCCTGGGATCTGAATGTAATTCTACGTCATTTTACAAGTGATGCCTACGAACCTCTAGACCACTCACTACCCTCGAGCTGCTGACACAGAAGACTCTGTTCCTGCTTGCACTAGCCACAGCAGCTCGAATATCAGAGATACATGCGCTGGACTTTGGTCGAACCAGATTCGACACAGGGCAACATGCTGCAGTTCATCTAGGACTTAAATGGGACTTCATTGCCATGAACCAACTACCTGGTCAGCCAGATAGACAGTTCCACGTACCAGCGCTATCTACAATCCTCGGCCCACAGGATATAGAAGACCTATCCTTGTGTCCGGTCAGATCCCTGAAGATATATCTTCAAAAGAGTGAGACAAGGAGACAAAAATTCAAGCGCCTGTTCATCCCATTATCAACAGAGACATCAGCAGAAGTCTCAAGAACGACCATATCATTCTGGATGAGAGATGTCATATTGAGAGCCTATAAAGCAGCAGGACTAGAACCTCCTAGACCTTCCAACCCGCACAAAGTTAGAGCACTGGCATCAAAACTGGCTCTGCACGGAAATTGCTGTATACCAACAATTATGTAGGGCTGCTTTTGGAAGTCGGACACGGTGTTTGCCAACCGCTACCTCCAAGACATAGCCACTGAATACGTCTCAGGCATACCAGTTTGGGCCTCTCGTTGTAGCACAGCAACTAACGGTTCCTCAAAGGCGCTGAGTTTGAAAATCTCACCCTTTATCACATTGACTTGTTGGTAACTTCTACTAAGGAAAAATTATTAGTTTGAAAGTCCATGCGCACAGTCTAGCACAGGCTAGCATGCGTGATTAAAGATCCTGTACTGGTAAAGATCTTACCTGGACGTGAAGGGGTCGCAACTCATTTATGATAAAGATCTTATCATAATCTATGGGTTGTTATGAGATATCTAGTAATAAGAAGATACTAGTTTATCTGTAGCCACATTAATCAACATGATTCAACTTGTTTGAGACTGAAGTAAGACAAGAAAGTGGTCCCCCCGAGTTATAACGGAAGTTGGAAGAATAGGATCACGGAAATGCCATTTCGCAGTTCCCATGGGGGGGATACAGGACGTATCTAAGGACAGCTGATGAATCCACAAGGGCTTGACCCACCACCAATCCGTCAGATTCTATAAGCAAAAGATCATGAGTCAGGATAAGTAAAAATATGTAATTTTTTAAGTAAAATTGATATTTTTATACTTATCCTGACTCATGATGAGAAGCCCTCCCAACCTCCCCGTTGAAGACACTTTTGATTTCACAGCTGATCCAAGTGCATGGGCAGAAATTCAGGAGAGAGTGGCAAGTAAGGCTGGTCACATGACTGTTTGCGCGGGAAAAGGGCAAAAGGGAGGCAACTCATGGGTGAGTGTATTTTTACGTCCGCTTCGGGACTATTTTCAAGCGTTCCACTACCATTCGAAAAGGAAAGGGAGATAAGCAAAAGATCATGAGTTAGGATAAGTATAAAAATATCAATTTTACTTTAAAAATTACATTTTCAGATGTCTCACCCTTTCAATTTGAGTCACTTTGAAATTTTCATGATATTAATTCAGTATCACAGCTAGGGGTGACTATTGAGGGGGAAACAACTATTGCGATAGCGATAGTCTATTGTGACCAACTATTGCAATAGTATTGAAATAGTTTTTTCTGTCCTTGAATTGTCTCATTTGAAGTCATTTCCCAAATGAATGTATAGTTTATATAAAATATAAACTAGCTGAAGTAGTTTCAGTCTCTTTTAATAACTGACAAGAAACTTGAAACCCAGATCAAGTTTGTTTAAGAGGTAACAGGGGCAGAGAACTCTAAATCAAAGTGAACTAATCTGGTACTTCCTGTATTTTGCGATGTGCATTTATCAATGAAAGTCAATTACTAAACTATCGATAGTCACACATACTATCAATGCATCAATAGTTTTTCGTTCCTACCATCAAGTAATTGCTATCAGAGGCTCAACAATTGCAATCCATCAATAGTTCGATGCATCTTTACAGCCCTAATCACAGCACTTAAAATTGTGAAATTTCAGGAATTTTGTGATAAGCTTATATCATCACTTCCTGTTTAAAGACTACTAGACAGGGCAAGGTGCATGAATCTGACTCTTAAGACACACAACACTATTTTCATACATTTGAATAATCAAACCAAATGGGGCCTTGCCTCCTTCATCATCAATATGTAACCTGGTTTGTAACCGGGGGCAGTGGTGTAGTGTTGGCTCGTCACGCCGAAGACCCGGGTTCGATTCCCCACATGGGCACAATGTGTGAAGCCCATTTCTGGTGTCCCCCGTCGTGATATTGCTGGAATATTGCTAAAAGCGGCGTAAAACTAAACTGAGTCAGCCAGTAGTAACCATCTCAGCGACCTTTGTTCATTTTGTGGATAATTTGTTGGTTCCTTGCTCACAGTCAATACACTTTTCAGAAAATCCGGACAGAGTTTGATGGTTTTGAAGGACTGTTTGCTCGCTTCCTCAGTGAATCCGGTCCATCAGTCATCTGGGATAAGATCAAGCAGCTGTCTGATGATACAGTAAGTTCCCTGGGCTGTACCAAGTATCATCCACATTCGGGAGTAACTGTACATCATGCAGCTCCAACACATTCAGTTATTGACAGACACAGTCAATCTCAGTCAAATCGGTTAAACTTGCAGCTGTGACTAACATGATAAATTTTGCTCAGTGATAATATGTGGTTGGTATTAATTGTGGTGTGAATCAATGGGTGGAGATGTGCAGCCACACAGACTCAAGCCAGGTGAGTCCAATTAGGGATAAGCTTACCACATTTTCAATTTAGATGTACTAATCATAGATTTGATACTCTATGGTGAAAATTACTTTCAATAAATATTTTTTAAGTGATTGGGATGCCTAGTGGTCGGTCAAAGTATTTTCTGGATTTAGTTGTTTGGTTCTGTGGTGTATGCAGTGAGTGAAGTCAATTGTTACCAGGGCTCCAGATGAGGGCCAAATCGGCGTATGTACGGATAAAAAATATGCACGATACGGTAGGATGCAATTTAGAAAACGTAGCAGATACGCACCACAGCAATGGTGTTCGGTCTTCGAATCATTTACAGACGTATTATCTGAAAAAGTATTGTTTTATTGTTTATTGACCTGTTTACACAAGAGTAGCTATGTTGTGGTGCATATATTACTTTGGTATGTTTGTGTATTTCTCTTGGGTTCATTTCTGGTGTGTCCCCCGTCGTGATATTGCTGGAATATTGCTAAAAGCGGCGTAAAACTGAATTCACTCTTGGGTTCATTGATATGACAGTCTGCCTACACAAGACCCTGCTCCGATAGAGGGACTCTTGATGGAACACTTATACATATGTTCGTGTAAACATGGACACGCTTGCAAGCACGCACATGCACACACACACACACACACACGGATACACAACATGTTGGTGGATTTCCCCCAGGTGTGTCACCATGATGGTCAACATGTTGGTGGATTTCCCCAGGTGTGTCACCATGATGGTCGGTTGCTCACTCACTCACTCACTCACTCACTCACTCACTCACTCACTCACTCACTCACTCACTCACTCACTCACTCACTCACATATATTTCTGTATTCTCCTCAGGTGCGGCGCTATGGTGGTCTCCCAACACCGGATCCTGCCAGGATTAAGGAACTCCTCAACCAGCTTGTGGTCGTCAAGCTTAATGGCGGCCTCGGCACCGGAATGGGATGTAAAGGACCAAAGAGTGTCATCTCTGTCCGAAATGAACTCACTTTCCTTGATCTGACTGTACAACAAATAGAGGTAGGCTAAATTCTTGGAATGCAAGCTTTGCTCTATAGATGTGTAATGAGCACGTCAGGGCTCCACATACAGAACTGAAAATGCCTTGAATGTTGAAGCATCATCTTGACAAAGCCTTGACTCTAACACATTCATGAAAAAGAAATTTATCAAATCCTTGTTGAAGAGGCCAGAAATGTAGCAAATGCTTGAAAATGACTTAAATTCCATAAAATCTTATGTGTAAGAAGTATTTAAATCAGTGACATGTGTGATAGATTCATGTAACCCGTGTTTGGTGGTATAAACCTACACCTGTTTATTTGTCATCATTCACTTGATGGTCAGTTAATGAATTTATAACAAGTATAATTAGTGGTAACACGACTCAGATTACCAGACAAAGTTTGCCATTTAGCCTTTTTCGTGTCTGGAGTAAATACTCAACTCAAATGATTAACTAAGGTCTGATGTGATGAAAGCACAAGAGGAATTTTCAGCGGAGATAAAAAAAATTAAAAAAACTTGGTCAAAGGAGTAACCGATAACATGTTGATCTTCTTGAACGGCGGATTTGTCAAGAGGTAGTGTTTAGGCATATAGATTTACTAATGTATACCGAGTACACCCATATTCCATCATCAAATGCTGTGTAAAAACAACGTCCTATCTCCAAAGGATTAACAGACAATACATTGATTGATTGCTCATTGTTGTATAACTAAATTACTTTTCGACATAATGGTGGACATCATGAAAATAGGGGGCGGTGGGGTAGCCTAATGGTTAAAGCGTTGGCTCGTCACTCCGAAGACCCGGGTTCGAATCCCCACATGGGCACAAAGTGTGAAGCCCATTTCTGGTGTCCCCCGCCGTGATGTTGCTGGAATATTGCTAAAAGCGGCGTAAAACCAAACTCAGTCAGTCAGTCATGAAAATAGTTACCGTACTAATTTAGCTATCCCGGGTGACCATTGCGACTCTATACCAATGTAAAACACCTGTCAAAGTCAGTGACCAATTTTTCAATATTAGATCGTTAAAGAACATCTGACAAGGTACAGGTTTCTTTGTCAGCTACTGATTGATGGGTTATCGTTCCTTTATGTGGATATAGATGGATGCATTTCTCAAACAAGGTGATATAAGGTAATAAATCATTTATTGTAGCATTCAACAAAATCATTCCACTTCATTTGATTTACTCGTATGCGCGACAGACAACATGCACGAAGTCACTCTTATGGCGTGTGTTTGTGAAATATGATTCACTTAGGCAATATATAAAATGTCTAGATAATACAGTCATTTCTTAAATTCAGTAAAAACAGATCATGTACTTTTTTATGTAGTTCCAAGTGCATAAAACTATACTAATAAATTAACTATGATAGGGTTATAAGGCAAAAATATACAGACGCTCATTGAATTCATTTGGCGTAAAGCTTCAAAACAATTTCATTTGTCATAATTATCAAGATGGAAATATTAATGGGTAAAACAGATTACAATATTTTCCACATTAATTCCAAGACGAAACTGTATTTCATCTTTGTTGATCAATGTAAAGATATGCCCTTATACTATCAATGGTGCAGCAGAGATCGCAACCCAGTCAAGAATTCTGAAAAAATAACAATAACAAAAGCAACAACCAGTCACAGGGGAATTGCTCCAGATCAGTGCCCCTTTGAGGGCCAGCACATTTTAGAAACTACGCCCAGTAGAAAAACTGTTCGCCAAAACATTATAACTGTGTCATACTCTTGCAGCATTAATTACAAAACACAAATACATGGCAAAATGGCCTGACAAATTCTGTGGACAAATAGACAAGTCCTGTTGGCTGCTGGATATTACACTCTATGGCAGCACAGCAGTGGTATCAAAGCGGTAACTACAGCACCATGAAGAGTGCAGATAAACTTTTCTCATAACTCTTTTCCACTTTGCATGTTTAAGTTCTCGGTCAATATGACCGATTAAAGTAATGTAATACTTAAAAGCTGAGTGTCACGAGTCATTTACAGCGTAAAATAAACTGCAGGGCCACCGTAAGGGCTCACTGACATTTTAACCATCAGACCAATAACAAATCTTTCACTAAGGCCAGAGTTGTCTTCTTCTAACAAAATGGCTTACCGGTATATGTTACTGTGAAGGACCAGTTACTTTCTCAGTTAAAAAGCAGTTTGCTTAATGAGATAAGATAAGTTTCCACTGCACCTTTGAATAACAAACTTATCCTTGTGTTTTCCCAAATGTTTAGCCATAAAAGATCTTCTCTAATTTCTTTGTTCTTATGACATATTGACAGAAAGGGGTACTCATTATCTACCTGGTATTTTGATTACAAAGTTTTGTCTCTTCTTCAGGTTTATTTTCAGCTCTGCTGTTTTCAATTTCTAGTGGTAACACACCTTATATTTATTATGTGATTGTAGACATATTTGTTCAGATCCAAAGTAGTTAAATAGGATTCAGTTTCAACAATATTTTTAACTGTGTATAACATCCGAGTTTGGGGCTGTTGTTAATACTACCATACCATTTTGATACAGTTACTCTTTCAGTCTTTGAGTAAAACGTGAATATACTGATTTATATTCTCCACACGTAGTTCAGCCCCACATAAAACCATATGTACAAGGAAGTTGTTGAACATGTGCAAGCCAGGTGACTTTTCCTCACTCATCATACTACTGCAACATTTCTGACATATCTGTTCTATGGCAATCTAACAATTTTAAACCAGTATTTGTTCACCCTCTTTGAGGTGTTTACATACAGTGAATATCTCACACATTTATGGGTAATTGTATAATTAGGAGTTTTAAGATTGACTTGTAGGTAACACTTAACACCGACATGTGTACATTTTATATTTGATAATAAATTGTGAACCCCACTTTTCACAAACATAGGAGAGGATTGGAAATATCGGTGTATCAAAGATTTTAGTAAATACACTTCTATCGATAGTAGACAGAGTTTTCGTACAGGTGAATATACAACTTGGTGTTCTGTAAACACAATGCCGTTTGAAAAATGGTCAAATGTAACATGTCATGTTTTATATTATACTTTCTCGGAAAAGTACAGATTCTAGTACTTTTTGGGTTGAGTCACATCTGGGGTTCGAACCCACACTATCAGAATGACGTACAAAGTCAGCAATGTAACCCACACACGTTGCTGGCAAAAGGTATCAACTTGTCACATATGTATACCTAATGCCTCCATGGTATTAACTAACTCATTGATATACAGTGGAAACATGCATGGACTTAACATGTTTGTTAAGCCCTCAGGATGTGAAAAATATTATGAATATACATTATTATTCCTGGCACTATCATAGACATATTATGTATGCTTTGTATTTTTGTACATAGGTAATTGTACCAATAAAATTGTATATTTCATACAGTTCATCTCATCTCAAAGTGCCGGATGCCTTTAGAAATCTACAAAGGCTGTATAAAACTAACCTTTTTTTGTGCCGGTACTTTTGGCAATAATATCTAGAAGGACAATCTGTTGTCTGGACTGAAACATGAGAGTCATGAAGTGTTTTAGTATACAATTCATTCCTCATCATTAATCTGTCTTTCATATGTTTAAAAAATCTCTCAAGGACACTTACAAAGGCAATCCCAGATTAGTGATTTGGATCCTTTCTTATATAACTTTTATAGATAGGGATGATATCTGACCATTTTTCGAGAAATTTACATGATTCAAGGTATCATTAAAGAAAACTAAACGAGCCCAAGTAAAATATCATTACCTTCTCGTAAGAATTCTGCTGAAAGTTTATCTGATCCAGAAGTTTTGTTCCTCTTCAGTTATGATCCGACAAAAATTAACTTTTTGTTATCCTTGGTTGCACTTTCTTGACAAACACTGTCTTTGGGGAAAGGTAGGTCATTTCAATCTTAAAAGATTATCTACAGTGATACAATCGTTCAGCATTCCAAAACTAGCATTAAAATCACCACCTAAAATGGAAACAATTGATATGCATTCTCATTTGTTCAAATTATGTAACTTCCAAATGATGGTCATTACAGAGAATAAGGCATTCTCTTCCCACAGAGGTTACTTGTCATATCTTCCTACGAACCTCTGTTCTAATACGGCCATATTTCCCGGTTCTCGTAAAATCCCCTAGCGGCAAAAGATCGCAACACGAATTATCTCCCTTCTTTCTATCCAATCAGAACACGTGTTACATCGACTTAGATTCAACTTGACTAACACAAGCAAATGTGGGGCCACAAATATCCCCCATCTGCCGGGGACTTGTGTTGATGTTACACACAAGACGTTTAATGGCAAGCTTGTCCGTTGTCAACGAGGGCGATGGAGATGCCACTGATCAGCCATAACATGACTGAGTTCTGTCTAGAAGAAACGTTTGCGCATCGCGCAGGGGAAGAGGTTTAGTTTTCTCGAAGCATACGGAAATTACCGAGGCCTTGCGAATGATCACTTTTGAAACAACATCGCTGATTGCACAACTAAATCTGATTGCCTCCAATCACGAGTCTTGAACGCTCACACCATGAAAGGGCCGTATTAGAACAGAGGTTACGTAGGAAGATATGACAGGAGTAACCTCTGTGGGAAGAGAATGAGAATAAGGAGGTTGCGTACAAATCCCTCCTAGTGCCATGTTTTTGTCATCATACCACATGAGATTTATCCACCCGTACAAACAAAATTATCAAAATTTATGTGTAATATTGTGACACATTATGAAAGGTCTATTCTTATCAGTCTCAACATTCCGAACTGTGAAGCTCCGGGTTAGAATTGGTCTTCAGCAACCCATGCTTGTCACAAGAGATGACTAACGGGATCAGATGGTCAGGCTGGCTGACTTGACACATTGACACTCCTAATTGTGTAGATCGATGCTCATGCTGTTCTCTATATTGTCTGGTCCAGTCTCAATAAGTGTCATAGCCATACAGCTGGAATATTGCTGAGTGAGGCATTAAACTACAAGCAAACAAACTCAACGTTCCATCGCTATAGATTGGGTGCTTATAAATATAAGTCATCGAGTTTAAGCTGGGAGTTTTTGTCGCTAAGTTTGGTAAAAACTGTACTACATATCTCTGTCTTGAGGGTGTAGACATTTCACTTTTACTGCTCTTGGTTTGGATGTCTTTTTGTGTTCTACCATCGTGATGTGCATGTCGTGTATTGTTCACAGCCTTTGTCTGGGATACACTGTCAAAGACTAACAATGATCTACTGTCTGCATGCCTTTGTCTGGGTTACTCTGTCAAAGACTAACAATGATCTACTGTCTGCATGCCTTTGTCTGGGTTACTCTGTCAAAGACTAACAATGATCTACTGTCTGCATGCCTTTGTCTGGGATACACTGTCAAAGACTAACAATGATCTACTGTCTGCATGCCTTTGTCTGGGTTACTCTGTCAAAGACTAACAATGATCTACTGTCTGCATGCCTTTGTCTGGGATACACTGTCAAAGACTAACAATGATCTACTGTCTGCATGCAAAGACTTTGTCTGCATGGTCTACACTGTCAAAGACTAACAATGATCTACTGTCTGCATGCCTTTGTCTGGGATACACTGTCAAAGACTAACAATGATCTACTGTCTGCATGCCTTTGTCACTGTCAAAGATACACTGTCAAAGACTAACAATGATCTACTCTACTGTCTGCATGCCTTTGTCTAGGATACACTGTCAAAGACTAACAATGATCTACTGTCTGCATGCCTTTGTCTGGGATACACTGTCAAAGACTAACAATGATCTACTGTCTGCATGCCTTTGTCTGGGATACACTGTCAAAGACTAACAATGATCTACTGTCTGCATGCCTTTGTCGGGGATACACTGTCAAAGACTAACAATGATCTACTGTCTGCATGCCTTTGTCTGGGATACACTGTCAAAGACTAACAATGATCTACTGTCTGCATGCCTTTTGTAGACTTGTTTACTTCTTCCATCAACTAAACAATGTTATGTTGCCCTGAATATGATTCTATTACATCTGTTACGAGCGCCATGCTACACACATGACTCTCGAAGTGACAGATACTATCCGCATTCTGTCCTCCCAATTAAGACTACAAATAGTTTCTAATACGTTACACTCGTATTTTATTTTAGAATCATATTGGGAAACTGCTCATAATGTTTACACTTCTACAGAGATGTAACATAATATTACCTTTAGAAATACTGTTATCAAAATCTTGTTAAAAAACTTTCATCAATCAGATATATCACTGTCTCTCAGTGTTTGTTTGTTAATACGAACTTGGTTATAACTGCTGGCAACCATAGACTGCTTTCAATACTTAACAAGTAGTAACAGTAATGACAATAATAACTAGGATTGCCTCCTGGGCATTACTGACGGTCTTCTGACTTCCCCATACACTCCCCGTGGCTAACTTTACTTATACTGTTTCTTTGGACGCCAGCTGGAGCGCCCATTACAGTGTTTTTGAAATTAATTTGGCATTGATTCAATCCTGCTGACACAAACGGAAAATTCACAAACTGCAAAAAAACAAACAGGAAGACACAGTCAAACAAAGCAAAATAATACAGTAATATCTACAGACATATACTAAAAGTGATTACTGGTAAATATTGTAGATTTTGTTGTGGTCAAAAAGTCAAGCGTATTCCTGTCACAGTCAGGCTGGTAACCATACTGCTGGAGAAATCACATCCTGGCAATTCCAGAACACTAATTGTTTTGACTGTAGACCTAAGAACAACAGAGATAAGGCCTGTTAAAGAGGGAACTATTTCTGTGGGCTCTGGAAAACCAGGAAGTGGTGATTGTTGCTAGATTTTACGACGCTTCCTCCAGCTATCTCACCATTAACGAAATGCGAAAAGGCCTAATGTTAATGTTTGTGCCGTGATTGTGACGTAACTATTGACTTTTTACAAAATAATAATGTGAAGCAAAGATGTTCCACATTTCATTATCTACAGTTTGGTACCTTGAAAAATGAAATCCATTGTTTTCGCAGAGCTGACATTTTTATGAACCCTATGAAAATGTGTCTTGACAAATTGACCAACTTCCAAGGCTTATAACTCCACACCTATTCAAGATATCGACATGCCTTGAGCAAGCTCAGTAGTCCAGAGTTTGGGCTTTACAACGATATATCAAACACAATTGTACTATATGCCATTCAGGAGGAGAAGTTTTTTAAACACAGGCACCATCAAAACGTGAAAATCGGCAAAAAATTCAGTTTTTTTCAAAATTGAGGAAAATCTATCATGGCGGCCAACTTCCGCTATGCGTTGAATCGATGGGGAAGGAGGTTGTGTACATTGAGTGAAAATTTGGTCAATTTATCTCTAGTAGTTTTGGAGATACTGAGGTTTACAGATTTCGACATTTTGGGTTATCTGCCCTTACCGTAAGCCGGAAGTCTGGATTTTTTCGACTCTGTATCAATTTCAGCATACAGGCTATCATCTCTGAAAGTGTCATGAACATCGACCCAGCGGTTAGGTCAGGAGAGCTGGTACAAAAAACGTACAAATAATAATAATAATAATTCGAGTAAAAACAATAGGTCTTCCAGACATTCGTCTGAAGACCTAATGATAATAAGATTCCTCATATTAGCTGGACTTGACAGGACTTGACTATGACTCCATAGAAGGGTGTATGGTGCAAACACAAGACAGGCTTGATCAAAGGATCAGTGTACATTCTCTTCTCCCTGGGAAGTATGCAACTAAAGGGTAACCTTTGTAAATAGAGATTACAAAATGAGTGGGTGTTGAATAAGGAAATAATTCCAATGAGATAATTTTAAATGTTTTGATTTATTCATGAGTGAAAGTGAATCCATGATGACAAATCAAGCAGACGATGCAGAATGTAAACAAAACGAAAGGGAGATAACTCGGTTATGACTACTTTATAGATGAAAATGTGCAATTTTAAAATATTCAAATGAAAAGAAATGCTAATCCCCAGGACACTGAAATAAATTTTCGACTGGTTACACAACACCTGTTTCAAATAACCAAAATTATCGCATAAAGATATTGAAAACATATGTTTAACAAGGTTAATTATACACAAATGTTTTGTAAATTAGATGTACTTGGATATAAACCAGGATTACGCGTGGTGTGGTGCTGTGTATTCAGCAGCAGCCGCACATACGTACGTCCTGATTCTTGCACTGTTGTACCCAATATCTTTAAATTTGGTGACAGCCTACATTTGGGGATTACGCAGACACCAGTTGATTTAGGTGACTTTGATATTATCTTCAAGGTCACCACAACACTTTGACCACTTTTCAAACTTATGTAAACGCAATTTCTCATAAAACATTGCAACCCAATGTCTTCAATTATGTCAACAGCCTACATTGGGTGATTATGCAGACACCAGTCATTTCAGGCATCTTGTATATGACCAAAAACTATAAAGTAGTAAATATGTTATAAATATTTCATTCTTCTTTAACGGCGGGGGACATTGCCATATTAGTGGCAAACACTTCTTGTTGTTTTTTTGTGAGTTTAGTTTTATGCCCCTTTTACCTATATTCCAGCAATATCACTGTGGGCACCCCCATATTTATCTGTGAGGGAGGGTAAGAAAGCCTAGTGGTTAAAACATTTGCTGAGCATGCAGAGGGCCCGGCTCCGATTCCCCACATTGGTACAATGTGTGAAGCTCATTTCTGGTGTCCCTTGCCATGATTGTTATGGAATACTCACTATTTATCTAAGAATTGGTTTATCCAAACACGTAAGGTTTATTCAGTTCTCTGTGTGACATGAAACCAGTCTGAAGGTGTAAGTGCTTATTTCTTTGTTAAGTTTCAGAATACTGAAATGTTTTCTACGGTGTCACAAACTCACGATGATTTATCATCTGAAACAAGTAAGGTGAAATTTAATGGTATATTTCTTATATTTGCAGCATTTAAACAAAACATACAACACAGATGTTCCACTAGTATTGATGAATTCCTTCAACACCGATGATGATACGGCGAAGGTGCTGAAGAAGTACGGACAGGTGAAAGTCAGTATCTACACCTTCAACCAAAGCAGGTACTGAACAACAATATATTGTCCTCAGGACCTTCCTCCAGCACACCGTTGTTGTCTGTCTAAACCTGACATGTAGTGGACAGGGCAAGTCCAGTTTAGACAGTGGTTCAGATTAGTGAGATTATATCATTTGTCCAGTTTTGGCAGATTTCAATGAGATATAACAGTTGTAAAAAATGCTGTTCTTTATGTTTTACCTTTGTTCTTTTAGTTTTTGTAGAGAAATCTATAATCCCTCCCTAACTGACGTTATTGTCATCATCTTGTGAAGATTTCTTTTCGATTTCTTTTATCGAGTGACAAGGTGAACTTCCGTCTCAACCCATGAGCAGTCCCTTCTCCTTTGTAAGGCATTTTCTTTAAGACCAGACATCAGTATACATTCCATTGTTGTTTTTGGAATTCTCAGTGTTTCAGCCATTTGAGATTTATTGTAGATTATTCTTGAAGTTTTTCCAATAATTTCTTTCACATGCACGCTAGTTGGGGCATCTTTTCCACACAAAATGCAAAGCTGCAAAAAGCAGATAAAAAACTGTCAGATCACAAAATGGCAAACATCACATGACCTTCACAACTTCATCCACATCAAACATGCAGCCATTAACGCTGCGATACAGTTCAGAACACACAACATATAAGACAAATACCTATATCACATACCTATTTTGCAGACAAATTATGTTTTGGTCTTGTTTTAACCATTTTCTGTAATCGCTCAAACTGCATGTTTGGTTCTGTTTTGAGCCTGTACTTTCTGCTTATGTTGGCATAATTGAGTTCAGATGATTAGATTTTATTGTTTCCTTGGTATTTATGCCAGAAATATCTGAACATCAATGTTGATTGTAACTTTAGTTAAATAGCTGTCTTCATTGACATTTTAAACTGTCAGCTATACGCAGGTGAGCGTCAGTGCTTTGGCAATAAACGGATCAGTCAATGAAATATACATGGTGTTTGACAGGAAAATGCAAATAAATTGTATCCACAATAGAGGACAATAAATTAAACATGTCCAGGGTAAGACTTCCTAACGGTGTGTCAGAGGTATGTCCTATCTATGCTGTTATCTTAGAGCCGCTGTGGCTTCATATGCCGAGAAACACCTGAGGTGCTTATGTTATTGGTTGAAGTGCTTTAATATAACTCAAAACACTAGAGGGCTTGGTTGAAGTGAACGAGCTGATGTCACTGTTCAGTGTTCAAGTTTTTTCCACGTTCTTACCAAGATTTTATTAGACTGGAAATATTGTTCTTCTGAACATATCATTTCATATAAAATTCTGTGAAGTTCACCTAACTGTCTCTTAAACGGACAACCCATTAAGAATGAATACAGCAGAACTGTATCTACGTGGTCTCAGACGCTCAGTTTGGTAATGAACTGAAAAATATGTTTTATCTTTAACCAAATGCTGTTTGACAGATTACTACACTGTTCATATCATTTCTGTTAGATTGTATGAAATTCACCTAACTGTCTCTTAAACACACAGATCTGGGTTAGAATTTGTCTTCAGCTACACATGCTTGTCGTAAGAGACAACAGGATCAGGTGGTTAGACTTGCTGACTTGGTTGACACATGTCATCGTATCCCAGTTGCGTAGATCGATGCTCATGCTGTTGACCACTGGATTGTCTGGTCCAGACTCAATTATTTACAGACCGGTACCATATAGCTGGAATATTGCTGAGTGCAGCATTAAACAACAAACCAACCAAATTAAACGCACAACCCGCCAAGAATGAATACAGCAGAAGTGCATCAGTGTGGTCACTGTCAGACACTTCTTTTGAACTGAAAAAAATATTTTGTATTCTTCACCAGTTGCTGCTTGACAGATTACAAAACCACTTCATGTGTGTGTTTTTTACCAGGTATCCAAGGATCAACAGAGAGTCCCTGTTGCCTATTCCCCTGAACTTTGGAGTTGAGAGTCAGGACGGGTATGTATGTGCTACATGAAAGCCTCCCCCTCCTAAATGTTGGTGCCAGAGCCCCATAAGGTTGTACTCTGGATGTCCTAATAGTTTACTAGATGTATACGTTCGTCCCTTATCCTTGCATGAAGCGACAGGTCAATACGGTATTGATCACTTGGCTATGAGCATGTACAGTCATGTATTGTATGTGTAAATCAGTGTAATATATTTGTACATGCTGTTACACAGATATTATCAAGAGTTCTTTATTCAGGATTTATGACAGATTTGGTGGTATGCCAGATGGCAAGGTCAAGTTTGGTACATTTCTAAATGGGAAGCAAGATTAAACAATAGTAAAGGGAAGCCAGCTATTTTGAATTTGAATCAGCCATTTTAAATTATTTTATTTTATTCAGAATTATTATGTATATTAAAGTCAGGTAGGATAGCAATTGAGAATTGGTACCAAGTAACCTATGACAGTGTTTGCCATGACGCAGAAAACCTGCATATTTGACGCTCAAATTATCTCAAATATGCAGTGAATTTAAAAGCTTGCGTCATTGTTGACGCTATGCTTCTGGGCCCTTAGTTCAGATAGTCTAAACTGACCAGAGAGTCATGATGACTCCTAAATTTTTATGCCTAGGGCAAACACTGCTATGAAGGTTCTAAGAGTTGAGTAAATGGGTCAGGCTGTGGGAACTGGAATTGAGCACTGCTCATGACATCCATCACTGGATTGTTTGGTCTGTCCTGAGTGCAGCGTTATACAGCCAACACACAAAGGCACACACACACACACACACACATACACATACACATACATACACATGCACATGCACACTCACAGGCACACGCACATGCACAGCTCCCCATAGATCATGATGATGGTTGTCCCCGCAGGTGGTACCCTCCTGGTCACGGAGATGTCTACCTCAGCTTCTACAACTCCGGGCTGTTGGATGAGTTCATAAAGGCAGGGAAGAAGTATGTGTTTGTTTCCAACATCGACAACCTGGGTGCAACTGTCGACCTCAGTATCCTTTGTCAGCAACAACTAAGCTCACACACTTCATTGGCCGGAGAAACAACATTATCCTGTCACTAGTAATATTTCCAGACGAAATGTTTGCTAGGTTTCACAAACGTAAGAGGCTTCACCTCAGGCATACTGAAGTTATCTCCCTTGGCGACACTATTTTGTAGGTGTCATCTTAAATTGTGTCTTGCTCAAATATCACATGTTATCATACAAATAATTCCATTAGAAATGTGGCATGTGCTATCAGGGATTCTAGACTGATGAGGTTCAGACTGATGTGCTTTTCAGACGACAGGGTTCAGACTTGTGCTTTTTAGACTGAGAGGGTTAATTTTTTTCAGTATTTTTTTTTATTGGTTCAGATAATGTAGTTTCACTGTATGGATATATACTTCTCACAGTTATCTTCGTAAGAAACCACATATAGCTAACATCTTACCAACTGTGTCTACTAACACCAGGTTGCATGATATCATTGATGAATCTTTCCACACAGTGGAATGAAATGGACTTTCAACACTTGCAACACTTCTTTGAGTTGCAACACCTTAACCAATGAAAGATATTCTTAATTTCCTTCTGAACCCGGAGAGACGGACCTACGCCAGAGTTTGTGATGGAGGTCACCGACAAAACCAGGGCAGATGTCAAGGTAGACAACTCTTGATTGTCAAGCTAACCAGACACACTCCAAACAAAATGTATCTCAGTTCAAACACTGTCTGCTATCCAGTGTATTATGTCTCCAGGCTGTTATGATGGATACACAGAACCCATTCGACACCTAAATTAACTTCTTCTGAAATGTCACGATGTTCAAAATACAAAATAACCATTCAACCAAACTATCCAGATGAATGAGAGACATTCCGGGACATGGTGAGATAGCATCCAAAACAAAGCTATGGTACCATTAGAGTCTAAAGCACTTGAACAGAATACATTGGATATTATATTTTAGGGTAAGATCAAGACAAAAATGTAAACTGCAGACTGGGAAAAGGTCTGTTCTTTGTTTCCAAGTTATATTTAATATTATGAAATGCTGGGTGAGGGGATGATGGACCAGTGTTCCTGCTCTTAATTTTACACTTGACCCTTCAGGGTGGGACACTGGTAGAATATGAAGGCAAGACAAGGCTTCTGGAAATTGCCCAGGTCCCCAAGGAACATGTGAGTAGTAATGTCAGCTCCAGATTTAACAATGAGTACATTACTTATGTAACAGTGATTGCATTGTTTATGTAACTGTGAATACATTACTTATGTAACTGTGAATGAATTTCTTATGTAACAGTGAATGCATTATTTATGTAACTGAATGAATTTCTTATGTAACAGTGAATGCATTATTTATGTAACTGTGAATGCATTTCTTATGTAAAGTGAATGTATTATTTATGTAGCTGTGAATGCATTAATAATGTAATAGTGAATGCATTAATAATGTAATAGTGAATGCATTAATAATGTAATAGTGAATGCATTATTTGTGTAACTGTGAATGTATTCCTTATGTAACAGTGAATGTATTATTTATGTAACTGTGAATGCATTACTTATGTTGGATGCTTATGTATCCATCAGGTATTCACTATCGTTGTGATATGTATAATTGTATTTTATGTTTGTTTGTTTTTGTTGCTCTATAATTATCATAGGTTTTATTAACATACTGCTTCATTATTTCTACAGGTTGATGAATTCAAGAGTGTAAGCAAATTCAAGTAAGTAAATTTTCTGTAAATCAGAATCATTTGTTTTGTTACATGCATAATCAGTTTTAATGAAAACATCACTTGTAACCACACAACTGTGATAATTTGACATTTCTAAGTGACAAAAGTGACATTTGAGACTAGACTAGTTGTACGATGGAGTTGAGGTGGTTATCTGACCATGCTGACCGTGTGGCAACATGCCAATTGTTTGTCATGGGCTACAGCAACAGGCTGTTGTAATGTGGCAGTCATATTGTTGACAACAGTGTGAACAAGATATATCTAATCTTTATAACTGATATTATAGGGTTGTCCTTATGTTTCACTTCACTTCTGTATTTTAATATTCAGTTAGTGCATGACTTTAGTTCTATTCCGCTTTTAGCAATATTCCAGCAATATCATGGTGGGGAACACCAGAAACATTGCATCCATGTGGGGAATCGAACCCAGGTCTTCGGCAAGGGGATGCTTTTACCACTAGGCTACCCGACAGCTCCTTTTAATATTCAGAGTTTTGGGCAATAATCATTTTAAAATAAATTTACTCAGCTCAGTATTTTTTATTCCATTTAACATGACATTGTGGTATGGACGAGTTCACGGAGGGAAATTACTTGGGAATTTGTGCTGGATGTTGATGTTTTAGAGTGCAGGTATTTAGTGGTTAATTCTTCTACATTTCTAATCCATACAAATTATATAAATAGAACACTCGAGAAAAATACATTGTATTTATATCATGTATATCATTTGCTTTCGTCTCCATTCAGATAGTCCACAATGAATGAAGTCTATTATTCACAGTATAATAGTGCTCTAAATAACATTTCCTTACAGGATTTTCAATACAAATAACTTATGGATGAATCTAGATGCTATCAAGAGGATTATAGAAGAGAAAACACTACACATGGAGATCATTGTCAACCCAAAGGTAGGGCGATTAACTTGTATTTCCTTCCATATTGTGCATGTGTTCCTGGGTTTCGCTGTTGAAATACTGATGTTGTATTAAAACATTCCTAATGTGATATTATACAATTATAGACTCTTGTAGAGGTCGATATCGGTTTTTATTAACCTGAGTAAAACAATATCGTCCGAGCTTGCGAGGTTGATTGTGACAATGGAATGATGTCCTATAGGTATTCCTAATGTCATATCAGTGATTGTTATTGTGACAATGGAATCATGTCCTATAGGTATTCCTAATGTCACATCAGTGATTGTTATTTTGACAATGGAGTCATGTCCTGTAGGTATTCCTAATGTCATATCAGTGATTGTTATTGTGACAATGGAATGATGTCCTATAGGTATTCCTAATGTCATATCAGTGATTGTTATTGTGACAATGGAGTCATGTCCTGTAGGTATTCCTAATGTCATATCAGTGATTGTTATTGTGACAATGGAATGATGTCCTATAGGTATTCCTAATGTCATATCAGTGATTGTTATTGTGACAATGGAGTCATGTCCTATAGGTATTCCTAATGTCATATCAGTGATTGTTATTGTGACAATGGAATCATGTCCTATAGGTATTCCTAATGTCACATCAGTGATTGTTATTTTGACAATGGAGTCATGTCCTGTAGGTATTCCTAATGTCATATCAGTGATTGTTATTGTGACAATGGAATGATGTCCTATAGGTATTCCTAATGTCATATCAGTGATTGTTATTGTGACAATGGAGTCATGTCCTGTAGGTATTCCTAATGTCATATCAGTGATTGTTATTGTGACAATGGAATGATGTCCTATAGGTATTCCTAATGTCATATCAGTGATTGTTATTTTGACAATGGAGTCATGTCCTGTAGGTATTCCTAATGTCATATCAGTGATTGTTATTGTGACAATGGAATGATGTCCTATAGGTATTCCTAATGTCATATCAGTGATTGTTATTGTGACAATGGAGTCATGTCCTGTAGGTATTCCTAATGTCACATCAGTGATTGTTATTGTGACAATGGAGTCATGTCCTATAGGTATTCCTAATGTCATATCAGTGATTGTTATTTTGACAATGGAATCATGTCCTATAAGTATTCCTAATGTCATATCAGTTACTGTGACAATGGAGTCGTGTCCTGTAGGTATTCCTAATGTCATATCAATTATTGTGACAATGGAGTCATGTCCTGTAGGTATTCCTAATGTCATAGACCGCCTCCGTTGTGTAGTGGTTAGAGCGTCCGCCCAGACAGCGGAAGTTCGCGGGTTCGATCCACGACCGCTTCATACCAAAAGACGTTAAAATATGGTACTTGTTGATCCCTGCCTGGCGCTTGGCATTAATGGGTACATCAAGGACTGGTCGGCTCAGAGTCAGTATAATGTGTCTGAGTGGGGTATTCCTGCTTCACTGCGGCATGGTATCTCAGTGGGCTAGCACTATAAATCCAGCTTCAGTCTGGGCTAGTACAAGCAGGCACACATACACATACACACACATGCACGTCGTCATATGAGCGAAATATTCTCAAGCACGACGTTAAACCCAATTTCACCTCACCTCACCTAATGTCATATCAGTGATTGTTATTGTGACAATGGAATCATGTCCTATAGATATTCCTAATATATTTCGTGTTTGAATTTGGTAGTAGCCTTGTGCATCAAAAGAGTCAACTTAATGAATCAGGAGTAGAGATTCAATGACTTTACTGGGAGATTCAATGACTTTAACCCGATGACGTCTCAGGTTCTCTGCTTGCTGATGCAGATTATGTTCAGGTTGATTGATTTATGTCTCAATTACTGACTGAAACTCACAAAATTCACTGCTATTTAGACATAAATAGTACTTTGTATAGATTTGGATTGTGTGTCTGTAATTGAATTTGCTTATCTCACAGACTCTCGACAATGGCACCAATGTTATTCAACTGGAGACAGCTGTTGGAGCTGCCATCAAGAGCTTTGAAGGAGCTATAGGTAACCATGGCAACTGTCCTATAAGCTGCTTTCTCTTACATATTCAGTCCTGAATGATTCCACTGCTCCTGAGTATCTAAGGTGCCTATTTTCGTACAAAACTTCAAACAGAACTCTTCGATCCAGCAGTGCTTTGAATGATCTTGCCATCCACAGAACCACTACTAAAATGGGGGAAAGGTGTTTTACAGTTGTAGCCCCAGCCTTGTGGAATGAACTTCCAGCTGAACTGAAAAGTGCAAAATCAAGGGATTCATTCCAAAAAAAACCTTAAAACACACCTATTCAGACAATATTTTAGCTTTGAATCCTCGACTCCCCCATATTCAGCATCTTAGCTTTTACTGTCATTTTAAGCATCACTGGGTTTTTTCTAATCATTGTGTAATTTTTCTGTAAAGCGCCACTGAGCAAGAAATAACCTGGATATTGGGCGCTATACAAATAAATTGTCATTCATTGTCATTCATTCATTCACTCACTCCTTGCAGCTTATGTTTTCATATTACTCCATCCTTGGAGAGGTCAAGTAATGTGCAATACTCTGTGCAGAGTTGTGTCCCTTGAACTGCATGTGGGTTTGAATTCTGGTTTGTCCCAGTAATGTTTCTCATCAGCACCATACCCCTTGTTGTTGTTTTTACAAAAGTGATAAATGTACATCACTTCAGGACTCCAACATTAAGCTGACATACCATGAGGACATTTCAGGACAGTAAAAGGTGGCTATAAATCTAACTCACACCAAAACCATTGTATGTGTTGATGTAGAATAAATGGAAGATGTGATACAGGTAACAAAGATACACGTACATGATTCACTAGGAGTTTAGACCCATGAAGATCCGGGTTAGAATTGGTCTTCAGTAACCCATGCTTGTCGTAAGAGGCGACTAACGGGATCAGATGGTCAGGCTCGCTGACACATATCATTGTATCCAAATTGCATAGAACGATGCTCATGCTGTTGATCACTGTATTGTCTGGTCCCGACTTGATTATTTACAGACCACCGCCATATAGCTGGAATATTGCTTAGTGCGGCGTTAAACAACAAACCAACCTACCACTGGGAGTTATTAATGTAGAATCTAATTATTGCTTTGGTCCCTGACAAATCTGTAAATGTCTGTAAAAGTTTTGCCTCAGATGTATATTAATTTGTGTTGTCTCTGGTAATTCATGTATGATTAAGTGTGTGCATCTTACATCATGTAACTAGGTATAAACGTGCCGAGGAGTCGGTTCCTTCCCGTGAAGACATCCTCGGATTTGCTGATAGTAATGAGTAACCTGTACAACATGAAGACAGGGGCCCTGGAGATGAGCCCCAAACGTTGTTTCCCCACCGTGCCCCTGGTCAAACTTGGAACACACTTTACAAAGGTAGGCCAATAGGACTGGCAACAAAACACAAACTGATGCTCTTCAAATCTGGTAGATATATTTTAGAACCCTCCCCTGTGAAATCTATTTGCTAAACAATCTCCTTACAATCACTTTTACTCTGATACCATAACTCTCGGCAAAGTAACCTAGCAATCATTTCACATGTCAAGACTGGAGAACTCTGTAATTACCTCAGGAGGATTCTGGGATAGAGAAGGTCCCCACAACCTTAGCTGGTCGTAAGAGGCAACTAAGTGGATTGGGTGGTCAGACTTGGATAATTGTTTGTCATCCCACTACGATAGTGTGGAATGTTGATTAAAACAGATCACTGGATTATCTGATCCAGATTTGATTATATAACAGGCTGCTGTTAGATGACTGGAATATCATGGAGAGTGAGGTTGGCCAGATTTGCACCTACTTTTTCACTACTTTGTATTATCTTATGATTAATATTTCTTTTGAAGTCTTGTAAATCATAACAATTTGTTTGATCCCAGGTTAAGGACTTCTTGTCCCGGTTCTCCAGCATTCCCGACATAATGGAGCTGGATCACCTCACAGTGTCGGGCGATGTCACCTTCGGCAAGAATGTCAGCCTAAAGGTACGTACTAGCTCACCAAACAAAGATCGTGGATGGAAGGATGGGTGGGTCGGTGGGTGGATGGATGGATGGATGGATGGATGGTCATTAGCTTTAGAAGTTTAGCCACTAGTCCAAAGCCAGATTTGATTAAAATTCTGTTCTAGGATGCTTGCCAGTAGATACTGGTATATTAACACTTTAGAAACTGATGTTCAAAGCATGATCAGGATAGTAGACATTTTGGGCACGGACTGCATCAGTGTATTGATGCATTGCAAATTTACCCCTCTATGCATGTACGTGTTCATACTTTAAATCTGTTGATTTTGCAAAACCTAAAATTTACTGTCCTGATAACCACATGAGCACCTTACCAAGAACAAACTGCTAAACATGATTAGATAGCAGTGTCAGACCAAACGTCAATAAACCATCCATGCATGATGATATCAGCCAACTTCTTTCAGAGGCATTTTAGAAGTTGTAAAGATAATAGGAAAACCAAGAAGTTAATTAATCATAGAAGGGCGGTGGGGGTAGCCTAGTGGTTAAAGCGTTTGCTCATCACGCCGAAGACCCGGGTTCGATTCCCCACATGGGCAAAATGTGTGAAGCCCATTTCTGGTGTCCCCCCGCCATGATATTGCTGGAATATTGCTAAAAGCGGCGTAAAACCAAACTCACTCACTCACTATCAATAGAACTTGGTTTTCCTTCAGTTTCAGCCAAGTATATATTTTAGCCTTTTGTATGAAGGTGTGCAAGGGTCTCTTCAAGTCATGTCCCAGGAATTTTTGAATGAAATTTAGTCAATCGTAAATGTTTTTTCCATTTTATTACCAGGGAACGGTCATCATCATAGCGAACCATGGTGAGAGGATAGACATCCCAACTGGTGCCATCTTGGAAAATAAGATAGTATCCGGCAACCTCCGTATCCTCGACCATTAAGATGAAGAATTAGAATTATTGTTTTTGATGGCACTACCATGCTAAGCCTATAAGTGTGCAAATTGTATATAATGTCAACTGTCCATACACTTTCAACAGATAAGATATCCAGTGTTGTGTGAAAATGGGTTCTTGGATAAATTATACAAATGGGGTCAGTTTGGGTATCATTTTTAATCACATTTCACTTATAAGTGGATTTAGGGAGTGAAAATATAACAATGTAATTGTTAGCATGAGTTTGTTGTGTGGTTGTTTTGGAAAGAATGTTTATGAATATATGACAGTACATTGGTGTAATAAACCAGATGAGCTTGTAATATAATATAGAGATAGAATCTCTCCAAGGTGTCTAACAAATATGACTATATTCCTCCCTCACATAATGAGATCAAGAAAACCATTTCTCAATAAAAGCAGTCAAACAGGCTTTAGAATATTTGTAACACTCTATGTAACATGGTTACATAAATTTGACAAGTCATACGACTGCCTTTGAAGTATGGACAATCTAGGCATAAAACCGATTTCTACAAGCTTAACCCCCAAACTGTATATCGCTCTGAAAGAATATCACGTTATTATTGACTCTCATAATCATATGAAATATTGTTGTTTTCATGGCCAAATGAGCAGAAATGTATTGACCATACTCCATGTAACCGGTGTATGAAATAAGCCAATAACCCAGCCAGAGATCGTAACTGCAATATGTTACCAGCCCAAAATGGATTTAACCAGACCAAATATGGTGAATTTACTCAGATGTATGGAACATCTAAAATTTAGCCATCAGGGCCCCGTTCCTCAAAGCAATCGTAGCGCTACGACAGTCGTAAGTCTATGTTAAAGTATGGGAGTTACGACTGTTGTAGCGCTACGATCGCTTTGAGGAACGGTGCCCAGGGGTGGCTAGCTGTAACTTTAGACCATCCGTCAGACATCTAGACCGTCTCGGTCGGGCGGTCTGACGGGCCTTATTTCATACACTGATGTAACAGGTGAGAATTGGAGGCTATTTATATCCTTATATCAAGAGTATTCAGAAGCACAATCATGCAAATTAACAAATGTATATTTACAACTGACTTGGCATTACATGAAGGTAGTTTATTTCGGGGAAATTGTAAGTATGAAATAATAGGAACAAGTGTGACATGAAGCCTTCCACACAAGGGGTAGTCTGTTGGAGATGTTTGGTAGAGTTGTTTGGTAGCTGTTTCAGAGGATCTAGTCCGGACTTTCCTATAGAAACACTCCATGATCCTTGCAGTTCTTTCTCATGACAGTGTTACCCTGTAACATACAATATCTGTATTATTTTACACTGAATTTACATGTATTTGTAGATTCCTTTAAACTGTGTTCCATGTCAGGCTGTGTTTATCACAAATGTCTCATATACAGATATTTTCTTCCCGGTTGAAGATGTGCTAGTATTAACAGAACTATCTCTTCACACGTTCTAATTGCACCTTTTTAGAACTATCTGGAATGTCTTACCAGAATTTCCTAAATATCCCTTTTCTTTATTGTTCTGCAATATTTATTCATCAGGTTATAAAATATACAGCTGTTTTACCATGAAAGTCGGTTTCATTGGTTGATCTCTCCTTTCAAGATTACATCTGTAAAGCCCATGTGTTACCAGTAATTAATGCTCTGCTGATACTTCAGTCACCGTATTTCCTCTACCAGACACCCAGGTGTCTATTAGTGTAGGGCAAGCTGTAAACAATGAGCCTCGTTCATGCTAGTCCAGTTGCAACTCACAACCCGGTAACAGTAAATTCTAGATATGCAGCTGCTGAAAATCACCTTATTAAATCACTAACTTATCATCAAATGATAGACCCAGTGTCTAATAGAGGAAATGTGGTATTTAGACATATCGGAGGGTTGCAGTTTGATGTGTGCATACATGTTATAAAGCGTACCGACTTATTTCTTGAACATACTTGTTCTTTACAACAATATATATAATAAACACCCCATGTTTTAGCATGTAAATTAAGTTGACTATCGTTCTTTTATTTCTGTGACAACAGCTTGCTTTAAGTTTATGTATAGATATGTAAATCAGATAGATAGGTATTTATACAAGATTAAATCTTGCAACATGCTAATACGGTATTCCCTGACTTTCACCTGTCAACATTTGCATCAACTCGTATGTTCATGATGCAGTATTGTATATGGTAATGGCAACCTCTTGTCCCCACAAACTGAGTTTATTGCTGTATCAGCAGAACAGGGGACTAGCCATAGTCATGTCATAGACTAGAACACTGACAGATCTGTCTAAAATGTAATTATGTTGGTTATTCAATAGTTATACCCACATTGTTGTAGGTGTCTGATTCCACAGTTAGGTCATGAGTCCTCCCAGGTGAAGCTGAGGTGATCTCACAACCCAAACTGTAGTGATATCTAAGACCACAGAGAATTAATTTCTTGTTTCTCATTAACACCCAACCCTAATTTTTAAAACATTTTTTTGCACTGGTAAATTTTCATGTATAAAGCCGGCAGACTTCAGAAATCCATCTCAGCTTCCAGCATTCCAAGTTTTCGACTAACATTGTAGAGAAAATAAGAAAAAAGAATATTCAAACTAAGAATAAAATTTTCCCTACCTACACATTTATTTAAAAAAACAAGGGGTGAGAAACAAGAAATTATTTTATGTGGCCTAAGGATGCACTGAAGCAGCGAGATTATGACCGACTGCTTGCAATGAACCTAATCACAATGAATTCATTTCGGGACACCTACATGACCCTGTGAGAGACATCGTATTTTTCAATACCCCAGTCCCGGTTGTTGTGGTATAAAATTGGTTGTGCAATCGTGTCATTTGAAATATATATTCACAGCATCAGTATCATTGATATCACAGTCTAAGTGACATGATATGATAAACAGTGGCATGTGTCAATCTCAATAAACCCAGTGAAGTAAAACCAGATACATTTACAGAACAGGACCTTCATCCATTGCAGTGTTTTACAAGCTTCTTTGTTCCACTTGTGATGTAATAATGGATTGTGTTTGCTTGATTTGTGACATTGTAAAAACAATGGTTGTACTTGAAATTTCTGTTTATTTTACAAACAGCTTATTGCGAAATTAAAAATTAACAATTGTGAGTACTTGGGAATAGACTTTCAAAATAATTTACAGTAAAACACCTTCATACTTGAGAACTTTACTTAAAAGAAATTTTCACATTTTTATTTTTATTAATGCCTTTCAAAAACTACATTTTTTATTGTCAAAACAGACTGGATTTGTTTGGCTGTACATACATTTTAGTTGCCTTATGAAGTAATTATGGAAGTCTGAACAAAATCAGAGATCCATCTTTTTTATCACAATAAAACATCCCTATAGAGTCTGCCCAAACATTCATGTAAAAAAAAAGATTGTTGACAGTTCATGTTCACAGATACCTTGATCTGTTCATCAAGGCAATGCAACCCACCTCCACTGTTTTTCTAATGAATTACGTAATGCATCCCAATTGTGCTATTTTTAAGAATATGCAAAAAGCTGCTAACACGTTCAGACACTGTGTTAGGTTCAACTATTGTTTCGACTATGGTGTAGAGAAACTTTTGCCATCTCACTTACACTGTAAGGTTGGCTGTTGATCATGGTGAACTATATGCTTGGGTTTTGATAGGAATCATTTATGGGAACTGGTTTGTGAGGGATTTCTTTCAGATGTAATAATATTACTTGTTGCTTGGATTCTGGTGAAGTCTGCGTGGGGCTTGGTATATCAAATGTAAATAGGTGCTTCATTATTAGCTGGGGGGCGATTCCTTATACTACAGTAATATAAGGTTACAACAGAAATTCTTCTAATTCACACACAGTTCCAAATATATGGGTAATGACATGCTCCTAGCCAGATGAGTACATGTTTAGTGTCTGCCTTCAATGTGTATTATATGTGCCATATTTTTGCAACATGTTGGAGCACAGATGGCCCTTTTGTCAAAGGTGCTGCAATTTGCTGTGCACAGTTGTGTCCTTTAGGTCCTCCAGAATCCCATATTCGGCGAATCTAATTCCCGATTCGCCCTGATTATGTTTTAGGTTTGTCAGCAGCCTGGGATTACCTGAAATGGTAAATTTCCAAAACCTGCATCACTTCGGGCTGTCCTCGGATGTCCAGCTGACGCCATATGATATTACTCTCTCAAACGATCATGATGATCCCTTCTATCAATGCCGCTGTTGTACGCATGTTAAAGTGTACTATATATGTATAAAGTGTACAACGAATCCTGCAGCTATGATTTTAACATCAGAGTAACTGTTGCACTAAGGTGATACATATTACTACAAAAAAAGTTAGGACCACTTGTTCAATCTTCCATAGCCTGAGAAATGTATACTAACAAAACAGATTAAGAAACACTTGATTCTTTCCTACTATGGGGTGGTGGGGTAGTCTGGTGCTTAAAGCATTGGCTCATCCGCCCAACACCCAGGTTTGATCCCCACATGGGAACAATGTGTGAAGCCCATTTCTGGCGTCCCCCCACCGTGATATTGCTGAAATATTGCTAAAAACGGCGTAAAACCATACTCTTTCCTACTGTAGTTAAAGCTATGACAGATAACTACAGCAATGAGGAAGAATCCTGTATTTGTGTAGTAACTGGTCATTGTGTCGGAAAGGTTCTAGCCAGTCTCATTCAGTTCACTTGTTGAGACAGAGAGATCGAATCTGAGTAAAAGATTTTGTTACTGTAAATTAACAGCTTTCAATGCATTCCTGCGTACTGTCACTTGCAGCCAAGTCATCCATCAAACTGATGTAATTATTTTGTATGATCTGTGTGTGATGCTTCCTGAGATCTCCGTGGATGTACTTACAATCAGCTGGTGCAGATGGTACACTCTGTTACCACGTGTGTCCCCCCTCACCAACTTCTGTGACAACAACTTCTTTAGAATGGCAAACACCGAGCAACCTTGTTCTGTTGCATGCAGTGAAAGATTGGAAATCATATAGATATATATTTGTGCCAAATAGGAATAAAAGTGATCCAATGTAAAACTGTTTGTTGTTTCTGTTCACTGCATTACCTGTATGCATGTTATATATTCTAACATCCTGAGTATCACTATGGAATATGTTCACAATAAAACATTTAAAGATATAAAGGCTGAGGATATAATTAAAGGTGACCTAATGTAAACCTGCTTCATGTGAATTAATTGTCGGGGTAAAGATGTGAAATTTTCAATTAAATATCACTAGATGTGATGATTTACCTTTACACTTGTATTTCTTTGCGCTAGACATTGTGGCTACCATGTGAATCTGTCTCATGTAAGCATAGGTCTGAGGTAATCAACAAGCGTGTATAGTGAAATTTCAATTTCACACTTGCAACTCGCACACCTCACAATCCATCAGTCTCAAATGAAATCAAACGGACTGTAGTGCTTGATAGCAAAGATCCGATTGTGGGTGCATGGACACCTGTGCTCAGATGCAATTATTAGATTTTGTGTTAGTGAGCAATTCATTGGTCTCAAATGAAATCAAATGGACTGCAGTGTGCTAGGCCCACGACCGCCGTTATACAGCAGGAATGCTGCTGACAAAACAACATTCACTCACTCACTCTCATTAAACTGCTGTTTACTACAACACATTGACCCTCAAAGAAAGCAGGATGTAAGGTCAAGAGAGGCCAAATGGATATATACCAGCAAACAAACAGACAAAACTTGTGAAAATATGAATATCATATGTTTTCCCTTAACACCAATGTTCATATAAGACCAGCATGGTCTGGTCAACGGATTACAGCCCATCCCTTCTGATATATGGCAGGACGTCTTTTGTAAGTGATTCTGTTACGAAATTTAACAATCCATCCACTGGGTGATCCTCCTCCAGGAGAGATGTCACCATGTCCGAGAGTCCCTCCATGTGTAGACTACTGCAGACACTGATCTTCGGGTCACACTGACCGGCATCACTGGGGAGGACAAGACAAGCCATCAATTATTCTACATAATACATAATAATTTGGGATGATCACTCAAGCTTGCCCAATTCTGTCTGGTATCCTACACCCTACCATGCACTACACCACCTCTCTGTACTTTCATGCAGGCCAGCCACCATATAGCTGGCATATTTCTAAGTGCAGTGTTAGCAACAAACAAATTTCATGCAGCCAAATGCTGACTCTCTACACACAGGCAAGGATGGGGATTTTATTACACTTCATGTGGTTTGGTTAGCAAAATGTGAAACTCGAGATGCTGTTACATGTGACCATGATAAATATATTACTGAGTGATACACATTATTTCCAAACAGACTTGGATAAGTCTAGACTCATCTATACATGTCTGACAATTCCAGCTAATGTGCACATCTACTAAGCAAAATAACACTGAGTTTTTAACACAATAGAAACCCACACAACCCACAGGCTATGCTCATATAGCTGGAATATTGCTGAGTGATGGATTAACTGACAAACAGCTGGTGGTGGTATGTAGTGCAGGATTCAATGACAAACAGCTGGTGGTGGTATGTAGCGCAGGATTCAATGACAAACAGCTGGTGGTGGTATGTAGTGCAGGATTCAATGACAAACAGCTGGTGGTGGTATGTAGTGCAGGATTCAATGACAAACAGCTGGTGGTGGTATGTAGTGCAGGATTCAATGACAAACAGCTGGTGGTGGTATGTAGTGCAGGATTCAATGACAAACAGCTGGTGGTGGTATGTAGTGCAGGATTCAATGACAAACAGCTAGTGGTGGTATGTAGTGCAGGATTCAATGACAAACAGCTAGTGGTGGTATGTAGTGCAGGATTCAATGACAAACAGCTGGTGGTGGTATGTAGTGCAGGATTCAATGACAAACAGCTGGTGGTGGTATGTAGTGCAGGATTCAATGACAAACAGCTAGTGGTGGTATGTAGTGCAGGATTCAATGACAAACAGCTAGTGGTGGTATGTAGTGCAGGATTCAATGACAAACAGCTGGTGGTGGTATGTAGTGCAGGATTCAATGACAAACAGCTGGTGGTGGTATGTAGTGCAGGATTCAATGACAAACAGCTGGTGGTGGTATGTAGTGCAGGATTCAATGACAAACAGCTGGTGGTGGTATGTAGTGCAGGATTCAATGACAAACAGCTAGTGGTGGTATGGTATGTAGTGCAGGATTCAATGACAAACAGCTACAGCTGGTGGTGGTATGTAGTGCAGGATTCAATGACAAACAGCTGGTGGTGGTATGTAGTGCAGGATTCAATGACAAACAGCTGGTGGTGGTATGTAGTGCAGGATTCAATGACAAACAGCTAGTGGTGGTATGTAGTGCAGGATTCAATGACAAACAGCTAGTGGTGGTATGTAGTGCAGGATTCAATGACAAACAGCTGGTGGTGGTATGTAGTGCAGGATTCAATGACAAACAGCTGGTGGTGGTATGTAGCGCAGGATTCAATGACAAACAGCTGGTGGTGGTATGTAGAGCAGGATTCAATGACAAACAGCTGGTGGTATGTAGTGCAGGATTCAATGACAAACAGCTAGTGGTGGTATGTAGTGCAGGATTCAATGACAAACAGCTAGTGGTGGTATGTAGTGCAGGATTCAATGACAAACAGCTGGTGGTGGTATGTAGTGCAGGATTCAATGACAAACAGCTAGTGGTGGTATGTAGCGCAGGATTCAATGACAAACAGCTGGTGGTGGTATGTAGTGCAGGATTCAATGACAAACAGCTGGTGGTATGTAGTGCAGGATTAACTGACAAACAGCTGGTGGTGGTATGTAGTGCAGGATTAACTGACAAACAGCTGGTGGTGGTATGTAGTGCAGGATTCAATGACAAACAGCTGGTGGTGGTATGTAGAGCAGGATTCAATGACAAACAGCTGGTGGTGGTATGTAGTGCAGGATTCAATGACAAACAGCTAGTGGTGGTATGTAGTGCAGGATTCAATGACAAACAGCTAGTGGTGGTATGTAGTGCAGGATTCAATGACAAACAGCTGGTGGTGGTATGTAGTGCAGGATTCAATGACAAACAGCTGGTGGTGGTATGTAGTGCAGGATTCAATGACAAACAGCTAGTGGTGGTATGTAGCAGGATTCAATGACAAACAGCTGGTGGTGGTATGTAGTGCAGGATTCAATGACAAACAGCTGGTGGTATGTAGTGCAGGATTAACTGACAAACAGCTGGTGGTGGTATGTAGTGCAGGATTAACTGACAAACAGCTGGTGGTGGTATGTAGTGCAGGATTCAATGACAAACAGCTGGTGGTGGTATGTAGAGCAGGATTCAATGACAAACAGCTGGTGGTGGTATGTAGTGCAGGATTCAATGACAAACAGCTAGTGGTGGTATGTAGTGCAGGATTCAATGACAAACAGCTAGTGGTGGTATGTAGTGCAGGATTCAATGACAAACAGCTGATGGTGGTATGTAGTGCAGGATTCAATGACAAACAGCTAGTGGTGGTATGTAGCGCAGGATTCAATGACAAACAGCTGGTGGTGGTATGTAGTGCAGGATTCAATGACAAACAGCTGGTGGTATGTAGTGCAGGATTAACTGACAAACAGCTGGTGGTGGTATGTAGTGCAGGATTAACTGACAAACAGCTGGTGGTGGTATGTAGTGCAGGATTCAATGACAAACAGCTGGTGGTGGTATGTAGAGCAGGATTCAATGACAAACAGCTGGTGGTGGTATGTAGTGCAGGATTCAATGACAAACAGCTGGTGGTGGTATGTAGAGCAGGATTCAATGACAAACAGCTGGTGGTATGTAGTGCAGGATTCAATGACAAACAGCTAGTGGTGGTATGTAGTGCAGGATTCAATGACAAACAGCTGGTGGTGGTATGTAGTGCAGGATTCAATGACAAACAGCTGGTGGTATGTAGTGCAGGATTAACTGACAAACAGCTGGTGGTGGTATGTAGTGCAGGATTAACTGACAAACAGCTGGTGGTGGTATGTAGTGGTGGTATGTAGTGCAGGATTAACTAACAAACAGCTGGTGGTGGTATGTACCTGTGATGAGGCAGCCGGGCTGCTGCTGATATAGTCACCTGTACAGTCAAGCCACTATGGAGTACTGTGAAGCAGAGCTGTTCTACCAGTTGATCAGCTTCAACCCGTGGTGAGTATCTCACATGCTGACAGCAGCACCCATCGTCTCCAGCATCTGCAACGTGAAGTACACATCTTGTTGATGTTTAACATGCCATGCAACACCTACACAAGGAAACTGTCTAACTTGAAGACATGAAACCTTCTCATGCTACTCAACAGAAGTTAAAGAACACCTCTGTTTATTTCAGATGAATGGAAACTAGACAAACATGAATGATACATCCCAATATTCATCTATTGTAATCTTTGTCTGACCATTCTAACTCGCTCTCTCTCTCACATTGTGTGCAAGTGGGCCTAGAGTGCGTATGCGTGCGCACACACACACACACACACACACACACACACACACACACACACACACACACACACACTAAAATTTAATGTATAAAGTAAGTGATTCCCCCTGCATGTCATGTCAAAGAGCAGGGGAGGTCATGTCATGTGCATGTGTACAAAATTGATGATCCCCCAACCTCCCCAGAACAAAATCATCATCATCATCATCATCATCATAATAATAAGTGCATTTATATTGCGCTATTTTCCATCCATTGCGGTTTCTCAAAGCGCAGGTATCAAGGATAGTACTTAGAGAAGAGATGGGTTTTAAGTTTGGACTTGAAGACAGCTAAAGATGGGGAGGTTTTGATATCAAAAGGAAGACAGTTCCAGAGAGAAGGTGCACAGAATGAGAATGATCTCTGGCCGAAGGATTTGAGATTGGTCCTGGGGATGGTAAATAAAAGTTGATCATTGGATCTCAGGTTTTTGCATGAAGTATATTTCTGGAGAAGTTCTTTCAGATATCCTGGTGCAACATCATGGTAACAGCTGTAGGTCAGGGATAACACTTTGAACTCGATTCGAGCTTGTACTGGGAGCCAGTGGAGATTCATCAATATTGGTGTTACATTGGATGTTTTCTTGCAGCGATGAATTAGCCGAGCTGAGGCATTTTGTACTCTCTGAAGCTTCATGAGTAGATCTTGCCTTATGTTGATAAGCAAACTGTTGCCATAGTCAATCCTGGACAGAATCAGAGACCTGACTAACTGGCTAGTGGCTTCCTGAGTCAACAAATGTCTAATCTGGTCAATACTTCTCAGGTGGTAGAAGCAGATTCTACAGGTGTGCTCTATATGGTTGTCCATTGTCATATTAGAGTCTAGAAAGACACCACTAGCCATATATTATGAACGGTCCCATAGAGAGTTCGCTGTGAACACTATTCCAGTCATACCACGACGTATCAGCTCAATGTGAGATGAACATAATGCAGGTCTTGGTCATTTATTACTTTGATGAAAGCCACGGGTATGGTGCTGGCAAACCAAGAAAGATAATCTGTGGAATCTGATTTGAACCACTGACCATAAGTTTCTGGTGTGCCTGAGGGATGCAACTATGCACAACAAATCACGATGCCTTTGACTGGGTCACTCGTGCCCCCTGCATTTTAACATGTTAAAGAAAACACTTCCACTGCTGACTGAACACTACAACTGTCATGAATAATTCTGAAAGATGGTGACACTATATCTGAAAAACAAACGCTGATACAAGTCCCAGTTTCTGTATAGCGTGTACATGGCTATGTTCAAGTAAATAAGCAAAATTACAAACTCCAAATATGTAATTTTCTGATTAAAATTGATATTTTATACTTATTCTGACTCATGTTTCATTGCTTGTCTCCTTCCTCTTGTGAACTATAGTGGAACACTTGATTCCCTTTTGAAACTTCCTTCAAAAAAGCGGACGTAATATCACTCACCCCACGAGTTGCCTCCCTTTGCTATTTGGCGCCCAAACCCGTCACATGATCAGACATGCTCTTCACTCTCTCCTTCGCCCTAGAGGACAGTTGTGAGAGCGCCTGGGTCCCATATACGGCATTATATCCTTATGATTGAGTGAGTTGGGTTTTATGCCACTTTCAGCAATATTCCAGCAATATCGGCAGGGAGCACCAGAAATGAGCTTCACACATTGTTCCTATGTGAGTAATTAAAACCGACATTAATCTGTGCACTTGGGACACAATGACATGTATTAACAGAGTCAGCAAGCCTGACTAGCTGATAATATTAGCCACCTCTTACAACAAGTATGGGTCGCCGAAGACCAATTCTAACCCAGATTTTCACAGGTCTTTGGAGACATTGAACCAAACAAAGCAAAATGTTTTATTATTTCTCTGTACTAGACATAGTGAAGAAACACATGCTTATTTCAACCAGGACCGTCAAGTTTTGAAAGGGAAGAGGCCTCACACTGTTCTTACCATCACCACCTGCTAACTTCTCCAACTGTGTATACCAGGCATACAGAGCTCCCCGTCTGTCACTGGCTGGGGCTTGTAGAAGAAGAAAAAGTGACAGTTTCATCAAATAATCACAAGACATAACTGAAATGAAGCACTTCTAACCTAAATCTACTGAAGTATTTGCCACGAAGCATGTCATCCCAACTGGCAGCCCCAAGCCAGAAGTTGAGGTGATGAAGAATGATGATAATTTTACAGATATACAACTTCTTTATTGAAACGTCACCTTTTACAGAATAAAGAAGTTGTAGATCATGCTTATAGCAGACATATTTACCCAGCATTTACAAGAGTGTGCATATCAAACACGCTGGTAAGTACTCTAGGCCCACTTGCACACGATGATCTTAGTGCATTGATTATCATTAGTCTATGTTAGAGTATGGGCTTTATGATCATCGTAGTGCTAAGATCGTTCTGTGCAAGTGGACCCTGTTCTTATTCATGGCAAAAATATTACAACTCCAGCACAGATCTACAGTGTGCAACATTTATGCTGATCCTGTGGTCCCTGGCGAATTCATAAGGACCACTAAATGATAAGTTCGCAGTGGTCCTGGTGGCCAGTGAATTTATATTGATAGTTAAAGCTTAGATGCAACCAACAAAATAAACATAATTAAAACACAATTATCATTTATTCATGACATATAATATACATTGCTGATTATGAAAAAACAAATAAACAAAATTATAAGCGTACAATCACAAATCAAAGTGCAATATTTACGCACAGGGCTTTTTTGTGTGTTATAGGCATCCCGGCTCATGCACTATGTGCGCAGCGCAGCACAGCTGTTGAAACAACTTTTCACCCCTTTATAAGTTGAATTTGCATTTTTGATAATTTGTTACTGTAAGTCCATACTGAAAGGTATCAGAATCTGCAAAGTTGTGTTTTGCATTGCATGTAAGCTTTAAGTAAATGTAGAATGTTATTTTGGACCAGTGAGGTACAAGAGGAACAACTAGACAACTCCTTTTTAGCAATAGCTGCAAGGTCTCAGTGTAGGTCCTAACACCGTTATCAAGCAAATGGTGTTAGGACCTACACCTAAACGGCGCATCTACTGCAACAAAGAAGTTGCCCATCCATATAAAGTGTTCCTCTTCATCATACCAACTTCTAAATGTCTCTTAAGGAAGTCAGTGAAGTACATTCTGTGTTGAGTTGTTCACTAATTATTGTCCACTAACTCGTCCTGAGGTCTAGTGGGAAATTTTGAAAGGTTTCTTTCCCTGGATCTAAAGACGATATTGCAGTCCATATTTGTATGTGATATTACACAATTTACAGTAAATACAGCTTTTCAAAGGGAATGAACATTAAACATGAAGACAGGAGTTCTGGTTTCCATTTATTTTTATAGTGAAAACATTACCACTAGCATGTAAAATATAATGTAGATCTATCTCTCACTTGATCTCAAATTTAAAATCACATTGCAGGGGTGGAAATAACTTTAAAATTGATAGTGTACTCCGGTATAGTGGCACATGTAAAGTCACTAGCCCTGATATTTTTTCCAGTATACCGACCGTTTTTTAGCTGATTTTTTAAATAAACAACATAATTAACATTGGAAAGTCAACGAGACACCAGTACAGTGTGATATACAAATTTGCTTGCCCGACAGAAAAAAACACTGGACTCGGACGTCGGGCAATGGGTTATTTCCACCCCTGCATTGAGTGGTATTATTACTGGGTTACCTGTCAGTATGGTGAATACATCGCGGACATCTTCTCTCACCTGTAGCAGGTGAAGCTCGTGATGAAGCTGTTGTTTCTTCACCTCAAGTTTGTGAATCTCCCTCACCAGGGGTAAAACACGATTATATCTGAAGCAAGAACCATCCAAAAGGTGGGTGATGTTGAAGGATGTCATCAAGAATATAAACCAAAGGCTAAACAAACAGGTGACTGAACTAGAGATTTGAAATGAGTGCTAAAAAGCAACTTTGGTAATTGGGTCTGAGGAAGACTAGTAGTGACGTACTGCCTACTGTAAGACTGCCCTTGTGATACATCAATTACGTAAACTATGACCGGGAGTGATTATTGCCACTTCAGCAATCATTCATCTTACAGTAGTATATAGGCAATTATCTTACCTCACACATAAATGTCGCTTTCTGATTGAAAATAATAAAAGAGCGCTCAGCCAATGTACCCCACTTATAGTTTGGCATGAAATGCATGTAAATATCTCTTCATCCAATGACCCAGTCGATCTCAAACTGTGCAAACGGATGTTTTGTCAGACAACCTAATCACATTGTAAATCACCGATTTTATGCATTTGTATTAAAGAATCTGTCTATGTAACTGTCAACAAAATAAACAGCAGAACGCAGAATGCTTGCACAGGAAGGGAGTCAATGACCTGTAACAGCAGCAGTGTTGGGTCATAAAGGTCAATGCACGTGCAGTTCATGAAAGTTAACTGTGCACTGCACAGTGATAGACCGTTTGGATCATTCACATTGACTACTTCTAGCTGTCATCATGAAAGCTTATTCAGATGATGCTAAACGTTTAATTAGAAATGTGTTGAATTTTTTTTAAAAAGAGAGCAAACGTAGCAAACAGATTTATAAGGTGTCGGATTACATGAAACGCATTAACTTTTTGCTCTTGGCATGAAAAAAAGAACATCGTGCTAAAAATTGTGAAAAATAAACCAACAACCAATAAACAAAACCTTGTACAAAAAGGTAGGCATCCAAAGTTAGATTCTTTTGATATCAGGGTCATCAGAGATGTCATTCGCCGGCTATTTGCAAAATTTAAAGATTTTAACCTACAGAATAATTCTCACTAATGGGTTTTGTGGTTAATGTTGTACAACTCAGAGAAACAAACTCCGTATGATGGTTAACAGTTTGCACCCACCTTACCCTATTCACGACCTGTGACACCTCTTCATACCTGTCACGTGCATAGCTGACCTACATTGACGAACGTTGACCTTTATGACCCAACACTGCCACTGTTAGAGGTCATTGGCTCCCTCCCTCTGCAAGCATTCTGCGTTCTGCTGTTTATTTTGTTGACAGTTACATAGACAGATTCTTTAATACAAATGCATAAAAGCGGTGATTTACAATGTGATTAGGTTGTCTGACAAAACATCCACTTGCAGAGTTTGAGATCGATTGGGTCATTGGATGAAGAGATATTTACCAAAAAACGGGTCCACATGCATTTCATGCCAAACTATACAAGCGAGTAACATTTCAATGTACCCCACTGTCAATGGCAACTCATTTGGTACTTCGTGGTAGCAATTCTTTATCTCGAATTACATTGAATCACGTACATGATGTACGGAAATTACCAATGTTTTGCGAATGCAAATCGATGTAAGGGAGATAACACTAAATCTGTTTTTCTTGTCAGCAAAATCCAGCGATGGCTCCAAAAAGATTTGTACTCATGCTTCAAACAATTCAAAATTAACATTAAGGTGTTCGGTAAGATAAACACGTTGTTCACTAGTCCCTCGGGGCCCATGGGTTGATGTACCCTCGATGTTTGTTTATGTTCCCCTCACCCTTCAGGGTCAGGGAACATAAACAAACATCGAGGGTACATCAGCCCATGCCATGAAAGGATACCACTTGTTTCGAAATCCAATTAAGAAACAACAAAAACGACTTCAACAAAATATGTTTTATATTTCATTAGCCATAGCATTCATTCCGCATTATTTGAACATAAACACAATTAGAAATAACAATGAGAGAGAGAGAGAGAGAGAGTGTGTGAGTGAGTGAGTGAGTGTGTGTGTGATAGAGAGTGAGTGAGTGTGTGTGTGTGTGTGTGAGAGAGAGAGATAGAGAGAGAGAAATGGATCATAACAATAAAACTGAACAAACAAAGTTTTTCAAAATGCCCGGTACACAATTTAGAGCCATGTACTGCCTCAGTAGCGAGTATGTCCATGACCATTGACACAAGCAACAATACGTCGGCACATGGATGACATCAAGCGTCTAATGACATTGCGTGGAATCTGTTGCCAGGCGTCATTCACGCAGTGTTCCAGTTGTCGCACGTTGACTGGGGGTACTCTTCTGTTCCTAATCAGCCTGTCGAGGTGGTCCCACAAATGTTTGATAGGGTCCATGTCTGGTCAACATGGACGGTCATGTTGTTCAGGTAGTCTCTTGTCGGTCTGGCGGTATGCGGTCTTGCATTATCAGGCTGGAAGACAATGCCACATGGCTGTTGGTGAAGGAATGGAAGGACTACCGGTCGCAGAATGTCATCCCTGTACCTCTGTGCAGTAAGATTGCCATGAATGATGACTAGCCTTGTTTTCAGTTCACCACATATTCCTCCCCACACGATAACTCCACCTTCACCATACGCCGGAACTTCATGGATACAGTTAGGAGCTAAACGCTCTAATAAGTCTGTAGACACGTTGACGACCATCAGCTGTGAATATTCAAAACCTGCTCTCATCCGAAAAGAGGACATGTGACCAGTCTCGGACTGGCCAACGTCGAACTTGTCTTCCCATTGGAGCCTGTTATGCCAGTGTTGTTGTGCCAGTACCACCCCACGGTATGGACGTCATGCTCGAATACCATGTTCACGCAGTTGTGATACTGTCTGTCAACTGATATGATGTCCGTGTGCCTTTGCTGTTGCTGAGATGAAGCGGTTCCTCAGGTGGATTACCCGGATGTAGCGGTCCTCCTCAGGTGTGGTCACACGCAGTCTCCCACTTCTTGGCCTGTCTACTGTCTGCCCTGTCTGGCGGAGATGCTGAAACAACCTGGTGATGCATACCTGGGTGCAGCCAAAGGTTCTTGCGATGAGGGCATGTGAAACTCCTTGTTGGGCCATTCCTATGGCTCTCTATCTCTGTACTGAGCTGAGGCGTGACATTTTTCTTGTGTGCTTTTTCATTCTGTGACAATGCCTTGTGTCATCAGCTGCTTTTATACGTTTTTTCCGCACATGCATTTTGTGATGAGAAATTTGTCATTACACATAAGTAGCCATTACCTTGTCACATGTTTCTGTAAATTTTCCTGGATCTAGGTTCAAAACTAAGATTTTAAAAAGCAAAAATATTTGGGATACTTTCTTTTGGACGGTAGTATATAATCAGTGTTCGCATTAACGCAAAAACCTGCGTGTTTCACGCAAATAAATCTGGATTTCACGCACGATATTTTCTACCTGCGTGTTGTGCACACAAAGCATTTTGTGTTCTAGGAACAAGTAACCAAAAAACATATTTTCCCCAAGGAAACAACAAAATAATATTTCTGGCTCGGACATACACCTGTGGTGCATGCTCAGGCAAGATGCTTGGGAGTTATGCATTTTAGGAACGCAAAGCTTTTTTTGCGAACACTGTAAACTATTATAATTAAACACTAGCAAACATCAAACCAATGAGAAAGCCCTGTACCACACAGCAATCTGAGGCGTCCCCTCGCATACTGTGACTGTGCTAAGATCACTTTGTAGAACAGGTCCCAGTAACCTTAGTTTGTTATCCTTCTGTTTGGATACACCTCAAACACTTCCCTGAAGCCTAGAAGTCAAGAAGACCTTCTGACCAGTAAAATATGTAGTAGAGGCCAAAAATTCAGTGACAGTAACAAAGAAAAATATTTCTTACATTTTCTGGCCATTTAAATCTGAGATGGGTTTCACCTCTTGCTCTTCAACTTCATCTTCCAAGTCAGCTTTCTTTATCATCAACCTCTTTTTTTCCAGCTGAATGACAGATAGATCTTCATAATCCTGAGAGAGAAAATATGTCTCACATGTAAATGTTCCAGTGGTTGAGGATCATTCCAGTATATTCGAGTGTATCATATAGCCACTCTACATGATAAATATAGACCATTTATCACTAGTTCCATTTCAGAAGCGGTATTACCATCTCTATCTCATTCATCACAAACTCAGCACAGAATGTATCCAGCTTGTGAGATTGTAATCAAAAGCCAATCAAAAAGACTCTTATCAATGAGAGCTCGGCACAGATCTAATTTCAAAATTGAGGCTCTGTATGAGTGAGCCTTTTGATTATGTACAAATCTTTAGATTGAATAAGGTCACTGCTAACAAATATACTGGTGATCCAGCTATTATGTAAAATATAGCATTCACAGCTAATACGCATACAAGCTTACATATATTCTTGAAGATCCAATATCAATAATGTCCACATCATGAGCTGTCGTCTTATGTAGAAGAAATGAAGTGGAATTTTATATTAACAACAAATTTGAATAGCATGAGATGTCAACTAAGGCCCACAGTGACTTCATTTTGGATTCAAATTCCAATTATACCATTGAGTCTCTTGAAACGCTATAACAAGCAAATAACAACTTTTAGGTTAACATTGAAGTGTGATGTTATTTTTACGTATAATAGGTGAGAATTAGTTAGGTGAACAGAGAAGATTTAATAGATGTAATGCCGAAGCCCAGACACTACAGCCTGGCTACCTAAGAGACACAATCGTGGTCTACAATCAAGACATGCATCTCTCACCTGCACCTATAGATCTAGCTTGTGTTTAGTTGTATGATGATTTTCTATATTTGGTCTGGCAAAAGATAGACTGAGTAATCATACTACTGTTACCTAGAATTAAATAATAAATTTGATGACTTGTAGAATACAAGGTTCATCCTTTGTAATTTCTTAAGAGCAACTGACGTAGCTGTGCAATCCATAATCGAGATACCTGTTTATTTTTGACTGGCAAATGGCAATAACCAACACGGACGGTTTTACCGAATGCTCTGATCACTCTCTCTGTGTTCGCACCCGATCGAGTTGGTTCCATGGTGATTGAATTAATTAGGGTCAAGAGCTTCACTTATACCGTAGAACACATCCGTCTCATGTAGCATGACGTACAAGAGACGGTAGGCTGTCTCGCGTACACGTAATGTCTCTGGCTGATAAGAGTTTACATTATTTTGTCTATATCAATTCACAGGGGATCAATCTTACCCAGGGAAAGACTTCTGCCTGTATCCCCTCTTAAATTTCATTTTACTTAGTCAAATCATATCACCTGAATCTATATTTCTCATCTGATAAGGATGAGTTTTAACATGTTTCTTTAATTGCATCTGAACATATTGAAAGACATATCCAACGTCTAAAAATGCCACTCAAATAAATGTTCATCGTTAAAATTTAGGGGGCTAGAATGCACTTTACCGGGCACAGCCCTTGCTGCTGGCTGTGGGGCAATTATCGCGGTATAGCACTACCGCACTGTCTCGCTGTATCGCGGTAATTGCCCTGTCTCCCTTCACTTGCCAGTCAACCATCCTTAGAGTTCCGATCCTTAGGGAGCTGACGCATCTTTTGAGCCAAATAACCCTTTACTATCGGTTAGAGGTTTAGGGTAAGGGTATGTCACCCTTTACGTTCCTTAGGGTTAGGGTTGGGGAACCTTTACGATCCTTAGGGTTTAGGGTTAGCACCCTTTCCAATCCTTAGGGAGCTGACGAATCTTTAGAGTCAAACAACCCTTTACGATCTGCTAGAGGTTTAGGGTTAGGGTATGGCACCATTTACGATCCTTAGGGTCAGGGTTTAGGGTTAGGGTTGGGGAACCTTAACGATCCTTTGGGTTTAGGGTTAGCACCCTTTCCGATCCTTAGGGAGCTGACGCATCTTTAGAGTCAAACAACCCTTTAGTTTCTATAACACGTAACACGAAAACGTAATTCATGAAATCGACAATCACATCACCCCTACACACACACATATTTCAGTCTACTTGTAACGTATCATCAAATATTTAAAATTCACATACTCGTTTAGTTTGTGATTGCAGATCTGACAGCCTTTCAAGAATTCCACCTGACATTGCAAATGGTCGGTCAGCTTGGGCTTTTCGAAACTATGGAATCATATAACCCTACACACATTCACAAACAATCCATGTCAACATATTTTGTACGTCGCGCCCAGACCACTTCCTTTAATTTTACCTCGCATGCGGAGTAAGCAGGTTATTTCAAAGGAAGAAATAATATACGAAAAAGGCACAGAGTAAAACGAATTGATAACCCATCTCATGAAACTAATTTAATCTGTACATATTAATACAAATATACGTTTCGCAAGTATAGGTTTAATAGTATCGTGTGGAGTAATTTGCCCAATAGTCTTAAGCGAATTATATTTCGTTTAAAGATCGATTTCTTAATCCTTCTTTTAACTTTTGCTGGTCTGGACTTCCGGTTGAGAAGTGCCCCTGTTTTCTCTACAAAAGATAGATATGCCGAGCAAAAAGAAGAAGTATAATTCAAGGTTTCCCCCGGTAAGAAAACTTTATCAACTTATGTATGTATTATGTTGCTGTAAGAGATATCGTGACCTCCTCAAAACTCACATTTCATGTTTCCAGGCAAGAATAAAGAAGATCATGCAAACGGATGATGAAGTTGGAAAAGTGGCTGCGGCTGTTCCGGTTATTATTTGTATCCTTTGTGGAAAACTCATCTCAGTCATCTAAGATGCTTATTTATTGTTGTTGACTTTATGTTATCCCTGTTATTCTGGAATGTTACAGTAATTCCTGAGCCGCTAGAGAATACCTTACTCATCAGACAACTCATAGTCACCTTCGAACTCCAATAGAGCATTATCGATGTAGAACCTACTTATGAAAACAACATTTATTTGTTATTGATAATCATGTAAATCGTCCAAATACTTTTGAACACCTAGAGATCTATAAATATTGAGGGACAAACATTTATTTCTCCTTACTGCCTGTGAATTGTATGTCATATTTCCTGTTGATAATATGTAAACAAACAGTCATACTTTGCAGAAAACCATGTCATTACCGCAATAACTCATTCCATTAGTTTATGTTATCAAAATACTGTATTGGAACTATATTCACAGTTGGCTCATTGCTCATAAAACATGAAAACTGATGTACTATTCACTAAAAATATCTGAAAACTTAAATGTTCAGTTCAGATAATGTATATCATCATGTTGATAGTTTTTCATCCCATGTAAACATTCTCAGATTCTAAGGCAGTTTTCTCACAGCAAGCATAATTATTCTTATGCAGATGATGAACGATACATTTCATTTGTATCTAATATTTTGTATGCTTGTGAGATGATATTTGATCATTGATTTTGAAAACCCAGTGATGTAGATATCACTTGACCAAAGATTATGCTTATATCATGTAAACATATTATTCACTTTATATCTCTGTGTGAAAGTATTTTTATGTTATTATCTACACTCTTTCAGTATATTGTCTAATACTCTGACAAATTGACAATACCATAAAGTGTTTGTTTAACATTTGTAAAGCGTAACATGTTGAACAATTTACATAGACTGTCATCGAGATGATAATTGTTTTAGGATTTTCTGGAGTGGAACATGCTGAAATCTTTGAATGGCATTTAGAAGTGATACACACAAGGGAGAAATTTATGGATGTCAATTCCTGTAGTATGAGGAGTATATTCGTGTGTATTCTTACTCTCTAATGGATCATGCTAATTATCAGTGATCATATTCCTAATTAAGATGCATTGTTCAGTTTAATATTGGACAATTAACACCTACACCAGCTGCTCTATTCTTGTCAGTATTCAGAGCCTCAGGATCACATTCCCAAGTTTTTGTCATGAATTCATCCATGCACAACCAATGGATTGTTATATCAACAAAGGTCCTTGGTGTCCATGAGTGTTTTGTGTTTCTTTTCAGTCTCAGCTATGAATAAAGGTGTATATATGTCATGATTCACTAATTATTCAGGCTTACCATTATGACTATTAGATTTGCTCAATGTACTAAAGGGATTAATGTTCATCATATCGTGCATGTCAGAAAGTGGAATCATCTTTGTCATAGTAGGATGTGGTAGGCCTGAATAAGATTGTGCATTTTATTATCAGATTATTGCTTTGAATGTGTATCTTAAACTTAAATGAACTATACACTTTTGTGTATGTGGTCAGTTTTAGTGGTGTTCGGAGTAATTGAAATAATTGAAGATTGGTCGAAGTGACCAAACGACCAAGCAATCGATCACATTTTCTCATAATCGAACGCAAACGATTTTGGAACTGCTGGTTTAGTCTCTGAAACACTTGACGATGGAACATATCTTCGAAGTTGACAGGGCCTGAAAACTTGTTTATTTCACAGAAAACTCACATCACTAACTGAAAAGTCATGACTGAATATTTCTTGAAGACTCCAGGAAGTTTATTTTAATGATATATTAGTCATCACTTTAAAGTAGCAAGTTGCATCACGTACATATCTGCAATAACAACCTGGATAGGAAAATCTGAAAAATGATGCTAACCAATTTTTTTCGATGATTGTTCGTTGGTAATGAAGCAATCATCAATTTATGAGATTTCAACCAATTCCCAACACAAGTCAGTTTGCATGAATTATTATTGATTGGGTTGGGTTTAGGTTTTTTGCTATATTTATTTCATTAAGTTATCAGTTTGTTTGTTGATACTTTCTTGTTGCATATTTCTTAACTTTCACCTCAGCCAGAGCTTTAGAGCTCTTCATTGAATCTCTCATTCTTAAGACCAATGAAACTACAACAGCGAAAAATGCAAAAACCCTAACAACATCTCACATGTAAGTATGATCATCTTGATTATGACATTTTGAATGTCACCCAACTTAGCACTGAAATTTGATGTGACAAACTGTTTGACATTTTCAAACTGAACCCACATGATAGCCACGTTACGTCTCTGACTGATGATAGCTTTAATTGTTTTCATTGTTTAATGTGATTGTTTCCACTGCAGTTCTCAAGTACTAGCATGATAATGAAACAAAAGTCATCATTATTATTATGGTGAATGTAAATTCTGATTTCCACATGTCCCAGGTGATAGTACTCCAAGACACATCAGGCAGAGTCGTTATGTCAAAGTGATCGTAATTTCATCAAGTTTGATTTGTTTGACTGTAGAAAGCAGACAATTCAGGCTGAGAAGAAGTTTGACTTCCTTCGAGACCTTGTGTCCAGCATTCCGGACCACCAGACTGAAGATGATGGTGGGGAGAACTCAGGGGCCGCTGAACCCAAGAAACCCAGAGGGCCGCGTGGGTGAGTATCTCTGTTGACCGTGAGAATTATACAGTGTAATGTATAGTTAGTAGGTCAGTGAAGTTCAACATTTTCAGGATTCGCTGTTTTACTTATTATGCTGAAGCCAAAAAGTCCAACTAAAGCATATATTTATAAACTTTCATAGAAAAGTCATACACAGTTGGACAAAACAAGTAATATTAACAATGTCACATTTCTTTGCACATTTCAGTCTGTTTAAGAACCAACAAAACATGGGGGGTTGGTGTGTGTGTGTTATATGACTTTGGCTTCTTGTTATTATTTTGACATGAAATTATTATGACAATTGTAGTCAGGTTTGACAGAAGTTTACTCAATACACCCACACTGAATACAAAGCCTCATGACATGTGGGTTCTTTTGAATTTCAGTTGATGTGTGTCGTCATCATATCATGACCACATAGTCATAATCATTCACTTACAGGTTGCCGTTGTGTACCATTAGATGGAATTTCACATGCTGAGTACAACATTAAATAACAAAACCAATATCATGAGGCATAATCATCAATTGATACATGCTAAGGTTTTTGTGTACATATCACAGTTTGTTGTTTAACCCTGCACTCAGCATTGTTTTACCGATAGGACGACAATCTGTAAATACTCGATTGTGGGCCAGACAATCCAGGGATTGACAACATGAATATGAGATGAAGACATTGTTGACTTACGTGTGTAGTTATGGATTCTTTCAATGTGACAGTTGGTGTTTGTACCCTTGTTTATCAAGTACGAGAAAAGCAAATGGGAACGACATGTCTACCCTGTCTTTACTGATGCTGAAGCTTTTAAATGCCACTTAAGGATGTTATGTGTCAAAATTCTAAATCAAGCCATTATCATAGTTATCTTTGTGATTACCACCTATTTCTTTTTCTTATTTACAGACCCCGGAAGCCCAGAGATGGCACTAGCGCAAGGAAGAGGACAGGGAGAAAGTCATCATCAGAAAGTTCGGAACCTAATGTGAGTTGATCAATATCATTGTAGTCATTGACACAGGTATGGTAATAATTTTGGATTTGTTTATCCAACTGATTGAATAAGGTAACGGTACACAGGTACCATGGTTATGAGCATGGAACTGACACTACATGAATGTGATGAATTGAATGTACATGATGTGGTCTTCATCATCTTCATTGTGTGTCCTTGATAGTAACAATGAATTCTAATCTCATTAAAATGTGATAACTGATATCTTACAGCCTTTCAATATCTCTGTCAAGACAAGATTCCTGAATAAGTTGCATGAGGAAAAGTTTCTAAATCCTCAGTACAAAATAGTAAATTATTCACATTCATCTCATATTTGATTTAGATACTAAAAAGCAAACCCACATGAGTAGATCCACGCTAGGTTGTGGACAGATTACATCTTAGTTTCAGCTGCACTTTTCAATCAATGACTAACTATTTTCAGCTGTGGTTTCATTTTTCCAAAGCTAAACATTTGTAAAGTTGTCCTTTGAACATTGTTCAAGGCTGCATGTTTGCCACTGAAATGTGTTAGAAAGATGACATCTGTTTGCCTCAAAGGCCCACACTTCCTCAAAGTAAGGTTTGGGTTCATGAGATTATCAAAATGTTAGATCTCAACATGTGAGTTATTGAAACAGAATGAAAGATGTGATTTTTATGAGACTGGATGAATTCAAATCTCTGTGATGTTTTTACCATTGTGACACAGTCAGTACTCAATAAGTTATTAAACAATGAACATGAGGAATGAGGATATTGCATCTCAATGGTTTAAATCTCCTTAACTGACAGGCAAATGAGGATGACGAGGAAACAGAAACCGATGAGGAGGAGAACAATGGGACATCAGCACCCCCAACCCCTGTGATGACCTCCCCCTCTACCAGCCAGCAGCTGAATTCACCCCCAACAGCTCACATCCCAGCGCCACACATCCCCCCACATGTGCAGTCACTCCCACCACAGATGCCTTTCAACAGGTAGGTGCTCCCCCAATCTCTGTGATGATCTCTACCGCTTCCAGCCAGCAGCTGGAGTCACCCCCCTCCCTCCCCACAACTCTCATCACAGCACTACATATCCCCCCCACATGTGCACTCACTCTCATCACAGATGCCTTTCAACAGGTAGGTGCTCCCCCAATCTCTGTGATGATCTCTACCTCTTCCAACCAGCAGCTGGACTCGCCCCCCTCCCTCCCCCACAACTCTCATCACAGCACCACATATCCCCCACATGTGCACTCACTCTCATCACAGATGCCTTCCAACAGGTAACGGTAGGTGCTTTGTTCCCCCTGCCTGTGATGACACGTGATTCCCCCACCCCACCCCTCTACCAGCCAGCAGCTGAAGTCACCCCCTACAGCTCACTTCCCAACACCACACATCCCCCAACATGTGCAGTCACTTCCACCACAGATGCCTTTCAACAGGTAGGTGTTCTCCCTCTGCTGCCTCTCTCTCTCTCTCCTTCCCCCCACCCCCAGTGCAGTGGATTCCATTAGCATTGGTCCCTTGCAGTCATAAGTGATTTAATGTACTGGATGGTACAGACATGGAATAATGTCAAACATTTAAATAGAGATGGGAGGTTTTACCGGTTAACCGGTAAACCGTGTTTTTTTCGTTCTAATAAAACACTATTTACTCTTCACAAAAATATTTGTTAGCAAATTTGTGATCTCACTAGTGTTTCTTTATATGATATCTTTAAAATGCCACTATCCAATGTAGATTGAATGAAGAAAATACTCAAACGAAAAGTACTGGCAATGGCATTGATGATTAACAGATTTGTTGTCAACTTGTTGTTCAGTTTTGAAATTTTCAATTTCATATGGAAGTTTGTGAAGGATATCATCTCAGTTTACTATTCCTTTTTGTGGTGACTCGAGTGATGACTAGTGAAGAGTGCTTTTGCGAACTAAAACTTGCACTCCTAGTACTTTAATACCTGAAAAATGCTGAATTCAAGAATCTCATTGCTCAGCCATGAATCTTGTAATATTTCTAGTCAATGTGCTTTTTGTGAAGTCATTTCGTGATATTGTCAAGTTATGTTAGCTTAATGTCGTTGATTTATTGGAATTAACAAGATTGTTTATTTTGTTCATAATGTTTGAGTAGTTGAACTTGGCAGTGAGCTCAGTTTTGAAATTGTTAGATTTCATCTTGTTGTGGTAGTTTCCTGTTGTGATGACTGAAATTCACAGAATAAAAAAAAAGACTAAAACACTTCTGTATTTTTCATACTTGTTTATTATAGTTATGACATTACTTCATAGTCCAATTCATTCAAAATCATTAAACAATCGGATTCATTAGTTAGTAGGTACTGCAGCACAGTATACCATGGTAAATACTGTGGTACTTGAACAATAAACCTTGGTATACTGTAGTACTAAAGTTTTCGTGGTACCCAACCCTACATTTAAAGATCTTATTCTCCTGCCAAATATATTTCATAGTGAAACTCCAAAATACCTCTATTAAAGAGAAGTAATTTCATCCAACATGTGTAAATGAACACTCAGTATCTCGCAGATAATTATTTGATCTTACCAAATTCCTGTAATGACATTTGTTATTATGATTATTTTTTTTATATTTGGAAAACCACAAAAATTGTGAAACAAGGACTTCAAAATGAATTTGTGAATTGTACAAGTTGCCATTCAGGCTTTAGTAGCATGGGAATAATACTTTGTCCAGGTTTTGTTGACCCTTAGGATAAGCAGGCTTCCACTGTTTAAACAACCCACCCCAGGGCTCCTGGGAGAAATCTCCATCACTCTAGGGCACATATCTCAAACAGGTTCAGCTGCCCTGTATTGACCAAACATATACACATAAATCAAACAGGCTTGAAAAGGCTTTGAATTCGGGTTACTCATTTCAGGAGGTCTGAAATGTAACGAAACATTGACCATGTTGAAAATCCTTTAAACATTGTTATGTAACAACCTTGAACTGAGTTTACCTCCTGGCTTGTTTAGTGAAGTTTTAGGCATAGATGTTTCTATATATCATGAAGGGGGAAATCACATCATGTTTTAATTTTGAACTCTTGATTCTACTGTAAAACTTATAAGTTTTAAATACTTAAAAATCTTAATTTATATGCAGGGTTATAGTCATCTCTATAACTACCAACCCCCATCTCCCTATACCTTGTCCCATACTATCTAACCCCCACACAACCTGTGAAGATCCGGGGTAGAATAGGTCTTCAGCATCCCGTGCTTGCCACAAAAGGCGACTCTGCTTGTCGAAAGAGGCGACTAACGGGATCGGGTGGTCAGGCTTGCTGACTTGGTTGACACATGTCATCGGTTCCCAATTGCACAGGTTGATGCTCATGCGGTTGATCACTGGATTGTCTGGTCCAGATTCAATTATTTACAGACCGCCGCCATATAGCTGGAATATTGCTGAGTGCAGCGTAAAACTAAACTCACTCACTCACTCTAACCCCCACACACATCAGTGATACCTGTGCAGTGTAATGCTATTTGCTGTAAACATACCATGTCATGATGTCTATGATAAAATGGAAATCTACCTGCAACTGTTCCAAAATAGAAATGTCACTTTTTTGGTTTGGATTTTCAATTTTATGTCATTATGTTTACAACATAGTGTTATTTCAAGTAATTTTCAATCTGTTTCCTTGTAGATTTGAACAGCTGTTGCCCATAATATGGTATCAGTGGCCACTAGTTTTGAAACAAGACATTATTGAAAATGTGAAATATATGTTTAAAGGCTGTCTATGCACAATAACTTGGAGTTTCTTTACTTTCTTCGGGCAGTCAATTTATGGGCAAAAGGGGAACTAACTCTTACAGCCTTATTCTCCTTATGCATCAAGTCAGAGCTTGATTATTCTGCATTGTCAAAACTATGCATATCAGGGTCATGTTATGTTAAGGCCTTTACGTGTAGTGACATACGACATAGTGATGTCCTTGCTGAACTATGAAGTTGTAGAATTAATGCTTGCCAGGAGGTTCAAGACATTATTAATTTCTGTGTGAAAGCATGGGATGATGGGGGCAATCTAGTAGTAAGAGTATTTGCTTGTCACATCAAAGCCAGGTTTCAGATCCCAACATGGGCGCAAGGTGTGAAGCTACTTCTAGTGTCCCATCATATGTCTTTGTAAATGTCAGGGGTGTAAAATCTGACTCACTCTGTTAAAGCATGTGAGCTGTTATACCTGTAATGTTTTGCTCTGTGTCTTTACATTTATCCAAACTAGATTAAGGGCAGGGTGTAGTTGCCAGACACCTATAATATATAGTCAACCAGTCAGTTGTGATTGTTTTTGTTTCAGCATCCCGTATTCGATGCCCCCCATGTCTCAGGTCCCCAGTATGCCGTCGGTGTCGGGCATGTCATCCTCGTTGCCGCAGCAGAAAATAGTGGAGGACGATGACTATGATACTTGATTCCACACAACTGACATTAGTTAACCACAGTTAAGGACAGCAGCTAATGAGAAATATCCTGATCTCTTGTTTTAAAAACTGGCTGCTGAACTCTCCATGTTTTAATCCCCATGTTACATATGTTATTCATGGTTTTAATGTGGACATCTCTTTGTTATTGAATGTTCAGTGAAAATGTTGTACTTATAAAGTATAATATTATGACAGGCATTGTGTGTTAACATTTTATGTTTTTCACCATCTCTTATTTTGAACAGTGAATGTTCTGTGTATAATTAGTAAACCTGACTGTAGCCCATCAGCCTATTAAGCTGAGTTTGTTGCCGTTCTTTCAATAAGAAACCAAGAGGTCAAAAGGAAAAGCCCAGTTCATGAAAATAATTGGTAAGACTACAGAATACCGGATACCTTCCGCCATCTTTAAAGGCATGCGACTTTACTTAGGGTTAGGGTAAGGTTTAGGGTTAGGGTTAGGGTGACATGACACTAAACAATATGGCTGGTAGGTATCCAGTATTCTGTAGGTGTACCAAATAATTTGTGAAAAATATTGTTTAGTTGAAAATTGAAATTTGGAAATGGTTTGGTGAGTGTTAGATATCAACTGCCTGTAGTACATATTGCTTGTCAGTTCTATATGATAGCTCAACTATTTATTGATTGGTATCTAACGACTTTTCTGGAAGACAGCTCACTTGTATTTTCAGTTTTATTATTAGAGATTTGGAATATGCTTACTTGGTCACAAACTGTGCTGTTTACAATCATCATGTTGTTTATATATGCATTGTTAAGTGTACATACTAAAGTCAAACTTGTATTCTTCCACAGACTTGAATGATCACTGTACTGTCACAATGTTAAGAAGTTGTTGAGGTTTCATCATTGTTTAGCCTTTCAGTTATTGTTTAACAACCATGCGTCTTTAGATTGAGGTGATCTGTGGTGTGTGTCATCATACCCATCGGCATCACCAAGTTTGGCCACATAGTTACTCGCATCACTCTGGGCTTTCATCCCATGTTCTTTTGACCAACCATTTTATAATTTCATAGGGTCGGTGAGGTAGCCTAGTGGTTTAAGCATTCGCTTCATCACACCAAATACCCAAGTTCAATTCCCCACATGGGTAAAATGTGTGAAGCCCATTTCTGGTGTACCCCGCCGTGATATTGCTGAAATATTGCTAAAAGCGGCAGAAAACTGAACTCACCCACTCATCAATAAATTTACAATTATATTTAGAGTTATACGTTCACGAAATAATCGTAGCACTAACTCTGATACTCCAACATTACGGGGCTGTGGGGTAACCTAGTGGTTAAAGCGTTCGCTCGTCACGCCAAAGACCCAAGTTCGATTCCCCACATGGGTACAATTTGTGAAGCCCATTTCTCGTGCCCCCCACCGTGATATTGCTGAAATATTGCTAACAGCGGGATAAAACTCAACTCACTCACTCCCTCACCTATAATTTTATACCGCCATATACTAGTAGCTGGAATAGTGCTGAGTGCGGCGTAAAACTAAACTCACTCAGTTATAATTTTATAAATGAAGAACTGATCAAACTGGTGTTAGACTCAAATCACCAAGTCAGTCAAACTAAACTGTTTCAGAAAACAGTGGGGATCTATCGGTACATGCTCATCAAAACAGCACAAAGATTTGGAACTGGTTGTGATTATCTCCCAAGTGGTAAATGTCAGTTACCGTACCTTTCACTCATTACCTTCCTCTGACGTTACTCTGGCTGTCTGTGAAATATTCATTCACTGACATAATGTTTTGGGCAGCTTGCCCTCCGACTTACGAATTTGATCTTTGTGTCAGGGATGTAGTTCTTCACATCACTCTTCCTAATGCTTGAGGTGTCACAGTACGAGAAATTAAATATTAATCGTCAAATGATAATTATAAAGAAAACTTTTGTCAAGGTTGCTTAAAAGTAATTTCTTGTTTCATACACAGAATTTTTTCAAACTTGTTAGCAACCATAGTGACAAAGTCTAGACAAAGCTAACGGACAAAGCCAGTCATTACCATTGCCAACTTTGCTTGTGTGAGATCCATGAAAACGTCACAGTGCTTTGCAGATCTTTGCAACATAATTGGTTCCCATAGAGTCAGTGACGTAGCCAAGTGGCTAAAGCATTCGCTTGTCACGCCGAAGACCCGGATTATATTCCCCACATGGGTATAATGTGTGAAGCCCATTTCTGGTATCCCCGTCGTGATATTGCTTGAATATTGCTAAAAGTGGCGTAAAATGCAACTCAATCACTCATAGTCAGTCACAGAATCTGGTTATCTGAACATTTTACACAATTTATTGTTAATGTTAACAACCTGAAAATATTTGAGGAAGAAGAAAAATCTTACCCTGGAGTCTTTTAATGACAAATATATCAACGCTTGTTGACATACCTGTATGTTTAAAACCTTCATTGCTAAGTCTCAAGAGTTTTAAGCTTTTATTGTGTCGTGTCAGAAGACTCTCAGGTGAGATTCTTTTTGTATTGACTGCCCCAGAAACATTTGTGTGTGCTCTAGATGTTATATTTGGAGTGACACTTTTCTCAGCAAGGTACAGGTTGTAGTACTTTGGTTAGTTTGACTCCCATCCAGGATTTGAACCCACACTCTGAGAGTCAGGCACTTAATCGCTGGTGCGGTCTAACCCACTCAGCTTCTGTGACTGATAAGATGCTTGACTGTGAGTGAGGTTTGTGAAAATGTTATCCCAAATATAACATATCTTCCAGAAACCTAATCATGGATTTGAATCCTGGATTTAATAGGTGCTTTAACCTTGACATGATGTAGGTGCTTGACTGTAGATACAGAATTGATCTCTGTTTGAAACATTTCTATATACATCTGTATCTCCTGAGAAGCTGTTACAAGGATTGTGCATGTTTCAAAAGGTGGGTCATTTAATACAGAGAAGTTGTGGACAGGATGGTGAAATAACTGTAGTCATGAATGCATTACAAAACATGCCCTTTGGCACTGTTTGAGTCTTTAAAAACAATATTTTTCATCAAATTCCAAAGAATGAGGAAATGTATGGTATGTGGTGTTTAACCATTACCATTGCAGCGGATGTATTTGTTGATTGTTGGGATGTGTAACTGTAGCGTACAGAGGGTGGTGTGAGCTACAGTTTATAGGCTACATCTACTGTTCTTGCATCTACATCATCTTCCTCCAGTCTTGCAGATTATTGTATCGTTTTGTTACTTTGTATGATGTTGTTAAGATCATCACCAGATTAAAACTGTCAGTCTTTGCACAAAGTTATTAGTGACAATTTCACTTCATGTGCTTTTAAGACCAACTTTTCTTATTACTGGGATCAGTGATTCTATATGACCCTCTTTTTATGTTTATGAGGGGTATAATTAATCCCAGTACAAATTCTGTTGACTTGATCCAAAAATGATTGTAAACACCAGAGCCCTGTTCAACAAAGAAATCTTAGCTCTAAGGTTATTTTAAAGATCATACTTAAATGTCATTCTTAAACTTATGACATCATAGTGCTAAGAACTGGGCATAGGTTTGTCATTGGCAAAATATACTTGTTTCTGTTTCTTTTTCATTTGGGGCGGTGGGGTAGTCTAGTTTTTAAAGCGTTGGCTCGTCACGCCAAAGATGTGGGTTTGATTCCCCACATGGGTACAATGTGTGAAGCCCATTTCTGGTGTCCCACTGCTGTGATATTGCTAAAGGTGGCGTAAAACTAAACTCACTTTTTCATTTGCAAGCAGTGATCGAAATAATTTTCAAACTCAACCAGACAGTCGGGCAGGTGACCAATAAATGTTGCCTGCCCATCTTGAAAGTTGCCTGCCTGCAATTTTGACTCATAGATTGCATTTTTTACAAAAACAAACAAGTATCATTGTTTCAAATGTGAATTAATTTAGCAAATTGAATACAACAAGCATGAAATTAAATACTCAGTCACATCCCCAGCCTGTGACATTTGAAAAGAGCCTGTTAAACTTGCAATTCCACTTATTGGTTTACATCATCAAAATTATGTATTTTCTGAAAAAGTTTAATAGCAAAACGTTTACAGCAATACCCATCTCAAATATATCTTCTCCCTTGTTGTACATACAAAGCTTCCAAAAGGGAGGTATTTAAATATATCAGCCAGACAATGGGGCTGGTGGAGATTTTTTTCAGGCAGCCCGACACGAAAGTTGCCAGCCTCGGGCAGGCAGGCAGGCCATTATTTCGATCACTGTTTGCAAGGACCACCTGAATAAGTATGATGAAAGTAACTAGAAAAAAGTGGAGAGTAATGTTGAGTGACATACACAGTTTTTCTTTTTGTCTGTGCCATTTCTATATAAAAAAATCTAATGTACAAAGATAACATGGGAGTTTGTTAAGAGGAGTCAACCCATGCTCTTCATATGGCAACTGTGCTTTTTGTATAAGGGGTCAAAGTGGAATGCTAATCACTGGATTGTCCGGTCCAGAGTGGATTATTTGCAGACAGCTGTCAAATAGCTGGAATACAGCTTAGTGGAACTCCAAACAGTAAACAATAAAAGCTATAGTGTAGTGGCAAGATGGAAATTACTATGTTTTAACAGATTTAAATGTGTGTGCAAAAGGTGAAATTTATATGCAGTCAGAAACTGTTTGACTATCATTGATTCTTTTCCCATTCATTTCATTCTTAATCATTTTCCCTCTGATAGGGCAAACAGTATGTTAACATGAGTAAAACTCAACTCACTGTATCATTTAATGTGTATAAAAGTACTTGTATTTTATTCATTGATCATTGTAGTTAAGATGTTGTTGATGTGTACAGAGGGAGATGCAGATATGTCTGTATATAATTGTACAGGTAGCAGTCCGAGACAGAAATACATTCATGTTATTGCAACTACAATGAAGTGTTTGTTTTTACTGAGAACAGAAAGAGTTGTCTCCCTTGGTTGTCTGGATCCAGCACATTGCCTGTGTTCATTGGTTCCACAAGAGTAATACCAGTTACAAACTGGACCAGGTGGTAAGACTGTGGCCTGGTTGATAGCGTCATTCCCCAATATCATTGATTGTTGTTCAAAATATCCAGGTCATAGGAATGGACTATTGGTGATTGTGATACCAACAGTGTTCAAAGTGATGTTCAGAGAGTACTGCACCTTTGACCAGATTGACACAAATGTGCTTGAGACACATCTTCTGAAGGGGAAAATCAAGCTTTCTGTATGAGTGGTTGGTCTTGAGCTTTGACAGCTTGTGTATGGGGGTTCACTGGAGCCTATAGCTTGATAAGCACCCACCTGTGTGTGCTTGAGGTTTGATAACTTGAGGGGTGGGTGCATCGGTGGGTTTACTTGAGGCTTCAATAACCACCTGTATATATCATTGTGCTAGAGGCACCATTAGTGACAGTAGTGTTACTGGGCCCTTGATGACCATGTATGTGGCTGTAACAGAGCCACCATGACCATCTGTCTGTAATGCACTTTAGTCTTAATGGCTATGTGTGTGCAACTGTACTAGAGTCATGAAGACCATCTGTGACTGTGATTGTACTGCAGCCTTCTTGACCATCTGTGACCGACGGTACTGGAGCCTTCTTGACCATATGTGACCGATGGTACTGGAGCCTTCTTGACCATCTGTGTGTTGTACTGGAGCCTTCATGAGAGTGGTTGTGTCACCGTCGAGGACCAACTATGAGCTCGAACCGACATTGAGCACCATCTATAATGTTATGGAGACGCGTGGAGTATCGAAACCGCCCAATGTTTGACTATTGGTGCGTTATGTCGTTGCTTGTGTCTTTTTGCAGTATTAATCTAAACCGTGTTACATTACTTTATAGCGGAAAGTAAATTAATTTGTTTTCCTGAAAGAAATAATGCTGTGACTACTTAACATGGTAACGTAATTTTTGCCTTCATTTTGAATCCCTCAGGCCACCTTTCTTGCAGTTTTTCTAGTATGAACATGACTGTCTATTGGTCCCCGAACCATAATATTGTTCCTAGGCCAGCACTGACCGTAATGCAAACGATCAATATGAATCAAGTATAGTTTTCCTCAGGTTCTGAATCCACCACTCCCAGGGACCCCTTTTCAATTTAAATACAGCCCTTTTGAGGTATATATTTTCTGAGACCAAGCGTTACTCCAGCTGCTGACTCAGAGAACATACTCAGATGCTACTGCTAGGGCAGGATGGGCTTACCCTTTTCGTGAACACCGTGTGTCACCAATGATGTCCAGTGATCAAGTCACATAATGTTCACTTTATTTTGCCTTTTACGGTAAAATGGAATCTCGGTGGATAATCGAGGCCGGTTTATCTCTGCAAGATGGTGCTGCTGAAAGTTTAAGATTTCATTAAGAAGAACTACGTATTTGTTTGGTTAATAAAGGTAACATATCCTCTCTGCATATATGTTTCAGAATAATAACTGAGAAGAGTGAAACACGTCTTACAAGTTAGTATAATTTGAAACCCTAGCATCTGATTCGTTACAGCAAACCAGCAGTTCTACTGCCCGTCACTAAGGTGGCGTGCAAACAACTGTGTATAAAGGTCAGAATTATGTAAATACAATCAGGAACCGTTTCCCATCGCTTTTCCCGAACCCAATCATTTAAGGTTGAGTTGGCCATGTTGCCGGCGTGTCATTTGTACTTCATTTCATAGTACTGACAAGGCGTGTTGATGACAGCCACAACACGTCCAACTTGGCTCTTGTTATAAATATTTGAAGAAGTCATCCCCAAAAGTGCCAGAGCACGAAGGGGATCGTCTGATTTATTGATTTCCTGTGTAAAAGGTTTGCGGAAACCGCAGACGTGATACTTCTTAGTCGCCTTACTCAATGGCAGCAGCGATTGTGTCCATGAAATGTGACAACCGTGGGGGTGTTTTGTATAGAGACGCGCTATCGGCGTTCAATTTGGTCTTCTGAACGAACTGATATCGGAATCTTGTACAGATTAATGAGTTTCATTACGACACCATGTATATGTGGTAACGCATGCAGCCGGGAGATAATCTTGACAAACGGGCGACAGGGACAGCCTACTGCGTCGTAATCAGCCACATTACGTCACCGACATGGATACTGTAGTTGTGGTGTACGATTACACTGTACCCCTTAGACTGATGTATCCCTCCGCATTAAGTCAAGCATCTCCACCGATTTTATATCATTAAATGGCTAATTCTGTAGAGACTGTAGATACCAGTAGAGACTGCGATCGGAGTCTCTATTATACTGGTAGAATCTCCGATCCTACTAGTAGAGATTGTAATCGTAGTCTCTACTGGTTGAATCGGAGATTCTACCAGTACATTTTCCAATTCAACTGGTAGAAACTCCGATCCTACTAGTAGAGGCTGCAATCGTCTTCACCAGGTCATTACCCCATCTGCCATATCCCCACCTGGTCATTTCCCCACCTCTTTGGAAAGCAGTGTTTTTATAACTGACTGACTGACTGACTGACTGACTCAGTTTAGTTTTACGCCGCTTTTAGCAATATTCCAGCAATATCACGGCGGGGGAAACCAGAAATGAGCTTAACACATTGTGCCCATGTGGGGAATCGAACCCGGGTCTTCGGCGTGACGAGCGAACGCTTTAACCACTAGGCTACCCCACCGCCCCTGTTTTTATAACAATTACCGGTACTGATCATAAGGTTTGAAATACATCTGAATGGACTCCACTCAAAAAACAAACACAAAATACCTTACTCCAAAACAGACTGAACAAATAAAGTTAACAAGATAACAATAAATAAGTTCAATTATAACTGGCAAATAATAGGAAAACATTATCCCCACTTATTATACTTGCTTGCATAAGCTTGCACTTGCTTGCATAGGTTATTCCATATAATCGTAGTCTCCACCAGTAGAGACTACGATTGCAATCTCTTCTAGTAGGATCGGAGATTCTACCAGTAGAGACTCCGATCGCAATCTCTACTGGTAGCTCCGATTCTACCAGATCGCAGTCTCTACCCTGACATATACACCTGGAAAATGTACTTGTTGGGGGGGGGTGGGGGGTGTTTGTGTGTGTTTTGCCAAATGGTTAAAGCGTTGGCTCGGGTTCGAATCCCCACATGGGTACAATGTGTGAAGCCCATTTCTGGTGTCCCCCGCCGTGATGTTGCTGGAATATTGCTAAAAGCGGCATAAAACCAAACTCAGTCAGTCAGTCAGTGTTGGCTCGGCATGCAGTGATATTTCTCCAGGTATAATGAAAACGCAATATGCCAGTATGATTAACGTATTGCCTTGAATAAAAAATGTGTACTTGAATAAAAAATGAGAATAATTATCAAAGTACGTTTCACCTCAATGATTTTATGTTGGTTACAAAATGGTGTACAAACAGGAAAAACGTGCAGTTGAAACGTCAGGGGATACCTAGACAGTGCATGTATCCACACATGGGATGCATGTTCCGTATCTGGACAAGAATGAAAGTTACCAAACCAGGTAATAATGTCCGTATGGCGTGTGGCCATCACCCGCCGGGATGACTGACAGTACACCTATTCCTACTGAGTTCACCAGACGCTGTATCTGTGTCTGAGGTACTTGGTTGTTACAGACTAATGTGATACAGATGACTGTGGTGTAACACACCAAATACAAGAAAACGAACTGTGTCAAGACGTACTAGTTGTAGGTGTGATGCTCGGGTTATGCACAGGATGATTGGTCAAATTATTCTCAATATGGAACTATCTTTTATTACGCGTTCAAAGTCGTGATGGCTTTGAGCAAAGAGCGCAAGGGAAGTTTCAGTAGATTGTAATCGGCAGGGTCTTCACGACATTTGCCATCACTGCCTGTAACTATGGGAACTCTAGAGTCGGATTGTCCACAGTAACTCACGCTTGTCAGAAGAGCAGGATTTCACAGCGATTATCAGAAATATTCCAGACATTTCACGACGGGGGACAAACAAACCGATCTACCTAATTGCTGTCACATGGAGAATTGAACCCGCGTTAGAGGCGTGACGACCTGGGTTGTAACCACCCCACCGCCCCTTAAAATATGGACCGGACGGTGTGACCTCTCTGAACGTGTTATTGATTCTGTTTACCTTCTTCTTCGTCGATCACATCTGCAATTAATGCTCCCCCCTCGTTGATGCTAGGGAAGAAAATTATCCCCGTAACCTATACTTGTCATGAGATCCAAATACCATGATCGGGAGTAGAATGAAACCACATGAGCGTAACGTGCCGATACTGCAACCACTAGGCTACACAAACATTCACTTAAAAAGGATCGAGCGGTCATACTCTAAGTGTGTGTGTATGTGTGTGTGTGCGTGCGTGCGTGCGTGCGTGTGTATGTGTGTGCGTGTGCGTGTGTGTGTGTGTGTGTGTGCGCGTGCGTACACAGGTTCCCTGTGTCATCGTAGCCCACATTTGTGGGGAGTTGTTTATTATATTAGCCACTGGTTTTCCTTGTTGATCTCACATGTCGATAGTGTTGTGACACAGATACAACATTTTGACTGTGTCACAGATTCATCTGAACTACTTGGTGAAAATACTTTCGAGTGACACATTCATCAAGTATTAACAGCGTAATTTATAAACGAACCAATCACAACCATATGATCACATCGTGTACTCTAATACTAATTGCTTCTTGATCAGAACATTTTCATAGAAAGTACGGCCGTTAATTAACCCGTGCACATGAAAAACAATTACCAAAGGCGATAACTGGGACACAATCAGTAATCAGCTCATCCTGGATTAAATATGGCGGTTTCTTGTCAAGGGACGAAGCCACTTTTCTTGACTGCCTTGATCTTTCATGCGACCACATTAAGCCAGCTCTTATGATCAGACGACATCAGAGAAGAGCAGACGACATCTATCAATGGATTTTTTCGATAATGATGGTAACTAGTTTCGGCTTGAGCGCATTCGTTCGCTTGTTATAGTTATTGGACAAAGAAAACATATTTCGGGCAGAGTAATATTATTGTTACAATTTAGTCTGGCAGAATGGTGTGAGATCACAGCGAAGACATTGCAAAGCTTACCTGCAGTAGGTCGTCGAATACGCTGCCTTTGATTCTCTGGCATAAGCTGATTGTACTGTGGGGCAGCAAGTTGTCTTTCAACTTCTACACATATAGATGCATCAATAGCTTCATCAGTCTCATAAAGGCGCTCTCATGCTGTCACAGGATATATTCAAAAGAATGTACCATGCCATGCTTACATGTGAATATATAACCAGTATTAACCACTCTCGGTCATCCAGCAAAAAAAAAATCCATTTGGCGCAAGAGTCAAAATGATGTCTAAACTTACATTAACAGAACATGAAAAATCAGTGACGCCACCAGGTGTTCGCGACAAGGATAAGGATAGTTTAATTTGATATACAGGACAGGGGGTTGGGAGGTATCTTACTGTAAAAAGGCATCACAAATCTATTTTATTTTAAGCCATGTACCGGGCGGTGCTGTAGCCTAGTGGTTAAAGCGTTGGCTCGCCATGCCGAAGACCCGGGTTCGAATCCCCACATGGGTACAATTTGTGAAGCCCATTTCTGGTGTCCCCGTCGTGATGTTGCTGGAATATTGCTAAAAGCGGCGTAAAACCAAACTCAGTCAGTCAGTCAGTTAAGCCATGTACATTGTTAGAGTTTCCCCCTCAGATGCCCTACACATGAAAACCAAACACTGCTTACATCACATTATTTCTTCAACACAGCTGCAAGAATTTAGAAAGAAAATGCCTACCACAACATAATGCTCTACATGATTTTATTCAGAAGCGTCAATCACGATTGTAGCTAGATCTTAATAAAACACCCTTGTATAATTTTAAACAAATTCCAATTCTGTTTTTCTTAAGATCGCATACGTCAACCATTCCGATCGGCATATAGCTTTTATCATATCACTAAATGGAGCTATTCCTTTTGGCTGATCACAGCTGATACAAATAGAACTAACACACCTCTATCACGCATGTATAGAAGATAGCGCCATGTGTTTCTTCCACAAACCACGCTGTATGAAACGCCTTGACAGTACAAATAAGCGAAACAAACTATTTACAACCCAGTGTTATAAACGCAGACGAGCATTCGATTTTTCTCGGAATGAATTTCTTATAGGATTAACTTGGGTAATTATAGAGCGATCTCGTACAACCCAATTCTAGAAGGGCAACCCTTGTACTCTATCCCTGGAAGGAAGCGATGAAGAGTTCCCAACGGTCATTAAAGTCTCGTTTGGACCTTCTTTACCTCCTTTACCGTAATGGGACTTTTGTCTGTTGGCCTACTCTACACATCTTGGACACAGTTTCCATCTCCGTGTGCTACCTATTGAACACAGGCCCCTATCTGAAGAAAGATTGACCTAGTCAAGCTGAAAATGAAAGGCTACTTTTCCCGTGGCTAGCTATAGGTTCTCGAGTGGTCCAGCTGGGTGTGGGAGACAGGGGGGACTAGGGGGATTATGGGACAGCCTTACTATGGGAATCCAGCTTTACACAAAAGATTACGTGTTCCCAGAGGGTTTATCCGAGGCATACCGGCTAGCGATCCAGTACTTATTTTCTAAATGCAAGAATGCATTAATTTTGCCTCAGGTTTGATACGAGAGCCAATAGTCCTCAAACAAAGTGTCATTGGTTTTCACCTCCTTTAGCAGGATGTGTCTATGAGAGAGAGCGAGAGTGTGCGTGTATATGTGTGTGTGTGAGAGAGAGATAGATACATTGACAGACAGAGGGAGAGACAGTGTGTGGGTGTTCGTGAGGTGTCTGTGATGTGTTCGCGTGTGCGTGGTAGAGGTGTTTATGTGAGTTTGTGTGTGTCTGTGTGTGTGTGTGTGAGGTGTTTGTACACTGTGTAAAGGTTTCATACTTTTTCATGTTTGTGTGTATGTGAGGTGGGTGGCTGTGTGTGTGAGAAAGGTGTTTGACTGTATCAGGGTGTTCGTGTCTGTGTGTTCTAATGTGTGAATGTGCGTGGTGTTGGTGGGGTATTTGTGAGGGTAGGGGTGTTTGTGAGTCTGAAGTGTTTGTGTGTGAAGGGGAAAGCTTTCATACCATTTCAAACCTTTGTATGAGTGAGTGAGGTGTGTGTGTATTCCTGTAAATTTCCTGTGTTGATATAAGTCCATTATGCAATGCAAACTATTACTGATAAATATATTAATGTAAACTTGCACGGAAAATTGTATGACCCAACAGAGTGAGCAACTTGATATTAAAATAAGTGTCATATTATTATGTATAACATGAAATGCTTACATTCTACGTGTTTCCTAAGCTTCGATGAGATTCACAAGACATTTCCAAATACCAAGTTTAACAGAAATGTTGACATTTAAACCTGTTTTCCCTTCTTCAAGATAAAGTTGCCCTGATATGTCACTCTGCCTTTGGTAAAACCGGCACTCCCCACGCATATTCAAAATGTGGTCCAATAAACAACAAATAAATATGGCTCAACTCACTAGGACTGGGCATAAACTTGAGCTTTATCCTTGAATGAGTCATCTTTGATGTATTTTTAATGACTGAACGATCATGACGACAATATAGTTCCGAGGTCACTGGTTTTACAATAGTGAGCCATCGCGTGATGGGCGGATGGAGTACTACACAAGCCCCCGTTTAACAGCCCAATACGTCCTGCACACATCCTGGCACAGAACACTAGGAGGATCCTGCTCGGGATGTTCCGCATCTACCATTAAATCCTGCACAAGGTGACCCTGTCAAGGACGGCATATGTCGACCATTAAGTCACTCCTCTAGGATGCCCCTAGCATGGTCAATAGAATTAAAGACAGGAGATATCTGAAGACCAATAACAGGTGTAATGATTGCGGCGTACCCCAGTCATGGTACCCTGTTTGATGATCAGAAAACTGACTCAAAACCTACTTCAATGCCACCACACCAATCAAGCTTCCATCCCCAAACTGATCAGGTTGTGCAATGGTATAGTTGGCGTATTGTTTTTGTTGTTGCTTATGTTGTATCGTGACACATATGTGCAGAAGGCATGTCGCTATTGGCCGACCCTTTAGTTACGGTACTGAAGCATCATTTGGTGTGGAAGGGGTAGAAACATGTTTCGGCTCCGAAGTGCCTGTAAAGACGGCTTTTTCTGTGCCACCTAATGAAGATCATTATCTTCGTGACGGAGTCCTTTTTAGTGGAGACACTTGCGAAGTGCCCGTGAAGACACCTCGATCTGTGCCACCCTCTGAGGATCATTATCTTCGTGAAGGAGTTCTTTCTGCATGGTGACGGTTCAGAAGTGCCTGTGAATACACCTTGATCTGTGCCACTCTCTGAAGATCTTTATCGCCCACTAGCACATCAAGTAACAAGTGCCATACGACCTGCTCGTGGTCATTCTGTGAACAGGTCAGCGGTGTCATGTTACCACACACATACGGGTACGTACGGCATAGGATGTCAAATAAAGCCCTGGATGTAAGCACGCCTTTTTATTTGTTCCAATCAGTATATACGTGGGTATATTATGACCTTCAGTACTGTACAATAGACATAGCAAGTAAAACATAACGGTGACTCAGGGTGCGTATAAGAGTCTTGTTGACAAGTTGGAGGTGGATATGCGTAAAGTAAGTTCAATAAACATAAAAGCGACTAACACTTTCCATATCCAAAAAATCTCAGATAAGGACAAACTTTATGGATGAACAATTTCTTGTATCGTTGCCAAGCAGGTAGATAAAGTTTGTCCTTATCTGAACCTCCAACTTCAAAATGCCACTCCAAGAAGTAATATCTGGTAAAAGTTTCGACTACTAGTATATCATGAGCATGTGTTTATGAATCAATATGAAACAGTGATGGTACCAGATGTTCGCGAAAAGGCGAGGGCCTCCTACCCCCTAACACACACACACACACACACACACACACACACACCCCTCGTGACACCCGTCACAAGAGTGCATCTCCAAATGTCTACCACAAGCCTTTTTAGAAATTTACTTGAGCCTCGCGGCAACTTTGATCGAACAACTTCTGAACAAGAGCCACGTGTTGCACTTTGAAATCCTGACAGAAACGGCTTGCTCCATTGTACCTCAAACATTGTGAAACGTAACACCAACTTCTAAGGTTGCTCAACACAGTCACTGAATCAGAAAAAAAAATGTCACTGAATCTTTATGCATAGATCTAAATATGGAACACACGAAGTGGTCTCACTGGTCTCCTTTGTTTCAAGCTCAGGTGGGTAAATCATTGGAAGGGAATTGGCTATTTGATTGTTATCGAGCGATGACAAATCATTGATATGCCTGAAGCTTAAGTTAAACATCTCGGCCAAATTACCTTATTTTGATTTTGCAAGCCCCTGCAGAAATTCTGACTCATGTGCAAAAAGAAACAGATCCACAAGGAGGGGAGCATAATTGGTTCACATGAGGAAGTCTATTTCATATCTTAATGTTACACACCCACTCAAACTCTGATGTTATCAGTGAGGAAGTCCAGCATTTCACATATTGTTTTCTCAGTAAACGGGTTTATTTGACATCTGATCTCTGGATATATGCAAGTGTATCTTGGCTCACGTTCATGAACATATGCCCCATGGTTCAAGGAAAGATGTTTTCATGTGGTGTAGAGGTATACAAACCTGAAAAATAGAAGTTTTGACAGAACTGAGTGACTGAGTGAGTTAAGTTTTACGCCGCACTCAGCAATATTCCAGCTATATGGCGGCGGTCTGTATATAATCGAGTCTTGACCAGACAATCCAGTGATCAACAGCATGAGCATCGATCTGCGCACTTGGGAACCGATGACGTGTGTCAACGACGTCAGCGAGCCTGACCACCCGATCCCGTTAGTCGCCGCTTACGACAAGCATGGGTTACTGAAGATCAATATTCTAACCCGGATCTTCACGGCTTGTGACAGATCTGAACTTCTGGAATTATAATTGAAAATCCTTCACGCTTTTGAGAACCATCATGGTGATAATTCGATTCCACACGTCTAAAACCTTTCTGTGAATATATAGAAAGTGGTTCCTTGAAGGTGTTATTGATGATGGTTAACTGGGACGGGGGTTTGTGTACATTTGCTGGACCTAGCAATACGTACCTGCATGGAGCTTTGGCATCCAGTACAATGACGAACTTGTCTTACAGAGAAGGTGGAAGAACAACTTTACAGTTATTTCTAAGATAAAGCGACAAGGGACCTACACTTCCTTTCGTTCAAAGACTAAAGTTTAGTCCCCAGGAAATGACTGTTCCTGTCCAAGAAAACCCCTTAAAAACATTGTTACTGGTCTGCACTGTTGGCATAACATAAAATCCTAAATGCCATAGGCACTACCTTACAAAGTAGCTAACCTTGATCGTCGTTAAACATTCTGACCAACATAAACATTTTTAGCTGATAAAGATGGTCACTACTTATGGGAGTATTCCGCTCCATAATCACCTAAATTTACAGATCCAAACACGTAACTTCGTTATACCACCAGAACTCCACCGCAGGGCCAAGAGATGGTTAACACGCTGTGGCTTTACTCTTCCGGACAATGCAGCTCAATAATTACTGCTTTGGTCGATAGAGAAGGGCGGTGCCTCGTCCTGGAAATTCAGGTATTTAAAGATGTTGTACGGTAGTCATTATCGTTGAGGAAGGTAACCCTTAAAACGCATCCGGCTACTCAAGACGCACGTATGCTACTTACACTCAGTCTTTCAATTCCACTAGGAGCTCTCTCATTACAACACACACCAAGACAAGCTGAATCCCGAGACTCGCTATACTACTGGCATACATGGACAATGTCTCCGACCGGAAACTCAACTACATTTAAACTGACGCCCAAACAAGCATTGATGGCGTCGTCTGTCGCCTGTAACTTCTCACGTTGTCATTTCAGGCAGAATCAGACACGTGGACCACCATAACCTTGCGATAATAAATCATTACACTTGCCGAAAGCATTTCCCGCCATATGTCGGTGGTCGTCTGCTGCGACTGATATTGATCGGACAATGGTCAATAATTCGCCTGACTTCATAACCATTATAAGCTATAAGGCCCCTGACCATCACGTTGTCACGACAGTCACCGAAGGACGTGGATCGTCCATGTCAAGCAGGCAGGGCATGGGAGCGAAAGAGGGATCAATGCCACAAGCACCAATGGGATCAGTGAAACAACCCACATGGCAGACTCCACAGCTCCAGCGGGCCATGTACTACACGTATGTACAAGTTTACACTCAACGTTAAGTAGAAAATCTTCATATAGTGTTTCCATGGTTACGTTGACAATTTAAATTGGAACTTGGTATCAGCTATGTAGGTATCCATCACATGGATTGATCGATAGATTCTGATTAGGCTTGTAAGGCTGCCTTAAGTCTTTATATAATGGGTTGAAATATATATAGCTTTGGAAAATGCTTTCAGACTTTAGCTTTGGGAAGTCATAAACGCAAAATCTCTACTGGCGTGGAGTAGGTCTCAATGATGTATGATTCCTGGTATTAGCCACGTGAGCATGTAGACGTGCCATTAAGTCCAGAAATAGAATGATGATTTATGGTATGAAGGGGTCATATTATCATTATCTACTGTATATCTGACATATATCTTAGCAGAAATCAAATCTGTTCGTCCGAGGTCTGCACACATTTCGTCATTAGGGTGTATGACTCGCCCATGGGGATTGGTAGATCGGCTACTTTGTATTAACACACGTTATTGTGTGGTCTAGTTTTCCATGACTGTGATTGCGCTTGGGTGATATTTGAGATGCAATTTCGCAAAATGTGAAATACTGTGTGTAGTTCCGTTACACTCTTGATTTGTAACGTGAATAGAACTGCTCCAATCATTGGAGTGTGGCTTTCGCTGAATCAGAGCTTCTCACACCATACGCTCTGTATACATGCGTTGCACGGGTCGTGATGAAATTACTTTGAAATTCCAACCTTGGTTTTCATCGGATCCATTTTGCATTGAGGACGATCTTCTCGGGATAAGACTGCGCGCATTTACGGGTATGTGAAACACGTTTCTTCTCGATTTCATTTTTACTTCCGAAATGATCTATTGTTGTAGTTTATACCGCAGGAGTCTTGGGTCGTAAAAGCAAATGATTTTATTTAAAAAACACCCACATGAAAACGGTGTCTTACCTAGCCTTTAATTTTCATATTGATATAGGCCCATTGAAAGAAAACATATGCGTAAAATGTTAGTGAAAGTATCAAGAGCGGCTTTTCGTTGATGCCGTATAACCCAACATATCATATTTACAAGAAAAATAATGTTGATTGCTCTCTCGCAGCGCCAACATATCATATTTACAAGAAAAATAATGTTGAATGCTCACTCGCAGCGCCAACATATCATATTTACAAGAAAAATAATGTTGAATGCTCACTCGCAGCGCGGTCCGAGTGGACCACAGCAACAGGAACTGCTATATTCTGCATTAGCGATTCCGTGTCATAAAACGACCAGTAACTAATATGGAAATAGGATTGTACTGAATCAATGAATCAGTCATTGAATTAATGAATGGACATCGACTGAATGCCTACCTCAGCGGGAGACTATATTCAGCTGTAAATTGTCACATCATATTAATCCGTTTAGCTGCGCCAAGAACAACTTCCACGGAGATTTGAAGTGATTTTACGATTTGAAGAATACTTTCCTTTCAATCTGCGGGAGTGTTTTAGATGTTGGTTCCTGCTGAACGGTCGTGGAACAGCCATTCCGAGGACAACTGATGAAGTACGTCTGTACAGCGTCTTTGAAAGTCCGATCATTATGCAATAGCGTGTTGCGTTTCAACATAGTGTTTTTAGGGCATGCTGTCACAACAGAGAAAGTTAATATGTGAGAGTGATCGATTAAACAATCTTTAAACCACTTTGCGTCAATCAAACATGGTTTCGTGGTTTCTTTCTTCGAATATTAATCAAGTTGATATGATTAAAGCGACGTGTAGTATTGGCACCGTGGCACGGTTCTGTCACATTTAATAACCATTCTGTCCCGTGAGTGCATTTAGGCTATAATGTTAACAGAACCAGTCGTTCTAAAAAGTATCTTGCCAATATGCTTTCAATTTAAAGAACGGATCGATAACGAGAAGAGATGTGCAGTCGCTGGAAAATATAACCTTCGTGAAAGTCGTTTCAGTAATATTACAGACGCTGAGGTACCCAGATGGAAGCTGAACTAGTTTAAGTGACAAATAGTACTGGGTTTCTAGCAGTCATAAATATTAGAATATTTGTCAATACATGCGGTGATTTTGATGCAGGATTTGCCGCGCGACGGGAATAGTTAGAGTGCTGGAGAATTATTTATATATATCCACGACTTTGTAAGTACCGGCCGGTGCCTTCACAAGCACCTGAAGAGTGTACTGGTGCAATAGCAGTTGCCCTTTGGTGTACTAATTGTGAATTCTAATATAACAAAAAGGCAAACAACAAAAACATTCCTGGTTTTGTTTCGAAATAAGATTTTCACGCATAGCTGTCACCTCACATTACATTGTACATAATAACGCTATAACCATGTACCGTCATATCACACACAATGACGCTTATAGCCATATAACGTCACGTACCGTCACAGACAATGGCGCTTATAGCCATATAACGTCACGTACCGTCACACACAATGACGCATATAGCCCTTTAACGTTACGTACTGTCACAGTAAATGACGCTTATAGCCATATAACGTCACATACCATCACACACAATGACGCTTATAGCCCTATAACGTCACGTACCGTCACACACAATGACGATTATAGCCATATAACGTCACGTAACGTAACAGTCAATGACGCATATAGCCCTATAACGTCACATACCATCACACACATTAACGCATATATATCCATGTTACGTAACGTAACGTTACAGACAATGACGCTTATAGCCCTATAACGTCACGTACCGTCACACACAATGAGGCTTATAGCCCTATAACGTCACGAACCGTCACACACAATGACGCTTATAGCCATATAACGTCACGTACCGTCACAGTCAATGACGCTTATAGCCATATAACGTCACGTACCGTCACAGTCAATGTCGCTTATAGCCATATAACGTCACATACCGTCACCCACAATGACGCTTATAGCCATATAACGTCACGTACCATCACCCACAATGACGCTTTTAGCCATATAGCGTCACATACCGTCACATTCAATGACGCTTATAGCCATATAACGTTACGTACCGTCACACACAATGACGATTATAGCCATATAACGTCATGTAACGTAACAGTCAATGACGCATATATCCCTACAACGTCACGTACTATCACACACAGTAACGCATATATATCCATGTTACGTAACGTAACGTTACAGACAATGACGCTTATAGCCACGTAACGTCACGTACCGTCACACACAATAACGCATATATATCCATGTTACGTCACGTATAGCCATGTAACGTCACACACAATGACGCATATGTTTTCGTCACGTATTATCATACATGATAACGCTCACAGTAAAACGCAACAGAGTGTATGGCAACATGGCATCACGCAGCTCCATGTAATGCCATGCATTACCTGGTCCCATCGTGCATCAGAAAGTAGGGTTACGTAATAATACCCAAGAGAACGTTGAATAACCCAGCGCCTCATAGCATGATGTGACTTCAAGCTGCACCGTATCACGAAGCACATCGCGCCCCGCTATCACGTCACGCAGCAGGAATTCACAAATGATAGAAGATGTCCCCATGCTAATAACGTACTCCATACTTTGATTAACAGCGTGTATAGCATGCTGATTTCTCGTTAAATGATACATCAGTTCAATAACTCTATTTTAATGAGGTAAAACACGTGTCGTCTGTGACCCTATGGACAACGGATAATCAAAATCAAACCTTGTAACACAATTTGAATGAACTAGCCAATCAGGACGAATCTTCTCGAAAATCGTTCCTATATAGCTACGCATTCCTTAGAAACATGCGTATAATTTAGCATTTGTATTCTGTAACAGTGAGGTGCATGACAAGATAAATTTACATAAAGAGACTGTATCGTTAGCTCTTCGTAGGGCTTCGATGACAGCTCGTTGAGCCATACAGCCGACGTAGTCAAACAATAATTACGCAAATGGAAATAGCGCTGCCTGTCTGTGGCAGAGGTACTCTGGAACTTTGGGTAGGAGAGCGGCTCGACCATTGCTATAAGCCATATACAACCATACTCACTCACTCTGTTGAAGGAAGATTAGATATGGCTATTAATGCTGCCTGATAATGGGAAGAGGGATATTCAGTAGAACGTCGATGGAGCTGTTTAAAGCCGTGATCCTATCATCAGCATGCTGATTAGGGTTTGTATTCATATATTCTGAACTGTTGAACGGTACTCAACTCAAGAGCATGAGAAAACCCATATGTGAAGTCAAACAATTATGACACGCGTCGTTTTAAAAGTCCTCAACCATCCCCGTCTTCTAGTGATGAGGGGTAAACCGAAGTTTACCAATAGCTCCTATGATTGACAGTCAGGCGTTCGTTTAATCACCAAACACTAATCAATCTCAAGACAGAACGAGTGTAGTCTTGTTGTATTTCTTTATAGTTTAATCATACACTTCTACAAGACCCGAATTGATTTTCTCGGGAACAAAGCAAGATGAGACTTGGGAGACGGCAGAAGACCTATAGAAGGGAACCACAGCCATCGACTCATCGCGTGTTGAGTCCAACAATGCCTATCAGCTTGTTTGGGCAGTTCATGATCGGAGCCTGTTTCCTGAGAGGGATTGATTAAGCAAATTCACACACGGATGTCGCTTACATGTTTGCTTTATTATGTCGCTTAAGGATCCCTCCCGACGGTATGGGCACACCGTCCGCGGAAATAACGTGGCTTATCAACTACATCTTTGACGTTGACGAATATTCTTCATAATCCCTCGTTATAAAGCGGATGTGGGCTTCCCGCCCGTGTCTACAGTTCCAATAACAAGGATATTTGCTGGTATTAAATGCCAGCATATCAGCACACTTATACATGCACCCAGGCGGTGACAGACGTAATAGGGTCGATTCCCACAGTCATTCCTAGACAAGATCATTACAATGGCGTGTTTTGAGAAACGTGGTCTAAACCATCGTTTACATTCACCAACCTGAATAATGCTACATTCTGTTTTGGCGTGTCGTGTGTATAGATTGAAACCCTTTCAATCAAATTCGTCCTAAAGTTTTCTTTCCTGAAGTAATTACGTCCTTCTTGAACTGAGAGGGTTCATGGACCACCTGATGCCGCGCTTCGCGGCGAAACAAAAACAGTTCTAGGTCGTAATAACATACCGATGAAGGGATTTTTTTTCACGTTTACGACCGAACTTGACCCAAAGACATTTCTACAAACAATTACGTTCAGAGACATTGTAACAGCTCAGTGTTCTCTCAACACACCCATTTTAAGCCACTGTCATTACAGGTTCTGTCCACAAACCATCTTACCACTTAAATTGAATTCAGTCCTGTTTTAAACCACAAATATTTGAGAAATGAATGTGATTACGCAGTACTGTGTTCTCAAACAGAGTTTATCGAACTACCATGTTTGATGTCAATGCATTGTTCCAGCCACTCACTGACCCTGGTGTGTCTTTAGACCCCAATCCGTATGATGATAATTGAATATACGGCCACAGACATCCACTACGAGCATTTCGGGGAGAAATCGATCTGATAACGTTAATTATTTAGGCTTTGTTCGTTCTGTTACATGTACATTATGTAGGAAAGCGCCATGGCGTTAAAACCATGTAGGCGTTAGGCCATGCCGATTACTGCATGTGTTTCTCATCTCGGTGCTCACCTTCAGTGGGACCGTTGATCGGTTGCAATAATGAAAAACCCAATACGGCTGACATGTCAGTTGGTGATCATTATTGTACTCTGTTGAAAATACGACTGCATCGGTGATGAACAGAAACAAACAAAAAATATAGCGGGGAATGAAAAGACCTTATTGCGCATATATGCTGGAATCCTTACATTCGTTCATGGACAGTTGACACAAACACTGTATCCGGGGGCCCGTTTCACAGAGAGATATTTGTTGATCTCCATACACCAACGTATGCGTCCGACCACTTAGCGCAATGGTGGCTTTCTGGAAAGATGGCCCAAGACTTTCACTGGCAAAATGTTGTTCCTTCTTCTTCTGTGTGAAGCCCATTTCTTGTGTCCCCCGCCGTGATACTGCTGGAATATTGCTACAAGCGGCGTAAAGCCAAACTCACTCACTCACTCCTTCTCCTTTCAAATTTGCATGGACCATCTAGATAAGTCTGATTGAAATTACAAACAGAAATATAATTAGAAAATACCTGCAGTATTTACTAAACAACAATGTAAAAGAGTTTGTTATTATACCTAGTAAACTGAGCAGTTGTGTGAACAAGGTTCATGTCTTTGACACATTCTACATTCACTGTTTTATGCGTAACCATACAAATCATACAACGACACATAACGTGTGTTTCAGAACCTTGTACAGACATGCTTATTCACAGACAGATATTTATTCAGCATAAAAAGCCAAATGGCTTGAATCACAATTGATTGGTAGCCCAGACCCAGTCACATGAGTTTATATAGATACATATTATGCGCGTTTCCAGACAGCTGTAGACAGGGATCTACTTTAAGTCATTCGTACCTCCGCCACTGAAGATTTAGATCATTGCTACGAAACCCTAGTTGTTTTTATCATTTTCAGTGAGCTTGAACATTACATAACATTGACGATATACTCGAAAATATTAAAATTGACATTTGTCAAATTTAATCCAACAATGGAAGCAGGTTTTACATTGTTATGAAGATAGATGAGTATCACGGTGCTATCATCCGGGTAGCACTACAGACGATGAAAAGTGAAAAGGAATTTTCAAACTGAAATACCCCCTCATAATCATTGCCAGTAACGTTGGTGGTAATTTTAAACTTTGTTGAGGATATGCATACATTTTCCGATGGTTCATCAAATATACTCTCCCAAAAAAGAAACGCATATCGGAATTTCAACTGTATTTTTATGTTTATTTTGAAACATCTTGTAGGCTTTATGAGTCAATGAAATATAGCGAAATTGCACACTGGGAATGCAGACTTATCCGTCTTTGGCACCAACTCGAGGAAAGTCAGTTTGAGTGTCACTGGAGACGTGTGGTGGCGCTGATGTCAATACCTCGTGTGACCACCGTGGGCATCCAGAACTGCACGGCATCGCCTCGGCATCGAACGAATAAGTCTCAGAATCTCGTGTTGCCCAATCGCAGCCCACTCTGTCTGTAGTGCCTGTGCGAGTTGCTGAAGCGTCTAGGGCTGAGGGTTACGGCGTCGCACCCGTTTGTCCAGGGCATCCCACAGATGTTCGATCGGGTTTAAGTCCGGTGATCTTGAGGGCCAGGAGAGTACATTGATGGTTCTGGAGGAAGTCTCTAGTGTGACGTGCTGTGTGGGGCCTGGCATTGTCCTGTTGAAACAACTCCCTCTGGCGATCAATGATTGGAAGGAGGTGTGGGCGTAGGATTTCGTCACAGTACCGTTGAGCTGTCAGGTTACCCTGGATCATCACCAAATCACTTCTCCTACGGCAGGTGATCGCTCCCCACATCATAACACTGTCCACATCTGTCCACCTGGGGAACGCAAGCGTCGGCGAAACGTTCACGTCGACGTCTGTACATCCGCATTCTTCCATCGCGTCGTTCCAATAGAAATCGTGATTCATCACTGAACCAGATTCTACGCCAATTCGGTATGTTCCAGGCCTGAACGTTGGTGCACCATTGAACTCGATGTCGACGATGTTGTTGTCGAAGCACAGGGCCAAATTAAGGTCTTCTGGCCCGTAAACCAGCCTCTCTCAACCTGTTCCTGACGGTCTGTGCAGAAAGCCTCCCCAATCCGGGTATTTGTCGAGCGTTACTGGTCGCCGTAGCTGTTCGATGACGCAGGTGATGTACCCGGATGTAGCGATCCTGCGCCGCAGTGGTCGCTCGAGGTCGCCCACTACGAGGGGCATCTGCTACCGAATTCTGCCGGCGATATGTCTCCCAGAGCCGTGAAATGGTGCTTTGGTGAACATTCATGCGTCGGGCAACTGCACGTTGAGACTGGCCAGCTTCAAGCAAACCAATGGTGATATGACGGTTGGCTTCACTTAGTCGTGGCATTTTGCGTTCGTCAACAATATTCCAAACACAGGGAATAATCGACAGACAGCGATCAACCTTTTATACCCAACATTGAGACTATCTGATCCCCAACTTTCACATGCATTGCATGTGAATTGTGTATTCTGTGACACTACACGCCGGAATTGAAAATCATGCTGTTACATACGGGTATTTTACGGATGGTGCGTTTTGTTGTGATGTTTCAAAACATAAACACCATAGGACTCATAAACAGAGCAAAACCTTTTGTAAAATGAATCACGTTTTAATTCATTGCTACATGAAATTGCTATTTTTATGATGCGTCCACCTGCTATACCCTGAGAAGCCTTCTTTTCAGCATATTTACAAAAACAAAATGTCTTTATAACTGCAGCATATCTACTTTTTCAACGGCATCATAATACTTCATTCTTCTAATTAATATTTAGTCGGTGCTATTTACAGTTATCTATTTCCTCTAATAAATTTCATGGCACATTGGGCATTTGATTTATAGACACATCATGTTCTTATATCTTGTACACTCGACAAGAGGTCATTTTGTACAGGACATGTTCTTAAACATTACCCATTGAAAATAGCTGAACATATTCTTGACATGTTCTTTGATATTGCCCGTTGGAAACAGATGAACTAGTGCTTGACACGTTCTTAAACATTACACGTTCAAAAAAGATGAACTGGTGCTTGGCACGTTCTTTAATATTGCTCGTTGGAAATATATTGGATGAACTGGTGCTTGAGACGTTCATAAATATTGCCCGTTCAAAAAGGATGGTTTGGTGCTTGACATGTTCTTAAACATTGCCCGTTGGAAATAGATGGACTGGTGCTTGAGATGTTCTTAAATATTGTCCATTGGAAGTAGATGAATTGGTGCTTGACATGTTCTTAAACATTATCCTTTGGAAATGGATGATCTGGTGCTTGACGTGTTCTTAAACATTGTCCGTTGGAAGTAGATGAATTGGTGCTTGACATGTTCTTAAACATTATCCTTTGGAAATGGATGATCTGGTGCTTGACGTGTTCTTAAACATTGTCCGTTGGAAGTAGATGAATTTGTGCTTGACATGTTCTTAAACATTATCCTTTGGAAATGGATGATCTGGTGCTTGACGTGTTCTTAAACATTGTCCGTTGGAAGTAGATGAATTGGTGCTTGACATTGTTCTTAAACATTATCCTTTGGAAATGGATGATCTGGTGCTTGACGTGTTCTTAAACATTGTCCGTTGGAAGTAGATGAACTGGTGTTTGACATGTTCTTAAACATTATCCTTTGGAAATGGATGATCTGGTGCTTGACGTGTTCTTAAACATTGTCCGTTGGAAGTAGATGAACTGGTGTTTGACATGTTCTTAAACATTATCCTTTGGAAATGGATGATCTGGTGTTTGACATGTTCTTAAACATTGTCCGTTGGAAGTAGATGAACTGGTGTTTGACATGTTCTTAAACATTATCCTTTGGAAATGGATGATCTGGTGTTTGACATGTTCTTAACTATCGTTCGATGGAAATAGATGAACTAATGCTCGATATATTCTTAAACTAAGTTCTCTGGAAATAGATGTACCGGTGCTTTACATGTTCGAAATGTTCTTAAAATGTTCAGGTTGGACAATAGATCGTGTGGTGCATGTCACGTTCTTAAATATCGTACTTTTGACAGTAGCTCAATTGGTTCGTGTCTTTTCCTATACATTGCACATTATACCCAAAGTATTACCATTCACAGACTTATTTACATTTCTCGTGGAGTGAAGACTGAATATAGCTCTGGTGCGCTGCTGATCAAAGAATGACGCTGAAGAACTGTAGACACAATGCGGACAAAGGCCACAGCTCCACACAGGGTCAATACGACCGGCATCCATACACAAATAGTTTTGCAGACTTGTAAAGAGGAGAATCAATGAACAGGCACAACACTAGAAGGTGAAAATGACCACGTGTACGCCAAGGGCTAATGGAGACAGGATGTGAAGCACATATTAGTATGAATATGATATGATTACTTTACCCGCGGCCACGACCGGCGAATAGAGCACTTTGGGGTGTATAGAAACAGTAATTAGACCTCCGCCCTGCTAATGCCCAGCCCCCGGCCACCCTGTGGGGATGTGCCCACTCAGACTGGGGTTGACTCCTGCAGTCCATATTTGACGACCAACATCAGCGCCACCAATTACATTAGGCATGATGTATGCTTCGAGGGCAAATCAATGGAATAATGATATCAGTTAGTGAAGAATAATGCAGCATGGGTCAGATGATATGGTTGCGGTTGTTTACGTTGTTTATCAATTAATGAGGTGTGGTTATCAAATGTGTTATCTCCCATCGTGATGATGGGTTAGTAGCTGTGGTTTAAATTCTCTGAAGTTTGTGTCTGCATACTCATTTGGTGGTGGGCAATGTGCGCTTATTATTTTTTAGTTACCAAACATTTCAATATGTAATGAAACATGCGACTTTATTGCTAACTATGATTCAACCGCCTCCGTGGTGTAGTGGTTAGAGCGTCCGCCCGGACAGCGGAAGGTCGCGGGTTCGATCCCCGGCCGCGTCATACCAAAATACGTTAAAATATGGTACTTGTTGGTCCCTGCCTGGCGCTCGGCATTAATGGGTACGACAAGGACTGGTCGGCTCGGGAGTCAGTATAATGTGTCTGAGTGGGGTATTCATGCTTCACTGCTGGTATCTCAGTGGGCTAGCACTATAAAACCAGCTTCAGTCTGGGCTAATACAAACAGCCGCACATACACATACACATACACATACACACGCATGAACGTCGTCATATGAGCGAAATATTCTCAAGCACGACGTTAAACCCAATTTCACCTCACCTCACCTATGATTCATTATTGACTCACCAACTTCTAGAATGCCGATGAAACAATTAAATCAATATATCTCGAACGAAATTCCGATTCCATCAAATTCTTCCATCTGAAAATGTACACTCATCTTCACTTATGTTCACACATATGAAATAGCACAGCACGCGATCCACTGATCATGTTTCGTAATTGAGACCTGGTGACATTATATTACGTAATTCCACAAATTCTTAGTAAATTACACTTGACAAACTATCACCAGAGATTTATCTGTCCGAGAAAGACTATATACTACGACATGTGTCTCAGTTTATGAGACAAATGGGACAAATTCAAAATCAATGCAATTATTTAGATCTGGAATTCATGAATAATATGAAAAGATTCAATGTAACAACTACTATTAAGGAGCAACCCCATGCACAACTGATATGACCTTTCATTATAACAAATTGAAAATACTGACAAGATTTGGTCTCAACGCACTGGCGTCTTAAAAAGCAAGTATTGATCGAGTGGTCAAAATGTCTGTTAATCGGGCTAGAACTTTGATTGTTGAAGGCATACACTTTCCACTGTCGGCTGGTTCACTGAGAGTGTGGTCGTCCTCTGTTGAGTGAGTGAGTGAGTAAGGATGTACGCCGCTTTTAACAACATTCCAGCAATGTTAGGGCCGGGACAGCAGAAAGGGCTTCACTATAGCGGTTGCAAGTCGTCTGCATGCTCGGAATCGATCCAGGGCCTTTGGCGTGACATGCGAAGGATTTACCTCCAGGCTACTCTCTCACTCGTATGGCTTACACTGATGCTAATATTATGTGGTTCTTGTAGTGTGTTATATGCATCCTCTGTTGGAGTAGATCTGTGCTCATACTATCGACCACACGTTTAACATCTGGATACGATCATAGCAATAGTGCTTTGGCTACCCTGATGAGACTCTAGGTTGTTGAAAGTGCCGTGGGGATTTTTTTCAGTTTTCTGTGTAAGATACTTTTGGAAATGTAAGACCGTGTTTTGTCGGCCCAGAGGTTTGTTTGTTTGGGGGTTTGGGGACTTTTTGAAAAACAAAATGTTTCAGTCATCTAGATTTTCTTGTGCCCGTTGAGAGAAGTTTCTGTGTAGGCAACTTATATACTGATCACATCAACCGGACTGAGAAATATCTCAACATGCAAGAACTGCCAAGACCAGTAATTTAGTAAGATAAATATACATAAAGATTCCCATAAAAGGTAATGGCAGCACTTTGGCCCAAATTGACTAGACAGCATTAAAGGATCAGTGGGCACTCTGCCCCGAAACAGACAATGAATAAAAAGCCATTTATCAAGAGACTCGTAATTACTGAGCAAACTAGTCGAAATTAGGTACTGTCAGTCAGCTCCGCAAAATGCCCAATTAGTGAAGAACGGTAGATGTAATTGATTCCCCGCCATTTTCTTCCCAAAGTCGGAATCTATCTTCATTGAGCACTTCCGGTGCCATGGCGGGAAGCGCCTTCAGCAGGGTTTTAAAGTGTCTCTTGTCATGGCTAAATTAGTCGCGATTACCGATATCTCCGCTCCGGGACTTATACCGTCAGCTAGGGGCCAACATTGATAGTGTTTGGAAATGTCCAGAGATTGTTTGGATTTAGAAATCTCAATCCCCTGATATCGATCTCCCGACTGTCACCGGTTCTCTGTACGTAGGTAAAGTGCACATCAACGGCGATCTGTGAACTGACGCATGCGTGATAGCACTATAAGCTCGGCAATAGAAAAGACTGAAATTTGGGTTTTACCAAAATATTACACGCGTTACCTGGGTGAAAACAATTGCCTGTTTAGTAGTGTTGGGAATTGGTTGAAATCTCACAATTGATGATTGCTTCATTACCAACGAACAATCATCGAAAAACATTGGTTAGAGTCATTTTTCAGATTTTCCTATCCAGGTTGTTATTGTAGATATGTATAACATGATGCAACTTGCTACTTTAAAGTGATGAGTAATATATCATGAACATAAACTTCCTGGAGTCTTCAAGAAATATTCAGTCATGACTTTTTAGTTAGTGATGTGAGTTTTCTAAGAATTAAACAAGTTTTCAGGCCCTGACCACTTCGAAGATATATGTTCCATCGTCAAGTGTTTCAAAGACTAAAAAAGGCAGTTTCAAAATCGGTTGTGTTTGATTATGAGAAAATGTGATCGATTGCTTGGTCGTTTGGTCACTTCGACCAATCTTCGAATATTTCAACTAATCGGAACACCACTACTGTTTAGAGATATTCATTCATATTATTCATGTAAATGGACCTTATGCTCGTGCTTAATACGTTATCATTAAATAGCAATGTCTTCTTTGTTTATTTTCGAGCCACCATCAAACAAACGTGTATATCCTATTCTGTTTCCCCTATGCATTTATATATCAGTTGATAGCAATGTCGTTTGAAGTAAGGAAACGTGATATTTCCGTTGCGTTCCATTAGAATAATGTGCTTGTATACAGTCAAACATTGTTGTGTCGAAGTTGAAGGGAACTACGAAAGTACTTCGAGTTATCAGTGATTCGGCACAACGGTGATTATATAAAGAAAGGAGGACCAAAGTTCGACACAGCAGTGTTTTACTGTATGAACGTGCATGCATGCATGTGTGTGTGTGTGCGCGCGCGCGCGTGTGTGTGTGTGCGTGCGTGCGTGCGTGCCTCGGAGAGACTATACTGCAATTTAAAATAGTTGCTCCACTGAGACAAACCCACTCTGAGCCGACCAGTTTCATCCCTTAATCCCGAGTTCGGAGACCCGTGAAGATCCGGGTTAGAATTGGCCTCCTGTCGTAAGAGACGACTTACGGGATTGGGTGGTCAGGCTCGATGACACATGTCCTCGGATCCCAATTGCGTAGATTGATGCTCATGCTGTTGATCCCTGGATTGCCTTGTCTAGACTCGATTATTTACAGACCGGCGCCATATGTTTTCTCAATATCTTAAAAGCCTCATTCATCTCCATGTTCCAAGCCGATTGCTCCGCTCGTCAAACTCCCTACTGCTTACACAGCCTCACGTCAAAACAGCCATGGGATCAAGAGCGTTCTCTGCTGCAGCCCCCCTATCTCTGGAACATTCTACCACTCACCCTAAAAGAAATAGAATCTGCTGATGCTTTCAAAACTGCCCTCAAAACTCATCTGTTCAAACTCTCTTTTCCATAGACATTGTCTACAATCTTTTCTCTTCATAGCGCCATTGAGCAATATCTTTTGGAAATAGGCGCTCTATAAATCAATTATTATTATTATCATCATAGCTGGAATATTGCTGAGTGCGGCGTAAAAAGTAAACTCACTCACTCACTTAACCCCGAGCGCCAGGCAGGGCAACAACAACTACCAACGTCTCTTCTTGTGATGCAGCGGAGGATCAAACCATCGCCCCATCGCTCCACGGCCAGACGCTCATTCCACTAGACCAGTTAGGGAGTCAGTTGTTTCATACTGACATCTGCTGACCATATACAAATTACTTTTCCACTTGTATCTGCGTTTTAGGAAGCAACAAAAATGAATTGAGATAAAAATAATTCTTGAATGAGTGTCTGCTGATTTAGGTCGGAATCAGCATGTGCACATTATGCAACACGTAATGATCGAAACTGGATACGTTAAATCAGTGGTTAACAGCATATGCAGTTGTCTCCGCCTACACAGTCAACCACGTCATATGATGTGACCACCCAATCCCCATGTTAAATACCATTTACGACACTCATATTATGCTGTGATTCTACCCCGTATTTCCCATGTACAACGGAGTGAATAGACGCAGTATGACAGCACAGCCATAAATGCCCATTTTAAGGGTTCAGGTTTTATTTTACGGCTTTCGTGAGCAGGATCGCACAATGTCTGGTTATTGTCTCGTCAAAACTTCTCCTCTCGCATTCAGTGTATGAAAGAATTAAAACGATTTTGTGATCATAATAAAATATCACTTGAAAGACATGGAACGCAATGAAATCAATATATCCTTAAATCAAAGGCACGGTCAAAGGATGTTCTCTGGCTGACAAACGGCCTCAATGCATCATCAAGATGACGTAGAGCGGCCATGCAAAAATCACAATCGATGTGACATTTAAAAAAATATTCTACTTTCATGTTGAGAAATTTGACCTGAAAGAGAAAAAAAGCATGTCATTGACTACAACACTCAATATGTCTTGCAGGATCCGATGATAATTTTATCATGATAAAAGTGCATAAGAGATTTCACATTTTTCACAATTTAATTGTAGGAATATACCGATATTCCTCACGTGACGAAACAGAGGGACGTGACTGTTCCCTTCAGCTAAACACTCATCTGCCTCTTTGAGGGCTCTTTGTCTGGGATTCCCAAGTACCCGAAGCTCTTTGTAAACATTGTAATGAAGGGGCGGCTTTAACCAGATTAGGAGTAAGTCAGACAGCTTTTAGCTCAATCGGCACCGGCTTAGTGATAGGCTCCAGTCTGACACATTGTTCTGACTGCACCGACTACGACACTCATTGCTGCCTCTCCGTTCTATCGTACGTTTGGACGAGATGTCCTTTCTTGACGAATTTAACATAACGTCGTTTCATATTTTAAGGTAATTTATTTTCTAAGTTTGTATTGTCTTTTGTGGATAGATTAGATCAAAGATTCAACAACGTCTGTTGTTTTACATTCTGAAACAAAACAATACTTATATATCCCAGGAATACATTTATCAAAGAATTTATGGATAAAATTGATTAAGTATATTCATTTTAAGAAACTTTACTATGTTTAAGATGCTTATCATTTATGAAGCTGCTTTTGATGTTTAGGGTTACCAGAGGTTTTTAAAATTTTGTTTCAAATCTGAATGAGGATTCGAACACGCGTTCCAACTTTTATACTGCAGAAATACATTTTAGGAAGAGTTATTTGCCCTTAGCTAATTAGGGGACCGGTGGATGATTGTTTACCGAGCAACATATTTCAAAGTAAATCCAGGATTGTATGGAGCATAAACTCATTGAAAATATAACAAATGACTAAGTATCTTAAATATTACAGACAAGATTATTTATTTGATACTTTTAGTCGGTAAAAAGGCACGATGTAGAAACAAACAATAACCAGTCCCCTGATACATTTGGAACCAAGTTTTACTTTCGTCTGCTGTCTGACTGCCGGGTCGTCTTGAAACAGCTTCCATCGGGCTTAATTTACAGTAATTACAATCATATAGCTAACAGAAGTCAACTATATTATTTAGGGGAAATTTTGAAACATGCACTCGACTCGAATGCTTGTTCAAATGGCAAGCACTTGCTTAGGGATACTGTCAGAATGAATCATTGATTTTGGGGTTGGCTATCTGTAATGTGAACGGTGCGTAATGGACTTAGTCACGACGTCTGTTAGTTCCTGCTGCAGGGTAAATGCTGTTGCGCCATTCCGGTCAGAAATGTCTAGCTTGTTACTTGGAATATGGTAACCAATATTTCCTATTAACGTTTTAAATCATCTTGTATTACGGTCACTATCACAGGAGTGAATGCTTTCACTAATTTCAGTTTGAGTTTCGGAGGCGAGTTTTCATCACAGTAGCTGGTATATCTTGGATATGGCTATTATTTCTTTTGAAATAAGGTATATTAATAGAAGCGATTGTTTTCATTAGATGCCATGGTCACTATTATACCAGGGATAATCTACAACATATATAGCCTCCCCTGATTATACCAAATGACCAAAAAACTGTATTCGTGAATCAAGTTCACCCATTATTCAACTTTTTTTTTCTATGTTGTGATATGTCTGTTTATACTTCCAGCAGTGTTGCGTACTGCCTGTCAGGCACACTGAAGCAGTATCATGAATGTGTTGAGCTGGTTTAGAAAGGATCAAGTTCAGAGGAGTACAGAGGATCAAGGGTGCAACATGGAGACAGTCGATGAACTGTTGAGAGAATACCAGGTATTTATTATTTATCCTGTTGGTGCCAAAGGCTCTCTGTTTTCTCCACTTGTCATGTATGTGTATACTGTTCATTATGTGGTACATGTCACCTCTAGTGGCTTGAAGCATGTTAATCTGTATTTCAGATTAAGATTGGGGAGCATTTGAAATAAGGATCCATCAATATTATATATATTTTTTTAAAGTAGGTTTTTCCGAAAAGACTCAATTGCTTAAAATTGATATTTTGGAATGTTGTTAATGAATGTAATTTTCCCCGTTGAATATTTTTCTGTCATTGTAATTTTATATGTGGTGGTACTGGTGGTCCAGTCATCTAAGCTTATACAATTTACTGTGGTGAGCTGAATCCCAAGGGCATGAAAGAAACTATAATTGTGGGTTCATATCCAGGTTTGCCCAAATTATGTGTTTGGGTTTGTTAGCACCATGCTTGTTGGTTACATGGAAATGGTTTACATCTAAGACTGTCATCACTTCAGTCTTGGTTGATACATTGTGAAATAACAGGTCAAAGCAGCATTAGACCCAACTTACGCACTCACTTATTTGTTTTTCATATTTTCAGAGGAGTTGTACCCCAGAACAAATGGGAAAAATGCTTGAGAAAATCCAATCACAGAACTCAGTTCAGCATAAATTAGTGCAAAAGCTATTATTTGAAAGAAATCATATCATAAGGATTAACAAGGAACTGAGTATGAAAAACAGTGAACTTGAGAGAATATTGGAAAGGCAGCAGTGTGAGATGAACAGACTGAAGCAGGAGACTGGCTATGGGCAGACAGGCTATGGTGGTTTTGGTTATGGAGCAGACAGAGCCAGCTACAATGGAGGAGATGTAATGACACCCTGGCAGACCAGTGTTGATCCATCTCGGATGGCAAATCAGAGGATCCCAGACCATCTTAAACGAAGAAAGTTGCAGAAAGGTAAATTAGTTGGCATGTATGATGATTATACATTTCATTAATTTATAAGTCAATTGTGCTACTGCAGTACGAGCTGCATAAGTTTTTATCAGACTGCCTTCTTTTAAAATGCACTTTCTCGCTCAATGAAAGTGACTTTACAAGTGAACATGATCTTCCAGTGAAAAAAAGTTTCTTATTCTTACAATGTGTCTATTTGTTATGATTCATACAAGTGTAAGGTTAAACATCAGTATGTACAGGTATTGATAATTGGGAGATTTCTTTGCTTCGGGAAGATTCAGCTTTGATTACATGTGAAGCTTCTCATAGTGTCCCTTGCCATGATATGTCTAGATTATTATTGTTAGGAGCAGCATAAATCCATGCTTGTTCCATCACTGTCTCTGTGGTAAAAACATGCAAATTCCATTTGTTCTTAAGATAGTCTGTGCTGGGTTGATTATGTATGTACAGTGGTCAGATTCCAGTTAATTGAAACTTACCTACTCTATATTGACAAGGTGAAACAGATTGGTTTATTTTCTTGAACCATGACTTATTATACTCCAAAATATATGGGTTTATTTCAAATTTGGCATTGATAGAAATAATTTTGTATGAAAAGCTGATGCAATCATGTAAATGTCCTTACATGATTTGTCTTGAGAAATGGCTGATTGACATTGCCAGTTGTCTTATAACCCTGATCAGTGGATTAGTGTGTACTTGATATTTATCTCACCACCGGAGGATGAACAGAGGAGTATCATGAAATAAGTTACATGCCTATCGGGACACCAGATTTGAAATATCAGTGATGGGCAGGACCAAAGATGCTAGCGGGACCAAAGATGCTGGCAGCACCAAAGTCAAGATGCTGTACAGTCACCCAGCCAAACATTTGCTGCAGCTGATGTTGCTTAAGTGTCAGTGTTTTGGGTCCCATGCACTGTTCACAGGGTCATGTGATCTTACATTTAGGCCTTGTTAGTATGTTACCTTATAAGTGTCTTCTCAGCAAAAAACTGTACTCTACAGTGAGCAGAGAAAAGGTAGAAAGCACATGTGATACATGTCTTACCTTAGGCAAGTGAGTTTGTTCAAAATTGCCTCTGTTCACCCAGGACCTGTGAAGATCCGGGGTAGACTAGGTCTTCAGCAACCCATGCTTGCCACAAAAGGCAAATATGCTTGTCAAAAGAGGCGACTAATGGGATTGGGTGGTCAGGCCCGCTGACTTGGTTGACACATGTCATTGGTTCCCAATTGCACAAATCGATGTTCATGCTGTTGATCACTGGATTGTCTGGTCCAGACTCGATTATTTACAGACAGCTGCCATAAAGCTGGAATTTATAAACTAAACTCACTCACTCACTGTTCACCCAGCAGAAAATGGGTACCTGGTGGGATAAGTCATTTGACTATAATCTTCTAGCGCCTAACAGGCAGCTTGGGTTATCTGGGTTAATAGTGAGCTGTACTTTAATTGTTAGCACTATGAGCATACCTGGTGTGGAGTTTGGCGCTATATAACTGGATACATTATTATATTATTATATTTTTCCTTATCCTGACTCATGTATTTTTGCTTGTCTCCTTTCCTTCCCGAACGTTAGTGGAACACTTGTATCTCCTTATTGAAGCTCCCTTCAATAAACAGATGTAAAATCACTACTCACCATGAGTTATCTCCCTCTCAAAAATTCAATTTAATAAATATTTATTCTCTGTACTTAGGCGTGCTAGCGACAAATCCAGGCGACTTTTACAAGTCATGGATAAACCGGTTGAGTCCTTCACGAGCTGTCTATCGTTGTCAGATGACTTACTTCCATCAAGTGACCTGCCGGAGATGTCCTCGGAGGATGGGCGTGGGATGTTGTCCGCCACTTCGAAGAAGAGGGCTTCTACATCGGACAACCCCTCAACGCAGACGAAGAAGAAGAAGCCTTCCTCTACGCAGAAAAAGCCTCACACCCCTAAGACGTCTAGCAGCTCTACGGGGACGTCTGCGCAGACTACAAGGACCTTTTCGGACGAGATCGTCCCGATGGAAGAGAGAGGACTATATGATGAGCCGCTGCTGATCATCCCTGAGATACAGCATAAGAGGAAGAAGCAGGCTTCTGCAACGGTAACGTCAGCAGATCTATCTACGCAGTCCCAGGTACCATCTACACTGGCGGCAGATGAGCGATCCCTGGACCAAATCGCTACCAGCGCAGAGAGGGCAGCTCTTCAATCATCGCAGACGTTCAACCCCGGGACCTTCATGCAGCAGTTCTCTCAGCAGATAATGGAGATGATGGAGAAGCGCTTCGCGCAGGAAAGAGCATCACATCAGCCACATGGCTCCCATGCTCAAGGCATCACCCGCAGAGAGGACCCGGACCTGCACGAAGACAACACTGACGATACATCGGAGAGGCCCTCCAGCGAAGCTAGCTCCAGGAACAAGTCTGCGCGCAGGATGGCACGCTCGTCTTCAGAGGAGGAGGCAGAGGAAGAACCTTCACGAAGGCTACCCACCTCACAGAGGAAGAAACCTAGGACCAGAGAGACCTTTAGGGACTCGCACCCTCATCAAGATCTCTCACCTTCGCGAAAGTCATCAGACGTAGCCTCAAGGACATCATCAACATCTCGCAGATCGTCACGGGATTCACCGAGGCATTCACGAACCAAGAGACGCTCACCTCCACGCAGGTCTCCACGCAGGTCGCCCTATAGACGCAACTCAACGGATTCATCTCCACGCAGGTCTCCGCGCAGGTCGCCCCATAGACTCAGCTCAACGGGTTCATCTCCACGCAGATCCCCAGCGAAGGACGATCAACCATCTCATAACAGTGGACCTGATACAGAGGACAACGGCGGTATCATCTTCTCGGACTCAGAGATAAAATATTGGATGGCTAATGGACTGGACTTAGCGTCACCCTCTAAGGAAGAGAATGCAGCACTCACGTACCTAATGAAGGACGATGATGTCGACACGATCACTTTACCGCCAATTGATCCCATCTCGGAAGCACCAGAGAACTTGGACGCAGCCTTCAGGAAGGCAACGAAGTCTCAGGCTCTGAATATCCCACAGTTCAGCGCAAAGAAGTTCTCTCTACACAACATGGACCCCTTCATGAAGGCACAAGAAATCGATGAGAACTATAAGATCATCAACGACGCCTGGACCAAATCTTACAAGATTGAGGACAAAAAGCTGGCGCAGATAGACACGACAGAGGAGGACCGGATGATCTATTCTGCTCTACTCACGCAGAAGAAGGACCAGCAGTTTATGACGGACCATCTATCATCCATATCAGCAGCGTTGACGTTAGCTAGAAGACAGGGACTACTGTCATCCTGCAACTGGAGCGAACGCTTCACGAAGTTGCTGTACAGAGCCCCATGGTCTACATCATCCATCTTCGCAGGGGAGATTGACGCCGCCGCCAAGGAAGTCACGAAGGACTCCAGGGAGGTCTTAATGATCAAGTCCATCGATACACTAGCCAGTGTCATCAGGCAGACGTCCCAGCACTACTCGGGCAAGTCCAAGTTTGCAGGCATCCAGAAAGCAAGAGAGAAGAAAATGGTGACCTCCAGAGGAGGAAAGGACTCTTTTCGTCGCCCAGCCGGCAACTATAGAGGACGATCCGGACGAGGCAGGGCACCCAGAGGTGCCGGAGGCTATAGACGTTGGAGGGGTTCGGAACGACTGGAGTCTTCCACCCCCAGCCGTTCCTGTACAACCTTCACAAGTGGGTGGACGTCTACAAAGCTACTGGGAGAACTGGGGAATTCTTCAAGATCCATTTGTATCCAACATCCATATCGCATACAACTACAAGCAGCTCCGCCATTAACAGACAAACCTCAGAAGTTCGACTTTACAACCCATCGGACAGAGAGGCTACGAGAAGCAGTCACATCTCTACTAACGAAGGACGCCATAGAAGTGGTGGATGAGGACCAGATCTCACCAGGATTCTACTCCCCAGTTTTCCTAGTACCAAAGAAAAACTCCAAAGAAAAGTTCCGACTAATCTACAACATGAGGGCTTTCAACAGAGATTATCTACGCAAACCACCAAGGTTCAGCATGATTCATCTACCACAACTACTACATCTCGTCCGTCCGATGGACCACATGGCCAGCATAGATCTACAGGACGCATACCTGCATATTCCTATACATCCGGAATCAAGGAAGTACCTGAGGTTTATACTGGATGGACGACACTACCAATGGAAGGTCCAGCCATTTGGAATATCATCGGCCCCCTGGTTGTTTACAAGAGTGACGAAGCCCATAGTCACATACCTATATCATCGAGGTCCACGCAGTGCGTTCTACCTAGACGACGGGATTCAAGTTCATCAAGATCCCAATCATCTCAGACTACAGCTGGACTTCACCATCAGACTGCTCAAACAACTGGGGTGGCTAGTGAATCTCTTAAAGTCGGACCTAGAACCTACACAGGACCTGAAGTTCCTAGGAATCTGGTTCATCACAACTGAAAACCGCATAGCAGTACCAGAGGACCGATGGCTAAAGATACAACAGACGATATTGCAAGCTCTACTCTCTCTGTGGCCACTACGACAGTGGCAGAGTCTCTTGGGTCTCCTCGCGTCAGCACAAGACATGACACGCAGAGGGAGACTACAACTACGCCCACTACAGGTCTTCGTGAATGCTCATCTGGACGACCTGGACCCCTTCGGACTCCCGGACGGACTAAAACCATATCTACTATGGTGGACCCAGAGATCGAATGTTTGCGGAGGCACCTATTTAGCAGAGCCGGAGTGCAAGACACATCTCTACGCGGAAGCATCTCTCCAAGGATGGGGAGCACACCTCGACATCGAAGTGTCAGCTGGGACATGGACCATAGAGGAGAAAGATCTGCACATCAACATGCTGGAAATGAAAGCAGTGATAAGCGCCATTCTCCACTGGACCAGCATTCTGGAGAATGCTCATCTGACAGTACATACGGACAACTCAACAGTGGCGTTCTACATAAACAGACAAGGATCAACAAGGTCGGCGAACCTTCTGGACCTCTGCTTTCAACTGTTCAGCATAACAGACAACCTGAACATCCACACAAGAGCATGCCACATTCCAGGAGCCAAGAATGTGATAGCAGACGCGTCCCGTCCAACGCAGCCATCTCCAACAGAATGGATGCTACCTCCAGAGATCTTCAAGCAGATCATACAAGAAATGGGAGCGCCACTAATAGACCTATTTGCCACAAGATTCAACAATCAACTCATAACATTCGTCTCACCAATACCAGATCCACGAGCATGGGCAATGGACGCTCTAAACATCTCCTGGGAAGGACTAAACGCTTACGCATTTCCACCACCAGCTCTAATACCGAGGGTGTTGCAGAAAATCAGTCAGACGAAGATCCTATAACTGATTTTGGTCGCGCCTTACTGGCCAGCGAGAATATGGTTCCCCATTCTCATACAAGAACTAGGACCGCCTCAACTGCAACTACCAGAGTGGTCGAATCTGCTAGTACATCCTCACACAAAGCAAGCACACAGCAACCCAGAGGTGTTCCGGCTACACGTGTGGACTGTATGAAGGCGTGCTTGAACAAGAGAGGATATTCCGCCAGGGCAGCGAAAGCAGTCACACTAGCTCTACGCAAGTCTACACTCAACTTGTACGAGGACAAGTGGCGACGATTCGAGACATACGCTTTGAAGAACGGCTTCACAGCCATAAAAGCGACACACCCTCAAGTGGCGGACTACCTTTGTCACCTAAGACAAACGAAGCGGTTAAAAGGGTCAACACTCTCAACATACCTAGCGGCATTGAGCTCAGTTATCACCATGAGGACGAGTGCAAAACTGACGAAAGTACCAGAGTTACTGGCCTTGCTACGCTCTTTTTAAACTGGAGGACCAACAACAGAGATTTAAAGCTCCGGCGTGGGACCTCAACGCGTTCTAGTTCTGACATCTCACCAGTGGCGCTTTACGAACCATTAGATAAGACATCTTTTGAGTTCTTGACGCAGAAGATGCTGTTCCTGATCGCCTTAGCAACAGCAGCAAGGATGTCGGAAATACATGCTCTGGACTTTGAGAGAACATGGTTTGATGAAAATCAAAACATCGTGCATATGGGACTGAGATGGGACTTCATAGCAAAGAATCAACTGCCAGGTCAACCCGGACAGACAGTTCCACATCCCAGCACTATCATCAGTCCTTGGACCACAGGATACGCGACGACCTATCCTTATGCCCAGTGAGAGCATTGAAAGTCTACCTACAAAGATCTAAGACCAGGAGGCGAAAATTCAAGCGTCTTTTTCGTCCCGATATCGACAGCGACACAGACGGAGGTCTCCCGCACTACGATATCTATCTGGATCAGAACTGTCATACTAAGGGCCTACAAAGCAGCAGGACTTGATCCTCCAAGAGCCTCCAACCCACATGAAGTTAGAGCTCTGGCGTCAACACTCGCTCTACATGGGAATTGCTCTATCAGGACGATAATGGAGGGCTGTTTCTGGAAATCGGACATGGTGTTTGCCAACCATTACCTGAGGGACATCGCCACCGAGGACGTCGCCAGCATTCACCATTTCGGCCTACTTGTTGTTGCACAACAATTGACAGTCCCTCAAAGGCTGAGGCGGAGTCTCCAAGCCCTTTATCACATGACTTGCAAAAGCTTACACTCAGGAGAGTTCAGCTTATAGTCTATATGCACGTCTAAGACAGACTAGCATAAGTGATATGACCCACTACTTGTAAGGATACTCGTACAGGAAAGGGTCGCTTCTCCACTTGATGCTCGCATCAAGAGATGGAGTTGCAAAATCCACATAAAATGTTAAAAGAAGCAAGGACCAAAAGTTAACAATTGTGGTCCCCCCATCAGAGAAAGCTGGAAGTAAAGGGTTACAGCAGCAGCAGAGCATAGCAGTAAAATAGAAGTTCCCATAGGGGGGTATGCAAGATGTAAATCACTACATGGAATCCAGAAGTGGCTTGACCCACCACCAAATCTGACGGATTGTACAAGCAAAAATACATGAGTCAGGATAAGGAAAAATATGTAATTTTCTGAATAAAATTGATATTTTATACTTATCCTGACTCATGAAGTAAGCCCTCCCAACCTCCCCGCTAGACACTTTTGGATTTCCCTGTAAATTAAAGTGTCGGGCTATTAATTCGGAGAGAGTGAAGCGTGGGAAGACGGGTCCCGCCAAAACGGCGAGGGAGATAACTCGTAGTGAGTAGTGATTTTACATCTGTTTTATTGAAGGGAGCTTCAATAAGGAGATACAAGTGTTCCACTGACGTTCGGGAAGGAAAGGAGACAAGCAAAAATACATGAGTCAGGATAAGTATAAAATATCAATTTTATTCAGAAAATTACATTATCCAGCAGGTTTTACTCATCTGAAGCACTGTTTATGAAAAACCTCATTGTACATGTATATTTATAAGTCTTTGTGAATAACAACAATGTTATGTGTGATGCTGTTGTCCTTGCAGTGTATGTGTACCTGTACAGCCCCCAACGTGAGCAGATTCCCCCTGTCAGTGACATCACGTCACGCATCGGAGAAGAGCTTCTTCAAAGGGACATAGAACTTATTCCAGAAACGATCGACGAGACCCCGGTACCAGAACAAGCCAGACCAGCTATATTGCTTTGTGTTAATGTCTCCAGACTGGGCACGGATGTCTCCAATGCCCTGAAAGATGTCAGGGGTAAGTCTGTCATCTACAGTTGTTATTTTGGTGAATTATCTACTCCTAGAGGAATCAGATAGATATATAGTGTGAAAACAAATATCCACAGGGTGAGGACAGAATTTAGATGAAACCTTATCATCAAGGTGCAAATAAATTAGGACTTCAAACTATCCCTATGAATCGGATGATTTTTTAAAGTTCCCATTAAATGTAGTATTCTGTGCAATAATCTAAGACTTAAGAATAAAGTGTGTTCCTTTTCATATTGTTATATACATGTATATGAATCATAGTTTAAGTTAAGAGTGGCAGTTATTATTATACATGTACATCTATGGAAATGTTCTGTTTCCAGCGAGTGAGGATGTGGCTGTTGTTGTTCTCCATCACAAAGACATCCATGTTCTGCCTAAACTGTCCAGCGAGAAGAGTTTGACAGGGTCCGAGTTCCAGGAGCTTGGTGCCATTGTAGATATGGCCTTCTGGAAGGAGAAGGGGTTGCACCAGTGTGATATCAACCAGACTGCTATCATGAAACTTGCAGACTTTCTTGCAGACTATGCCATTGCATAAAGAAAAAGGTGAAGGGCAGATCATGTTAAACAGCAACAGTCGGATGCTGAAACATCAGATGCACAGAGTCTCACCACTGCCTGTTGAAGCCCTGTCTGGTAACCATGGTCACATGTTGGAGTCACAGTCACTGCGATGCTTTAATTTCTTACTACTGACTGACAAAGGGTTGTCTGGTAACCATGGTAACATCTGTTGTTGAAGATGTTCCTGTAGTGCTGCAATGCCATACTTCCTCTTTCTAGGGAGGTGATACATACGATGCCTTGCTTTTACATGTAGAGCCTTGAGTAGATTTGCAAAATAGAAGCATGACTATTTGCCTTGACGTCCTGTTTCATGGTAACCATAAAGTAATACATACCAAAATGAGGGTGCTGTTTTGTCAGCTATGTCAAGACACCAAAGACATTGGGAGTGTGTGTGTGTGTGTTAAAGTATCGGAGGTTTTGTGTTTTATTGATACATTTGCCCATGGTGTGTGCTCATTTTGATTATGTCTTTTTTGTTTATGCATAGAAACAAATGAGACCTTAGGATATAGACAACATAATCCTGAAAATATACTGAGGGACAAAAATAGGGGATCACATGAAAGCACAAGTGTTCCTTTATTTCTTTCCAGATTTCTTCACAAACTATGCGATACAACGCTTGTGAAGAAACCTGGAAACACATAAAGGAACACTTGTGTTTTCATATGATCCCTTATTTTTTTCCCTCAGTATATATGGTCCCAACCAAGCATCCTTCTCACATCAGTACCCTATTTATCTGGATTAAATATTGTCACATGTTCTTATTGAATGTTCAACCAGGTGTCAGTGCTCTGTCAAGGTGTACTATCAGTAGTATGTTTTTGAGGATGTAAATGTATTTCACATGAAAATGTCAGTAATAGATGGAGAACAAGCAACGGTATGGGATATCAAAGTACATTTGCAACAACAGAGGGCAATGCAAAGACAACCCTACTATTATTAAATATGTTCCTTATATCCCTTTTATTGTGCATTTTCATGCGTTTCAGTATAGTTCTGTTACATTTCTATATATTTCTTAGAATGCAGCCAAATCCCTGAATCCCATGAACAGTACAATTGAGATAAGTGAAGAGTTACTGCTCATGGAGGCCAAACATGCTGGGCCTGGTGTGTGTAGATCTTCAAGCAGCTGAAGCAGTACTGCTGGATAAAGTCATTTCTGGGAAATAACACAGGATCATGTGACATATTGTATCTGCTAATGGATAAGGGCCTTTGTCAGCACACTAGCTTGGACTTGAACCTTAAACTGTGGCTCTAACAGGCACTAGAGCCTTTGTCAGTGCGCAAGCTGGGACTTGAACCTATAACTGTGCTCTCACAGGGACTAGAGCCTTTGTCAGTGCGCAAGCTGGCACTTGAGCCTGTAACTGTGCTCTCACAGGGACTAGAGCCTTTGTCAGTGCGCTAGCTGGGACTTGAACCTATAACTGTGCTCTCACAGGGACTAGAGCCTTTGTCAGTGCTCTAGCTGGGACTTGAACCTCTAACTGTGCTCTCACAGGGACTAGAGCCTTTGTCAGTGCGCTAGCTTGGACTTGAACCTATAACTGTGCTCTCACTGGGACTAGAGCCTTTGTCAGTGCGCTAGCTGGGACTTGAACCTATAACTGTGCTCTCACTGGGACTAGAGCCTTTGTCAGTGCTCTAGCTGGGACTTGAACCTGTAACTGTGCTCTCACTGGAACTAGAACCTTTGTCAGAGCGCAAGCTGGGACTTGAACCTATAACTGTGCTCTAGCTGGGACTTGAACCTATAACTGTGCTCTCACAGGGACTAGAGCCTTTGTTAGTGCGCTAGCTGGGACTTGTACCTATAACTGTGCTCTCACAGGGACTAGCCTTTGTTAGTGCTCTGGCTGGGACTTGAGCCTGTAACTGTGTGCTAGCTGGGACTTGAACCTATAACTGTGCTCTCACTGGGGCTAGAGCCTTTGTCAGTACGCTAGCTGGGACTTGGAACCTATAACTGTGCTCTCACTGGGGCTAGAGCCTTTGTCATTGCGCTAGCTGGGACTTGAACCTATAACTGTGCTCTCACTGGGACTAGAGCCTTTGTCAGTGCTCTAGCTGGGACTTGGAACCTATAACTGTGCTCTCACAGGGACTAGAGCCTTTGTTAGTGCGCTAGCTGGGACTTGAGCCTGTAACTGTGCTGTCACTGGGACTTTAACCTATAACTGCTCTCACAGGGACTAGAGCCTTTGTTAGTGCTCTGGCTGGGACTTGAGCCTGTAACTGCAGTCACTGGGACTAGTACCTTTGTGCTCAAGCTGCAACTAGAGCCTGTAACTGTGCTTTCATAGGGACTAGAGCCTTTGTCTGTGCTCAAGTTGTGACTAGAGCCTTTGCCTGCACACAAATTATTATAAGTGCTTTTACTATAGGGAGAGTCTTTAGCTGTGCTTAAGCTGGGACAAGAGCCTTTAGCCATGCTCAAGTCAGGGCTGAAGTTATTAGCAGTGCTCTAACTGGGAGTAGAGTCTTTAGCAGTGCTTATGCTGGGACATGAGCGTTTAGCCATGCATTGTTTTACAGGACAATATCTTTGTAAATAAATGTTTATTTTCAAATTCTGTCCATAAATATATTGATAATGTTCATAATGTTTTTTATGTTGTATATGTCATCAACAGCATAACAACTCTATTTTGTTTGTTCCCATCAGGAATGATTCATAATGTGATGTAATATATTGGATGGTTGCTAACATTGTTATTGTTAAGATGGAGGTGTCACATTCATGGTGCTATGATAGGAATAAACCTTGAAAATACCACCTTGTAATATTTCTGTAGATAGTGACATTGTTGATGTCAAATGTGGACACATATTATTATTGATATCATCAAGATTCAGTTTTATGTCCATTGTCACCTTTTTTGTGATCTAAAGAACTTTGATGATACTGTAAAAACTTTTTTACTTAGTTCTTTGATATTCTTTTAGTTAATCTATCATGGCATGAGAGACTAATTGTAATGATATGACAGAAATTAGTGTTCTTCCTTTGTTTGGTGTTTTAGTAATTTATATTATGTTGATAATGTTTCATTTGATTACAGTCATGACAATGTCATCCAGTTATGACTGTAAAAACTCAAAACTGATCAGTTCCCAAATTAAAAATATTAATTTATAGTCAGTAGGTTTATGAGTTAATTGACAGATGTTTGAGTGATGTCATTCCGGTTTGAATGCATCAACAATTATCTGAGCAATATATTTTTCTCAGTTAAAGAAGATGCAGTCTATGGCGTATAGTTGCTGAAAAACCCTATCCATAATATTGTTACATGTGCTGTACTTCATAACATGGGCCAGGGGGAACATTTCTGTATATCTGATGTACCAGTACACATATATAATCTATTGTTGTTATATAACTTAAGGATATGTAGAAGTAAATGAAACTGGCATGTTATGTCATGTTTGTCCGCTTACATGATCACACAATCACATCTTGTTTAGGTTGGAACTGTATCCTCACTTAGTAGATAATCTTCTGATCAATTGGGCA